>NC_141259.1:11760595-12397678 GCF_054856555.1 Leptonotus elevatus | reverse complement strand
TTTTGTCCGATCGGTACCAAATGTAATCCACATATACTAGACAAACGCCCGATGCGAGCTTGTAAGCGGCTTCAATTTTCGTCCTGGCTTGTGGGTGAAGAAAGGTTACAAAATTAGCAAACGGGAGAAAAGCTAACACGCGGGTCGAGCAAAGACAATGCAGGACAAACATCCCGCTGACGACGACTCCCCCTGTATGTGGGTCAAACACACACACACACACACACACACACACTCGCGGTGTTCCCAGCTGTGTGGCCCAGTCAGCTGCGCCGCTCGCCAATGCCCGCCAACATCTGCTCCACAAAAACAATCTCCAGCTTTTAGCACT
The DNA here is from genome assembly GCF_054856555.1 of Leptonotus elevatus. Classification (NCBI taxonomy): domain Eukaryota; kingdom Metazoa; phylum Chordata; class Actinopteri; order Syngnathiformes; family Syngnathidae; genus Leptonotus; species Leptonotus elevatus. The sequence goes on along the minus strand of NC_141259.1, from coordinate 12,397,347 downwards.
CAAATGGAGGTTACGCCATATGCCAGCAAGCCACTTAGTTGCAGCCAGGGGAGCTTGGGCCTTGGCTCGCCTTCACCGAGGTAACGGTGAAGGAGAGCGGCAATGGGATGTGAAGGGGATGATCCACTTTTTTTTCTTTCTTTTTTTACCTGTAGCTCTCTCGTCCCTTCAGTCTGTCCGTTTTTTGTCCGCTCGGGTATTTCATTATTAACTCTCCCCGTCAGGCGTCCCAAATTTGAGACCCCTACGAGATCCGGTTCCGCGAAGGTACTTCCAGATGTGCGCAATCTTCTAAACCAGGATCCGGATCGCTTTAACAACACTTTGCACGAGTGGGAGCCCCGATCACATGCATTTGAAAAGCATTTAAAACTAATTAAAAGTGCAGATCCGGCTCGTATGGGCTGGAGCCGAGAGGTGATAATGGATTTTTAATTAAATAGGGGATCTAAAGGTCCCAAAATGGAGCTTGCGGCTAACCAAGCAGTAGCCATCTTGCGGCGATAGAGACCAGGTTTATTATTATTATCCTTTTGGCCTTGAGTCTTGACATTCCTTTCATGTTATTATAATGTGTTACCCGTTTTAAATGATCGTATACCTGGAATCAGTTTTTTTGTTTTTTTTACGCTAACTTATTAGCAACGGTGTCCATATGTAGCATTTTAGGTGTGAATGCCGCATTTTACTATCGTAAAAAGCAGTCTATTTAAAGCTCGAGCCGCTGACAGAACCGAATATATATCACCCGTGTCTAATCTGGTGCAGCTCTTGTCCTTGCTCAGACTTGCGGGGGAAATAGACAAGGGAAGACGGACATGTCCGCCCGCTCCGTGGTGGGCGGATCCGATGGGAAGTTCTGGGACGGCGGGTCGGGGCTGCCTTCTGCAGGGGTCACGGTTTCACTTGTGGGTATTAATTTGGGAGTGTGTGTGTGTGTGTGTGTGTGTGTGTGTGTGTGCGTGCGTGTGTGTTATGGCCATGGTGAGCAACGACAAATCACCTTGACAGGGCGTTTGCTGTATATCACACGCTGATGATGCTGTGCTTGAATGCTGATTACAGTCTACCGGGAACTTAATTACAATCGAAGCACAAGCAGTTCAAACAGTTGAACCTTGAATGATTGCACGGGCAGTGTTTTAAGTAACGTTTCATATTGGATGATCGTTCTAAAAAAAAAAAAAAAAAATACAGTAAGGTTAAAAACACTCAAATCAGGACAGGTAATAATAAAACTCGATTTCAAGTGGCAAGCTAGTGAGCTAGCGCAAGAAGCTAATGTAGCTGTCTACATTTTCACTCCTGTCGTGTGATACAACGCTAACAGATGACAAATAAAAAAACAGTTATCAAATAACAAATTTTGACACACACACACAAAATAGACCTTCTGAACACACAAGCTGACAAGTTAGCCATTTAGCTAAAGCTAAAGTAGCATCTACATCTTGACTCGCTACTATTTTTTTTCTCAAACAGATGACCAATATCAACCACTGAACCACATGAAACACTTCCTTTTAATCAAAAGTGACAGCGACTAACTAGTGTCTAGCACGAGAAGCTAAATTAGCCTTCTACATCTTCAGCTCTTGTCAAACAGCAAAAAACAGAAGACGAATTTCAAGTTGAATATCAACCGGTAGTCATGTAAGATGATGACACACACACAAATGTCTACCTCTTAATAACAGGTCGGCTAACTAATGTCTTCACTCAATCCTCCTTGTCAACGTCACAAATGACAAACATTTACACACACAAATAACTTACTTTTCAATCACGCTTGCTGACAAGCTAGCATGAGAGCCTAAACCAGCAGTTTACATCTTTTCTCAATGCTCCTCCTTGTCAAACATTAGAAACAAATAAGAAGTATAAAACCGACCGCTAATGTACACACAAACACTGACTTTTGAGCGACAAGTTGGCTTTCCGGGGGCTATCATGAGAAGCTAAGCTAGCTAAATCTTCACATTCTCCTTTTTTGTCAAACGTCCCAAATTTATGTTTTTTGTAACTCACTAGCTTGTTTGTTTACCACCATGAAAACATGGAAACCTTATCATATTTCTTTTGGGAAGGATTACAACTTTTAATCCTGCCAGCTGGTATCGCCTGAAGATATCAACGACGACGACGACGAAGCAGCACCACCGTTACTGTACGCTAATTGAGTCTCTAACATGGTATCCTGCTGTGACTTATTTTCCGAGCCCTACCTTTTAATTTTATTTCATCCAACTGCTATTTTTTTGGTCCAAATTCACACTCGAGCTCCGTCAAATCAGTCATTGGGTAGCCGTGCTTTTGGCGGTGAGCCGCTGTCTATCTTTGAACGCCTCCCACGTCACGTTGTAAGAATGTGTCCTCTGCCAAAAAGGGTACAGTCACAAAATTTATATATATATATATGTTTTTGGGTTTTTTTGTTATCGTCTGATGCCCCTTATTTAAAAAAAATAATAATTTTTTTTATTTGGGCCGCCAGGTGATTATCATTTTTTTATTGTAATTAATCACATGACTTCACTAGTTAACTCACGATTAATCACAATTTTTATATTTATTCTGAATGTACAAGTAAAAAAATCTAGGTTTTCATACTCTTGTTAGCAGAAAAAAAATGTTAAATAGAAATACTTCAAATCAATTTTTGTCTATCGCCGTCAATGGCAGTGAATGAGTTAATCACTAATTACATGTTTTACCAGATAAAAAAAAAAATAGGATTATTTTTTTTTTTACATGCAATCCCTTGAACAGACAGAGGAGGGCAGTGTTCAAGTGGTAACCAGCCATGCTGGGCACGCGCGTGTGTGGTGGGCATGATGTGTGCATCCTTGTTTGTATTATGTCAGCCGTGTGCACCTCTCCTATAGGTCAGCGATGCCAACGTGTGCGTCGCTGTCGTCCGCTGGTGGGGGTCTCCCGACCGCGCTGCTCATTACAGTCCGCGGCGCAGACCAACCAGTAGAGGAATTATGCTAATGAGCAGCCTGATTATGCTAATGAGGCTTCAGTCGCCCGGCGCCGTGATGACCGGCGCGATCACAACGCGGCCGCTCGCTTAACTGGTTGCGTCTTGGTCATATTGTCGCTGGGTTATGATATCATTTAATGGCTGTTTTTTTTTTTTTCAAATTTCACCCCAAAAGTTGCTCATTTGGAAGTACAGTGTTATACAAAAGTCAGCACTAATACTGTTGTTTTAATGACTCAAGTATGAGTCTATAGCGCTAAACTCAAAAAAAAAAAAAGACATTGCCGCAACAGATTTCATCCGAAAGCCAACTGTGCTCCATGACTCGGCGAACATTAGGGTGTATAATTCAACATAAGCGTGACATGATGTTTCATTCATATTTAGCGTAAGCCAAAGAGCCTCTCATCTCCGCCGCAGCTGTGCCGCCTCTTTCCCGGGGACGGCTTTTTTTTTTGAGGCATTTGCACGACCCCTCGCTCAAGCCGGAGTGATGCGGCGACAAATGCGTTCCGTCAGCCCGGCCGGGGCGAGCGCATCTGGGCGCGGGGTCTCATGGAAGACCTGCCAAAAAACTCTTGATCCCGATCGGCGTGAGAAGTGTAGACAAGGATGTAATATTGAACGTCCAGATGGTTCCGCAGCGGCGACAGACGCGGGGCGGCCTGGCGGTTATCTTTAATTCATATCTGCTCAGCCATTCTCGCCGCATTGTTAGGGACGCGCCGCTAATTTTGCAACAAACAAACTTGCTTCAGTCAGCGTCACTTGCGCTGGCACCCCGGCTAATGCGTTTGAGCAGCATTGTGCGTGATATAGTGCAACGCGCTGAACGCTTGCCCTCGCAATTGAATATGACTTTTTGGGGCTGCGCTGCCAAGACGCTTGACGATGACGCTCGGAAGCCCAGTATGGTTCACGCCTGGCCGCCTCGACGCCGGCGCTAAGCTCTTTTTAATGACGTGACACATGCGATTAGCGGGCTTGAGCAAGTCTTCGACTCTATACCTGAAGATTCCTTTTTGACTTGAGAGACGACAGATGAGCGGAATTGCTTAAGGTTTTGTTGCCAGAATGTAAACAGGAAGTAGATTCGTCCTCAAGATGGCCAATGACCCAAATTAGAGAAAGATGCGAACAGGCTAACGGTTGTAATGGTAGTTTCTAGCCGGTAAAACTGCTTACAGTCTCTCTTATTTCAATGCTATGTTTCCCTCCCTTCTGATTGGCTAATAATGTGGACTATCAGTTTAGACGGATTTTTGATTGTAACATAGTGACCCCCCCCCCCCCCCCCCCCCGAGCAGATCAGAGAGAGTAGAATCATGTAAGCACAGGATCATTTGCTTTAGCGCAAGTGCTAGCTAGCTTAGCTCCCTAGCTAGACTCCCATGGTGCTCGTTTACCTTCTAGGGAGCTAGCTAGCTAGCTAGCTAGCAACAAGGGCTAAAGCCAAACTGTGGCAGGGTTTTGACTTTCTGGATCTGGATTTGCCACCCGAGTCAGGAAAATCTTGCCATTACTGACTTTGGTCAGAAGACAGAATCCGGCTCAAAATTGACTCGCACGGGAAATTCGACAGTGTTAACTCAACATCTAGAGTTGAATTTAACACTTCAAGAGTGTCAATATTGGTCCACACTGAATATAGTTAAAACAACACTTCTGAAAGTGTTACATTTGTTTTACACTTGAGTTAAAAGAACTCTGATGGTAATTTAAATTAAACACCAATCAACACTGGTCAGTGTTGGTTTTGCACTACATTAGTGTTAAAATATTCCAGCATTAATTGTACTTTTTAAACACTTAGAAGGAGTTGCTTTCATTAGAATTGTTTGTAAAAGAAATACATTTGTGAAAAACTCTACACTCTAAAAACAGATGGGGTCATAAGTAACCCAATTATGGATCAAAAATGGACCGATCCACTTTATGGGTCAAAATAACCCAACTTTCTGGGTTGTTTGATTCAAAATGACTTTATTTAAAAAAATAATTGCCCCAAGTAAAGAATCTGACCAATATTACTCAAAGTTGGGTCAAATTGACCCAAGTAGAGGATCGGTCCATTTTTGACCCATAGTTGGGTTACTTTTGACCCAACTGTTTTTAGAGTGTAGAGTTTTTCCACAAATGTATTTCTTTTACAAACAATTCCGATGAAAGCAACTCTCCGAATCCCCATTGTGTGTCATCTACGAACGCGTTTCTAGATTTTTCTTTTCTTTTTAAACAGCGCTACAAAAGGTGACGGAGAAACACACCGGCTTCCCGAATTCATCGCATCTGCTTCTCATAAGTATTTACAAAATGTATGCAAATGCGCTTGGCAGCGTCCTAAGCGACGCTACATTGCTGCGGCGGGCCGCCTTTTGACATCGCGCGTCACGCTGTGCCCCGTCCGTCCTCGCCCACACAACCTGGCGTGACCTCGATAATTAAGGAACGATTTTAAAATGCATTTCTAATTTTCTACCAGACCCAAAAGCGGCGGCGGACAAAAAAAAAAAAAAAAAGCGGCACCCTCCCCTTGAATGGGGGCGACTCCCGGGCTTCCACTAAACTGGTCATGAATGCACAAACCATCTGTTTTTCTGGCCGTTTGTCAGCACGAGCGCGGCGGAGGCAGCTGTCGTGGCGGCCCCGCTTTGAATGATGGAGCGTGCAACCTTTGTTTGGCTCGCGCAGGAGATGATCTCTCTCGTCCGCCCACCGTCCTCGCCGCCGCCGCCGCCGCCAGATGTACGGAGCGGCGGCGGCGGCGGCGGATAGACTTGGACGCCGCTCGAGGAAATTAAATAAACGATGGGGTTGAGATGGACAAAACGAGGAACCGGACAAGGCGTGTGGCCGGTGGTTTCATTGTGTTGATGTGGTGGGTTGGGGGGGGCGAGGGGGGGAGGGGGGGCATTGTGTGGTGGCCAATCTGTAGCTCAGTGGGTGAGGTTGTCAGGGATTGAGGCCAAGAATGAAGGCCAGGAGAGACAGGTGAGAGCGGCAGTAGAAGCATGAGGAGAAGGCATTTGCATTTTTATACTCCTTTTTATTCGGGTTTCATGGACACACACCAACCTGAGAGTCATACTTGGTTATAGCTGTATTAGCTTTTTAGGAGCTACCATATGTTCCTTCATTTGGGCCCGGGCTCTTGTTACAACATTTTGCTGCGAGGAACTCACTTTAAACTAGAAACGTGGCCAAAAGAACATGTGGTAATTACACTCTAAAAACAGTTTGGGTGAAAAATAATCCAGCTATGGGTCACAAATGGACCGACCCAAGTTTGAGACAACAAATTGGCTTTATAAAACAACTCGTACATATTGGTCAGATCCTTTATTTGGGTCAAAAAATGGGGTCATTTTGTATAAAACAACCCAGAAAGTTGGGTCAAAACGGACAGTAGCGTTGTATGTACACTCTAAAAACAGTTGGGGCAAAAGTAACCCAATTATGGATCAAAAATGGACAGATCCACTTTACTGGTCAATTTGACCCAACTTTGAGTCAAGAAATGGGTCTTTTTAGCGTAAAACAACTCATAAATTTTGGACAGATCCTTTACTTGGGTCAAAAAATGGGGTCATTTTGTATAAAACAACCCAGAAAGTTGGATCAAATTGACCCCTTAAAATGGATCGGTCTTATTCGATCGGTGTATATTCTACCGAGTAAAATACATTTTACAATATTAAACAATCCCAATATGAAACGTGCATTGTCAGTGTGTGACTTTGAATGTGTGTGGCTTTAAAAAGGCGGGGCGCTGCTGACTGACGAAAGCCAACTATCTCGATGCGTTTAATATTGACAGTGACGCTTATCCGTACTTTGGGTCACTGTGGCCAGCGTGACCCAATTGCATAAATTTGTGGCGGGCTGATTCACTTGACCGTAACAGAGAGGCTGTGATTTTTTAGGCTACGGGGTCAAGCTGTGTGCTCTGGTGTGCCTTATATCACCTGACATAAGACAACATATGTTGGAAACAAAACATTGCTAACGTGAAGATTGTTGTTGTTTACTGTATTACTGAATAAACCTTACTAAATGCATGCAAAAATTGTTGCATTTTTAGTTTTTTTTTTTTTTTTTGTCTGAGGATTTATCAGGGTTAAAACGTGCGATGTAAAAATCCTCTTGAAATGACACTAAAAAATAGACAGACAATATAACAATACTAGTCTTTATCCCTTGCGAAGAATGACTATAACTTGCACCTGCTCCATGCATTTCCGTATGCATTTTACTGCCCCCCCCCAGTGGCCAAGGAGCGCACAACAGAAGGAGCAGCGAAATGGCCATTGAGTTGAAGCGAAAAAAAAAGGGCCAAAATGGTTTCATTTGGAAGCGTTTTGCATTCACTTGAGAAAAATAAATAAATATACTGTTTTGCTGACTTGAGGGGGGGGGGGGTTATGTTTGTTTGTGTGTGTTTTTTTTAAATGTTTTTCTGATTTTTTTTCTGTTTTACTGAAATTCCGCAAAACAAGAAAAAAAACTATTCAGAAAAACAGAAGAAAAAAATTAAAACAGAAAAGTAAAAAAAAAATACTCAAAAAAAACAACAAAGCTCCCCCAAAAAATTTTTGATTTTTTTTTTCAAGTGAATACAATATGCTTCCATACATTGCTTACCTCATTTTTTTTTTTTAATAAAGTCAAATTAAATATAACCCCCCCCCCCCCAAAATAAATTTTAATTTTAATTACAAAAAACTATTATTTTTTTTTTAAGGGAGGCTAGAACAGATTAATGGCATTTTGCAGGAGTCCTTCAAATATTAACTCGGCCTCAACATTTAGCCTGATTGCTCCCAAATTTGAACATTTGTACTCGACAAAGCAAGTGTGTTTCCTTCGCCATTAAAAATCTCATCACTCCGCATTATCACAGCCTCGAACGCTCTTCAGGTTCACTCGTGCTCTCAACCCCCCCCCCCCCCCCGCGCTGTAAAAGATGTGACTCTTCAAAAGTTGTCTCCTCACAGCGGCTTTGTGTTTGAGCACAGATGAATGGCGGAGGGCTTGATTTGCTCCTTTCTTCCCCCTTTTGTGTCCCTTTGCAAAGCTTCTCACATGATTTGCTGTTTAGTCACAGGCGTCATTGTGTGAAGAAAGTGGCTTTCCTTGCACTGAACGCTTTAATGAAGTGGCAGCTTATTATTACTGTTTGAGGAATGTGGCTGGATCAGTGATGGCAGATGTTTGTTTTTTCTTTCTCTCTTTCGCTGGGATAAAAAAAACCTCTTAAAAAAAACAAAAAAACAGATCGCTCCTTATGCTGACGACTTTTGAGTGCGATTAAATTGACTTACATTATTGTCGACAATTTTTTTTTTTTAAAAGTGGAATGCGGCGCATGCTGCGGGGCTGGTAGAGCTTATGGTGTTAAAGCCGTGCCGAGCAGGAAGCAGTTGTGTCCTCTCACACGACAGGCGGAGTGTGGTTGTTTTTTTTTTTTGCGTAGCCGCGGGGTAGGCAGCCCCCCCCCCCCTTCCCCTCCCCAATCTGCGTGTCACCAGTCAGCTCTCGTTAGGCGTGACGGCTCTCTGATGTGGACGACTTTGTCACCGAGGGGAGACCTGGAGACTGAGCTGCAGAGATTTGGATACTTGGACGGGGGAGTTGTCCGAGTAGTTGCCCCTATCGCACCCCCCCCCCCCTTCCCCCTAGCCCCCCACCCCCCCCAAGAGGTATGACCATCCCCGGGGTTTCCCCCAGCTTGCAACTTTCAAGACACTCAATCTCAACATGCTGGTTGGCTAACCAACTAGCCAACTCTCGCTGGCGCCCACGTCACTCACGAAACCAGGGCCCGCCTTTTAAAGCCGCACACACACACACAGTCATACATACAAGTGGATAAATGAGAAATATATGCCAGCATCTCAAATAACGCTAATAATGCAAACTAGAGCTGTCAAGATTAATCGACAACTATTTTAATAATCATTTGGAGCCATTTTTTTATTTTTTATTCAAAATTGTCCATTTCCTCTGATTTCAGCATATCAGCAGTAATTGTTCACTGGTTTCTGTAGTCCTTCATGAAAGAAGACTGATTATCTTCTGTGTTTAACTCATTCACTCGCAGCCATTTTCACTGAAGCAAATCCCCTTTTACTGGACTTTGACTGATTTTGCAAAGCCCACAGAATATTGTGTTCTATTGCTGTAAAGACATATATATATATTTCTATCTGTTTCCGTTTTGCTGCAATTAGCATTAGAATATAGCTAAGTTTAATCATTATGCACAAATCTGTTTAAAACAGTAGGGAAAAGAATTAGTTGCAAAATGGCCCTGGCTGATCTCTTATACTCTGCTGCCACCTGCTGGCCGTTTTTGTAACAACTGCCATGGTTTTAAGCCACCTCTTCATGCCAGAAGCTGTATCAAAGCCTTCTGTATGCTCTAGCATGAAAAACATAAACCTATCAATCCGTTTTTGGGAGTGCAGGACAAAGTATTTAAAAAACGTATTTATACGTTTTTGGGGTTTGCATGAGTTAATAATCGATCGAATCTTTCTCATGAAACGGTAAATGCTGTTCAGTTGATAGGAAAGTGAAGGACAAGCCCGGCTGACAGGCTGGTTTTCTATGTCTGTATTTGAACCTCTTTGTAACAATATTGATGCTTATTTCGGAAACGTCGGTTCTTTTCCGCCGCCATAATCCGCCGCAAGTGAGATCAGGTGCAACTCTCGCTTGCAATGATGCTCGTGCTCGCCTTGAATGGACTGCCGAGCACTCATTCATGATCTCCCACTTTTGTCTGGCAACCCGAGCGCCCCACAATAGGCCGCGCGGCCACAGACTGCCTCCTTTTCTTCGGAGCGGTTAACGGGCCAAGTGAGGCCAAGCGTCAACATCGGATGCTTTCGGGCCGGGGTGCGAGCATATGGAGCTCCGAATCAAATTCAAATGCGGCACAAAGACGGCCGAGGTCCGCTTTGTGCGAGGGGAGTGGAAAGTGAAATCGCCGTAATAAGACGGCGAGGCACGGACAAATGAATGCAAGGCTCGCTAATGCGGTTCGAGGCTTTGTCGAGAGCGGCGACTCCGCCTCTTTATCACTCCCAACGAGGCCTCCGCCTCCTCGTCATCACCCTCTCGCACTTGTGCTCCCGATCAATGACGCCGACAGTTAACAGATCCTCCAGCCCGGCGCGTCTTTGTTGGGGGGTCCGTGACCCGCAGACGAACGGGACGTTTAAAGCGCCGATCGGGGCGATAAAACAATCCAACGTTGACGCTAAATATCCATAAGGAAATGATTATCCGGGGGTTATTTCAATGAACGAGATGAAAAGTGTCATAAACACCTCGTCGTGTTGCTCAAGCGGGCGTGCGAAAAGTGAGGTCATTTAACAGGTGGCTTCTTGGGGCGCCGAATCACCTTTTGAACTGGCGTTATTTTTAGTCGATACTACGCTTGAGGCTCGTCGTTTCTATATGTGTATTTACATCACATGAAAAATGTTAACCTTTTTTTTTTTTTTCTAAAATGGTAACATTATACATTCATTAATTATGTTACAGTGAATTGTTTGAGTTACAAAAGGCTCCAGTTTAAAAAAAAATAATAATTAAAAAATTTAAATTGTACGAACAGTAATCGTTAAAAATCGTTAGCGATATTGAACACCATCGGATAGAAAAAAACACTTGAGTCTGTAAATTTATTTGGAAAATCATACAAAAAAAGTTAAAAACGCGCTTAGATGGCAAATAAAGTTAGAGCTTCATGAATGATTTGCGTTACATTTATTGACTTTTTTTTTTTTACAAAAGTCTTCATAATTTATTAATTTATAATATTATAATTTATTTCAGTATTACTTTTTTTTGCTATTGTAAATCCAGAAGGAAGTTAGACCATGAATTAATGAACTTAAGTTTTTAGTTCATGATTGTACATAGTAATAAAAATGTATTGTTTCAGCAGTTATTGTTATTGAACTATATAGTTAAGTCGAAATGTCGTCTAAAATATAAAAACACAATGGCTGGTAAAATATATGCACTGCACGTATATGCACATACAAATGCATACAAAGGCAATTATGCAATTTATTTCCAAGCGGGAAAGAGATTTGAGACGTTTTTTTGACCAACCTTCCTTTAATAACTGTTTTGTTTTGTATTCATTTACAGGGCATAACTGTAATCATTTTTTATCAAGGCCATATAAGTACTACTTAACCCTGCCACAGTTTGGCTTTAGCCACTGATGCTAGCTAGCTACCTGGCTCGCTTCCTAGCAGGTAAACGAGCACCATGGGAGCTAGCTAGGGAGCTAGCTAGCATCTGAAAGTAAAAACCATGCCGCAATTTGGCTTTAGCCCCTGATGCTAGCTAGCTAGCTCTCTCCCTAGCAGGTAAACGAGTCACCAGCTAGGGAGCTAGCTAGCTAGCACCTGGGGCTATAGCCAAACAGTGGCAGGGTTTTTACTTTCTGGACCTGGATTTGCCTTCTCTGCTAATTAGTGTTCTGACTTTCTTTGTCATGCCTAGCATAGTTAAAGGTATTTAATGCTGTTGTTTGGCAAATCTTATGAAATGTAAAAAAAAGAAAATAAATGTAAACACAATTTTTTTTTAACAATGCTAATTAAATGTAGCCTTGCAGCTTTATTATTGTGTGTCCATACATGACGGTTGGGGGTGGTTTGGGGGGGGTTGCAGGGCGAGATTTCTCCCCCCCCAACCTCTTTTTTTCACACTTGCAGAATGTGCGGCCTTTGAAGGACTTGTGAAGCCGAAGGCGTCCCGTTGCTCAATCAAACAGATTAAGTCAGTCAGACAAGCGGCGATCTGTCCCATTCGATAAAGTGACTTTTGGCATGCCGCATCTCAAGCGACCCTCCGACGTCCACAACACCATTCTCGGGACGCCTCACTCTTTTTTTAGCACACCGTTAGCAAGCTAATTAGCTCTTTTTTTTTATGTCCCTTACGCCGCTATCCCCGTGGGCCGAAACATCGACTTCTCATCGCAAAAAGTCACAAAAACCTCATGAAATCTAATCCCCTGTTAATCCCTCGCTGTGTCGTGCGTTTAAAAGCGCGGGCGAGCCAGTAATGAGGACATCTGTTTTCATATGGTCCTTGACACTTAGCACCAGAAACGTGATGTCACGCTGTCCAAACTGGTACGCGGCTGGCTGGCTGGCAAGACAGCACGCCGTCCGGTGATTGCTTCTGACAGGCCACTGACAGCTCTGGAGGTGAAGCGGGCGCACGGCAAAGGGCAAGCATGGGATGAGGGGCGATGGCGTCAGGCTACATGGGTGGGGTGGGGGGGGGGGGGGGGGGGGTCAGTTTCACACTGAAATTACTGCCACTAATCAAACAAATCAGAGCTCTGGTCAAACTATTTGACTAAATGTAAAGAAGAAGAATGCCAACGCGGAAGTGCGCTTAAATTGCTAATGCTAACTTAGCTGTTCCTTAGATTTGTAGTATTTTTCTTAGCAGAGCGACTAGCATCTTTGTCAAACGTTGTGTACAGTGCGGCTCACGCGGCAAATTGGTTGGCCGTCGCCTCGTCATGTGGCCGGTCTCCAGTGTGACCTTGCATTAGTGCATATGCTCACAGCGGGGTCACTTGGTTGAGGGCACGATCTGTCAGCCTTTGTTTGTTGAACGGCGGACAGCGCCAGCCTGCAAGATAACATATTTCACGCAATTAGCGCGCAGCGTCCAACAGATGCGGTAAAGATAACAAAAATAAATGTCCAGTTGTTTGGTTAGCGAAACCTGCCGTTTTAGGAAATTAGCATCACGGTTTTTGGCGTGACAATAAATGGTTTTGTAAGAATTTTGACTGTTGGGCTTGAATTATTTTGCTAGCGAAAGAAATGAGCCGTAGGAAGCTTAGCGTAAATAGCTAGCAGCCATTTTCTTATGACACGTTCCAATTATACAGTGTTTTTTTACAGTGCCTTGAAGTATGAGTGACCTTGACTTGAACTCCTCCGCTAACTAAATGCTAACATTAGGCTAACAATTAGCATCTCTATGGCAGTTTCTTAAGATTTCTTAAGATTTTTGTTGATTGTGTGTATTTTCTGTACATGTGCTACATCTTGACGCAATACTAACAAGGTGGACTGATGGGCTTGAATTATTTTGCTAGCGAAAGAAATGAAGCGTAGGACGCTTAGCGTAAATAGCTAGCAGCCATTTTGTTATGACACATGTCAAATTAAGTTCCAATTGCAGTGGTTTTTACAGTATAAAAAAAGGGCCTTGAAGTACGAGTAACCTCTACTTGTACTCCTCCGCTACCTGAATGCTAACATTAGGCTAATAATTAGCATCCATGTGGCGGTTTCTTAAGATTTTTGTTGATTGTGTGTAATAACTGTACATCTTGACGCAATAGCGACAAAGTGGACTTGAATTATTTTGCTAGCGAAAGAAATGAAGCGTAGGAAGCTTAGCATAAATAGCTAGCAGCCATTTTGTTATGACACATGTCAAATTAAGTTCCAATCGCAGCGTTTTTTACAGTATAAAAAATGTGCCTTGAAGTACGAGTGACCCCGACTTGTACTCCTCCGCTACCTGAATGCTAACATTCGGCTAACAATTAGCATCGATGTAGCGGTTTAAGCAGCGGGTATGAGGATGCTTTGAGGTCAACTGCCAATAAAAGCCTGGCCTGCAATGCTCGAGATAAAGATGTGCAGATATGTGATCTGTTTACACGTGTGTGCGTGCGCGCGCTTGGCAATGATGGAGGTCGCTTGACAGACAGTGTCAGCGCGAGGGTCGGCGACGGCGCTGACGACGGGCGCCCTCTGACAGTCGCTCTATAAGGCTTGGTGTAACCAGCCTTTTTTTTTCCTGGGAGGTGTTTACTGTCACTGTGTGTTGTGGCTGCCTGGCAGCCCAATTTCTCCAGGCTGTCAATCTCCACAGACACTAACCTGCCATGTTAGATTTGACCTCCACAAGGGAGATTAGTGTCTCCCAGCTTTGGAGGCATTTTTCTTTCTTTTTTTTTTTTCTTTTTTTCTTCGACCAATCGTGCAATCCCAAGCGTGTGCGCGCTTCTCACGATATTACAAAGCAGCAACAAAAAGCAGCAAATCTGTTAAAAAAAAAAAAAAAAAAGTCAGTTGTGAAACTCTTCTTTGTGTCTGTCTGGGTTGTATAGTACTGCCCCCAGGTGGCCAAGACGCACACCACAGATGGAGCAGCACAATGTCAATTGAATTGGAGCAAAAACTGTTTATTTACATTCTGTTTAATCATATCATCACTGTATGTTTTTATAAAGTAAAGTACTATACATCAGACACTAGGTAGCCTTTGGGACATTGTGATTTTCTGGGACTGTATAATATTGCTAATTAATATTAATCTGTTTCCTAATCTCTTAACATATCAGTTTCTTCACATAAATGAATATCATTCATTAATTATTATTATTAACGATATATAATACTTTTAACGCCAAAGTGTTTAGATTACTGTTAGCCCTTAGCATTATTCAATAGCACGAGAAGCTAACGTAGCAATTAACCTCTTCACTCTTTCCTGTCAAATAGCACAACAGTCACATAATGTCCAAACAACGTTTTGATTGCTAAAAAGCTGAGAGTTCCATCAAGTCAAAAAAAAAACAACAACTATGAAACAAAACAGAAAGTAGAAAATGTCCATAATAATAGCAGCAACAGCGCTAATCTGACAAGCTAACGAAGGAGTCGCTAGAGTGTACATAGTACAGTTAGTCGTGCAAAGTCATCGTGCGTGAGACTTGTCAGGGGCACCGACTGTGAGCGCGACGCAGTTTGTGCGTGGGAGGCCTCAGACTCTCGCCTGTTAATTAAGGGTGTTACATGATTACTCTCACACGGTTACTTATGAACGTAGCTTTCTGTGACTGCAGTGATTATCTGGCATGTTTTCTTGAATGCGCATTATGCTCATTAAAACTAAAATATATCAGTGGCTACCACTATTTCTACTATATTGTTGTAATGTGTATTTTAATGAGGAAAAATAGTACTCCATAATGTTGTTATGATGATTTTTCCCATTAAGTGTTAGCATTAGCATTAAGCTAGGGGGCTGAAAGGCTAAGCTCTGTGGTTGTTTTGAATACATGCGTGTTAGCATTAAGCTAGGTGACTGAAAGGCTAAGCTATGTGGTTATTTTGAATACATGCGTGTTAGCATTAAGCTAGGTGACTGAAAGGCTAGGCTAAGTGGTTGTTTTGAATACACAAGTGTTAGCATTAGCTCGGCGACTGAAAGGTTAAGCTAAGTGGTTGTTTTGAATACATAAGTGTTAGCCTTAAGCTAGGTGACTGAAAGGCTAAGCTATGTGGTTGTTTGAATACATACGTGTTAGCATTAGGCTAGGTGACTGAAAGGCTAAGCTTTGTGGTTGGTTTGGACACACAAAGTGTAATTCTTTGACAGTTAACTTCAACTGAGAGTGGCATTAAACAGGTTGAAGCCTATTTTGTGAAGATTTGCTCCCTATTTGCATGTGCTATCCAACAGTTTTCAAAGGTTAGCCTCATTTTGACTCAGTAAAACACAAAAGACATGTATTTGTCATTTTAATATTTAACACTTGGTAGCAGAAGGTCCTTAGGGCATTTTTATACATTCCAAAGATGCAGATGTAACTTCCCCTGATAGGTAAAACACGCGCCCATCTTGCGGTAATTCCACTTTATAATCTGCATATCATTTTTGGGGGATCTATTGCATAGAATTGTCATCGTTAAGCAGCCTTCCATATGGATACGCGGCTCGTCCTATCAGAGGCCGTTTGGGCGCCATAACGATGTTTGAAAAGGGCCATCACACGTGGATTTACAGCGCGCCCCTCGTTCCTTATCATCAATTGACCGGCGCGGCGGCGGCGGCGGGCGGTTATGCCGTCACATAAAAATCCGCCGTTATGGCCCCCGCGTTCTGTTTAGCTCTTGATCGAAATGTGGCGTCGCTTCCGCCTGCCGTATTTCTGACCATGAAAATTATAATATGGAACAAAGATTAGAATGAAATTATCACGGCTGGAGGCGTTTACCCACAGGCCAAAAGGTGGCGTAAAAGGGTGGGGTGGGGTGGGGTGGGGTGCCCCCCCCCCCCTTCCAGAATAATGATAATACATTAGAATGTGAGAGCAGCACTGTTATTGCTGTACATTATGTATGTTCAATTTATACCAGCTCACACGGGCCAACCTCTAGTGACGGATAGGTCGTTACTTGCCACGCCGGTGAACACTTATCAGCCTTCCCGCTGCTGTTTATGGCCGCCGTGAAGAGCGCTTGTCAGTCAAGGTCACTGCTTTGTGTGTCCTCCTTTAATAGTTCCTTCTTCACAGTTGTTGAACTTTGTGTGCTCGCTAAGTGGCCGGGGGAGATGGTGTAGTGCAAAGGTCCCCGGCGCCGACACCTATTGTTGGGTTACTTTCACCAAGGCTTGTAATTGAGTCTGCAGCATTTTGGAGGGGATTTATGGTGGTTTTATTTTATCCTGCGGGTTTGGGTGAGACATAAGGGTTGGGTGGTGAGGGATAGGGCAGATTCCGTTAAGTGGATTAGGGGTTCAGGGTTGGATTAGAATCGGGGGCTAGTAGGAGTTTAGTCGGCTAGTACTACTGCACATCAATATTTTACATTTTTAAAGTTGACTCCCAATCCAATTAGTCAATTTAGAGGATTTTCGACTTGCCCATAGCAAGCAAAATCAACTAAAATTTTAAAACTATAACTGAAGCTACATCTTGTTTACAAAACTAAAAGTAGACTCCCAAAAAAAAAAAGAAAGGGTAAAAAAGGGACTGACCCAACTTTTTGGGTCAAAATGAAAAAAACACTAAACCCATTTTTTGGGTTGTTTTGCACAAATTGGGTTGTTCTGTTTTTTGTCAATTTATTTGACACATTTTTGTTTTGTTTTGTTTAAATGAATAACTAAGAGTGTGCCCAAAAATCGATTCTTATAAGAAGCACGATTCTCATTTTGTACGATTCAGAATCGATTTTAAATGTCCCAAAATCAATTTTTATTTAAATTTTTTAATTTTTTATTTTTTACTCAACCATTGTCAGTGTAATTATAATTATAGCGGAAATGTTCTCCATTTTGTCAGTTAAATCCATTAATAAGCTTTTTCAAGTTAATTTTAAACATATTTTTGCCTTGGCCGGTTTTACGACAGCTGTGCAGTTACACTGAGGTTTGGAACAGTCTTTTGGGAACTGTAGTTCTTTTACTGCCCAGAAGCGACATCATCGGGAAGCGCTGCTAATATATTTTTTTAAAGGCCCATATTACAGCAATTTTAAAATATGAAAAAAAAAAAATACTATATAGTCAACATCATAGTTCATAATGTTTGGTTTGGTTCAAATGTGAAAATCCGCAATAAATATCTCCCTTTTTATTTCATTTGACAGCCATTTGGTGATGATGCTGTGAATTATAATGCACGTTTTCATTATGCAGTTTTGGACGCTGTCTTGAAGACATTACAATTTAATTGCTACTGCCTGCTATAGGAGCTCCTGTCTTATGTGATGCGTATAAAAGGAGGCTCAAATTGCTGCTTGTTCCAATCGTGTGTGCGTGTGTGTGTGCATGTGTGTGTTCGTGTACGGTAAGTTCGGCTGACAGGATCCAAAGAGCCTTCCTCTAACTGGAGGGCCAATGCTAATGCTTGGCTGGTTGCGTTACACCAGCTAGTGCCGACATCAGAAGTGGCCCGCAACGCAGCGCAGAGACTAGCCCAGGGACACAAACAAGATTTGGGTTACCCGATATATATTTTTTTTGTTGTTGCCCGCAGCGCCTGATGTTTGTCATGGCCGCACAAGTCGGATCTGCGTATCCACTAGCGCAAGTGTGAGCGAACACGCGCACTGGCTTGTTTAGGTAAAAAGGGCTTGCCTCATGGTGACTGTCAATGTTGGTTTGGGTCGTGTCGCTTAATTAAACATTGACTACTTAGATATTACTCGGGTTCTGTTTTATTGCTGTCATTATGGGAAGATTCGAGTCTCGAATCATACACACAAAAACGTTTATTTATTTTTTGAATGAATACATTTTACACTGAGCAAAATATTCAGAGAAAATTTAATGTACAGAATATTTTTTTTATTCTATCGTGGCAAGGCATTTATTTACTTAACGGAAATTGCCAAATTAAATCATTCTAATAGCAAAAATCGACATATAATTATAAATGCATTGAGAATTCTGACCTTCAAAAAATAAACTAATAATAAATAAATAATGAATTATTAAATACATTCAATGAAGAAAAAAGTTTTGGTTTATTTTCCATTAAAAAAAAAGAAAAAGATTTTTATTAACCCACCAAAAAACTTGAAAAATCGAATAGCATTTTCCGTGAAAAACTCCCTCTAAAATAAATTAATAAAAAATATTGGCAAAAAAAACCCTCAAGCATTGAAACGATTGACCGACACCATGATTTTTTTTGTACATTTCAAAACTATTTTGTTCTGCATCACTTTTGTTTTAAGTTTAATTCCACTGTTGACCACTAGATGGCAGCCCATAATTTTTTTGGACACTACCTTTAAAAGAAGAAGAATGAAGTATTTCAGCTGAGCCTAGTGGGTCTCTTGCCTTCGGTGCAGGCGGTGTGAGTTTGCTTCCCCGCCCGGGAGACCACGTTTGTGTGTTTGCGTAAGTGAATGCAAAATACAAAAAAACAAACAACAGCTGGAGGTTAATTTTATAATGTACATCTTTGGGCATGATTGGGGGATGACTATAATGACATTTACAGCCCATACAGAGGTTTTTTTCCCTTCTTTTTTTTTTACCTGAAGAGAAAAAGAATGTCTCTATTTGAGGTGAGGTATTTATTCATTCAACGGCGAGAAATTGCGGCAAAGCATTTGTACCTGCGTGCTATTAATTCCATATTGCAAGCGTGCTCATCTTTTCCAAACACAATCCCTCTCTCTCCCTTTGTCCGACGTCTCCCTCCAATTGTGGCCGCGCTTCCATTAATCCAAATGGACAACGGCTGACAAGGTGCTTTTCATTGTCATCATTTGTCTTGTGGAGGCAGCCGGCATCATTTACCTTCCTTCCCTCCCCCTCTTCCACGCTCCCCCCCCCCCCCCCCTGTAAAAATGAACACTTCCTTGTTCTTTGATCTAAAGTCACTGTAATACAAATGGGAGTGTATTTATTTATTTATTTTTGTTAACTGTACTCTTTTTATTTATTTATTTATTTTTTGTTGTAGGTTTTCCCCCTCCCGAGGCGTCACCTCTGAAGACTTTGGGCGCTGTCATTTCGCAACACCCCGTGATGCGGGTGATGCTCAGCCTTTATGACAGCTGCTGGACGGCCATCTTAGGCGAGCTGGCAGTCTTTCTCCGGGTAATGTGGACCAAATGTACAAATACGAGCATGTGTAGTGTTGGTGATCCTTGTGAAGGCAGACCACACAATGCCGCTGAAGAATCGCTGTAGAGTATACAGTACATAAAGTAAATTAGCATTAGCATTCAGCTAGCAGACAGAAAGGCTTAACCATGTTTATATAGACAATTAATTGGCATAATTTTTTGTCACATACAATCCTGATCAGAGGTGGCAAATCCAGGTCCAGAAAGTAAAAACCCTGCTATAGTTTGGCTTTAGCCCCTGGTGCTAGCTAGCTAACTCCCTAGCTAGTTCTCCGGGTGCTTGTTTACCTGCTAGGGAGGTAGCTAGTCTGCCACAGTTTGGCTTTAGCCCCAGTCGCTAGCTAGCTAGCTCCCCGGGTGCTTGTTTACCTTCTAGGGATCTAGCTATCTCGCTAGCACGAGGGGCTGAAGCCAAACTGTGGCAGTGTCTTTACTTTCTGGACCTGGATTTGCCATCTCTGATGCTGATTATAGTAACTATCAGCGATGGCAAACCCAGGTCCAGAAAGTAAAAACACTGCCACAGTTTGGCTTTAGTCCTCGTGCTAGCAAGCTAGCTTCCTAGTAAACAAGCACCCGGGGAGCTAGCTAGAGAGCTAGGTAGCTAGCACCTGGGGCTAAAGCCAAGCTGTGGCAGGGTTTTTACTTCCTGGACCAGTAATATAAACATTGAGAAGTAAACACCATCAGTTTTAACAATTATATATATATTTGTAGCATACAATGCTGCCAACATTATTAATATATTTTTTTTATTGTAAATAGAGTGTGTACAAAATAAATACTCCCCAGAATGTAATGCTTCGTTTGTAAAATTGGATACCACAAATTCCTAATCGAAGTACATGTATAATGTGGACGTCACAGGGTGCATGCGTGTTTTACGGATGAGACACCTTTCTTGAAAGCCTGTGGACAGACAACGTTGGTCAGGAAATGTTCACACAATCTCGCCCTGATTGAGGCTGAGGTGCCCTTTGCCAAAAAAAAGCCCCCAAGACATGAAGGGACACATTTAGATTGCGACATCACAGCTCGCTCAGTATATTTCTTAAATGCTGTCATAGGGTTGCCATTTGATTTGTTGCATATTTAATCTTCTATAGAATACAGTACACCCCTGTTCTCCCCAAAAACACTTCTACGCCAGGGGAAAGTTTGAAATAAAAACATGCCCTAATTGCTTAGTATGAAGAATCCTTTTAAAAATGGATTATCCTATCGATTATTTCATGGATTACTTGAGTAACCGGGTAGTCTTCAAACACAACAGTGTGGTCTAACTAGCTAGCTCCCTAGCATGTAAATGAGCACCATGGGAGCTAGCTAGGGAGCTAGCTAGCTAGCATCAGGGGCTAAAGCTAAACTGTGGCAGGGTTTTTACTTTCTGGACCTGGATTTTATTTTTATTATTTTTATTTTAAGCCAGCCCAAAAGATGGGCTGGAAGAGCGCGTCCATCAGCAACAAATGTTTGTGCGGAAAAACGGAAATGGGCTAAACATTGGTTCTGGGCGTCACAAATATGGTTTTAAATATGGATTTAAAGTTATTAATGATAGTTTTGAGGCATACATTTTTGTGATCTACTTTGTAGTCAACCTTTTTTCCAGCCTTAATGTTGTATATTAGGGGTGTCAAAATGAGTGCGTTAATTAAAGTTCCAATTACGCCACCATTTTTTTTAACGCACGATTGATGACCGCCCCTTATTTGGAACGTCAACGTCAAAATTTTAGCTGTAATACATTTTATAATAATGCATATATTTGTGGAGACTGGCGGTCAAGTTGGATTGTACCATTTTTAAAATGTGCAGAATTTCACAAATTACTTCATGTTAAAGATTAGATAGCTCTTAATAGGAAAATAAAAATGTACTGAGCTGTCACCAATGTCTTACAATTGCAATTATGCCATCTAGTGGCAGAAAATGACCTCAACAAAAATCTATATCACAACAGTACAGTACATCTTTTTTAATTTTAACTCAATTTTATGAAATTACTGTATCAATGACGAAAAGATGCAGCCATATTTCTATTAGTTTAACAATTTTTTTCCACTTTATTGTTAACAAGAGTATGAAAATATAGGAAAAAAACAATTTGATTGTACATTTAGAACAGATATAAAATTTGCGATTAATCGTGAGTTACCTATTGAAGTCATGCAATTAATTACGATTAAAAAAAATGTAACACCCCGAGTTTATGCATAAGTACATGTAAAAAAATTTTTTATTGCAGCCTCTGCAATTTTGAAAATGTGCATTCTACTCCATTGTGATATCAATTTGAATTTGATCAATTGTCCATCCCCAATAAGAAGCCTCGTGTGCGGCTTATGCTGCATGTTTACATTTTAGCCGGACCTGTAAGTCAGCATTATTATTCTTATTTTTGCATCTGTGTTCGCTCAAGAAACAGCTGTTGAATTTTGAGGCGCATGCAAGGCGACAAGGCCGCAAGTTGTCCCCGCTCGTTCGGCTCACTTGGCTTTGACGTGATGGCTGCTGGCAGTGTTTTGTGCTGAACTCAACATCTGTGACGACCGCCACTGACCACTTCGACCCTCCCTCTCGCTGCTGTCCCTTCTTTCCCTTCACACTTTTATTTCATCATTTTTTATTTTATTTTTTTTGCATGTTTTTCACCATCCTTTTTCTTTGCCTTCCAGGCTGGCCCCGCATCCGGTGGGGGGCAGAAGACCAGAACGCAAAGTGGGTAAAACAGGATTGTGCGGCGCCACCGGATCGCTTTCCCCTGCCAGGGTGCATCGGCGTCACGGCCGCATCAGCTGGTCCCAACGTGGCGAGGTCATCTGAACATCTGGCCCCCTCCACCATGCTCTCTTAGGTCAGTGGGTAGCATCTGTCGGTCCACCCCGCCACCGTCTACGACCGACGCGAACCTCACAAAAAAAATGCGTCTCATCCAATTTGTTTCATGAATGTTTGTAGGGGCTATCAATATAAAAAGTCTACACACCCCTGTAGAAATGCCAGGAGACCAACATAAGTCATATCAAATCATTTTCCGCCATTGTGACTTGTAATGAGCACAACACAATTGGGGGGGGGGGAAAGAAATCATGTGGTTGCAAAAGTGTTCACACCCTCCACCATCCATAACTAGTTCAAAATTTAAACATATAAACTCCTGTTAAATGGGAGTCAGCACACCTGCAACCATGTAAAATGCATTATGTTCAACACCAAGCAAAGTTCAGATTATCTAGTAGGCTTGAAAAAAATATATATAAATAAAAGTGTGCACACACTCATAACTAGTTCAGAATTGACATTCAAACTCATGTTAATGGGAGTCAGCACACCTGCAACCATGTAAAATGCATTATGTTCAACCCCAAACAACGTAAAAGGTTTTTATTTTTTATTTTATTAATTTATTATCGAATATTTTTTTAATCACGCATTCAACCCATTATACTGTTAATTAATCGAGCTATTAGAATATTTTTTTTAATTAATAATTTTTTTAAGCTTTGGCTTCCTTCTTCTGCCCATTCTCGAACCGAGCTTTTTTTGTTGACTTTTTTTTTGTACTTGTTCGAGATAAATAAAGATCAAATCAAATTGCGCATTTTTAAATACAATAAAATGCATGCTTGCTTATTCATGTTTTCTTACCGTTCACTCACTAAAGCAGTTACAAGTGCGCTGGCGATTTATGTCGATCCTCAAGGCAAAATGGAGGCGTAGAAACAGGAGTTCAGAACATTCAGAGCAAGCGCCAATACTCCAAAAAGTAAGCACAATCAATGAATTGTTGTTTTGCTGACGCAGCTCATGATTGGCTAGCTGTCCTCGTTTGTGTGTTTGTGTGTGTGTGTGGTCCCACTGAAGTTCAAGACGGCGGGCAGGAATTATTGAACAGGGGGCGACTGCCAGCGGAAGCGAGCAGATGTCACAATCGTAAAGAAATACACAAGCTCTGAATTAAATATGAAGCGCGGCTCAAAGAACGTGAGGATCGCCCAAACTCTCTTTTTTTCTTCCGCTTTTGGCCGAAGGCGGCGAGCCTCATTAAGACGCCGAGCGGCCGGCGATTGGCCAGGTGATGTCGTGATAACGAGCCGAAACGAACGGCGGTAAAGAGGCGGTAGGTGAGACAGCTGTTCGTAGCATACTGCACATTCATTATTCACAAGCTCGGGGGGGTGCGGGGGGTCTTCGGCACGCCGCGTGCGATGTCAAAATGTTTGAAAGCATTTACGCCACGGCGGCCCAGTGATGAAATCTGTAGAAAAGAGCCCAACCTGACAGAATGTCCTCGGAACATTCTTGTTTTACCACAAGTGTTTTGTTTCCCGCTCCGTTTTACACTCTGGGAACTACGAGCCGGTCTGAATATTTGATGGCAGATCCCACAACTTCCATTTCCATTCCTTTTTCTGTCTCTATTGTTGCTTAAAATAGCGCGATACATTTTTTTCCTACCATCCACCTGAAATAAAATGCATACGGGTTCCATGTTAACTTTAAATAAATAAATAAATGTTAACATTCTTCAATGTAAGTTACAGTGTCCCATCACTGGTGAGCTATTTTTACAACAGTGCCATGGGCTACTTATGTTGTCATTGGGGCAAACTAGTACCTGCTGGCATATATTTTTTTTTGAGTCATCCGTGTTTGCAGTGTCGCTTGCATCTTGCTCTCTGCCTCCTCCTATTGGCTGTTAGATAGTGAAACAGTGCAGAAAAGTGATTATGAGAATACACAAAAGCAAAGAAAAGGGCAAGAGCTAGTAAATTAAGTTCTGCAAAACTTCGCTTTTTAGATACATTTGTTCCAACTTGTCTTGTAAGTGTCAATGTGTCTTCATATGATCACCCCTTAGTGGGCTGTGGTTAACCCCCCCCCCCCCCCCCCACACACACACACACACACACATTGAAAATGTTCATGCTCCGCCCCTGGTTACGGTAATTGCCACTTCCAAAAGAAATTTACTGTCAAACCAAACATTAAACAAAGAATTGCACTTTGTGTATTTACAAAAACGAATACATTTGGTTTAGCTTGATGCTAACAAGCAATGCAAAATGCCACAATTAGGCTAACGAAATAGCATCGGTGTCACATTTTTTATGAATATTTATGATTTTTGTTTTTAATAAGGGTTTCTAATATTGTCTAAATATTGGCTAATTGTCTTTTTAGTTAAAAAAAATTTTCCTGCTTCTGAATGCTTTTTATTTGTAAATATTTTCTGTTTATTCCTATTGTCTTTATTCATATTTGGTGTTTTAATTGATATTTTGAGTTTTTAAATCGTTTTTTTATTTTTTAAATGAATATATTTTTACGTTTCATTCACATTTTTTTATTTTTTAAATTCATATATTTTTCTATTTTAATTCATATTTTTCTATTTTCAAAAAAACATATTTGTCAAACGCTTTTTTTCCCTTACCGAGCTCTTATTTCATCTCAAAATGTTCAAATCAGGCCACTTCATGTTGCTATTCAACACGTATCGTTTGTGTCCACCCAGTACTGATGCGCTGTTATCCGAAGAGGAGTGCAAGTCCCCAGCCAACATGGTGGAGGGATGCCATTAAAAAGGCAAATGTGATTAAGTTGAGTAAGCGCACCCTCGTCTTGGCGATTGTCAGCGGGGGTCGGGCTAAAGCGATGTGACACGGAAATTACTCTCCCTCTTGACGGCTAATACGACTCGTCACTCCCAGGAAATATCTGGGCGACGGCGGGACTGACAAAAGCGCTTCCGTCTAATAGACTATTTGTCCAGAGATACCACGCGCCGGCGCTAAGTGATCTATCGCGCGGAAACTAACAAATTTTTTTATCTAACCTTGTCGTCCCCCCCTCCCCCTCCCCCGGTATCGCTTCGGAGGGGGAATCATAGATTTGGGTGGCAGGTTAGAAAATGTTGAAATTGTTTTGAAACGAGACGGGCTCCCCCGCGGAGTGACATTTAGCATCGCGCGCAAACACAGCACGGTTTCCCCGCCTAGCGTAGGAGCGCTAACCGTGAAGGACAGCATGCGGATCAGCACAAAGGTTACGTCGCGAGTGGTGTCACGCGCTTTTAGACATGATCTGGAACACACGTCAATATTAGCATTTGTTAGCTTTGATTTTTGAGAATTTTTGGGTGATTTTAGGGAAATAAAATTGTTTTTTTTCACGAGAATGGAGTTATCATTTTTGGGCAAAAAAAATATCGATTTTTTTTTTTCTAGGGTTAAAACAAGAAGTCATAGGGCTATGAGAATACTATTTTTGCTTGTGGATTTTTTTTCTTTCCAAATTAGTTTTTTCTTCTTCAAGAACAGTCATAATTTTCAGCATGATTGTCGTAATAAAAAAAAATACAGTACAACTTTTTTAATAAAATCATACTCTTACAAAAACAAGTCATAATTTATTTTAAATAAAATCAAATTTAAAAAAATTACAATTTAAAGATTCTATCCATTTTGACCGCTTTTGATACTTTTCTGCTCTCTGATCGCGTCAAAATTTGGTGTGTTTGTAACATTCCTTGAGCTCTCAACATGGGCCAAGAATAATTTTATTGTTTTTCAGAAAATTAAGTCATTTTTAAATTTTTCATCGGGAATGTGTTTTTATATTGGACAAATTCATCACACGATTAATTTTTCTGTATTTTTGAGAAAATGTAGTCATTTTGAAAATTTTCATTGGGAATGTATTTCTATTTTTATTTTTGAACAAATTCATCACACGAGCCAAGTCAAAGCAGAATTTTTTTTGTCAAAATTTGTTAATAGCATTACTAGATTACGACGGCATATTGGGGCCACGTCTAAATATATTATCATAAATGTATTTTTTTTTTTAGAGGGCGGGGGCAACATTCCGAGAAAAAAAGCTCGCAAATTTGCATGAATAAATCTCAGAAACGACAAATACACGTAGAAGCTCGAGCGACAACACTTCCTGATCCTAGTAGCAGCTGACTAACACTAACCAATCAGAAGCTAGCATACTTTAGGTAAATGCAAGTGAATGACGGAGAGCATAAGGTTAATCTCTGCTAAAGCAATTACTATCTCCTTCTTTGAAAACTCGATCGAAAAGTATTGGCACAAACATCCGAGTTGTATGCTACGTGTATTTCTCGTGTTTTTTTTCTCGCAAATCAGAATATTGCTCCTGCCCTCTCAAAAAATTTATATTTATACATGGCCCCTAATACGCCGTCGTACTTGATAGCACAACGTTTTCCTCCTTTCTTTTTTTTTATTTTTTATAACAAATTCCTACCAAATCATCACAAGGTGCCGCTTATGCTACATGCGCTATATCCAGTACCCTTCGTCCTTTACAGGAAGTATATGGCGTATAGTTGTTAACTTAGCTTATATCCCATTACGAGCAGCACCTTGAGATAAATGGCTCGTCCCCCCTCTCTGCCATAAGGTTTTATATCAAACGGGCGAGATGTGCCGTGTACCTTGCCGCAGTTATGTTGTTTCTGCAGGAAATAAAACAATCACTTGCAAGCCAGTGTGTGTTTGCGCGCGCGTGCTTAAAGTAGACGGTGCGCTTCTCGCGGTGGCAGGTGACAGGTTAACTCTGCTGTGTAATTTCCAACCCCGGTGATCCGCCGGCCCTTGATTGGATGTGAGCTCGTAAATATCCCGTGATTAATCAAAAGGGCTTGTTCTGCGTGTAGCGTCGCCGTGTCACCTTCACAGCCGGGGGAGCAAGGCCCCGCCGCGTTTAGCGCACTCCTACGGCGGTCCCTCAAGACCCCGGATTACTTCAGACTGTTCGCAGACTGACAAGACTTGTATGAATGATGTTTTGGGGTGGGCCTTAGAATGAATTTCCAAGAATTATGCCCATTAGCAAAATGTTATGTAATATTCAGCGTAACATAGCAAGAGTGAAAGAATATGAGGTCATTACCAAATTTAAAAAGATTTAAGAATAAAATAATGAAAATAGTGTATAATTATTATATGATAAATACCCAAAAAATTACATTAAAAATAAAAAAATGCAATAAAAATTATCTCACAAGGAAGCAGTCGCAATCAAAAAAAAGTCCTAATCTTACGACAGTTCTATATATTTTTTCGAAAAATGTTTTCTCTTTAGTGGTAGTTGTAATACAAAAATCAGTTATCATGCGAGAAAAATATTTTACAGGACATGCGCTTGTCCTCATGGGAAATGTGGTCTTCCTTCAGGCATAACATTACCGCTTTTGTCCATATGGCGCTGCCATGATCAAAATAAACTGAAAGTTCCTTAGTGTTACTTTAAGTCATATTTACGTGCAAAACTGCAATTGCAATATCTCTTATATATTTTTTCCATAGAATATTAATCCGTCATTCCAAATGTAATGAATTAATTAAAAAAACGAAATATACAAGATAGTTATTTCCATATGGTTATCTTTAAAAATGGGATTTCATTTCCAGATCGTCTCCTCGTGCAAGTCTACGTCGAGGTTTACTTTCCACGCTACGAGATGTGACAAAAAGACAGCGAGAACAGCGCCGGCCTCCCATCCTTTTAATTACGACATCGTTAGCGCAGAAATCGTCCCTAGAAACAAATTTGTAACACAGCGCGTGAAATCGGGCCAACGCCGTAATGGGTGATTATATTAATTAATAGAGTGAACTCATTATGTTTAGCTGTAAAAATTTGTTAAAGTGCCACTGCTAATTAACCAGCGTGCTCTGCTGCCTTACAAGAACTTCGGTTTTTTTTCTTCTCTTTTTTTAAAATCGGTTCGCTCGGCAAATACATTGTGATGCGCTGACTCTCGAGTTGTATTCCTCTGATTACCGTCAAGACCCTTTGATTGTCACCCGGAGAGGCCGCACGGGACACGCGTGTCATGTCAATAACGACTTGGGAGTCCACGTATCCGTCGGCCGCGCAGCCAAGTCCAGACCTGTCTGGGGAAGTCGCGTCTCTAATTGCTCTCGCGTGGTGGTGCGGCAGACTCGCGCGTCCCACATGTCACCTCTGCCAAGGCCCAGCACGCGTCACTGTCAGCGGGCCCACCAAATCTTCCTAACAAGCTCGCCGTTATATAAATGTGTGCTGCAAAACAGGCTGGGGGGACTTTCAAAGAGGATTCATGTTCAAAGGGAAATTAAATAGCTAGATGGGCCTGGTTTATCAATTTTAGTGCCAGTCATTTGCAGACATTCCTTTACCCTACTATGTGAAAATGTTTTTAAAAAATGTAGAAATCCATGCCTTGGATTGAAAGTCTGGATTTTTAAAAGACATGAAAATACGTCCCTGGCATTGAGTGAGGTAAGATCCAAAAAGCGGACGCGCTAATTTATTATTTTTATATATTTTTTAAAGACATGAAAATACGTCCCTAGCATTGAATGAGGTAAGATCCAAAAAAGCGGACATGCTAATTTATTAATTTATTTTAAAAGACATAAAAATACGTCCCAGGCATTTAATGAGGTAAGATCCAAAAAAGCGGATGTGCTAATTATTTTTATTTTATTTTTTAAAGACACGAAAATACGTTCTTGGCATTGAATGAGGTAAGATCCCAAAAAGCGGACGTGCTAAAAAAAATATTTTAAAGACATAAAAATACGTCCCAGGCATTGAATGAGGTAAGATCCAAAAAAAGTGGACGTGCTAATTTATTTTTATTTTTATTTTATTTTTTAAAGACATGAATATACGTCCCTGGCATTGAATGAGGTAAGATAAAAAAAAAAAAAGGGCACGTGCTAATTTTTTACAAAAAATTTAAGACATGAAAATACGTCCCTGGCATTAAATGGGGTAAGATCCCCCAAAAAATACGTGTTTTTCAATAATCATAGAACAAAATACGTAATAGTATGAAAATAAAGTTGGAATAATTCTGAAGTAAATCCATATTTATTATGAGTCTTTTGAAACTTTCAAGGAGACTTTGCGTTGAAGGCAAAACAACACCTCTCTCTATAAACACGTCCAAACAATTTGCTAATTTTGTCCCACTCGGCCATGAGAACGGACGTCTTCGGGAATGAAGTTCCCGAACGCTCTGGCGAGGGGCGTGAGTGAGTTTGACAGGCCCGCTGAATTATGCTCGGCTCTTACCTTTTTTCATTACGCCAGCATGCAAATTCGGGGGTCGCCTCCGGAAAGGTCATTAAAAATGTGACAGATCAAACAAACCCGCCGAGAGTGGCGGACAAAAATCTCGCATTGTTGCCACATCACACTTTTTTACACTTTTCATCTCGTAGCCGCATAATGAGGCCGCTGTGCTGAAGAATGGCGGGAAAAGAAAAAAAAAGTTGAAGTCTTATAACAATAAAGGTCTTCTTTTCTTTTTCTTTTTTAAGAATAATGAAAAAAATAATAATTATAAAGAAAAAGTCCTCATGTTGCTAGAATAAAATTTCAAAAACAAAACAGACGTTTGCCGCGGCAGCGTCTTCAAGCGCTGTCGTTTATGCGGCGGCTCGAAGAGGTGATGAATTGTTAAGTGAAGCCGTAAGCGACACTCAGGGAGGTGAGTGACTGGGTCATTAAGTGCTTTTATAGCCTATCAGTATTGTCATATCCGCACGGTGGCTTTTTTTTTTTCTGCACCATAAGGCAGGTTGGATGTTGGAACGGAAGCTCGGTTAAACATACAAACGTGTCAGCGCCGCTTACGCGAGCTGACGTACGGGCGCAAGCCCACGTTTTGAAATGTCTTGCGTTTTGGATGGGAAGCTAAAACCAAGCCAAACTGGAAATCTTTAAATGTATTTTTACAATTTATTTTCAAGCATTTCAGTACGTCAGATTTTCCCTTCAGTTTTATCCAACGTGCTAAATGTTGTTGTTATTTTTAGCATATTCATGTTTTAGTGTTTTTCCTCATATGCATGCCTAGCTGTTTTTAATTTTAAGTAAATTTCTTTACAATTACTTTGACTATAAAGCTATGAAGGATTTGAAAGTAAATTCATATTTTTGGGATAATGGAAATATTGCAAAAAATATATTTAAAATGAGTTATTCAAGACGTTAGCATTTGTTAGCGTACTATGCTCGCCGACCTTTGTTTTGCTAATTTGGCTAACAGGTGGCAATGTTTGAAATGTCTTCTTGCGTTTGGATGGGAAGCTAAAACCAAGCCAAACTGGAAATCTTTAAATGTATTTTTACAATTTATTTTCAAGCATTGAAATTAGTACATCAGATTTTCCCTTCAGTTTTATCCAAAATGCAAAATGTTGTTGTTTTGGTTGATATTGTTAGCAAATTTGTGTTTTAGTGTTTTTTTCTCATATGTATGCCTGGCTGTTTTTTTATATTTTTTTATTTTAAGCAAATGTTTTTACTATTACTTGGACTATAAAGCTATAAAGTATTTGAAAGTAAATTAATGTTTTTGGGTAATGGAAATATTGCAAAACAATTGTTTAAAATTAGTTATTCAAGACGTTAGCATACTATGCTAGCCGACCTTTGTTGTGCTAATTTGGCTAACAGGTAGCAGACATTTGTTGTCCTAACTACTCTAATTGGGATGTTTTATAATGTTTTATATTGTAATTCATATCCTTAGCGATATTTAAAAACACACTTGGCATAAAAAAATTATACTTTTCTTTCTTTACATATTGACACCGATGTATACTACTATAGCCAGAAAATGTTAGCCTCATATTCTAAGTACTGTTGTAATGGTTTATTTAGTCAATTTTGTCTGCAAGAGTTTTCCGACAAATATTTATATTTAATAAATGAACTCTAAAGGTCATGACTAAACATTTTGTGAGCATCTGCATTGGGAAGCAATCTGGTTTATCATTAAAAGTACGTTAGCCAACCCCACGATGACCCTCGCCGTCCTGCTAATTGTCCAATAATAAAATGTTTTTATTGTGCAAAAAGTCTTTAGCGTAATTGAATTGGGCCCAATTTCAATTTGCTGACGCGGCCAATCCTTGCCTATCGTTTTTTTCCCGATGACCACTACGTTCCCATGACATCATCATTACGGCGTAAAATCCGCGGGGCTACGGGGTACTCATTAGCACCCGCTGATCCTTGGCGGGGCCCCCGCGTCCTGGCATGTTTTAATTAGCCTCATCAAGGCGCTAAGTCGTGCTCATCTCCGCCTTTTGCACTCTCATTATTTGATTCCATCATGTTCTTTGGCTGCCAGGCTCAAAAAGATGACACAAGTCGGGACGTGCGTCTTTCGCTCTGCCGGGTACGCGACCTTGAAAGCGCTGACCAGCAAATTACCCGTAAATTCATACTTTTAAGATTGCATACTCTGAGAGGGTAATACGATAAAGAAAAAGTTGAATAAGACCTTTTTTGTATATATATTTTTTTAAATCTGGGGATTCAGTGGAAAGTGTCCCAGCCAGGAGCTTTGGTGTGAAGTGAAAGCCAAGATGGGCTTTGGCACCGGGCGGCCATTTTGTGTCTGGTCTGATGAGCGCTGTCGCTGGTGTCACTTTGGCTGGCAGATCATAGTCGGCGGCTCACCACGGCGTCGTTTGCATGCAAGGAAAGAACGGCCAATATGTTTCTTTAAAGTGGAATGTTTGATGCTAAGCTACGGCTACATTGCAATAAGCAATAAGGTTTGTTATTTTGTAGGTGTTGGCTTTTTGAAAAACAATGGCACAATGTTACATGTTTTTTGGGGCGGGGGGCAAAAAGGTGACCATTTTGAAGAAGGCATTAAATTCATAATCTTACAAGAAATAATAATTTAAATTTTTTTTATTATAGAATTTCAGATTTTGCGCTTTTTTTAATTAATACATTTGAAAAAAGATTTTAAAAATGTATCATGAAATTGTATTTTTTTTTAAACTCATTTATTGCCATTGACGGCTATAGACGTCAAAAATTCATTTGAACTGTTTCTATTTGCACTTTTGTTAACAAGAGTGTGAATACCTAGAATTGTTTTATTGTACATTTAGAACAGATATGAAATTTGTGATTAATCGTGAGTTAACTAGTGAAGTCATGCGATTAATTACAATTAAAATTTTAATCGCCTGACGCTCCTACTTTTTTATAATCTTAAATCACGTCAGGTGAATAAAAATTTTAATTGTAATTAATCACATGACTTCAATAATTAACTCACGATTAATCACTCATTTTATATCTGTTCTAAATGTACAATATATATAATTTTTTTAAGTTTTCATACTCTTATTAACAGAAGTGGAAAAAGTGGGAAACTAATAGAAATAGTTCAAATGAATTGGCAGTGAATGAGTTAATTGGTTAATTAGAGTTAATTTTTTATTTGACAAAAAAATTATAATTTTTTAGAGAATTAAAATAAATGCACTAAATTAAATCTCAAGTTGATTAATATACACCCCCCCCCCCCCCCCGTCTCTCAGCCATTACTCCAAAATAAGGTCATCCCTAACATCCATGTGAGCGGAAGCCAAAATTTCCATGTACATTAGCGTGCTGTTTTTATGTCAGCTGTCCTGGGAGGACATTTTAGCCCAGTTCAGTTTTGGCAGCGTGGCGGGTCGTGTCATTTCCACATGCACGAGCTGCTACGGCCACAACTGGCGCCCACGTCACTCACCACACCAAGCCCCATCTCGTCAAACGTGATGATCCCAAAACTTTTGGACATTAAAGATAGACGCTTTGACACAAGAAGGACATCTTCTGGTGCTTCCCAGTGTTTATTTTGTCCTAAAACACAGCTCCATTCCCCAATGACACAACTGTAATGGAAATCTACCAGAGCGGACGACTAGCATGCTAACCCGCACGACGGGTGTAGAAAGACGGCGGGGTTTGCGTTTATTAGCCGCTCCCTCGACGTTCCACAAATTGCCTTGTTTGCTCGACACAAGCACACAAGCAGATGCTGTCCTCTGCGCCGGGGCAAGTTCTCGGGGTCTCTGGGTATTTGGCAAAAGGGGCCCCGGCCGACGTACGCGTCACACATTTGCGCGCTAATGTCGCCGGGGATATTCCGCAGGCGACAAGCGGGCATCACGAAGCGGCCCTGTGATTTATGCAAAAGAATAAGACCTTGTCTCTTCGCGTAAGGCCAACAAAGCGGGCGGGGCCGCTCTCTGCAATTTCACTCTTATTAGGAGAATCTGCATTTAGGAGGTACCAATGCTATCAGTCGAAATTAATCTGCTTTGACTGACTCCTAATGCGAGCGCAGTCAAAGAGTAATTATTGTCTGGATGGCTGTGCACCCGCCTCATCATCATCATCATCATCATCATCATCGTCGTCGTCACCCGTCCGCCCGCCCGCCCTCTCCGACGGTGGGGGTGGGGGGGCTCTGGCGTGAATCCCTCCACGAGCGACTGGTTCGGGCGCGGACGGCGGGGCGTGTCATTTAGCGCTCCATCGCTGAGTCTTGATTAGCCCGCCCTGTATTATTGTGATTAACGTCCACCCGGCAGACAGCTGTCCACTTGTCAGCGGCGATTCTGCGGGAGAGTGGAGAGAGCACAACCAGACATGGCTGCCTGCTGCTTTAAAAAAAAATAAGAAAAAAAAAAGAGAGAGAAAACATAGTAATCATGTTGACTTGTGATTTTTTATTTTTACCCTCAAAATATTGGTTTATAAAAATAATAAATAATAATAAAGAGAGAAAATATGGTAATCTATTAATCTTGCTTAACTTGTGACTGGATTTTTGGGTGATTTTTTTTTTCCTTAAAAATATTGGTCCAATTGGTCTCTAATAATAATAAATAATAATAACAATAATGATGATAATAATAATAAAAATAAAGAGAGAAAATCTGGTAATCTACTAATCTTGCTTGATTTGTGACTGGGTTTTTGGGTATTCCCCCCACCCCACCCCACCCTAAAAATATTGGTCCAATTGGTCCCTTATCATAATAAATACATAAATAAATAAATAATAAAAAAGAGAGAAAATACGGTAATTTTGCTTGACTTGTGACTGGATTTTTGGCAGATTTTTCCCCCCTAACAATATTGATCCAATTGTTTCCTAACAAATTATAATAAAAAATAATAATAATAAAAATAATAATAAAATAAAGAGAAAGAGAGAGAGAATCTTGTAATAATACATGTTTTCACAAATGTAACCATCACTTCACACTCCTATGAAACACTGCAAACGGAAATGAGCCACATACTGCTTCACCAATCACAATTTAGCAGCTTGTGCTAAATCCCCAACATTACGCCTTTGATTCACCTCACATTCGGTTATCGTCCAATTCAACCATTTCAATTTTTTTTTTCTTCTCCATTTTGTTGCAGAAAATCTCCTGTACCTTCATCCTTTCAAGTGGACTTGGACTCGATTCGGCTGATTGCATGCTCACGGTAAGTCATAATGATCTTTTTGTGGGGGGGGGGGGGGGGGTTGTGAGGTGATCACCCCCCAGTCAACAAAGGAATGACCAGAAACATTTGTCTGAGAAACTCTGCATTCATTATAATTACTCGCCTAAACCGTGCCCCCCCCACCCCCCCATCCTTACTAACCCCTTCTCCCAGAGTCAGTTTTGATTACAAAGTAAACGCCGGCGCATCAGACAAGGAGTGGGTACGGGGAGGAGGGGTGGAGCCATACACTCTGATATGCATTTTATAAGAATGATTTATGCAAATTATGCACATTATTCCCGCAGGAATGTCTCTTCGGAAAAGTGCCAGGATAAATTGCCGGAAATTAGCCATAAAATTCTCCGCGCGGGGTGGGGGGTGCGAGGTGAAGGCCAACCAGGAGCCAAGGACATTTGGGCCGCCGCGGTTACGCTTGGCCTGGCCTGCCTGGCTTCCCCCGTGCTTGGCATTCATGGCTGTTATAGCCGCCGCTAGCCAGCTAAGCTAGGTACGCTAAACATCGACGGGCGTTTTGTGCTCCTCTCAGTTTGAATTGTAAAAGGTATGGTTGGTTTTGTTCCGGCAAAATACAGAGAATCCCACAAAAAAGGTATTTTACAGACAAAAAAAGTGTTAATTCAAAGGTGGTATCGATGAAGATCGTTAGCGTGTCGATGATGTTTGTTAGCATAAAAGCTAGCAGGCAATGAAATACACAATGTAATTCTCGTTGTATTATTAGACGGCTTTTGTTAGCATTTATACAGAAATATAAATAATATATTCGTTTTTTTTTAGCTGTTTACTCACGTTTTTAGCCTTGGCGGAGGTCCTCGTGTTCTGCGAGCTCCCGTTTGTCTTTTTTAGACGTCCTTTCACAGCATTCTTGACCTTGTCCGTAATGCGTCTTCATCTGGAGATTACATTCTAATCAAAAACGTGTCGGGCGATCAGGTGATGAGCACTTTTGAACGTGTAAACAAATCCATGTCGGCGTCATAACATGCAAGACGCATTATTGCGCTCGGCTCTCTATTGGTCAGGCCTTGCGCGTGTGTGTGCGCGTGTGAACGGCTCCCGCGGTTCTTGTGTCATCATCGTGTCTTTGTTTCAACGCGGAGGCCGGCGTTAATGAACATCACAGACAGGAGATGAAATCCACCTCGCTTCAGCATTAATGAACTCTGAGCAGGTCGCCATCTGCATATTGATCAGGCTAAATGACGCCCACTAAACCCCCCCCCCCCCCCCACCCCACAACACACACCCCCCCCCGACCTTCCCACACGTGCTCCCTGTACATAGCAGGGCTTTCGAAAATAAATATTGCAATTGTGAGTTACTGTGCGATTTTTTTTTTTTAAGGTACTCTACCCCGGGTTTTTTATTTTTTCAACAAACACAAGCAATGAATGATTCCTTATTTTAAATAGACTATCAGATTTATTGTATTAAAATGTTAGGCTTATAATAAAATAAAGGCTAATGGAAAAAAAATATTATTGGAGGCTTATCCCAATTTTTTATGATTTTTGTTTTGTTTGTTTTTCAAGCACTATAAATCAGCATTAGTATAAACACGGCATTAGCATTAGCATTAGCAGAGGCATAGCACGATTAGTTTACTAATTTTATAAATATGGTTGCCCAAAGATAGAAAACAAAGTTACAAAAGTAAAAACAAAGATATGGAACCTTACTTACCAAAAGTTGACAATTTTTGGATGAGATTAGTTGAGTTTAAATTAAAATAACCATTCGATTGATGCTAGTTTTGTTAGCCCTTCTATGGATTTTTGTTAGCATTATGATAATAGGTTTAGTAAGACAAAGTTATAATTTTGAAATTTTAGTGTATAATTAATGCCGTGTTACTAAATCCACTAGCTTAATGCTAAAAAAACAAAAACATAGAAGGGCTAACAAAACTAGCATCAATCGAATCGTTATTTGATTTAAACCAAACTCATCCAAAAATTCTGTTCATAATCCAAAATTGTCAACATTTGATAAGTAAATATCTTCGTTTTTTCTTCTGTAACTTTGTTTTCTACTTTTGGGCCACCGTACTTACGAAATCCGACGTGCTGTTTTGACCCCCACAAACGACTGCACACTCCCACTATGACACGTTTTAATCCCGCCATAACAAAAGCACATCCGATTACGGCACGAAGAGTAAACAAGGATTAGCGGATTGGGGGATTATAATCCGATGAATATGGCTGCAGATGGAATATTCCGAGATGTTAGCCAACAATCGCATTTCCCACGGAGCGGATAATCACACGTTATTTATCGTACCTTCACCCCCCCCCCCTGAGATAAACACCATATGTTTACCTGACCTCACATATTAATAAATGAGTTACTCATTATGAAAACACGTTTTAAACGAGTCACTTGAACAATTGGCTTCAACGGGCGGATAAATGGCGGCAACACTAAAATGAGCAGAGGGAAGTTAATGGGATGTCGCTAATTAAAGGGCCAGACACGCACAAACAACCTTTTTGCTGTGTTTCTGTCCACATCTTAGATTATAAAATGAGTATTAAAAGTCTACACACCCCTGTTTAAATGCCAGGTAACGTGTCAAATGTGAGTCAGTACACACACCTGTCACCATTTTGACGACCTTTGAACGACCCCAAATAAAGTTCAGATGTTCTAGTAGGATTTTCCTGACATTTTGGAACTGCTCATAATTCAAATTTTTTCTCCTTCAAATGTAACTCTTAGATACTAGGGCTGGGTTTTAAAAAATCGCATATTTGATATAGAATTGATTTTCTTTTTCGAGCGTGATATCGATTCTTAAAATTTATTATTTTAATATTTCTTTTTTCCCATAAATTACCAACAAAATAGAATTTTAAAAGCCAATTTTTTTTGTATCTTACTGTTTTCTTGAAATTTACTGTTACGTGAATTAAATTATTTCCTTATATTTATGAAATACCTAATTTATTTCACTATATGACAAATCAGAATCTTTTTAGTTTATATTTAATGTTTGTGGAGTTTTTTATTTATCATGTCCTTGTTATTTAAGAAGAATTGATATTCCATAATTTATCAATATCAAATTGAACCAAGTGAATCGAATCAGGAAAAATCGAAATCGAATCGGAAATTTGAATCGATATCCAACCCTAGCAGATACAGATACAACCTGTTGGAAGTAGCAGTCAGTGTTAGCACAAAAATGTCAGGAAAAGCCTACAAGAACATCTGAACTTTATTTTTATTTTTTTTAATTATGGCAGACTCATTTAGCATGAACATGAATGTGATAGGTTAATTCTGAACTCAGCCACACCCCCAATTATAAGAGGGTGTGTACACTTTTGCAAGGTCACAGTGGTAGGATTTTTTTCCCCCTCCCCCGAAATGATTGATCCTGCTCTCATTTTACACATCAACTTCTAAATGTGAACACCTGATAAGGAGCAGACACGAATTGAATCCAAGCAAACGTGTACACGCTCAGCTTGTGTACTTTTTTACGAGGCGACACAATGCGTGACTATCGCTTCGGTGTCACCCGCTGACTTATCGCCCGGCGCTGCTGATTTGGTGCCTGAGCCATGCCACATATATCTGTTCACCATATATCTTTTGCTCATCGCTGATAGGATGTTTCAATTCCATGCGCTTATGTATATTTGCACTTTATCATCCTTTTTGCGTATACCAATAGGATATGGTAAATTGGAAATTTTATGGTGGGTATTAAAATGAAAAAAGATTTTGCGCTTGGTTTTGGGCTCTTTTATTGCATTTCTTTTTTTTCTTCTTTTTTTTTTATCAGATATGGTTAAACATGCTTCCAAAAAGCAGTCGATCGTGCTGCTCCTTCTGTTGTGCTCGCCTTGGCCACCGGGGGCAGTATAATCCAGTCCCTCATGATGTCCTGAGCACTTTTTTTTCTTTTCTTTCTTGCACCCGAGTCATTTGAGTTTGAGTTTCTGCAACGTGACTTTAGAAATGAAGATAATTTGATCTTTCTCAGCACGTGATCGCCTCGATTTCTGATTCTGACATTTGCTCACAGCAATAGAAAAACTGCTAACTGCATTAAAAGACAACTAAATGCTTATGTAAAATGTCATATGTGTGTAATTTACACAAGATTACACAATATTAATTGAACTTCTAATTTGTCATTTGTGGTCGTTTCATGTGTTTTGTTACTTAAAATGTACAGTAAAAATAATCTTCATCTCTTGCTGGGACATTGTGATTGCCTTGGAATGTTGTAGTGATCGTTTACTTGCAGATATTTGCAAAAAAAGTGTTTCTTATTGCAATGTATCTGTTGTTAAATTGTCGTGAGAAATCATCACTGATTGAGAATATCACCAATTATGATTAGAGGTCAGATGTACACTAAAAAGGAGGGAGGGGGGGGATGAAAAGAAAAATCCAGGAATGGAGAATAGTTATCCTAAATCGCAATTTGAGGAGAGAACTTTTATCTTCATTGTAAATTTATTCTAAGAAAATTACTTTTTTTTTCTTGTAATGTTAAAATTTTACTCTTATAGTAAATGACTTCATTCTTGGAAATGTGCAAGTTTTACTCCTATTTTTGCTCTATATTCCTGGTCGTACGTATTCAAAAATGTGTTGCACTTGTCTCGGGCACTTTTGTTGCGCAATGAGCTTTATTATCAAGGTTGATTTCGGTTGCATTGGCATTTCGAAGTGTTACTATCTCTTCATCCGTGTGCATTTTTTTTCTCCAATTTTTTGCGCAATAAATTTTCATTGACGAATTAATTAAGCACATCTTTTTATTTTTCTTGTATTTAAGGTCAGTCTTATTTTTCTTACAATCTTAGTAAATATGCTTTTTAGGACTAATACGTCTGCATTGATTTTTTTTAAATAAACCTTTTAGGCCCAAGACTTTCTTCTTGTTAAGGGCCAATCGTAATCCGATAATAACACGCACACAAAATGATGCGAACTAAGTGACACGCGCGCACACACGCACACACACACACACACACAAATTCACACATGTGGCTCCATCTCTCTCACCCCCTAGGGAATCATCTCTTCCGGGCTAATGTGAATATTAGTATGGGTTAAACGCGTGTGTCTTATTTTTAACTCTTAAGTAAAAAAATGTGTATATAATTTAGAAAAGAAAAACTTCAAACGAAAAAAAATCTTGTTTTTCCCAAAGAACACGAGGGGAGCGTGACAGGATGAAGCGAAACGCGACCGCGGGCCCCGGTGTCGAAATTGCTCCGCCTGTTATTGTTAACGCGATTATTGTGAAGATTTGGAAATGAACACATCGCCATTTTGTCCCGTCATAATCCCAAAACGAAAAATGTCTCTGTCCCTGGTGCTGAAACTGTTTCACTGGTAGTCGCTGAAAAGCTTCCTTATTATCCTTTTGTGTCACCTTTTTAAATGAAAGAATAAAAAAAAAAGAATAAGTCATTTCTAAAGTTAAATGAATAAAAGTCATTTTTAATTGACAAATTCAGCTTCCTGTCTGTATTTAAAGGCAAGGAATGATCATTTCGTTCGTGTCTGTTGTTGAAAATATTTTAATAAAGCTTTTTCCCAACACTCACATACATACAAACGGGCCCTCTTGCTTATAGAATAACTCGAGTTTATCTACACAGCTTGACCTGACAACCATCTGATCTATTCAAAAAAAAATAAAAAAAATTAAAAAAAAAGACCCGCGCAATGGACAATAAGCAATAAATAAATTACAAAACAAAAAGACACGTGGAATTGTTTTCAGTGTCCCTGCAACATCATAATAAACATAAATATCAGACTTAATTGTGACATTCCGCAAAGAGAAAAAAGGTGGTGGGGGGTGGGGGGGGGTTGCAGGTTCGATCCCCCTCAAAAGTGGGGTAAAAAGTTGTCAGGTCCCCTCTAAAAATAAAAAAAATCTCCACGTAGAGAAGAAGTCCATTGTAGTCATTCACACCAGCACTTAAAGGACGACTTTATGTACACGATCAAGTATTGAATGTAAATATTAGAAAAGTGTCGTTGGAGTCTCTAACCTTTGCCGGGCTGGGTTAAGGCTTGTCAGTGCACTGTTTGCACAGGCTGGACGCGGCGCTGTTGAACAGGGCGCACTTGTCGGGGCACGAGGACGCGGACACCCCGGCGGCGCTGGAGGGGAAGGCGGGGTAGCCGGGCGGCGGCGGCGGAGGCGGCGGCCCCGGGTCGTACGCGCCCAAGCCGGGCGGCGGCGCGGCCAGCGCGGTGGTGGCCGGGATGGCCGCGGCGGAGATGGCCTGGCCCTGGTTGAGGTAGGCCACCAGCCGGCGCATCTCCTCCAGCGCCTGCGCCTGCATGAGGATGTAGTTCTTAGCCAGCAGCAGCGTGGCGATCTTGGAGAGTTTCCGCACCGACGGGCTGTGCGCGTACGGGATGACGCCGCGGAGCTCGTCCAGCGCGTCGTTCAGGTCGTGCATGCGCCTCCGCTCCCGGGCGTTGATGTTGAGCCGCAGTACCTTCTGCTCTTTGCTCTTCTTGCCGCCCTCCGGTTTGCCTTTTCCGTCGGCCAGCAGCAACATGTCGCACGAGCGCCCGTCGCTGTCGTCGTCCGGGCTCTGCTCGCCGCCGCTGCTCTCCGCCGCCGCCGCCGCGGCCGCCGCTGCTGCCGCCACCGCCGCCGCGGACGCCGTCGCGTTGTCGCCGTACGTGACGCACAGCGAGCCGGTGGGCAAACCCAAAGCCGCCGCCCGCATTCCGGCCAGTCCTCCGGGCTGCATGGGGTCCGCGTCGCCCCGGTCGAAGCAGCCCATGCCCGGCGACGTCTGGCGCTCGCGGGCGGCCGGCAGCTCCGCGCCGCCCCGGTACGGGTCGTGCATCTTTTTGCCGGACACGGCGCTCAGAGTTTTGTGGAAGATGTCGCCGCTCAAGTTGATCCTCCGGTCCATGGCGCGCCTCGGTGGGAGGGGGGTGAGGGGGGGACTCAAGACAACACGTCTCGCCCTGGCGTTGCCCTCTGCGAGTTTGACGCTGTCACACTTGTCAGCCGAGAAGCTGAGGAAGAGGTGGAGACTCCCCCACCTCTCTCTCTCTCCCTCTCTCTTTCTCCATCTCCCTCTCTCGCTATTATCCGGGGGCGGGTTAGCCTATTAAAAAGGATTCGCCCGTTGGGACCCCCCCACCAACAAAGTCAGTTTAACGTTTTAATTAACGCCATTTACACCATGACAAACTTTCTAGCCCGAAGCGTCAAATCGTCTTTCCCAGTATAGGAAACTGGAAGGCTGCGCTAAAACACTTAAAATAACAAAATATTGTTTTTACATTGATGTTGCGTTCACTTTCTCTATGTCGGCGTGTGTTTGTTGACTTTTCTATTGTCCTGTTGTTACGCTAAAACTCAGGGTTCCCACGACGAGCTTGCACCCTAACATACTCATGCTCATTCCGCCATCTTGTGGACTGTAACGTGTCCTACAACGCAAGTGGATTGGCTAACTAGCTAGCTAGATGGCTCGATAGATGGAGAGTAGAAAAATCACTCATTCATTTCCCGTCACTCTCGCGCTTCTTTCGCCATCTGGTGGACAGTAACGTTTCCTACAACTCAATTAGATTGAGGGATAAGAACATAGCTCGCAGTTGTGTAAGGAAAATTCGGATTTCAGACTGTAAGCCACCTTAAAGCGACGTCTGCCTGTGGCTATTAAAAGTTTACACACCCCTGTTCGAATGTCGGATGATTATTATATCCACCATTAAGGTGGATTTATAACCTGTACAACTTAAATGGAGGTGGGAGGAAATTACGTTTTTCAGTGGGTAAACAAT
This sequence comes from Leptonotus elevatus, assembly GCF_054856555.1. Taxonomy (NCBI): domain Eukaryota; kingdom Metazoa; phylum Chordata; class Actinopteri; order Syngnathiformes; family Syngnathidae; genus Leptonotus; species Leptonotus elevatus. The sequence goes on along the minus strand of NC_141259.1, from coordinate 12,354,759 downwards.
GTGAAGGATGGAGTTGCACAAGTGAGCACACCCTCTTAAAAAAAAACTGCGATGTCTTTCTGAATTTTGTTTTTATTTGAACCCTGAAGATTTTGACTATCATTCGGAACTGTTCATGCCACCAGTATGCTTAACTATAAGTATGGTGTTGTTACAGTTATGAGCAGTGGCGTGTTTGTGACAAATATACCTTCCTTTTTTTTTTATGTGTGTGTTTGGGAGCTTTAAAATGTGTTTTTGCACAATTTTGAACCCAAAGTTGAACTTATTGACTATCACGCAAAGTGGCAATTTCTTGTATTGCCCCACCCCCCTAGTGGAGACATAAGGGATTTCAAGCATTTTGCTCATACACGGGTTATTCTTGTTAAAGAAGTAAGACATGTGAAGATCTCGATTTGGTTTCAGAAGGAAAGCTATTTCGCGCGCAGTTAATCAAGTGTTTTACGACGCTGACCTTGGATCCGATTAGTCCTGCGAGTGTGTGCGGGGGTGGCGCTGTCAGGCGACATCGAAGTCGACCCTGGCTGCGAGGTCACATGGAGTACGTTTGTGTCATGTCAAGCTAATGTATATTCATGTTCGCGAGCTGTCCAGCCGCCGCGCCGTCCTCATTACCAAAGTGCTGACAGACTAAGGCCGTAATGGGCGCCTCGCCGTGGGCCCGGCACGGCCCCCCATCTTGTCTCATTAGGCCGAGCCGATTGGCCATGAAGGTGTTCCCGAGACTTCCTGTGCCCGCTCGTCACCTCGTCGTAACTCGTCCGCTGCTTTCAAGCCCCCCCCCCCCCCGTAAAATTATGACTTTATTCAGCTTCTTTTTTTTTAGCTCTAAAAATAAGACTTTATTCACTTTAAGGAGAAAAATGGTACTCTATTTTAGTAATATGACATGTTGTGGTAAGGTAAGCTAGCGTTAGCAAGAAACATGACGTCAACTCAAACTAACATTAATGCTTGGTCTAATTATGATTCATAAAGTTGGCTAACATCAAATTGTTAGCACTTTTGATACATAAAATATATTTAAAACCAACTTAAAGATGATTTAAAAAAAACAACTTCACTCTGTAATAGAGAGTTCAAACTTAAATATGCCAAGTGACAAGTATAGAGTTAAAAAACAAAATGCATTTTTATTTAGTCCCTGATATTAAAACGGCCACAAGAGGGTGCCAGTGACTGATATTGACTGCCATTGTGAGTAAATATTGAAATACAGCCCGTATCGGCCAGCAAATGTTTTTGGTCCTGGTAGCCTCTCGCCAAATAGCTGGTAGCTTCATGCTAGGTTGTGTACCCCCTGACCCCCCGCCATCCCCCTCAGAACCACCCCTGGAGATTATGCCATTTTTCTTAAACAAAAAAAATAAAAACAAAAGAATTCTAAGGCCATTTTTCTCTAAATATATGACTTTATTTTAGTATGAAATATGAGTTTATGCTTGTATGGCTATTTCTCTTTTTCACAAAAAAAGAGGAATTTATTCTTGTAGGATTGTTCCCCCTTTTTTTTTTTTACAAAATATTTGGGCATAAAGATTTATTTAGCATAATAACAGTAATTTAAGAAAAGTGAGTGGCAGTCCTCATGGTGTCACCATCCTCACATTCTGCTCTGTAGTATCTGTGACGAATGTTTCCTTAGTGTAGTAAAGAATTGTCAGGGTCAAGTCCAACCCAGGTGTGATGAATTCGCTGACGTTTCCGCACTTTTTAGTTAGTGGTAATGAACACTTACCACCGCAAGATGGCGCTGTAGCCCTACTTGTATGCACTTCCACGCTGGAGATGTTGGCATCTTTCTGGAGGCTCTGCTTAGGGTTTTATTTTTTTATTTTTTTTACAAACAATCACGTCATGACATCTCTGACGTCATCATGACGCAGCATCCTAAGGTCTGTTTATCTGATATTATTGCAGCATTTTTTTTTCTCTTTTTCTCCTTCCTGTTAATGGTTTGGCTTTTAATTGAAGTGTAATTGTTTTTCCTCCGACGCCATTTTGTGCAGTTTGTCTGTTGATTGCTTTTTTAATTGAAGGAAATAAACAGGAAATGAGTTTGGGGAGGATGTGATTGGATACCCCCCCCCCCCCCAAGTCTATTAATTAAGGGGGAGCTTATTGCTTAAATCAAGGGTAGCTAATTGATTTTTTTTAAATGACTAAATTCATGAATAAATATGATGCAATTTCAATTGTTGTTTTAGGGCTTTTTTTCTTTCAGTTTTAGAATGGCATGGCGATCCGCGTCAAATGCTGCGGTGGGCCCAATATTTGGCCCACGAGCCATAGGTTGCCATACGCTTGTGCAGGAAATTAAGATGCATATATATTTTTTTCCTATCATGTGTTTATTTTTCTGTTTCCTTTTTGTATTTAAATGAAAACAAATACAGGCAGGAATAGTCATTTTCTAAAAGAGAGTTTGGGAAAATAGTACACTCAAATGTGTAATATTACGACAATGAAGTCCTGTTTTTGAGGAGCAAAAATGCCTAACCTTACAGAACAGTCACATTTTTAAGAATAAAAGTCATAGTTTCATGAGAATATTATTATTATTATATATAAATTAATCTTATTTTTCCCTAGGTTTAAAATGTAAGGTTACATGAATAAAGTCAGATTATTTATTTATTTATTCCTCAAAATAAGAAAGTTTTTTTGGGAGGGAAAGAAAGGTTTACACTAAACAAATAAGTCCTTTTTTAGAAGAAAAATTACAATGAAGTGTATTTTTTATAGAGCAAGAAAGTTTACCTTGCCAGCAGCAAAAATTAAATCTTATGTTGCTAGACTAAAGTCATATTCGAGGATAGGAGTAATATTTTGAAAATTGAATTGTATTTTTTGGAATAATTTAAAATATTTTCCCAAAGATATATTATTACACGATTTAAAAGTGCAGCATTGGCTTCTTCTTCTTTTTTTTTTTAAAAACCAATAACTTCAAATTAGGATTCTAAATATTCCGAATTCAAATCTATTTGTAAAAAAATTATAATAAAATTTCCCTTTTCAATTAATCGTATAACATTCTGACTTTATTTTTAGACTATTACACCCTCGCCCCTAAAAAAAATATTTGTAAAAAAAAAAAAATCTAAATATACTGTTATACTCTTTCAGTATCACAAAAACACTCAATTCTCCAAACAATATTATTTTTATTTTCAGTGAGCTCCTCATCACTTCCCTTCCTTGTAGTCGAGCAGAATGCTGCAATGTCACGCGTTGCCTAAACCCGGATTTACATTTACGTTCCACTTAGCATTTCTATGGAATCGTTCATTTTAAGGCAATTTCACTTTTAAAAAATATTTCGTATGTTAAACTACTGTCGGCTAATGCATGAAAAATACGCACAGTGATTTTTTTTATTTTATTTTTTACGGTACGTGGAAGGCTGAACTGCGCTGCGAAATAAAAGGAGTGGAGAGTGTCGGCATTTGTGCTGAGTGAAACAAAAGGCTCTGATTTCAGCACCACGCACTGGACAGCTCTCCTCAACACACACGCACACACACACAGAGAGAAAGAGAGAGAAATGATTTATTAGATTGCAAAAAGGTACAAGACATGAACTAAATTCCGATAGAAGACGAGGAGGATCATCTCTTGGCATTCACCGCGTGCCTTAATTGTAAGACATTAAATCAAGGTCCGCTGTGAACACGGAGAGACGCAACCCGCAGACCGGATGTGTGTGTGTGTGTGTGTGTGTGTGTGTGCGCGCGCGCCAATGTGCGTGTGATCCTCTTGCTGCATTCCATTCGACACCGACTTCCAATCCAAAAAAAAATGCAAAGAATCTTCCTGCTTGGATAAAGAAGAAAAAAAGAAGAAGATCCTTGCAAAGTGTACAAGTCCAACCCTTTCACGTTGCACCTAGAGGGAGAGGAGGGGGGGGAAAAAAGAGAAGAAATTGAACACACACACAAAAGAAAATCCAGAATATAATCCAGAAGCGAGCCGTGCTGAACTCCTTCTTCCTTGCCTGACTTTGGGATTAATGGCCACTCTCCGGCCAAACAAATGAGGCATCTGCCTTCAACGCAAGAGAGGATTGGGATGATGGAAGGAGGAAGGAGGGAGAGAAGGAAGGGCTGGGGAAGAGGGGGGGGGGGGGGGGTGACGTCACTAGGCAAACAGATGTTCCTCTATATTACCCAGCATCCATCAGCTATCACCCCTGTGTCCTTGAAACTCCAAAATGACGACGGGGATGGACGTTTTTTTTTTTTTTTTTTGTGTAGCCATGCATGTCTGTGTGTGCGTGCGCCCCCCCCCACCCCCCAAAAAGTGCGCCTGTTACGCAACATTGGTCTATTCCACCAGGGGGGGGAAAAAAAGCACACATACGCACTAATACTTAACACCTCACTCGTGCGCATGCGCCCGAATGCTGCATTTTTTGTTTGTTTCACAAAATGCCTATTTATTTTTAATTTTTTTAAATGAACCCATTCACAGACTGTATATATAGTATCCAAATTAGGGTGAACCCAGCAATGGTAGTTATGGTGATGTGCGCGTGCGTGTGAAGACAGGGGGGGGGGGGGGTGCACAAACAAAGGGCAACGCCATTTTAAGACGTCCACTTGAGAACCGGTGCAGGGGGAGAAAAGGGGGGGGGGGGTTGTTTGTTGGGGCGGCATCTCGTCCCATCGTAGCCGCCCTCCCTTCACCCCTACCCGGCTGCCTTCTCCGCTCTCCCCCGCGGTCCGAACCAACATTTCTCGCCTCTATCGCACCGACGCCGAGCGGCCGTGTTTGTGCTCTCGCGCCGCAATAACAATGGCAAGTGCGGCACATGCGCACACCGTCGCTCGGATGCTCAGAAAAGGCAGCAAATGAGGATGCGGGATACTCACCGGAGCGGCGTCCGCGCACCTCGCGTGTTATCCGTCCCATTCGCACCCGTGTTCGTCGTACACCGGGTGAAATATGTATTCCCGGCTGTGGATGTTGAAGCTCCCGGTGAGAGAGAGAAAGAGAGAGAGAGAGAGAGCGAGAGAGCAGTGCTGCAAAGCATGGCTGCTGCCTGAAAGAGGGCAGGTCGTCGTGTGCATCACAATGAGTGCGACTCCCCCCACCCCACCCCCCTCCAAACCCCCCCAATAGGATCTCTCTATCTCCCTCTCTCTCTTCACATGCGCTCTCACACAATGCACACGACATTCTTTTAAATTTGATATCGTTCTATTTTTTTAATATATATATATATATATATATATGCATTTAAGTGCAATCTAGTAATTATGAATTATGCAGTGGCTGGTTATTATTAATCATGCTGAAAAGCTTGCAGGGGTCCATTTATGGGCTGCGCTCGATCGCGTCATATGCAAATGAGCGCAAGCGAATGCAGGTACGGGTGAAGTGCAGTTCGAAAGAGATCATTTGTAAATATTCTATGAAAAAAAATTAGCTTAATGCTAACGTACAATGGAAAAATTCTATACAAATGCTAACAATTCGCCGACGTTGTTAATCCTTCAAACCACAGATATCGACAACAGTACTTAGACGTATATTCTTTATCCTCGGCGAAGAACGGGACATATTAGTGCCGTGCTGAGAAGCCAAGTGAGCAGTAAATCCGTAGGTCCAGTGTTGCCAACTCGCTGTCCTAAAAGTCGCTAAATGACGTCATTCCCTAATTTGCATAATTCGCCATTTGCATGTCATAGAAACGGACACTGTAGAAGAGAGGAATGACGTCGTGGGAGAGGCAAAAAAGGGAGTAAAAAACAACCAAAGAACACCAGAAAAAGCTAGATTTGTCGCTAGTCGCTTTTGATAAAAACTTCTTTTTTTTTTAAAGAGCCAGATTTAATGAGAATGTCACCAAGTTGGCAACACTGCGTAGGTCGAGCACGCCATAAGGAGCAGCACAATCTGAATTGAAAGAGAAAGCGTGAAAAAAAATCAAGACAATATTCTGAAGTGCTGAAAAACATATTCCCCCCCCAAAATTTTGTAGCACCAAACTCCTAAAGCAGGCGTTTGCGCAAAGCCGGGAACGTGTAAATGGATTGTAGCCATCCAGTACACGTTTGTGTCTTTAGACCACGCCCACCTCTCCTTATTTGGGTATTGGCCTGTTTCGCATCCGGTCCTGATTGACTCCCATGCAGTATGTGATGTCACACTCTGCAGCCTCAAATGCCAACCTACAGTGGATATAAAAAGTCTACACACCCACTCAAACGTCAGGATTTTGTCATATAGAAAAAATACGACATTTCTATATATACACGCATATATAGAGGTTGTTTTTTTCCCCCCCCCTCCCTCAAATGGTGGAGTGTGTGTGTGAGGGAGAGAGCAAACGACAAAAGCAGGTTGACCCCATTGTGCAGCTTATTGTGAGGAGGGGAGAGTGGCGCTGGTGGTGGGGAGGGGGGTTTGCGGGGACCCCGAATGGCAGGCCCGCTGACCCGCGTGCATGCAAAAGGGCCTCGGTGCTATTCATGTGTGCATTGTTTGGGAGTGGAACAATAGACACACGAGGAATTCCTCCATTTTGGAAGCTGGCTGCCATAGTAGCGTCGTGAGCGGATGTTGCCGTGTGTTAGCTTTTAGCACCAGTGAGAATAGTCACATCCTGCGCAATTCTTATACAGTATTTGAATATTTTTTTTCACATTTCTTTCTTCCCCATTATTAAGTCAAAAATAACAATAATAATGATATATTAAAATAATATTTTTTTTCACATTTCTTTCTTCCCCATTATTAATTTAAAAAATAATAATATTAAAACCTTTTTAAAATGCTTTTCAAAAAAATTTCTTTCCCATTTTTTATTAAAAAAATAATACTAATATTGATAAAATATTAAAAAAAAAATTAAAATGTTTTTCAAATTTCTTTCTTTCCCATTATTAATTAACAAAAATAATGATATATTCAAATATTTTTAAAATGTTTTGTTCACATTTATTTATTTTCCATTATTAAAATATAATAATGATATAATATAAAAATATTTAAAAAATATTTTTCACATTTATTTCCCATTTTTCATTTAAAAAATAATACTAATAATGATATATTAATATATTTTAGTATGTTTAATCACATTTCTTTCTTTCCCAATGTTTAAAAAAAGATATAATTTTAAAATATAAAAAAAATCCTCATTTCTTTATTATTGATTAAAAAATAATAATGATATTTTAAAATATAAAGAAAAAAAATTCACATTTCTTTCTTTCCCATTATTAAATAAAAATAATAATATAATATTATAAAATATATATATATATATATATATATATTTTTTCACATTTCTTTCTTTCCCATTATTAATTAAAAATCATATAAATAATAATAATAATAAGAAGAAAAGCTTCATTAATGCAAAAATAATGTTACAAAATATGTGTGTTTGTTCAAAAGCACATTTCTTACCCTGCTTAGTATCACACACAGGACAAATCCCGGCACTGTGCACTTTAGCCAAGCAGTGCAATTCCCGAGCTGTCAGCAGGGCTGCTCGTGATGTAGTGGTTGCGTGCTAACGCAACCAGGTCATCCGTGTTTGGCCAGCATCCTCCAAAGTGGGCAACGATTGCTCCTGGAAAATTCGACTCACTTCCTACAGTTAGCACTTTATTTGAATGTAATTTACTATTATTATTATTATTATCATTAATGGTGGTAGTAGTAATAATAGTTAAAACAGCTACGTTAATTAGCCTTTCATCCCACCGTCTTAACGCTAATGCTAATTAGCATCAATGCTGCGATGCTAACGGTGATCCCAGACGAGTGGGGACGTCTCCACGAGGCATTATTCGTCCTGCCGCTTATTTCTAGGCAGCTGCCGTTACATGGCCTGCCGATTGGCTAGCGACCGGTCCACGTTGTACTCCCTCACCCAAAAGTCAACTGAAATGGTCTCCAGGGCAAGTGGGTACCTCCAGTGTTTGATGTGGTTGAAGCAGGGAGAACCATAATAATAACCCCCCCCCCCCCCTCCCCCTTTCCCGACATTAGCGGGAGGTCATACGTGCATGTAGGGCACCTGGTTCTCCACCTCCCTTTCCTCTCTGTGATGCTAAATGTCAACCAGCAGCAGCATGAGCAGCATCCACAGAACCCCCCCCCCCCCCCACACACACACACACCCTGAACACCACCCCCTCAATTTCTAATAACAGAAGATCATCTCATCTGACTCACAAAGATGTGTTTTCTCTTGCGCAATTACAGCCATGCATGTTGAAGTGTCTCTGAAGAAGATCTAATGATTATCGCGCAAAAAAGTGACAACTTTTTGGTGTGAGCGGTTTCTCTCCCCAGTGATCAACAAGGGGCAGTTGTTTAAAAAAAAAAAGTTAAAAATAAATAATAAAAAAAGAAAAAATGACATTTTAAAATCTAATCACCTAATTGTGACATTTTTTTCATTGTTGTCTTTAAAAAAAAATTTTTTTTAACAAACACAAGCCATAAATCAATCCAGCGCACTATGCTAGCATCTCACGCGACGTCATATGATGCTCGCTGAACTGCAGTCTGGCAAATATGCTGCCGTCACGCAGCGTTGCGATGTCTTCAACCAGAGTTTGTTTGCGCACGCGTCCATCGTTAGGTTTAGCCGGGCGCGTCTGATTCGCCGACCGTCGGAATGCGAGCGCGCGCGTCCACTCCTCGGAGTTAACGCCGACACATGCGTGTTTCCATGGCAACAATAACGGTTGCCAGGCAACCCTGCTCTTTTAGGGACACGGGGAACAAGCCCGGAGGCTTACTATAAATACTGTACATACCGCGCTTTTCGGTTACCGATGCTAACGATGCTACCTTTTGCCCACCGGCGGCCATTTTGGCTCCATTTGCAGCACACACAACAAAGCATTCCATCAGCACCAGCGCTGACATCGCTGCAGTCAGCTCAGCTGTTTGCTAAAAATAGACAAGTGCCTATGCAGGAAATATTTAACTCTTCCTGACCCCCACGCCACTCAAGAGAAATTGATTCCCCCCATACCCCCCCCCCCCCCCCCCCCTGGCGAGGAGACGCTGAACCGTTGCCTTTTTCCTATGCATCAGTCATGAGATGCGTCTTGGGATCATTTGATGTCTTGAGCGCACGGTTCTCTCTGGAGTTTGAGCCGTAGCTTAGCGGTTCGCAAAAATAATTAGCAAGAAATTGTGGATCATGTCACATTTAAAAAAAAAGTGTATCTACATATACCATACAACACATTTTTTAGTCCTAAGTACAATTTTTTTGTAGTATTATCTTAGACAAGAGCAGTAAGCATGACACAGTTAGCATGATAGCAAGCTAGCGACCCATGTTAGCACATTTATCTTCAAAAATTGCAGAAGGGTTAAGGTTAGGGTTAGAATTCGTGTTAATTTTGAGTTGGAATTCCAGTTGTAACGCAGCAGACGCGTCCACGTCACAAATCTTGTAATCCATTTATTAATTATGCGTATATTTGTGGAGACTGTCGTCAAGTTGTATTTTACAATTTTAAAAATGTACAGAATTTTACAAGTTACTGTTAAAGATTAGATGGCTCTTAATATGAAAAGAAAAATGCACTGAGCTGTCACCAACGACTTACAAATGCAATTATGCCATCTGGTGGCAGAAAAATGACCAACACAAACCAATATCACACTCGTTTTTTTTTCTTTTTAATTTTAACTAAATTTTATGATTTTGTATCAACGACTAAAAGACGCAGCCATATTTCTATTAGTTACATTTTTTTCCCCCCACTTTTATGTTGAGTATGAACATTTAGGGGAATTTCTTTTTACATTTTATTGTACATTTAGAACTGATATCAAATTTGTGATTAATCATGAGTTAACTATTAAAGTCACGCGATTAATTACGATAAAAAAAAAAAAAAGAAGAATTGCCTGAAACTCCTAATACAATACATATGCGCCCCCAGACTAACAGCCTGCCACGGGGGCAGAGGGCTCGTGGCACGGCTGGCCAGTGTCCAAGACGCGTGCAGGGTTGGTGAGGAGGGAGGCGGGTCCTGGCATGGCATAGCATGGCATTGACCCCCCCCCCCCCCCACCCTCCAGTGCGGCTGGCAGCATTGAGCGGCGTGAAGGCATTCAGCTAGCGTGAATGCGGCTTTTGTCTGGGCGCGGCGTGCCAGGCGAGCGCTAATGAGGCGGCTCTTTGTGGTAGGCCTCTCAACATCAAGTGGGCTGGTGGACTCATTAACCTGACTGCCGCAAATAAAGCAGGCAGGCACAAGAGACGCCTATGATAGCACACTTAAGGCCCCGCTTGCTTCCCCTGCAGCCTCCCAGTGCTCCTCTGCCTCTGGCCTATTTCAGGTGTCCCAAATTAGGACGCCGTTCTCCTCGTTACAGGTTTTTAATCTGTTGTTAGCTGCTCATGCTAACCGGCTAAAAGCGGCTTTGCTTTTTCCCGTGCGATCCTTCCATCGAGTCGTCGCAATCGCGCAAATGCCGGGACGCTTTATGTGTTTTATCGACGACGCGTTTTTTTTGCGGCGGCGGTCCGGGAGATTCGCTTAATGGATACCGTTGGTTTCGACAGGCAAATTCCACGTGCCATTAGGATTTAATTACGGCCGTTTAAATGTGGGTCGATATGCATTTTTATTAAAGCGCCATTATCATCCCAGTGACGCTTTACTCGATTGTTGTAATCTTGGCTAATTTGATTGTATTTGGAAGAAGTGAAACAAGCACAAAATTGCAAAAAAGTTGATTGCTTGTGGCCAAAGCAAAGCGCAACGTCTTTTTTTATGATGAGCATTTATTAGGTAAGGTTTTGGACCCTGTTTTTTAAAAAAATTCAGCCCCTGAAGACAGTTGCACTTAGCAACATGAAATTTGGTAGACACGTCTGTCAAGAGGAGACCCACAAAAAAGTCTCAAGAAGCCATTCCTGAAAAGACACATGAAGTCTGCTGTTTTGGTTCGAAGCAACCAATTCAACACATTCAACTGTTTTCAATCTGATATGTGGGTCGGGTCCAATTTTTAATTTTTTTTTTAACCATCTTTAATCTTTAAACCGAATCAACGTGCGTTTCGCATCAATGGACTCGACTTATTGAGGTCGCCTAACCAAGCGGCGTCCGTCATAGCGGCAGTCTGCTTGCGAGTAAGATTTGCTAAATAGTTTCTCTACGGGAAGATGGCTGAATTATGCATCCGTGTGAAATTGGGTCACGAGCCGACATTGCGACGGCGTGCGCATTTTCACATTTCTCCTCGAACGTTTGATACTAGCGCTTTAGCATTAGCGCTCCCGGGCGTGAACCATCAACCCCCCCCCCCCCCCCCGATATTGATTCTGTGTTCCTGTCGTGTTGCGTTTGATATACGACTTGAGAAATTGCCCAAGCATTTGATCAGCTTGCTTGTATGTAGATTAGATACATCAGATGTTCCGGACCCTCCCTGCTTTTTTTTTTTTTTCATGTTCCTCCGCATCCGCTTTACGGCCTCTCATTGTCCTCGCCGCGCAGTCGACGATTTTAATCTGGCGACGCTCGAGCGTGCTCTCGATAAGCAAACGTCGACATGGGTAGGGGGCGTGGGGGGGTGGAGGAGGGGGGGGGGGGTTTGTCGGCAGCCGCCACAATGCGCCGCTAATCGAGCGAGGGTGCTCATTTTGCAAAAAAAAAAAGGAAATATTCATAGCGACATCAAAGAGCTCGCTGACAAATTGCGGATGAGCTTCCATTAATTAGACGGAGCAGCGCTAATGTTTATTTAAATGAAACTGCCTTATTGATCGACCTCGGGAGCAGCAGATCTGCATTCACGCAAACTGCAATGATGGTTGTTGCTAAAGGTGGAATGGAACGCAGGATACATTGCCATATTTATATGGCACTATAGTCGGATACATTTTTTTGAAGTATGAAACCAAAAACAACCTTTTCTATAGCAGTGATCCTATAATAAACAAAAATTTAACAAATTAATAAATAAATTTGTGTAAAATACAAAACAAAGGAAAGTACATACAGACCTGCATTGGCTATGTAAATAAATGAAAGCATGATATATCTACATCATAACAAATAAAATATAAAATAATATAAGAAAATTACAGAATTACCGGTACCATAAATGATCTTTTCTTTTCGGCTTTTCCCTTCAGGGGTACATACCGTATATTTGTATACCAATAAGAAATACAATAATACCATCAAATACAATAAAACGGCATGCTGTACCAAATAGTACATAAATATATATCTAATTTTAAAAAATTGATGTATAAAAAGACTGAACTCTCAACACAACTTTATTCATCAAGTACTTAAATAAATAAATGAATAAAAAGTCATAATACAATAAAATATAATACTGAAAATGCAAAAAAAAAAGCTAATTATCAAATTTGAGACTCCCATAAATAATACTATTATTATAGTGACAGCGTAACTATTAAAAAAATGCAATTTAATGAATATAATAAAAAAATATATATTTTTTTTATAATAATGATGACGTAACAAAATATAATAAATCAAATAAAAATACAAACAAACAAAAAACAGCATCTGTAAAATGAATACAAAATATTAAAGCAAAAATTCTGGGAGAAATGTTGCTATTAATATAGTGATGGTGTGACTAATACTGCGCACACACACACACGCGCGCACGCACGCACGCACACACACACGCACACACGCAGATGGCGAAGGCTTGCATGCAGGATACCTGCACAGATGGCAGGCCGCCGCCGTCGTCTTTCTGGACCTGCTCTGAGTGTTGGCCGGGAGGAAGAGTGAGGCGGGGAGGGGAGGAGAAAAAAAAAAAACAGTTTCATCTGTCACACGCACGTATGCGCTCACACAGATACGACACGGCGAGAATGCGTGCCTCGTCACTTAATAACTTAATAAATAATAATAAAATAGGCGCGCACACACACGCAGTGATGAAAAAACGGGAAAAGGAACCCTTGACGTTTTTCTCCAAGATGACTGCTCTGACACTTTATTGCTGTCAGTCACCAGGATTCCTTTCATCCCGTCTAATTATGACGGATCAGGGCCAGGTTAGGTGTGTGTGCGCACGTGTGTGTGTGTGTGTGTGTGTGTGTGTTTGTGGCAGCAAAACACAGCGCCGAAGCGCAGCGCTCCAAAGCTAAATCGCATTTTCGCAGCGCGGCCGAGTCTATTACGAGAAGGTCTCGGATCTCAACAAGAGCATCCTTCACTGTTATTGAGTCTCCTCGCCGCCGTCGCCTCCGGGCAATGCGTCGTTGATGGAACTTGCCTCTGTTAAGCTATTTTAGGCAGTTCTAGAACTCCTTTAAAGACAAACCACTCCAAGAGATTTTGTCTGATCGGCAGCAAATTGGAAGACGAGACAGACGGACAAACGCCACATTGCGACGTTCTACTTTTGAAAATGCAGCCCCTGAAGACTGTTTTATTTAACAACGTGAAATTTGGTAGGCATGTCTAATATGAGTAGACCCACAAAAAAGTCGCAAGAGCTTGCACAGGAAGTCTGACACTTTGGTTCGAAGGTTCGAAGCAACCATTTCAACAAGCTTGTTCAAGAGATTTTGTCATTTGGGGAGTAAATGCTTTTCTATTTAAAAATTCAGCCCCTAAAGACGGTTACGGTTAGTAACATGAAATTTGGTAAGCTTGTTTACTATGATTAGTCCCACAAAAAAGTCTCAGGAACCCATGTCCCAAAATACACAGGAAGTATGCCACTTTGGAGAGAAGCAACCATTTAGACAAACATGTCTAGAGATTTTGTCATTTTGGGGTTAAATGCTTTTGGACCATATTTTGAAAATTCAGCCCCCGCAGACGGTTGTGTTCAACGACATGAAATTAGGTCGGCATGTCCATCATGAGTAGTCCCACCAAAAAGTCTAAAAAAAAACATAGTCTAGAACACACATGAAGTCTAACATTTGGGCTAAAAAAGGGTCATTTTGCCCATTTCTTGAGGTATTTTGTATTTTACAAATCCTACCTCTAAAGACAGTTTATTTTTTCAACATAAAATTGGCAACGGTATCCATCAAGAGTAGACCCACAAAAAAAGTCTCAAGAACCCATACCTAAACAGACATAAGAAGTACGGCATTTTAGGCTTATTTTTCCCTTTTTTTTTTTAAAAGACTATCCTTTCTGGTTACTACCAAATTTTAACCACACATGCCAGACAGATGAGCCTCATAAATTGCGAGGTCACAAACTGCTACGTTAGCATCTCAGCTAGCTGCCGTATGCTTGTCACTTGTCAACCAAAGCTTGAGTGTTACATGCGTGTTTACGTTTTACATCGCAACAGTGGTCGATTTCATCTCATTTTCTTGTGACAGGCTTGGAATCATGCAGGGATGTTGGGAAGAGCACAAGGGAACGAAAACGGAGGTAGGAAAGCTCAGCGACAGTCTTCTCTTTTCCCCCCCCTCGTTGTCTTCGGCCGCCGTTTTGATGAAAATCCAACGGATCGGCAGCACCCCCGATTACGTGACAACTGCAATTCGCCTACTTAGTTGGTCCTGCGTCGCGGTTTAGATTTCAATTAATTTCTCTCCTCCTCGACGCTCGCTCGACGGTCGGTAGGAGGAGGGGGGGGGATTCGCGCACATACATGATGGAGAGCGATGGGGGGTTGGGAGGGGACGCCATAAAGGAGCGGAAAAATGCCTGCGCAGCACATTCGCATGTATAACGGTGCAGGTCAGGAAGATTGTGAAGTGTGTGTTTGTGCGTGTGCGTGTGCATACTAATCAGCTCCCAGAGGCCCTTTAGAGGCTTCAAATCCCTCAGCTTGTCATTTCTCGCCATTAGTCTTACCAGGCTAAGTGGGGGGAGTACGGAGGATAACGTGGCTACTGTAGCTCTTATCTGCGCCTCTCCGCATCCAGCTGACATTCCGTGACATTCCGAGGAGGTCTCCGCACGCCGTCCACTGTACGCCGGGCGGGGCCGGCAAAGCTGCTGCGCGGCCATTTTTCCAAACAAGCCGCTATGGAAGTATGGCCGAAAACAAATAATGTTCGCGCATCAGTCACTACAGTGGACAGGAAGTGAGAATCCAACATGCTTGATTGCTATCAAATATGTTGTGAAATGGGCTCATCGGAGTGTTTTTTTAGGCTAATAAATAGTTACTAGTCACCCTCAAGATTTTATGCCAACCATATTTTATGACCCTTATATAGCTTTATATATCCAACCACCCCAAAAGTTTTATAGCCCCACTTCCCCAAGAATTGTCTTCAAAATTTTGTGAGCGCAGAAAATTTTACACTTCCCCATCCCTTATAAAATAAAATAATTTGCACCACCTACATTTTGTGACTTTTATCGGGTCATCAAAAAAATTTATGACACTTTTTTTTTTTAGTAACCCACCAAAAATCTCACTTTTTTTTGTGTGCTAGATACAAAATATTATCGAGCACTAAGAAAATGGCTTTTTAATTACTATGTACAATGTGCTCTTTCCCCGAATAATTAGGGGTCACAAATGTTTTGATGCTGCTGAAAGAAAGAAGAAAAATTGTGGGTAGGGGTCATAAATCTTTGTCTTATTAGAAATTTTTGGTGGCATACCAATTTGGGATGACATTTTTTGGTTACCCGACCCCAAAAATGGTCACCCCCCCCCCCCCACACACACACCAAAAGAATGTAGCTAAAACATGTTTTTGCTCGATAATTTTTTTAATCGAGCACTAAGAAGAAAATGGCTTCTTAATTACTATCAGAGGCACAAAAAAATTAATGACCCCTCTCAAAACAAATCGCTCCCACGCACAGTATGCTCTTTCCCCAAATAATTAGGGTCACATTATAAAAAATAAAAAATTGGGTGTAGGGGTCATAAATCTTTCTGTGGTCACCAAATTTGGGAAATGTCTTATCTTATCATTGTCTTAGTTTGACAGTATGCTCTTTCCCTGAATAATTAGGGGTCACAAAATTTTAGATGCCGCACAAAAAAACGAGTGGGGGTCATACATCTCTCTGTGTCACCAAATTTGGGAAATGTCTTATTTTCGAGGGGAAAGATTGACGTTAATTTATAGTGTATCAGAAAATTTGTATTGCATACAATTGGTGTGACAATTTCTCTTTGGGGGGGGTCACACAGAGGAGTTCCCAAAATTTGGGCTAGTGCTACATTGTTTGTATACTACTTCCCACTACAATAAGTTATATTTCTAGTGCTGTGGTTGTGGTTCTTTGCCATGCTGATTAAATCCATTCACGCCACGTTTTATGGACCTCCCGCTAGGGTTGACGCTAATGGCCAAGCAAATGAGGAAGGTAATGTGGATCGGGGGGCATGCGGGGGGTTATGGTAGTGGCGGCAAAGGGGAACGGGGGTACGCCCACTCTCACCATCAGCTCTCATTAAGGAGACGACAACGGTGGTGTTGCGCCGAGGCCTGACCCTTAATTCACAAGCCCGCCACAGACCCTCCGTCCGTTAGCAGGCGGACGGCGGCTCGCTAATGGAGCCTGACATCCTGCTCTCGCTAACAGGCCAGGCAGGGTAAAAGCAGGCGGCGATGCGGTGGCGGCAGTGTGTTGGCTTACACGTTCAACACAACCGCAATGATGCATGCTAAAAATAGAAAGTACAGTGGAAAAGCCTAGCATATGTTTCCCCATAGTAAATCAAGTGAATTGATTGGTTCCGGGCACTTCATAAATGCTTGAGGTGATGTTTTAAGTCGGATTTTAACATTTCCAATTTAAATACATGTGTAATGTGGTGCTTTGAGATACAAGACTCACATCTCAAATCATCTTACCCTATTGAAATGAATGGAAATGCCATTAATTCGTGCCATTATGTGTTAGCATTAAGCTAACAGCAGCATTCTTCAGGCAAAGTTGTTTTGTTGTACTGTATATATTGTGGTATGACCAGCTTATATTAGCACTTCAGCCAATTTTACACCTTAAAACATTTTACACATGAATTGACTTCCAAAAAAGTTTTGTCTCTGTTGTAAAGTTAAAAACTTAAGGACAAAGTCTTGTAAAACAGTCAAATATTCTGCCTGTAATTCATATCGTCATTGTTGCAAGCATGAAGGGACCAAAAAATACATAATTATTTTATTCATTACAGTATATATATATATATATATAAATATATACACATATATATATAATATTATATTATATTAGTCGGCCTATAAATCGGTGATTGAAATATCGAAATCGGCATCAGCCTAAATAAAAAATCCATACTGAATGGTTCCTAGTATATACTAGTTATTTTTAATAAAGTTTAGTAAACTATCTTTATATCCATTATGAATTATTAAATTTTCATTTTAAAAAAAAGTAATATTTTCTCATAGTTATTAGTTTAAAAAATTTCTTAATTTGCTCATTTTGACATGATTATTTATCAAATATTCAAATATGAAGTAAAATTACGTAAAATTAATAAATATGTTTTACTAATTTCTGCCATTATTTATTTTTTAAATGATTAATTATGGAGTGTGTAGTGTTTGCTTGCAGATGTTCCAAACAAATGTAATAATATGTATCATATATAATGCTAAACATGTTGGATCGTTAAATTTTTCACATTTATAATAACTGAAGTAATAAAACAAAAGTGTCATATGCACAGCCTTGTTAGCGCTCTCTTTTTTACCGCTTTGTGTGTCATTCTCACTCATTCGCTCTTGTCGTTCATTGCTTGAGACTCAGGCGGCGGAAGCAAAAAGCTGCACTGATAAATAGGTCAGAGAGCTTTTGCGCCCCCCCTCCCCACCAACCCCCCAGACCCTCCGATGGTTTCAGGCCCGGCTTGGCAAATTGAACATAATTAAGGCCCAAGGCAAAGGTTGCACTTTTACTTGCAGTCGACAGGAGCAGTGAGTCGGCGCGGACACGCCACCGTGCATGTTTGCTACAGCATGCCTGAGCATAGAGGAGGAGAAGGTGGGGGGGGGGGGTTCTAGGACGGCAGCCATTACAGAAAAACTCCCGGCGCATCATAGCATCTCTATTTAGCGCCTCGTCTGCCGCTCATCGCGTGTGCATTAAAGCAACCGTCTGACGTGTTTCGGAAAAGCGGCATTCATGGTCTTGGCAGGCCAATATGGGGAAAAACTCACCTTGGTTCAGACGATGCTCTATTGGACTGTACGTGTCTGCTAAAAACAAAGACAGACAGGAAAGCATTAGCGCCTCTGCGCTCAATCTTAGCTGCTGGATCATCATTGTGGGTGGGTGTGTACACATGTGTACAGACCTTGCCGAACTGAGCTGAACCATAGCGAAAATTGAATTGAATTGTAGTCCCCCAAATAAAATCACCTTTAATTGGACAGATGCACCCCTAATATATCTGTATATAAGCACATGTTAAAACATAATTGTTTTGATTTCAGATGGATACAATGAACCCAATGGTGCATTTAGCTAAAACGGCTAGCAAGTTTGCGAGCAAGTCTGAAAGAAAAACATTAAATTAACCCAATTAAATTTTTTGCTAAAACTACTAGCACGTTTATTAGCAATGATGAAAGAAAAACATTGAATGAAACCAATGACGCGTTAAGCTAAAACTATTAGCATGTTTGCTAGTGAAAGACAAACATTAAATGCACCAATGACACATTTAGCTAAAACTACTAGCACGTTAACTAGCAATTCTGAAAGAAAAACATGAAATGAACCCAATGACGCATTTAGCTAAAACCACTAGCAAGTTTGCTAGCAAATCTGAAAGAAAAACATTAAATGAACCTAATGACACTTTTAGCTAAAACTACTAGCACGTTTCGATTATGAAAGAAAAACATTAAATGAACCCAATGACGCAGTTAGCTAAAACCAGTAGCAAGTTTGCTAGCAAGTCTGAAAGACAAACATTTCACATCGCATCACGGTGCTAAATCAAGTCAAGTGACGTGTTATCTCCCAAAACAAGCCGTGGCAGCCTAAATAGAGACCGAAGAAGCATCTTCACAGCAGTCAACACTGAGGAGCCCATTGACCTTTCATTACGCCGGGTGTGATAAGGCCAAATATCTCCACCGCCTAAATGTCAACTCGCTATATGCGTTATAATTGCTACTTTTTCCTCCGTGCTACGTTTTCATGCGCAGACCCTCGTCCAGGGTCGCGGGACATTTATCCTTCTTCATCATGATTAGTATTTTTTTTTTAAATTAAAGCAAGGAATGCGAGGACTCCCGAGAGTGGAGCCCTCGTTAATGCCTTCTCATTAGTGGTTTTTATGCATGGACAAATAAACAAATGCTAATAAACTCATTATTTTTCACACAACTAATTCGGGGAGCTTTGAATATTCATGTTCGTGCCAAGAAGTAGCGCAATTATGCCTTCTTAGCCTGGATTCTTAAAAACATGCACTTGTTGTTGTTTTCTTTGAAGGAGGCCTTTTTTGTGCATATTTAAATAAAAATTAATGGTGTGGTACCAGGGAGTTGGAAAGCAAGCTGCTCGGTAGCCGGAGAAGCTAACGTAGCAGTCTTAATGGCCACTCAGTCTTTTTTGGACAAGCTGAAAAGCACCAGTTGACAAAAAGCCAATGGGAGTCGGGACAAAAACATGAAGTATTAAGCTACTGAAATTAAACTAAGCTAACAAGCATATGGCCAGCTAGCACAAGAAGCTAGCGTAGCACCACTCCAAAATCATGTTCAATCACTGATTTAATTCCAGGGACATTTTGGTCTTTTTGGAATCCGGACATTCAATCCCATATACGTTTATATTTTTTTACAATTTTTTTTCACGTGGTAGCCCAAAACTGCCATTGTTGTTACTGGACCGGAGAGACGAACCCTCCTAGATTAGCTTAGCGCTAGTGAGCTAGTAAGACAGACACAACAATAATGGACAACACAGAAGGATTTAAAACATTACCAAAAGCCAGTTTACAGCGCGGGCTCCTTAAAGTAAGTTATTTTAAAGTATAAAAAGGAAAATCTTTCCGTAGGTTGACACTAATGAGTTAGCGCACTTGCAGCCTTGATGCACTGTCATATGTTTTCGAAAAAGTGAATATGAGGTTTGGTAGTGTTTTCGTACTGCGATTGAGGCAACCAGCCCAAGGTGTACCCCACCTCTTGCCCCCGAGTCAACTGACTCCAACCCAGCCACCCTCCTAATGAGAAAAAGCTCTCTAGAAAATGGATGGATGTGTTTGACGGCATCTTTTCCCCCCCTCCTCGTTATGCACCTTCCGTATCCTGACACTGATTAGTCCTGACCTAAGCAACCAAGCTGGGCTCTATCCAATCAGACTAATCATTCCCTTCCCCCTTCTTCTTCTTCTTCTTCTTCTTCTTCTTCTTCTTCTTCTTTTGGCTAATGGGCTTTCCCTGCTCTGGTGACTTTGCACTTAATGGAGGAGCGCTGGGTGGGACAGTCACTCACTGGAGTCGAACCCTCCTCGTAGAGAATTGGTGGACAGTCTGAGAAGCGACGTCATATTTGGCTCTTTTTATTTACTGATATGAGTATACGCATGGCGCCGTATGAATATGCATGCGGCTCCCAAAGGGCACGCCAATGAATGAATATTCACACTTAATCTATAGCCAACGGCATGCATATATTACTAATCGCTTGGTCTTTTTTTGTGTGTGTGGTGGGGGGGGGTGTTTCTAATTTAATTTCTATCCTCTGTTCATTTCCTGCCATGCCGAAGAGATTAATGTGTTTTAGCTTTTTCTGTGGCTTTTGTCAAATATTTTTGACAATAACCATTATGATAACGCAAAATATTTCACATTTCCACATTAAATTTGTTTCCTTTTTAAAAAATTTAATTGTGCATGTTATTTTTATTTGTATATGTATTTTCATAAAATATAATAAATATACGTTTTTTTTTAAATGTTAACCATTATTTTTTATTATTTAAAAATAATTATTAATAATTATTGTTTTTTAAATATTTTTTTTAAAATCCACAATCATCTAGTAAATGTAAAATATTTAAATGCCGTAAAATGTAATGCAAATTAGCAGCATATGTTCTTAATTTAATTAAAATAAATGGTATTTAAAAAAATCCATTGGAAGTTAATTTTATAAATTAAACAAGAAAGTTGTCTTCCTATACAGGAATGCATCCTAAAAAACAAATGAATGAGGTACGGTGTTTACGAGGCGAAGATTGCCGACTATCCCGCCTGAATGAGTCAAATTCCCGTCTGGGGAAAGTCGTGTTCGCACTCCATCTAAAAGGCTTTTTGGCGAGTGAGGTGACACTTTAAAAGCTTTTTCTTTGACGCGAAAAGCTGCTTTCCACACAATTGAACCAACGAGTCAAATTGCATTAGGGATGCGCAAATAGATCCAAAATAGGAAAACACTGAATGACGTGTTTAACTAGCCGACATCAGCCTGTCGCAACAACAGGAAGAGGAAGTCAAAATTAAATACAAAAGGTCCAAAAACTTAGGAGAAAAATACGCCTCAAAATGAGAAACATTTTGGAGTGGAGATGTAGAATAGCTACGCTAGCTTTTTGCGCTAGCTAGTCACCGACTGTCACGTTAGCCTCCAACTTAAGAATTGCGGAATGGTGGTGACATAACACTTTTTGGTTTGAGGTTGATTCATTTTGCCACCAAAGGACTTTGATTCAATGTTAGCTTCTTGTGCTAGCCAAAGATTGGCTAGCGGCTATGTGATTGCTAGCGTCATGCTTTTTGTTGTTTTACTTTTGTTATTTGTGACGAAATACTGAGTTGAGATGTAGACTGCTAGGTTAGCTACTTGTGCTACCATTAATGGTAATGCGCTCGCCATTTATGGTCATTTTGATGTTGACTGAATATTTAACTCGTTGCGCTAGCCACCAACTGGTCGTTAGCACTGTTATTTTTGTATTGTATTTTTTGGTTTTGGAATCTTATTTTTATCACGTTTAACATAATGCGCTCAAATGTGAAAACTTTGTGTTAAAACAGGAACATTTTCAAGACATAATTAGATATCGAACTTGTATTTTCCGTTGTGGCAGCAATAAGCTTCCGTAGCCTTCAATGTTCCGCTTTTGATTCTATTTTGACAGACGTCAAGATGACTTTATTGATTTTGTCTCGGTACGACATGAAGAACGGCTCATTAGCCCTCAAAGTGAAAACTACACGCACACTTCAGCAGGTGTTATTTCAACATAATTACTTAAAAAAATAAAGGAACTAACTCGCCAGTGTGTAATGAAGGACTCGTTAGCCCCCAAAATGACGACCATCTGCCCA
Source organism: Leptonotus elevatus (assembly GCF_054856555.1). Lineage (NCBI taxonomy): Eukaryota > Metazoa > Chordata > Actinopteri > Syngnathiformes > Syngnathidae > Leptonotus > Leptonotus elevatus. The sequence continues at coordinate 12,332,507 of NC_141259.1, read as the reverse complement.
ATCTGACGGTTAATATTTTACAATAATTATCACGACGTGTGTTGACTCCGAGGCGCCAATTTGCACGGCGCTCCTGTGTGAATATTTGAGCGCTACCGCGCCGTTTGTTATCCGCCCCTCATCTCTCTCCCACGCTTGTGCGCAGCGACAATGTGACCTCGCCGTAAACTCACTCAAGCCTGAAACGTGTCACCTCCAAATCAAACTCCGCCGCTTTCTTTACGGCAGACGAGGGGATTCTGTCGGGGATCATCGCAGACTCCGTTTTTATTTTTCTTCCTTTGTTCCGCCGGCTCAGAAGGCGCGAAAAGAAAAATATGTCAATGTGATTTCTTCTGGGTGGCAAAGAGATTTGCGAATAAAAAAACAATTTTCGGGAAGTTTGGAGCTCGCCTGCTGTGTTGTGCCCACTTTTTTTGTGTGGGCGGTATCAGGGTTGCTTCATTTGCTATGCCTGCTGCCAACATTGATATGTCGCCTCCGGAGGATTTTGTGGGGGGGAAAAAAACGCACACGAAAAAAGTTATGTTGGACAACTTGGGCGACCGCGTCGTCAATACCGAAAGTAAAAGCAATTTGGCGAACTTCTATTCGCAAAATTGCGCAAACGAGCCCCAAGGCTTGATGATTATTTGGATGATTAGTCATGAAAAAGTGGGAAGAAAAAAAATGTGCCCAATACACCAGTTTCATTGACCAGCACGGAACTCGGTGGGCTTGTTTATCGTAACAGGACGCACAAAAAAGTCTCAAGGGCCCATGCCCAAAATTTAACAGGAAATCAGCTACTTCCATTTTAATCAGCCATTTTGAGTGAGTTCCATGGATCAGCTCAATCGCCTTTTCATCTAAACTGTCAAATTTGTGGCATCAAAGTTTGATGGTTATTTACAGGATTAATTATGAAAAAGGGAAAAAATAAAAAAAAAGAAGCCCCGACACCCGTTTAACCCACCACAAAGTCGGCCATTTTAGGTGAATTTCAGGGCTCGTTCTTTGACGAACCGCGACTATGAATTCAATAAGTTGCAGTTCGTCAAAGACGCTTTTTATTTTATTTCCCGAAATATTTTTATGTGGGCAGAGCATTGTGTCAAAGTCTGCAAATTATTTGCAGGATTGGTCAAAAGGTGCGAAGGCCCGTTCATTGCTGTTTGAAAATGGAATTATATGTAATAGCTGTTTTTTTTTTTTGCTATACTGTTGAAACTTGCTGTCCACATGGCCGACAAATATTCAAAATCGTGTACCCGTTTGCTATAAATGCATTTCCAAAATAAAAAAATAAAAATGTGTTTTTTTTAAACCCCGAAAATTATTGGGAAAAAAAAGCGGATAAAATGTTGTTGAAAAAAGGATGCAAAAATATTTTTAAATAGTTTTAAAAATATTTGAAAAAAAAGAAATGGTTGAATCCGCAGATGCCTAGCAGTTTTTAGCCTTTGTTTGAAGTGTTTGAATCTTTGTAATCGGGCATCTCTATCCACGCCTATTTGAATGTTTTCTCAGTGTTTAAATGCTATATAGTCGTCTGACCAGGACCAAATTTATCCAGAAGCGCAGTCACTAATCCACACCTTCTTCTGCATCCACATACATTCCAAATAATTTTACCACAAGTGATTATATTTGGGGTTTATCTTTACTTATTGCTAACTTTGAATGGACTTCCGTTTTTTTGTGCTCAGACCGAGCCAACAGCTTGAGAGCCATTTGGGGATTGGAGGTGAGGGCAAACTTGCGCATCAGCATGTCCTAATCCCGGTGAGGCGTAATCCGAGATTAGGCATCATCATCATCATCATCTGTAGCGAGGGGCGTGGTTTCGGCCATCGTTGCGGTTTTGCCATGATTGCTTGTGTCGGAGCTCAAAATGGCCGCCGAGAAAAGTTGATTCATGTGTGTGTGTATGCGCGCGCGTGAGAGGTCAATCTCATCACCCTGCTCAGTGGCACATGGTGGAGCCGTAATCCTAAAGGGTCAGAGTTCGGTTTCACGCTGCTCGCCTGGCTGAAAGGGCAGATGGGACACGCGCGCGTGTAAACACACACACACACACACACACACACACACACCCCCACACACACACACACACACGCACACATGCTGCCGGCGTGCTTTGAAGGGCAGATGGGAACGTTGTCATCTCCCGTGCAATGCCTTTTAAATTATACTCAGGCCTAAAAAGCCACACAGACTTCATTTGTTTGCGCAGGACCGAGAGTACAAAAAGCTTGGTTGCGGAAGATAGCATGGCAGTTAGCTTTGCTAGCTAAGTCTACTGACTGTTGCTAGCCTTACAACATTCAAACCAGTGGGCACCTCAGGACAAAATGTTATGCCTGACATTACTCAAACAGCAACTGCGTGCTTAATAAGAACGTCATTCATCACGGAAGTTGAAAGATACGACGGCTAGCGGCACGCGGCTAGCTACGCTTCGGCCAGTGTAACGTCATGGGCACTTCCTTCCCAAAATGGAGTCCAATGGCAGATCAAAGCAGGACTATTCAGGCGACCGCTCCGTTCCCTTTTGTGTCCCGCAGATTTGTTCTAAATCAGGGACGCCTAATCCAGCGCAAGCAGATTATACGTGTATTAAAATCCTTTCAAATTGTAGTGTTTTAATAGCGGCGCACATGCAAGGCAAGCAGATTAGGAACATGTCGGGGATATTGTCAAAATGCTGCACTGACAATTTCCGAGAGGCTACGCGACAACAGCACGCGTGTGAGTTGCGTCACTTGTTGTGGAATTGATCGATTACGATCCAACATGATTCATTGTCATCGCAAAGTTATTCCATTTACAATGCAATATGATTCACTCCAATTAAGATACGATTGGTTAGGCTGCTCGATTTGCTCATTCACTCACAGCCATTTTTTTTACAAAAGCAATCTCCTTCACTCCCGGCTGTTTTACTGGATTTTGACTGATTTTGCATGGCCCACAGAATATTCTCTTCTATTTCTATAAAAACATGGAACCTACCAAAAAAAGGAATGATTCCCTATATTTGTATCTGTTTCCGTTTTGCAGCAATTAGCATTAGAATATAGCTAAATTTCCTCATTGTTCACAAATCTATTTAGAATCGTGAGTAAATTAGCTTTTTTAAATTTATCTATTTTGCTCTGTGTAATAACTACCATTTCTTCAACTGTTCTTTGCAGTTGAAAGGCTGCATCAAAGTCTTCTGTATCATAAAACGTATAAATACGTCTTTGGGACACATGCATTTAAAATAGAACACAAACGGGAGAACGATTTTTGGGAGAACGATTATTTCGGTAATAATTGAAATCACGATTATTCAAACGATCTTAAATTTTTGGGTACAAAACAAGAAAATATTTAAACTTTAAAATTCCTTTTGGACCAAACAAAATATATAAAATTTGTTTTGAAAATAGAAATAAAGGTACCAATGTATAAATTCAAGTATGGTTTCCTTGTCTAAACAAGCATCGTGCATTGGAGTTTACTTGCTGTACACTTAGGAATTGCCATTAAACTGTTGTAACATTGATATTCAATTAATAATCTTTTTTTTTAACAATAATGGCAATTTTGTAATCGTGGAGTGTAATAATTGAAATTGTAATTGAAATTTGATTCATTGCACAGCCCTACGATGGATTTCGTCCATTCCGATTAAGACAGGATTCAATTCACCCAAGTTTCGATGGGACGTTATGACGTGATAACGACGATTTGAAAAATGCACTCAAATTAGCACATTCTGTCTAATAAAAAAAAAAAAAATCCACCACTCATGCATACAAAAGCAACCGTATGATGCTTATTCGGATACATTGTGCTTCTAGTTTCAATTCCATTTTGTCTAATAAAATCTCATGACATGCTGGTAAGGACCCGAGCGTTCGGGTGCGAGCCTCGGCAGGCCCGTCGCTCCCGGCGTGGTTTATCCGCGGCTCAGCGGTGACAGGGTTGCCCCTCAATTACAAAGTATCAGCACCGCTGTCTCGGCGTCTCATCAGCCCCCAACCCCTTCCTTGCACCCGTCTCCCCCACAAGCTCACTGGAGGATGCTGGCAAGGATGTGTGGGGGAGGGGCAGCGGGCGGAGGATTCCATTCAGCGCACGTCGTTACAATATTTCACCATCTGGATGCTTTTTATTAGATGGCAATGATAAAGTCACTTTTGCGATATTGATAATATCCTGATAGAATGAAATTGCTTCTGCAATCCACTCATTTTCAAAGATTGTCTTCATTTGGTGTCTTCAATCAAAAATGATTTTGCTGCAAGGTCCGATATTGATCCGATGAACACGCGACTACTATCGTAGACACTAAAGATACTTTTAAAATTATGAAGAGGAAAATATTCTAAAATTGTTCAATGTGAATGCATTTTCATGATAAAATTTACATCCCGATAATCAAGTATGTAAAGTTGGCAAAGGCCCGATTATCGGATTTCCCATGGAGCGATTATCAAGTGTGGTACACACATACCAATAACTGAGATGAAATTGAGTGTTTTCCTTCCCTTGGGATCAAAGTCAGAAAAAGACAAATTATTGGATTGGATTTCTCGAAGTAATTATCGTGTGGTGTTGCTTGTGTTAAGGTTAATTTTTGTCTTCTTTCTCAGTGATCTGCTCGGAAAACATGCAGGACCGATAATAATTCATGTTAAACCTGTATGCTATTTAAATTGCGGTGCACACATACCGATAAATAGGATACATTTGATTTTCCGTCCCTTGCGATCAGTCAGCAAGGATTATCATATTTTTCAAATGAATATTCTGAGCGATTATCGTGTGGTGTAGCATGTTTTCAGCGTGATTTTTTTTTCTCCTATCGTAAGTGTTAAAGCTGTTTGACATTTAAAATGACTTTAAAAATTAAAAATAGACCAGACTGATTGTTGGATGTGTCTTAAAGATTATCCTGAGCGATTATCCTGTGGTGTGCGGTAATAAGTGATTCCATATTTAGCCCCCCAAAAATGTATAGCAGTCACTTTCAATATATAGCAACTTAACTCATTCACTGCCATTGACGGCTATAGACGTCAAAAATTCATTTGAACTATTTCTATTAGTTTACCATTTTTTCCCCACTTTTGTTAACAAGAGTAGGAAAATCTAGAAAAAAAATACATTTAGAACAGATATAAAATTTGTGATTAATCGTGAGTTATGAAGTCATGCGATTAATTACGAAAAAAATGAATTGCCTGACGCCCCTAATTTTTAATAATCTTTTCTTCTTTAAAAAAACATTTTTTTTTGTTTTTGTTTTTAATAATCGTTTTTTTTAAGAAAAAAAGAAAAGATAATTAAAAAAGTAGGGGCGTCAGGCGATACATTTTTTAAATCATAATTAATCGCATGACTTCACTAGTTAACTCACAATTAATCACAAATTTTATATCTGTTCTAAATGTACAATAAAAAAAATCAAGGTTTTCATACTCTTGTTAACAAAAATGGGAGAAAACGTTAAACTAATCGAAATTGTTCAAATGACTTTTTGACGACTATAGCCGTCAATGGCAGTGTACGAGTTAAATATTTTTAGGAACACTCCCAGTTTCCCAACTCCCAACGACAAATGCAACCGTCTGACTTATTGTAATGACTTCATGTTTAATGCATCCACCTTAACTAATAAGGTCAACTAGCAGCAAAATGGCTGACAGGAGTGTGTGCGTATACGTTGGAACAATGGCCACGCGCCGCACACAATGGCCGTCCCGCGCAATGAGTCAACACGGAGGTGTGCGGCCAGCTGGAGCCCTCCGCCCCCGGAAGGTCACCAACCGCTCGCCGCCTCATGAAAATGGATGGCGCACAGGGGGGAAAAGTTGCTTTGTCATACAGATAACCCCGACGCGTGGAGGCCGACTCGGGAGCCACCTTTGTTTGGAGGCGAGGCCGTTTGACGCTCGTGACGGTGAAGGGAGTTATGACCCTCCCGGCAGATGGAAGTGAAGGAGGCCGCTTGGCCTTTTAATGCAGTGAAGTGATTTGTTCCGGACCCTTCTGTTTTTTCAGTCATTTTTTTAACGGGTTTTTACAATAGAAATACAAATATTAGCATAAATTAGCCCTCTATTGTCTTGTACCTTACAAAAACAATGACATTATTGAATATAATTGATCAATGGCCACCTGGGGGGCACGTGTGTACAATAAATGGACGTCATATAGTACAATTTTTCAGCAGAGGTGGCAAATCCAGGTCCAGAAAGTAAATACCCTGCCACAGTTTGGCTTTAGCCCCTGGTGCTAGCTAGTTTGCTAGCTAGCTAGCTCCCCTAGCAGGTAAACGAGCACCATGGGAGCTACTTAGGGAGCTAGCTAGCTAGCACCTGAGGCTAAAGCCAAACCGTGGCAGGGTTTTTACTTTCTGGACCTGGATTTGTCACCTGTTTTTCATTTTAGTATTTTAATATTGAATTTATTCATGTTTTGTTGTGCCATTTGTGTTCCAATATTAGTTAGCATTAGTGCTAGGCTAGTAGGGATGTACGGATTTACATGGAGATGGTGACTCCACAACAAACAGCAAAATATGACCTTTGATATTATTCCGTTGTTTAACTTGATGCTCCAGTTTATATTCAAATATTGCTATTGCTAGCAGCTATGACATTTTGCATTGCTTGTTAGCATTAAGCTTTTTTTGTTTAATGTGTGTCAAAGTTTTATTTTACTAAAATAATTTTATGTATAGTGTTTTTTACGGACTGCAATCCCTGATAAATCATTAGTTGAACCAGGGTTCAGATGAGGGTGTGTTTTTTGTTGTTGTTGTTAGCATTAAGCTAAGGTGACTTTCCTAAGGCAAAGCTAAATCAAAGTTTTATCAATGTTGAATAATAATAGTACAGGAAACGTGTGCCAATCTGCATGAAGAAAATTTTAAATTTACCAAAATAAAATCATGATAGCACCGGATTCTACAAAACAAACAAAATGGAGGCAGAGGGGAGGCTAATAAGTTCCACTGTGTGACCGACATCAGCGCTTTCCATCATGGTGGACCTTCGCCGGCCTCATTCGTGTTGCACCATTCTGCTTTATAAATGAAAAAAAAAAAAAGGTGGGAGGAATTTAATTCCACTCGCCGCCCCGGCCAGAGGAAAAGTGATTGATTTGCACCGAGTGTATGATCCGGGGCCGCCCTTTGATGGGCTGCTTTTGTAGCGCGGCCACAAAAGGCGCGTGGAGCCATCAGTCAGTCGCCATTGTTGGCTGCACTTATTGTGGAGGATCCAGGTCGCCGTCGGTCGGTTAGCGGGCAGAAAAACCTTTGCACTCATGTAACCTACCAACCGTCAAAATATAGAAATCAATGGAAAGCGTTGGGCTCGTGACTTCCAAAATGCAAAAATGTTGATGTCTTCAGGCCCACGGGTCCGAGAGAGCAATGCGCCACGTTGTTGCAAGGGAGGAAGCTGGTGGGATGGCGACAGTGTTTTAATCTGATTAGGCCTGGCTCAAATCCCAAGCAGGGACCGAAGTGCAGCGCTTGTGGTTTGTGAAGGGTTTACGCTTCAATCTGCGCAATGGAAATAATCTCAGCCCCGCAAACAAATCAACGGCGCTAAAGACATAAGTCGCAGTCATTACGCGGTCATTAGAGCTGCTCGACCAGGAACAATGGAAGAAAGAGAATTTTACCGATTATCTTATCGATGAATTGAGTAATTGTGTACAAGTACATTTTGCTTTATATGCGCATGCGCAAGTATTGTTGTCTATTAGGGGTCGCTAGCCTCACATTCTGCAGTATCTGTGACTTTGGATGTGTATGGCTTTAAAATAGTTGTCATTTTATAGGAATGAAATGAGTAAAAAAATTACATTTTACAGAGAATAAAATATTTATTTTGTATGAATTTTTCAAATGGAAATAGTCACGATTTTGCGAGACAAAAGTTCACATTTCCCATTTGGCCAGTAAGTAAAAACTATATACTAAAAAACAATTTCATTTGAACAACAATGGCAGCAATTTTATGAGCATGAAAGTTATTTTTAATTTTATCATGACTTGCTTCTTGCAGTATATAATCATAATATTGCAACATTAGCTTCATATCAATTGTTGATTTCACCAGAATCAGAATTTTTCCCCCCAAAATTTAATTTTCTTACAATAAAGTTGTTACTTTAACAGAAAAAAAATCTAATATATATTTTTAAATATTTATTCATATTTATTATATTTTACAAATATAAAATTTACTATTTCTAAAATGTTACTATTTCGAGAAAACAGTTGTAATATAACCAGAAAATGTAGTCGCAACTATCGTTATTTGTTGTAATCTATTCATAAGCCTGTTTGCTGAGTTATTTTTTTTTTCAAAACTAAATCATACTGTTTATAGGAGCATAGTTTGGGAGTTGTTTTTTTAAACCCCTCCCCCTTTGTTATGTTTTTATTTTTAAATATAATCGGGTTGCTGTCTGGGGACCCGTCAGGCTTCTTCTTCTTCCCTCTGTTGGTCTTCTTTTTTTTTTCTCTTGGATGAGTTTTGCGTTTTACTTGACAGTATAATTGGATTCCATTCCATTCATAATAAAACATATATATATATATATATATATTAATTAGTGGCAATTAAATATATATATATATATATATATATATATATATATATATATATATATATATATATATATATATATATATATTAATTAGTGGCAATTAAATAGCAATTTTACGGGGGGAAAAATCTTGTCACAATATTATGACAGGATTCTATTCTTGCAAGACCACATTCTCTTTTGTGGTTTTCAGCCCTAAGACAGGTAAAGGTGCACATAACGCCACAATTGCTTTGGGTCACTGTGTCACGTTGTGCTTTGCGACGTCTCATTACCGGCCACCGAGTCAGCGTGCAACATTCCCATATCAGTTTGCGCTCATTATCTCTCCTCGCTGTTACTCTTTCATTTCAGCTGGCCTAAATTAAATGTAAAAAAAAAAAAGAAAAAACATAATGCAATTCTGCTGGAGGAGAACACGACGGCTAATTGCGTTCCGCCTGAGTGTCAGTGCTACAGTTCCCACCTCCGTTCCTCCATTTCCATCGCTCTCGTTTAATTATCCGTGGCTCCCTGCCTCAGCGGCAGGTGTTTGTCTTCCCGCGCCAGCACTCCAGCTGATGACCGCAGTCCAACGCCGCCAGCCGAGAACCATCCGTCGTCCACGCGCGCGGCTCCGTGCCGAGCCCCTGCGGGTTTAGCCATGTTGTCGTACTGCAGCAAAGCAGAAAGTTAGCACCATGAGCACGCACAAAAACACTGCCAGCACTGGTCAATGGTTTGCAGTAAGTGGTTAGAAAAAAAGAAGACGACAAATTTCATGGGGAAAAAATGACAATTTTTGCAGACTCAAATCGTAATATTTCAGGAGGAGGAGCTTCACTTAGATAAAAGTAGTGCTTAGCTGCTACCTTATGGCATCTTGGTCCCAAAAACTACATTGATATTAGTTGAATAGCTTCATTTAGACAAAAGTAGTATTTTGCTGCCATTTTGTGAGATATCTGTGCAAAGAAACTAAGTCGAAATGATTTGAGGAGCTTCATTTAGAAAAAAGTTGTGCTTTGCCGCCATCAAGTCAAAGTGAGTTGAGAAACTTTGTGTAAACAAAAGTAGCGCTTTGCCGCCATCTTGTGGGATCTCTGTGCCAACTGTGAGTGGAAGTGAATTCAGGATCTTCATTTGGATAAAAGTAGTAGTTTGGTGAGATCTTTGTACTTTGGACTTCAGTTGAGGCGCTTCGTTTAGACTCAAGTAGTGCTCTGCTCTTATCTCAAGGCCCTACTCCTGCCCAGTCCAAAAAATGTGGCAAAGATGCATCCCTAGCTTGCTCCACAACAAACAGCGAAATATGACCTTTGATATTATTCCGTTGTTTAACTTGATGCTCCACAGTTTGTATTCAAATATTGCTATTGCTAGCAGCTATTGCAGATTGCGGACATTGCGGCTGGCGATTTCCACAATCGTGTGCGGCTCGCGCTCAATATATATTTATTTATTTATGACTCATTGTGATTTTATTCTAGTAAAAACAAACTTATTTGTACTCCATGCTGAGAATGATTTCTGCTGCTTTTCCACGCAGGCCATGAACGCATCACACTGACAAACGATGAGGGATGAGAACTGGACGACAATCTTTTGCGTTGACTTGTGGTCGGCCCGGCACAGCCAAGTGGAGACTGTGGAGTCTAATTACATCAAGTGTGTTTATTTTTCTCATTCTGAAAAATGGAAACATCTTCATTAATGTGCTCATTTTCTCCAATAGGATTTCAGGGTACGCCTGTTGCCAAGGCAATAATAAGATGAGTGTCACAAAAACTCGTTTGATTTGCACGCCTGTAAAACCTTCAGCATTTTAACCATCAGCGCACTTTTTACGTTGGTCGTATCATTACGGCGTTTTTAGCAGCCCGTCTTGTTTTTTACGATGTGCAATAATCGATCGGGGAAAACGTCTCGGTGGAGAATAAAAATGGAAATGACGGGATGCGGCGTTTTATGTCACACGCGCACTTGTTATAATTCCTTCAATTACAGGCTGCGTAGAGCGCACTAAAAGACTAAAAAGAAATGTCCTGGTTGTTCACAATGACCAAAACTAAAATTCTTCAATTGTTTTACTTGTTTAATCCTAATTTTGTGTTGGTACAATTATTACTTTTTACTTTTTGCCACGTAATATTCCAGTTCTTTCAAGTTTTTCCCCTCTTATTATTATATTGCAACTTTTTTTGCACTTCAGGGATTTTTTTTTAGGTAAAATTTGACATCATATTTTGACCTACTTTTTCTTTATTTTTTTCTTTAGCCGTTATGACAAAAAAATATTACTTTTTTGTATCATTATGACTTTTTCCCTGATTTTATTCAAGTAAAATTAAGACTTTGTTCTTCTCTTATTTTTTCTCTCTCATTAACAAACATTTTTTTATGCAAAATATTCAGATTTTTATTCTAGTAAAATATGGACTAATTTCTGCAAAAAATCTAAATTATTTTCTCTTTATAGTAAAACTTTTTGTCTTGTAAAATTCCGACTTACGACAACTCATAAAATTGCCCTTTTTATCAAAATGTGTACTTTCTATTTTGTTCCGTTTCCTGTTTATTGTGGGTGTAGTTCCACTCTTAACCGGTAGATGTCAGCCTACTAATTGGTTGAACTCTAAATTTGAAAGGAGTGAAAACAAGAAGTATCTCAGCTCAGCGTAGTTTTTACTAAAGATTATTTAATGTAAAATCCTCTTCAATCCTGCTTTTTCCGCCTACAAAAAAAGACAGATGCCGTTTTATTTTATCATGTACATCTTTGGACATAATGACCGATTTATATTGTGAGAAGTTAAGTTTGATTGGGGGAAAAAAAACTAGATTGTTTAATGTATTCATACACCTTTACACAATGTGTACAATACTTTTGCTCTACCATATCGGGTAGGCTGCCGATACCAGCCACCCAAATTTAAAGCTAACATTTTATTAATTTTTTTTTTAAATCTGAGCAGAAATTTTGGGGGGAAATTGAAAATCATTTATTAAATTATTTTTGTGGACCTCCAAGCCACGTCCGAGGACCCCTGTTTTGGCAAACACTACTTAAAAGGACTTTGAGGGTTAAACAACACGCAGACGTGGCACAAAATCAATCAGCGTGATGCAGCACTCCCGCATGTCCGGTGACCATGTTAGCTACCGCAGGGAGGGGGTTGTTAAAACTCACTGCAGCTCCGTAATCCTAATCTGTATGCGGACGTGTGGCGGCTCCCCGGCAGCCATTTTGGAAAGCAGCTGCTTTTGGCGTAATGGTGGAGCGCAGCGAGAGATTTAAGAAAGGAGAAGCGGCTAACGTTGGGGGCGCTGTGGGGGGGGGGGGGGGGGGGTTGCCACGTCTCCGGTCATGCGAGGGTGATTTCTCGCGGCAGGCCGCTAAAGTGTCCCCAGGGGAGGTGAAAAGAAAAAATAAAACATTATCACGGCACATGAAAAATAATAAATAAATAAAATAGAAAGAAAGCCATCTTTGGAAAAAAGAGTGATGATTAGGAAGTGTGTCATCGCAACATCTTTGATGAAATTATTTATTTTCGCTTTTTGGGCATGTGTCATAACCATATGTCTAAACTATGAACAATATAAATGAAATGATTGGGGGGGGGGTCATAAATATAAGTCTCAACTATAAACAATAGAAATTAAAGGAGTGATGAACATTAGAAATTAGATGGTTGGGGGGGTAAGTCTCAACTATGAACATTTGAAATAAAAAAGGAGCAGGAATGTGTCTACTCTAAACAATAAACAATAGAAATTAAAGGAGGGGGAACATCTAAACCATGTGTCTAAACTGAACAACAGAAATCAAACGACATCACTGGTGTGCAAATATGTTTAAACTGTATTTCAAAATGATAAACAATAGAAATTAAAGGAGTGTTGATGTGAACAATTGAAATCTAGTGATATCACTGAAGTAGGATTGTGTCAAAACGATTTCAAAACTAGGAACATTCAAAATCGCATTTGAGTGCAGATGTGTCTTGACTATGAACAATAGAAATAAAAGGAGTGTGGCTGTCTAAAACTGTGAATAATAGAAGACTACTATATTACTGGAGTAGGTATTTTCAAAACTTGGAACAACCTAAATCAAAGGAGTGTGGATATGAACAATAGAAATCAAAGGCATTATGCTGCCACCCTACCGTCTTAATAGTCGCCACTTGTACGTAAACATGTCAAATCGATAGCCATTCATTTTGGCTGCCATGAATGCTGTGTTTTCCTTCACCAATCAATCGCTCACGTTAACGCGACCAATGGAGAAGAACGGATGATGATCCACAAGGTGATATTATGGAGGACTCCATTTTATTATCATTATTATTGAGTATTACATTTGGGTACACTACTTGTACGCCTAATTGTTAAAGGGATGCTCTCACAGTGGCAGCACCAAAGAAAAATGGTCTTTATTCTTATATTATGACTTTATTGTAACATTGAATGAAGCCTGTTCTTGTGATTAAAAAAAAATGATATTATGCCTTTATTGTCGTAATATTAGAAGTTTTTCTTGAAGTGTTACATTTTTTTTTCTCTGAATGTTTTTGACTTTTTAACGTGAAATTAAAACTTTGGAGTTGAAATATTCCAAAAGTATATTTGGAAATATATATTTGGAAATATTTACCCCCCCAAAAAAAAGTTGTGTTATTCAAATTGTCATAAATTCTAAAATTTTATAATAATAATTATTATTATTATATAAATATAATGTATAATATAATATAAATAATAATAATGATAATGATAACATTATGCCTTTATTTTTGGAATAGGAATTTTTCTTGAAGCGTTACACTTTTTTTAAATTGTAACATTACGGCTTTATACTCTGAATATTTTGACTTTTTAACGTGGAATTAAAATTTTGGAGGAGTTGAAATACATTATTCCGAAAATACATTTAGAAATATTATCCCCAAAAAGTTGTTTTGTTATTGAAATAAATTGTAAATTATCAAACGGAAACTTGTCCAACACAAAAATAGGTCCTAAATGTATGATCATAAAGCTGTACAACTATTTTTGTTAGCATTTTCCTGTCTTTAATCTTGGTAACATTCTGACTTTATTATCATAATATAGCGGCTCTCCTAACGTTGTCTTTTATTCTCCTAACATTTCATTGTTAACTTCGTAAACCTAACGATAACATTGTTTTTCCTCTTAAAATGCTATGTTTATTCTGGTAATGTCATTAGCCTAATAGCAATAGTGGCTCAAGTCGTTTTTTTAACATTTTGTTAAAAACAAGAAGAAACACGACAAATTCAAAAATGTATTACTGCAACATTGTAAGTTTTCTCGACGCCATAATATTTCAAGTTTATTCTATGCCCGAGTCTTTTTTGCGTGAAAGGCAAAAGTGACGTCGCCTCGCGTTCCAAAGTTCTCCCTACTGCTGCATTAATTGCGTGGGTGTACGCCGAAGACTGGAAATGCAGACGGCGATCTCCTATGGTAAGCGATTAAAAGTGTCCGGGAGGTAAAGCGTAATAAAACAAGGCTGGATGCGTACGTGTTTCCATAGTAACGGGAATAAATGTGCTAAAGCGCGCCACGGGGAACAATCTGGCCGGCCAATTAAGGGGGTCTAAAATGCATCGTGGCCTTATCACCAAAAGGTAACGAGAACAACTTTGATGTATTTAAAGACGCAAACCTATAATGATTGTGCGAAACAAAATCATCCCGGTATGATTCATATTTACACTTTTGTTTGCATTTGACGATAAAGTTTTAACGCCTTTATCACGATCTTATTTTTTACGTTTCCCCCCCCGTTGTGTTATAATTTCTGGGCTACGTACTCTCTGATTATATCTACTTAAGGCTAAGTTTTCCCCCAATTTGCCTGGATGCTTCCAATAAAAGTTTTCTTTTTTTTTATGTTGTTTGAAAACAAAAGTGCAAAAAGTCAGTTAAACACTTCCAGTGTTTTGTCTTCATTAACATGTATTTTATACTTAATAAAGAGCAGCGATTCAGTTAGCAAATATTTCACAACTAGCCTGCCTAGCGGGCGTGACCGGAATAAGCCGTTTTCTCCATTGCCATTGGAGGAGAAAACAGCATTTAATTAAAAACATTGAGACAGTAAGAAGATTTTTTTTTAAACATCACTGAACGTGTGTGTGTCAGTGTGTGCTATTACGTCGCACCGCCAGCCTTCCTTTGACCTTGATTTGCTGCCGTGCCCTCTGCCGCTGCGGCGCTTGCTAGCTCGCACTGCGTGCCCTCCTGTGGTGAGCCAACGCATCATTAAAGACGCACGCACACGCGAGCACTCGCACACTGTCAGAGTGCTGATCAATACTTCATTGGGCTGCAGGTCAACACAGGGAATTAACTGAGCGTGCCCAGTCATGTGGAGGGAGGTGGCCTATGGGAAAAATCATTAGCTTGCTGCTCGCTCTGTCTGTCTGTCTGTCTTAGCTAGCTAACTTAGCTAGCTATCTTAACTAACTCGCTAATTACCTTAGCTTTTTAACGCTCTAGCTTGCTAACTATTTTAGCAAGCGTTCTAGCTATATTAGGTATCAAGCTATCTCAGCTAGCTCACTAGCTATATTAGCTAGCCATCATCTATCTATCTATCTTAGCTAGCTAACTCAGCTAGCTATCTTAACTAGCTCGCTAATTACCTTAGCTTTTTATCGCTCTAGCTTGCTAGCTATTTTAGCAAGCTCTCTAGCTATATTAGGTATCAAGCTATCTCAGCTAGCTCACTAGCAATCTTAGCTTGCCATCATCTATCAGTCTAGCTAGCTATATAAATATGAAGCTATCTTTCTCTGTCTGTCTGTCTGTCTGCCTGCTTGCCTGTCTCTCATTCTCACGCTCATTTGTGATCGTTATGCCAGCTAGTTCCCTAGTTATCTTAGCTAGCTATCCTCTTGTCTATCCATCTCTTTAGCGATTTGGCCATCTGTCTGTCAGTGCCTATCCACATACTTACCAATCTAAAGCTTTCTCTCTTGCTAGCTGTCTTAGCTAGCTCACTAGCTATCTTAGCTATCTACTATTTGTCTGTTATCCATCCAGGCACCCTATATAGTCATCCATTTAACATCTGTCTCTATCATCCATCCATCCATTGTTCCACTTATTGTATCTTTCTATAATCCACCACCATCCATACATCTTTCTATTATCCATCATCCATCCATCCGTGATGCTGCTGCACAGTGTAGTGTGTGGGTCGTTGTTGCATACCTATGCTGCGTGTACGCGCGTGTGTGCGTGTGCGATTATGTAGGCACCTCCTGTGTGGAGGTTCCACTTGTATCATGCACTCCTCCTCCGCTCTGCGCCCGTTTATGAATCCTGCCATCCTCGCTGAACGTTCTCTTGCGTGCGTGGTGCGGCATTGCATTGTTCTTTTATTTCCGTCCCGCTGGTGCGCGCGCCTCCGATGGGCCTCCCGAGGAATTGGACGTTGCGGGCTAATCCCTTTAATGTTGCCGTAATTGCGGGGAGTAGCCCTCGTACGTATGCATCGCTGCGCCATGTTGTGCGCAGCGCCTTAATTGCCTGCTGCTAACGCAGTGTGAGAGTCTTCGTTTTAGCTGACCAGTGGGATGTACACACACACACACACACACACACACACACACACACAAAACAATATAGTGCTTCAGTTTTCTAATTATTAACTGCAAGAGAGCACAAGGCTTGTATTTGAAGTGAGGCATTTATTTAGTTCAGCGAATTGACGCACATACTGTAGCAACTGAATGACACATATGGAGATTTTAGTTTATTTAATGTTTCAGTAAAACCACACACCCTTGCAGTTAACTGAAGCATGGTATCTAGTAGAGCAGAGGTCACTTCAAGCACAGCGCAGGGCATTTATTTGAAGTAATGCAATTACAGCTACCAAACAAAACTGTTTTATTATTAAGGGAAAATGGGTATCTATTTGAGGGGATGCATTCATTTCAATAGATTATGTACACAGCAATTAATTAATTCACGCAATCTATTTCAAGCGGAAGTCGCTATTTGAGACAAATACTTTACTTACTTATCTGAGGATGGTATTTGAGCAGGAAAACATCTATTTGAGGTGATGCATTTATTTTTTGTTGTGAATAACATTGTAATTGAGGCACAGTGTCGTATCTTTCGTCCACTATAATTTTTGTGACAGACTTAGTGATTCAACTGTAGCGAGGGCCAGGTGTTTATTTGAAGTAAGGTATTTAATTTGTGTGTTGCTTTGTGGCACCAACTGTTATTATTTCCTTTACGGTCAATAAAAGAGGCATCTATTTGAGGTGAGGCATTCATTTGTTGCTGTAAACAACGCACATTGCCATGCTGTCTCTCAGAACAGAGGCATTTATTTGATGTAAGGTGACTGGTATCAAAACCTAATAACACTACCTTTTTAGTTTTTTCTACATTTATTTGAGAGGAGGCATTTATTTGTGCAAATTCTTGTGTATAGGTGGAGCAACGTCAAAGCACGTCATAGCAATGTAGAGGCACCACCTGTTGAGGTGGGAAAATTCCTCTATTTGAGGTGAGGCATTTATTTCTGCCATTAACAAACCTCTGTTACGTTTGCAGATAATGTCGTCATCACACAATTATTTCAAGAGATTGAGCGCACAGCCTGTGGAGGAATAAAAAACACAAGCCAGACATCTTGAGGAGGAAGCACGGTCTTTTTTGCAGCGAGGTGAGGCATTAAGCGACATACGGCAATCACAAATCAAGCATTCCATTTCGCAAATAATAGACCGGCAGCGCCGGCGGCGATCATTACAATGGGGGCGGTGTGTAGTGTATAATCATGAGGATGTTTGTGTGGCTCATTGTGAGATTTAACTTTCAGTGGGTAATTGAAAAAGAAAATTGCTGCAAAAGAAAAAACTTTTTTTGTTCTGTATTAATTATAATCGGTGATGTGAGAATGAAATGTTATATGTGGTGTTGTTTCACACCACGGTTTACTCCATTTGGTGAGCACACGTCACAACATCCATGCTAGTTTCGTTAACCCGTCTATGACGTTTTGCATTCATTGTGTGTTAGCATTAAGCTAACGGACATTGCAACGGATGTGGTTGTTTTAAAGGTATACAGCCTAAGGTCTATGTCCTACTCTGCATGAAATACAAACCGCGGCTTAGAAGCGCCTCGTCATCGTCAGAGCGCACGAGTGCACAAACTGATTTTCTCCGTGTTTATTTATCCCTCAGCTCATCACCTTTTGGGTTCGGCGAAATTCCCGCAACACTTGATTGTACCCCGCTAACCGCCGCGGCAACAAAACAAACAGCTGCAATTAGCGTTCACACACACACACGGAGTGAAATCAGCAATCACGCCCAGAACCGACACACACATACATATAACCCACTACGAGGAGTGTAAACAACGCGGTTGCCGACCGTCTGCTCTCCTCTGATTGGCTGTGTGGACGGCAGGGGACGTTTGCTATTGATTAAGGGATAACCTCAGGTCTACCCATGTAATTCCCAGCATGATTTCAGACTAAGCTTTCTTCAAATTGCCGGTGTGACATTTGTGAACCGATCACATCGAGGATCACGTTTTGTTATTAGCCAGCAGGGGTGAAAACACACCGTTTATAGTCCATCGGTTATGTTATCGTTTCAGGACCCCCGCTGTCTGTTTGAGGTCCGTAGAATCGACATGTGGCTTAATGCTGTGTTCAGGAAAGTGGGAATTTTTAGATGTCTCCAATATCTGACAGGATACAATTTTGATAGCTGATTCGATGGCCGATTAGTTACAAGAATATATAATTAACACTTCAAACATTTGTATGTCAAGCGCAACTTGTGTGACCTGTCACTTTTTTTTTTTTATATATATACATTGGCACAAGCTCTCTAATTGTGGCACAAAAATGTGTGAGACGAGGAAGCCGCCCGTCTCCCTTCTTCCTGTCTCCTCTCCGACTCTGCAGGCGGGAGATACCTGGCTAATTATAGCCGTGTGGCACGCTGCATAAAAATTAATAAGAAGAGCCATCAGGCCGCTGTAGGTTGTTCGACGACAGCGCCGTTTGTTGCCCTACATTCTTCAAATGGGACATTTTAATTAGCGGCTGGGCTAGCTTTAGCATCCCTCCTTTCTTGACCTTGACGGCGAGGATGGAGGTGAACATCACGCGAGGGTTAACACACACACATACATGACCTAGCATCTCCTCTTTCCCCCCTCAACAATTTTGGTATCGTTTTTCAGTGTTGACATTTATCCTATGCTCTTTTCTAAATGATTATATGTTATTGGTATGTGCTTATATATGTATACATCAATGTTTAATGTATATGATTGTGCGTGTGTATATATGTATACAAGCACAAAAATGTTTAATAAATGTTAAAAAATTAAAGCATAATTAAATAATCCAATTTAAAAAAAGCAGGATTTCTATTTTGTTGTTTTTGTATATTCTGTTTCAAAGTCTGTCCATTTTTTTTATTTTATTTTTTACTTTGGACTAAAAGACTACAAGCACATTATTTAATAAATAAAAACTTTTAAAACATCCAAATATATATTTATTTAATTATGCAGTATGTTATACATGTCAATTGTATACATAAGATTTAATGTATATATTTGTGCATGTGTGTATATGTATACAAGCACAAACATTTTCAATAAATGTTCAGAAAATTAAAGCATAATTGAATAATCCAAAAATTATTATATATTTTTTTACTTTTGACTAAAAGACTACAAGCACATAATTTAAAATTAAAAAGTTTTTTTATATTATGCAGTATGTCAGTTTTATACATGTCAATTAAATGAGCTTTATATAAATGAATACAGACATTAAAAAAGGACAAATGTGTATTTTTAATGTAATAGTGTTTTTTTAAATGGAAAAAAAAACCAGAGCTGCACTTTAGGCACATATATATTATTTTATGGATATATACACAAATACTTTTTTTCACACAAAAAAAATACAAATAATAAAATAAAAAATATAAATAAATAATCTTGTGTTTCCCAATTTAAAAAAAATATATACAGAAAATGTGAAGCTTCAATGCAATGAAAAGTGTTTTTCAACTTTATATACACTTTACATTTAGCTTGGACCTTGGACCCCCTTTTTTTTTCATAAGCTGTCAGTGACCTCTCGTCATTCCTTAGAATTATTTTTTAAATGGCGCGCGCGCGCGCGCGCGCGTGTGTGTGTGTGTGTGTGTGTGTGTGTGTGTGTGTGTGTGTGTGTGTGTGTGTGTGTGTGTGTGTGTGTGTGTGTGTGTGTGTGTGTGCGCGCACACGTTACTTTCTTGAGCATAAAGCCAGAAAAGGAGGCGTGGGGCGCATGAAGGCGAGGTGTGCAGTGAATCCTGAGCTATGTTGTACAGTGCACATGAAGAATAGCAAGCATGGGGGAGCGTGGGTGGAGGAGGAGGAGGAAGAAGAGAAGCGCTCAGATCAATAGCGCTGCTACAAAGAAAGACTTGTCCAATTGCTGACTTGCCAACTTAAGACAACAGCCATGTTTTTTTCTTCCAGCAGTGGCACTTTTGGGCATGTGCGTTATGTGCGGCCCCTCCACACAGGACACTATTTTAGGGGTGGCAATGTGCCTTAAACTTAAAGAAGAAACATGCTTGAAATGAATTGACAGCACAGCAGGTGCGGTTGTGATTATTTTTAATGGCAAATAACCTTTAAAAAAATATATGCATGTAATGAATGTGAATTTAAAGTGTTTAAGGTAGGACGTATGCAATATGTAAACAAAAGTAGCAGGACAGAAGCTGCCTGGCAGATTTGGAACATTAACGCCATCTAGTGGTCATTTGCAAGAGTGTAATATGGAGACAGCAAAATTTATTTTTAATTTATATTAATAAATATATTAAACTATGCAACATACTGGATATATATGGAATACTACCTGTATTTAATTATAATATTACTATTAATTTTAATTATCTATTGATTTGTGTATATTTTCATTGTTAGGTTTTTTTATTATGTATTATTAGTTATCTTACACTTTTGTACATTTAATTCGTAGAATTTGTTTGTATTTTATGTTTATTAATTATTATATTTTCTATTTTCATTTATTATTACTCTCATTTTCAATGTACTTACTGTAGTATTCATTTTTGTATTACATTTGATAATTTGTAGGCATTTACCTTTTTTTAATCATTTATATCATTTTTTATATATTTTTTTATTTCATTATTTGTGACTGTGTTTATTTCTTGTTTTACTTTTATATATTTTTAGAATTTGAATGTTGTATTTATAATTTTATTACATTTTATTTACTATCTTACTTCTTTTAATATTAATAACATATTTTTCCACTTTTTATTTCATTATTCATTTTTAGAATTTTTATTTTGAGTTTATTGTATTTTTTCTATCTTATTTTTTTAGTTTTTAATGTATCCTTTATTACTTTTTATTTCACTGAGATTTTTCTGTGAATAATAATAGTAAATGTACATTTTGCATTTTTATTGTATGTAATCATTTGTATTCCTTTTTTTGTTTTTTTTCATTATTTATACAATACATTTGAGATTTTATCATTACAATTTTACTTTTGATTTTTAATGTATTTATAATTTTATTACTTTTTATTTATTATCTTACTTCTTTTAATATTAATAATGATGTATTTTTCCTTAATTTTTTCCAATTTTTTATTTCATTATTAATTGATGTGAATTTTTATTTGGATTGTTATTGTATTTTTTATCTTATTTTTTTACGTAAAATTTGTTAAATTTTCAAATTGTATTTTACTTAGATTTTTCTTTTAATAATAGTAAATGTACTTTTAGCATTTTTATTGTATGTTATCATTTGTACTACGATTTTTAATAATTTTATTATTTATACTATACATTTGAGATTTTATAATTACAATTTTATTTGTGAATTTTACTTTTAATTTTTCATGTATTTTAGTCTTTTAATTTATGCATTTTAAATGAATAGTTTTATAACAATTTTAACAAATATATTTTTATTGTTTATTAATAATAATTTCAGGAAAGAGATACATCAATTCAACCAATATTCCTGACCTGTTGATGATGTAAACACTGTCTGAGCGGAGTATGTTCCACGCATGACTTTATAATTCCACGTGTTTGTTGCCAGGCGACATTTCCCACCACGAGTCCTTGAACGAATCTCACACAAACACTTATTGCTTTCAACATACTGCCAGTACAGTATGTTGAAGTCGCAGCATTCCGTGGGGGTCAATGTTGAAAGCCCTTGCGCAAGTTGAGAGCGTATAGATTGTGAGACTGCAGACGCTATAGAAGAAAAGCTAAAGAAAATCAATGCGGCGCTTTAGTCCATGTGAGCGCGGTCGGTGTGTCGTTTGCTGGTGAAAAAAAGGCCAAGCGATTCACGCGGAAGGTCACCCTCGCTGCACAAAAAGTGTGCGCGTGGGGTTCAGTTAAAATGGAAAAATCAAGACAAAGGTTATAAACGAGCATAAGTAGCTTGAAACAACGGAAAAATACATTAGCATGTCCTGTAAATCGGCCATCTTTGTGGAGTATGTGGCTTCTTTTTTTCGAAGTATGTATGTCAGCCATCTTTGTAGAGGGCGTTACTGCACAACAACCAAAATACTGACGGCCATATTTGAATTGTATAACACTGCGACGCATGTATGTCGGCCATATTTGTGGAGGGTGTGATTATTGTTCGGAAACACGTCACTGTGTCATGTGACGTCACAACGTCAGCTATCTTTGTGGAGTGTGTTTCTTCTTTTTTTTTCTGGAGTGTGTTTTTACAGGACGTCTTTTGAAGTGCGTCACTCATAGATATCTATTAAGACTAGACGTCGGCGGCCATCTTGTCACAGGCAGGCAGTCTAGTTGCTGTATTGACTGTGAGTGAAGGTGAGTGATCTGAACAAACTTAAACTCTGTTATCTCGCTTCGAACTTGACGGAATCACGCACGGTTTGCTTTCCCACAAACTTTAATAAAGCTGTAATAATTCAGCATAAATATTTATTAACAATATGGATTATTAATTATTGGCAAGTACCGACCGATGCAATACTGATTTTTGGCAGAAAAAAATACTGATTACCGATTAATCTGCCGATTATTTACAAAATAGATATTTAATGCATACAATTATTATTTAAATATAACTTGAAAGGACAAAGACAAAATAAAACAATGAGAAAATGAAACAAGAGTAGAATAAACTAAAATAATAGTACACACTTAAAGTGAGTACAGAAGGAAGTTGTGAATGTGTGTGAATGCGTCTCACCTCAATGTTTTCTTGCACATTTTACAGCAGAAGCAACTTTTGTGGAAAACATATTTGTTCGGCTTATTTTTTCCATGGCGAGCTACAGTGAGTACAGAAGGAAGTTGTGAATGAATTCCATTAAAATAACAATTTTTTTCACAAATTGGGAAGAATTTGTGCCTTTGCGTATTTATCTTACCCGTGGGTATGTGTTCCTACAGCATTTGTGCGTGAATATTCGTTTTTTGAAGGAAAAACACTCCCGAAGTCGATGCTAACTTCCTGTTAGCATTCGAATAGGATCCTCCCTTCGTTTTTAGCATTAGCACCAGGCTAGCGATGTTTTAAAAACGAAGCATGTTTTGTATTTAAATTTACAGTGGATGTAATTCTTATCGTCGTGTGTTTAGTTCTACAGTTAACTCCAACTGGGATGTCATTAACAGCTTATAGGACGCTCGGGTGACAACAGAATAACCAGAATAACATACGCTACACACTTGCTATTTGCTAATGCTACGCAAGCAAAATGGTGCATTCGGGGTACTTTCACAGCGTCGGAAACTATATACATAATCGGCGACCGATTAATTGGTCGGGCCCTAATAATAACTACGTTTATAAACTAAACTCCTCGATAATCTGTTGATTTTTGGTAAACCGCTATTATAGTTAAAATAACATATTTTTCATGTGTCAAGTGACCATTATTTTCCGTGTGACACAGCACAAGACGTCAGCCATATTTGTGAAGTACATGGCTGTAAAAACAATAAAAAACAATAAAGGCATAATTGTGTTTTTACGCAATGAAACTGTGAGGAGGCGCACATAAAAGTTAAACGGGATGCATTTTTACGGCGCCTCTAAACCTTAACACTGCTTGTAAGTGCTTTACAATGTTGTTGAATCGTTACGGCGTGCACTGTGTCAAATTAGGTGTTTAAAACCAACACTGTTTTTGTATAAATAAAGCCACGCGTGTGGCACATATTCATGATTAAAATGATAATCCAGCGCTTTGCTTTGACAGATTTAAAGCAAATATTACTTGACAAATGATCTTTTTCGTGTGCGCCTGGCAGACTGAAAGAGACTGCGAGGCTTCTCTGGGCGCTTGTAATGAGGTAACCATGGCAACAGACAGCCTCACAAATGGCACCGAGCTGTCAATCAAAATACACTTCTTCTTGCTTTCCTTCCGGGGTTTTTTCAGGCAACTGATTATTTCAGTCGATTTTACTTCTTAATTTAGTATCTTGAAACTGCAGGGGGTGATAAGCCATTATAGTTAACCTTGCCCCGCCTTTAACTATTAATAATATCATTATTATTGCCGTGACTAACCTTTTTCCATTAGTGACAAAATGTGACTGAAGTGGATTTTTTTTTTAATGGAAGTAATAATTATTCTAAGGTAAAGTTTCTGATGTCATTCCAGATCCGCCTTTTGCTAACAGCTAACATGAAGGAGAAGTTCCAAAATGGGACAATTCTGGTGGGGGCAGGGGGGGGGGGGGTGTCGTTGGACAACAGTAGTTGGAAATGTAGTGTAAAAATCAGTTATCAGCAAACCAGTTTGAGTTATGCACACTTTTGTTTTCTTTAAAAGGTCTCTGCGCCGATGCATAACAAGGTCAAAAATCAATCTGCAACAAGCCTAATACCTGACTAGTACCTCAAATGAAAGGACTTGATGAGAGCTTTGCAGATATATTATTGTTTTGTCAACGTGTGCTAGCATGATGACACAATCACCAAAAGATACTTATTAACCCTTAGATGCATAACGAGGTTAAAAATCAATCGTCAACAAGCCATATTGACTAATACCTCAAATTACAGGACTTGATGAGGGCTTTGCAGCTGTGCTATTATTTAGTCAATGTGTGCTTGTATGATGACGCAATCATAAAAAAAAAACATGCTTGTTAACCCTTTAATTGATAATAAGGTCAAACTAGTCTTCAGCAAGCCATGTTGACTAATACCTCAAATTAAAGGACTTGAGGGCTTTCCAGAAATGTAATTATTTTGTAAATATGTTTATACGACACAATTGCCCAAAATGCTTCAAAATGTCTTCATTCCTTGGCGTAACGCATTGTTTTGCTGTTTGATTCACATAATTGACTCGTTGGTGTAAAAAACACACCACACTAAAGCTCTCTAATTAATTTTATTCTATACACATCTCAGCGTGACTGTTGGACGAATAAACAGCAAGTCCCCTGCTCAAGTGTGTCACAAACAAAAGCAAAAGCGGCAAGTGTTATTTTTTTCCCCTGCTGAAAACCTGTGCGATGCACAAGTTAAGTTGCCTATCCAAAAACCTGCAGTGTTATAATTACAGCTCTTTCTTCGCCCCCAGTCACACATAATGGGAGATTTTCTCACTCCTCCCGCGCTCGCTGCACAGCTTTGGTGAGCTGGCATTAGTAAAGCTGGCGTATTAAAAAAAAAAAAAAAAAGCTGTAGAGGCACAACAACAAGTGCTTCTTGTCCTGGTTTAATTGGCTCTGGAGGAGTTGAAGGGATGAGAAGAAGGAGATGGTCTTGCTGTTTACCGGAGAGGCTTTTTGTTTGACCACTCAGGCAATTGGAAGGAACATAATTGCTGACCGATGGCGCCCTCTAGTGGGCGGATGGGGTTTGTTGTGTGTACCAAAGGCGGCGAAAATCAATAGAATTAAACAAAACAGAATATTAAAAAAAATAATAATACATGCATAAAATATTAGTGTTTTGTGTAGTTGTGTTTTGTTAAGAACCATAAAATGCTGGACCCCAAATACACATACAATAGGAAAATATAGTATACTGTACATTAACGAATATTATATGTTGATTTAGGTGTGATTATTGTTGTGTTTACATTTTTGTTCAGTAGAGTATTGTGGTTAAATATTTTGACCCACTTAATTAAAAATAAAAATAAAAATTCACCAAAAATCAGAATTGTTTTATTTGCTTGTTTTATTAGCTTGTGTAAAGAAAAAAAGTGGGCCATTTTATTAAATTAAATACATTAAAAACAAATGTTTGATGTAATTAAATTTATAAGAATGATAAAATGTTGGACCGGTTTTTAAATACAACACAATATAGTAATGCATAAATCAAAAAAAAAAAAAGCCAAATACAATAATCCATGTTTTTTGGGAAAGGATTTTGTTAGTTCAGTCTGAAAAAAATTAGTTTATTTATTCATCCTTTTTGGCAATTCTTTAGTACAATGGTATTTCCAATTGACTTTAAATGGATGGGTTTAAAAAGCATTTATGATATTTGTTGTCATTATAATACATTTCAATTGTGGTAACAATTTCCACTGATTAAAAATTATTCATAACCGCTTAAGTAGCAGAGGCGGATAATGGCAGCAGCTGTCGCTTGTTGTCGTCTTTAGCGGCTTTCAATTTGACTAAACAAAACTAATTGCTACTAAATCCGAGCGCAAGCAATAAAGGTGACATTTTATAACCCTCTGCTGTAGCATCATCGACAATTCATTCAACGTGGTCCAAATGAAGACAAACACAAGTTGTTGTTGTTGTTTTTTTCGCTAAACACGGCTCATTTCTTTATTGTCGCTAGTGAGTCGCCACATTCTCCTCAGACAGAAAGCACTTAAGAATCACGAGAGAAGAAAAAAAACAAAAAACAAAGATGAGCCCGTCGTCGCATTCTTTTGGTATGCGGGTTAATACATCCTCTGATTGGCATGATTGTGTTTCCCCAATTAACTCAACCTGAATACTGATTCCAAACAAGAGAGGCTAAAATGATTACAAATAGAAATGAAAAAACAACAACATGGCGACTACGCTGATTAGTCAGTTAGTTGCAAACAAAGTCGAGGACAGTGAGGGGATGAAAAGTGCTTTCAAAGCAGGTGACTTTGAAATGGAAATACACACGTCGAGTGTTGCCATGATGCGTTTGTCGTCCTCCTCGTGGTTACGCGACTTTTCTTGTTTGTCGTTTTTTAAGGTCCTACGTCATTAGTGTCGCACGTCTTGTTTGCTTGAAGGTTACTGTTTATTTCTACTGCGTTCCTGCCAACGAGAGAGAGAGAGAGAAGACATCATTGGAAGGTGTCGACAACAAAAGGAACACAAACAGCTGCGGGGCTTGTTTTGATTCTGCCGGAACAGCTTGAGGAGGAAATTGTACCAAATGTTGATCAATAACGAGGAACCATCTCAGGTCATACCATTCAGACTTTTGAGCATAAAACAATTTGCTAGATTGATGATTAGACTTTATCGCAAGAGAATTTAGTCGTACGAAAAGTTAGCAACAGCTAAAATCCCTTTTAAGTTCATACAATGAGAAGAACATTTACTAAGAAATTGTACACAAATGTTCACGAATAACATGGAATTTGTTTAAGTCAAATGCACCATTTGGAATTAAACCAAATTGATTCGATTTATGATTTTTAGTCTGCTTGTTCTTGGACTTATTTTCACAAATTTGGTCGTACTCGGTACGAAGAGTTGACAAATAAAGGGGAACCGCTGAAATCAAATGTCTCTAAGTTTGTACGATTCGGAATTCAACACACACAAAACTTCAAAATTCGAAGCTGACCACAATCGGATCTTGAACTGCCAAGATTGGTTATCGTTAGCCCGTTAGCATAATTGTAGGCTAATTGCTAATTATCTTATTTTTTAACATTTTTGAAAAGCAAGAAGAAAAAACACAAAAACAACCTTTGCATTGAAAAATCTACATAAATATTGTAAAAAAAAAATCAGCACATTGGCTTTTTTTTAATTATTATTGATATTGTGACAGAAAGTTACAAATGATGGGAACATTTGCTATTAGGCTAACTACAGCGCTCTGTAACAGACTTAAGGTTTCACTCTCATTACTTCCATAACAACCATGAACATATATCTTTTTTTTTTTGTGTACGTAATGCTACTAAATTGTCCCTATGGATCAAAATTGGCATTGAACGGTTGCTACGGTGACGCTTTGAAAAGGACGCCGTCGCTGAATGAAAGCTTTTGTGTGCTGACCTCCACGCTTATACCTCTGGGCATCAGAACTATTAATATGCTCAATGTCTCTATTATGAGTGCAACAGCACGCGCTCTTATTGTTGTACTACATGTAGCATTTACTATATGGACACACATTATAAGACGGTCTCGTGTGTGAAGACATTTCAAGCACTCTGTTCGTCATATGACTGTGGTGAATGTAGCTCCTTACATATATACGGAAGAGGATTAGGGCCAGTGAAGAGAGAGAAAAAAAAAAAAGGTTGGTAGAATTCTGACTTTATTCTCAAATCTCTTTTTTAAAGTCAATATTCTGACTTTATTTTCAGAATTTTGACTTTAAAATGGGAATTCTGACTTTTTTTTCCAGAATTCTGACTTTAAAATGAGAATTCTGACTTTATGAGTCCTTCTATTATTCTCACTTTAAAGTCAGAATTCTGAAAATAGTCAGAATTAGTCCTTCTATTCTCACTTTTAAGTCAGAATTCTGACTTTATTTTCAGAATTCTGACTTTAAAGTGAGAATAATAGAAGGACTAATCAACTCAGAATTCTGAGATTAAAGTCAGAATTCTCACTTTCAAGTAAGAATTCTGAGAATAAAGTCAGAATTCTCACTTTAAAGTGAGAACTCTGACTTTATTCTCAGAATCCTGCCAAACCTTTTTTTTTTCTCTTTTCACTATTCCTAATCCTCTACCATACATATTGGCTATTTAAATTTAAAAAAACAAAACAATTAATTGTTTAGCCCCAGCAACTCCAGCCTGAAAACTAACTGTTAACACCTCTGAGTTCGGTTCCTGCTCCAAGCTTGGCATCTGCCTTTGTCTCAAAACGGGGGAATGCGGGGAATGTGGGCTATTTCAGGGCCCCCCTCCTTGGGTGTCCCTCCCCCTCGGGGGAGCTCATCGCACTCGCAAGATGGCTGTCGATAAATCAGGCATTTTGTTTCTTTTTCTTTGTTTTGACGCCGCTTGTTCGTAAGCGTGACTTGTCGGGAACTTCCGCTTAACCAGACTGAGCAGGTGGATCATCTGATTTTCCGGGCAGTGACTCAGTGAAAAGAAAGCGTGTTTTAGGGAAGTGAGGGAGTCACACGTACATTCAAACAAGCTGCACTGCACTCAAATATTTCAGATGTTGAACCGAAAGTGACATGTAGTCCAAAAATCTAAATCTTTGACAAAAAACGGAGACCAAAAAACAGTAGATGAAAGACCGTGACAGGTGATGTCATCTTCAGTCGACAGCGAGTGGAAAAATATACGTTTTTAAAGATATTATTTGTACATGAAAAATAACAAAGTTATCAAATTAATTCTGGATAAAATATTAACTTTTCACTGCTGAAAACGGCTCAATGAGTCAAGTATCCTTTTAACATAAAAGTGGGAGGGGAAAAATGTTAAACTAATAGAAATATGGCTGCATCTTTTAGTAATTGATAAAATTGGCCGTTTGTGTAATTACCATTTCTTCAACCGTTCTTAGCAACAACAAAAACATTTAAAAAAAATTATAAATACGTCTTTGGGACACTTACAACATTTAAAATAGAACATTTTTTGGGAGCAAATGAGTTAAGAGCTGTCTAATCTTTAACATGAAGTAACATTTTTAAAATTGTAAATTACAACTTAACCCCAGTCTCCACAAATATATGCATTATTATTAAATTTATTACTGCTACATTTTGATGTTGCAACTGGGATTCCCCCAGTACGGGCTTTCCAAAAATTTGCGCCGTTAAAATAACTTAAAATGAACTCAAATTTAACGCACTAATTTTGACAACCCTATTAAAAATGTCTCATAAAATGACCACTAATGGGATGAAAGAGATCCAATCCAGACCTGAAACAAATCAACGGTCTCGATCTTACCTTCCTCAAGGCCTCCTCTTCTTCCTGACGTTTCTCGTAATGTGCAAAGTCGTCAAAGATTGAGGTGGTATGCTTGTAAGTGGCGATAATTTTAAGCACTTGCTTGGCCTTTTCCAGGGGCACCTCCTGAGTGTCCCTGGAGTTGGTCACCGGCTTGTTGTCATTGTTCTCCAGCCGGATGTGTCGCAGCTGGTTGTTGGGCACGTCCTTGATGAAGGCCCACTTCACCTCAAACTTGCCCTTCCACTTGTCCTGAGACCAGACGCCGGCGTAGGCGTTGTAGTCCACCGGCGAGCGCATCTCGGCCACGCCGCAGAAGTGGCCGCTGCCGTTGACGCTGAACAGCAGGTACAAGGGCCCCTTGCCGCCCAGCGAGCGGTAAGCCCCGTCCAGACGCTTGTTGCCGTGCTCTGTGCTGCACCAGATGGAGTACTTGATGGAGCGGTGGATGTCGTCTTCCGAATAGCTCTTGATGATGAAAACACGTCCGTTTTTCAAGTTCCACTCAAACTCTTTGGGGTTGTAGTTGTTGAGGGCGCGGAGTTTCTCCAACACGGGGTGCACTTCGCCCGGGCACAGCGAGGCGCTCATCGGGATGCCCACGCCCATGCCGAAGCCGTCGCCCCGGTTCCTGGGAGCCACCCAGCGGTTGGGCGGCGGGCCCGGCTGCTGATGATGATGATGCAAGGCCTGCGGGGGGCCGGGGTGGGAGGAGAGGTGCAGAGGGGGGAGGGACTGCGGGGATTGGAGGTGGTAGGGCTGGTGCTGGTGTTGAGGCTGATGGGGCAAAGGGTTCTGGAGTAAGGCCGGGGGCTGGGCGAGGAGGGCTTGCTGCACCAGTGGCGGCGTAGGCATCATCGTCTGAGCGAGCGGCGGCTTGTTCAAGGGGCCCTTATCGTCCCAGGTGCCAATGTTCATGTTGTGCTTTATGGGCGGCGGAGGAATGGCGACGCCGACTATCCCCATGTTAGCTTTGGGCTTCGTCTTGAGTTGCGGCTTAGCCGGCTTCTTGGCGATGGCTGCCCACGAGGCGGTTTTACCGGCGGCCGAGCTCACGCAAGGCGGAAGGTTATTTGCCGCCATGCTGCTCATACCCGCGGCACCCGCTAAGGGCGAGCCGACGGTTTTCGTGACGGCCGCCACCATGTCCGTACCCAGTTTGAGCCCCGCCATGCCCTGCTCGATGCTATTCAACACCGGCATCTTGCTGAGCTGCGTGTCGCTCCCGAAGCCGGCCTGTCCGTCAGCGATGGCCCGGCCCAGCGAGCTGGGCGCGTAGCCGTAGCTGTTAGTGTAGACGGAGGTCTGCGTGGACTGACCCTGGGACACGCTGGTGCCCCAGGTAGAAAAGTCAGCGTTGCCGGGGAAGAAGTTGAAACCGTGCTGGCCCAGAAAGGGAGGCGTGTTGCCAATGGCGCCCGGTTGGCTAAATACGCCGTCGGGGATGAAGTGCGGCTCGCCATTGCTCATCTGTCCGTAGGTGGTCAGGTAGGGCATGGGCGGGTCTCCTGCTGTGGACCAGGCGGCTTCTCCCAGAGAGTACGGGAATCCAATAGACGGCGCATAGTAGCTGGGCATGTACGGGTCAGACATGGGGGGGTAGCTGTTGCCCTGTGTGGTGAAGACATGGACACCCATTAATGTCATGCCTTATTTCGTGCATAATTTACATTGAGAAAAAATCTCCTCACACCATAATCACCAAATGACTTGGCTGATTCTGTTGTACGAATGGCAACAAGTGGACACAAATTATTTAAGTCAATTCCGGTAAGATTAGATCGGGAATCATTGAGTTAATGTAACATAGAGACAGTTTTTGCAACTATGATGTCACTTTTTTTTTAAAGGCAACATGTTATGCTTTACACTGAGCAGTTCTCCAAAGCTAGCGCATGGCCGCGACTATCAAATTATCCCATATTACCTGATTTGTCTGGCTGCTTATGTAAGGCTCAAAGTCATCATCGTTCACTCCGTCCTTTTGATGCATTGATCCGTTTTGCACTGCGTGGAAAAAGAACGGAACATTAAATCACTGCGGGGTAGACTATAATGTGCATAAATATTTCATTTCTGGTAATATCCATGCAAGCTGGAAAATGAGTGTATGTTTTGGATTAGAATGTACCTCTACAGTCACTTACCTTTATTTCCCTGTCCTTTAGGTCTCTGGAATGGTGAAAAAAGATTTCATTAGCACAAAAATGGATAGACATGTTAATTATGTACCTCTGCCATCTAGTGGAAGAACATTTAATCGTTCCGCTTGTCAGTGTATGTTGCTGGCATAGATAGTAACGGAAGTACATTAATTCCAGTAAATCGTTTTTGGACCGAATGAAGTGAAATTTGGGACACCTGATGATGTCTTACTGCTCACTGGTTGGGAAAGACCGCATTAGCACATACATGATGCTGTCTTTTGGTGGATGATCATGTCAGTGGACGAGCTGCAGCTTGCAGGCTACTCGGTTCTTAGTATTAAGCGGATGTCAAACGCCGTAGCATCCGGCTAAAAGGTGCCGCATCTCCGACCGGCTCCAACCAGCTCCACCGTGAACCCGGCTCGGCCTGCCTGCGTTTCCGGGCGGCTACAAAGCTATCACATATCACAGCTTTTTTTTTTTTTTTTTTTTCTCCTCAGATGGCATCTCTAGTAAGATCGAACTGCTGTCGGCAAACTTTCCCGGTCAGCCACAACCAAGCCTCTACAATCAAGCGGTAGCTAAGCGTGGCCAAAACCGACCTGCTGGTGGTCCACTGTGGTCGCAGACATCCTCCAGGAAGCGGGGCCGATGGCTGCTTAGCACACTGTTCGTCCGCCCGTGTGCACTCCTCCTCCGCCGCGCTCTCTCCCTCCCTCCCGCCTCCCTGCCTCGGTTCTCTCCGGCTGTCCGATCCCTCCGCGAGCGTTCAGGCGGCGGCGGCGGCGGCGGCGGCAGCGGAGCCCCCGGGAGCAACACGACGACGTCGCCGTTGATCGACGAATAAATTCGGCTCCGAACGAGGTGGATGCGGAACCGGGCGGAGAGGAGCGCGGGAGTGATTCAACGGAAAAGTGACGAGCGTTTTACGGGAATATCCCCCCTGCCATCTTCCACAATGGCGGACTGGCTTCTTTTTTTCCCCGACTCCCGCTTCCGCTCCGCTCCTCCGCTCGGTGACCTTCCGCCTGTGACGCTCTGAGTCATGTTCCATGTCTGACACTTCACATGACAGTCACAAACTCACCAGGGGCCCGGGCACTTTTCTCATAATATCCAACTGCAGCCATTTAAACAAAATTTTAAAGCCCCCCTCCGTCGTAGTTTAGCTAACGCTGGTTCAGCTAGCACTCGTTAGCTTAGCCTCGTCTATTTAACAATGCACTTTTGGGTGACGCGCTGTGTTTATTACATGTAGTAACTAATTTACCTACGACTTTACACAATTTTCAAGTGTTTATGTTCGAACAGGCAAGGCCAGAGTATCTTTTGAATATAAGGGAATTTAGTTTTCGTAAACATTAATTTAACCATTTTATCCAACTACATACATCAGCATACTTTTTTTCTTCTTCTACATAAATAGTTAACGTTTTGATTAATACAAGTGTGTGTGTTTAAAAAAAAATATATAAATTGAACTATAAAAAGGCCATCTCTTTGCTCACCATGCATACCACCACCCGCACTCACTGTATCACCAGTTTTATTAACCTAATCGTTCCCAAAGTACACACTACTTTTTGACCCTTTTCTATTTTTCTTCCTTCAAACAACTGGAACACTCAAATAATAAAACTTACCTAATTTATTCCAATGGACAATTCAGAGCTAATAGCGCTCTTACTTTTGATTATTTTGATTTCAGAATGTGATAAAATGCCTTTTGACTACTATAACAAGCTGCCTGGTTTGTATGCTAGTCACAGTCACAAGTAATACAATAAGCTGTTTGTTTTCACAGCATATATAAGGTGTGTTGCATTGCAAAACATCAGAAATGCTCAGATGTTCGTAATTGTCCATCACCGCAACTGTTTTTAGCCTGTCATGAGACTTTTATTCACCACGTGCTATGATGTAATATGTATTATCATGTACACTGTGTGTGCTTTCTTTTACTCTGTTGTCTGCAGGCTTGGATCTATTTAAGGAATTTGCTGTCAGGGACTGCTCTATGATTTTTTAAAGACAATAATTTATTTATTATTTAACACTAGGCACCATTTTAGCCTGCGGCCCAAATAAATATGGAAAACTGAAATGGTGAAAAACAGTTTAATGCCATATCGCCGCATTTTACTTTGGTCTATCTTTGTACATGTTTTCATAAATTATCTTCAAACATGTATAATGTATTTAGAAACAAATCTCTGTTTTTACTTGCATTCTTTCACAGGTCGAGGTGACACATTCAATATGGCAAACGCGCTTACCTATTTCATCAACGGAACAACCCGCTCAAGGCGGGATCTATGATATCTATGTTGTGTGTGAACAAGAAACTATTTCTTTGAACGAGACCGTGCGACCACTTCTCGCGAGACATTTCGCATCGGTGGCTCGCGCTCCAGTATGGCAGCCCTCGCGCTGAGGTCTTGTAGCAGAGGACTTTCACGTATTTTAAGCCATGGAGGCCTCGCCGCATCGTCTGCCACACACTCGAAAGGTTTCTCCGGTTCTTAAATAGTCGATTCGACGTGGTAAATACGGCCTGCATTCGCTCGGGTGGGCATTTAAACGCACGCGAGGGGGTGTGGCTTTGATGGACTGCGTCGTTTTTAAAATATTGGGCTGTACTGTACATTTTGTGCTCGTCACCGAATTAAATTACAATTAGTCATCATTTGCGTATCATTCACGTTAAACATGCCTTCATGCTGTGCTTAGCTAGTCTTAAACATGCTAGCTCACCAGTGGTGATATTCACTTGAGTTTGCCTTTCTTCCATTAGTCATGTTGTCACATTTACGTAACATGTAACATGTTACACTAACACTTGTGTGTCCACCAGGAGACCGGAGACACAAGTCCACAGTCCAGTATGCCACCAGGCCGGATCTTCCCAAACTGGCCTACAGGAGGGTGAAGGGCAAAAGTCCAGGGGTGGTTTTCCTGCCTGGCTACGGATCCAACATGAGTGGACAGAAAGCTGAGGCGCTGGAAGAATTCTGCCAGTCACTCGGACACTCGTACCTCAGGTAAGCCATCAGAAAGAACGCTTGTATGGTATACAAATGAGGATTCCAGACTCACAATTGACACGATAGAAAACATTTTTGAGCTTCTTAAAACACACTTATTATAATAGTCTTTCATCTCTGATATTTGTCCTGTTTGTGCTCACAAAGGTTCGACTACACAGGACACGGAGCCTCGGAAGGGGTCCTAGGAGAGGGGACCATTGGCACATGGAAAAAAGATGTCCTTTATATGCTGGATGAATTTTCAGAAGGCCCACAGGTGATAAAATAAATTCAATATTTAAATGCAACCTCAAAGTTTCTTTGTTAGTGTCACCGTCTTGCCACAAGGTGTCTCTGTGTTCCCACATTGCCACAAACTAGAATAGTAGGCTACATGTAATGTACACTCAAAGGACACACCATTAGGTACAAGTGGTAGGTTTTTGCATCATATACTGATCATTGCTTTTATTTCCTTGTAGATACTTGTTGGCTCCAGTATCGGAGGCTGGCTCATGCTGCTGGCAGCCATCGCACGTCCGGAGAAGACGGCCGCCCTGGTGGGCATCTCCACCGCCGCCGACCACCTTGTCACTTCCTTCAACTCTCTTCCACTGGAGGTGTGATTTTTTTAATTTATTTTTTTTACATGCTGTCTAGCCTCAAATATTGAATGTGCCGCCACCATTTTGAAGCCTTTCCAATGTCTTGCCCCGCAGACAAAGATGCAGGTCCAGGAGAAGGGCGAGTGGACCATACCGACCAAGCACTCTGAGGAGGGCCTGTACAAGTTTAGCATGGATTTCCTGCACGAGGCCGAGAACCACTGCGTTCTGCACAGCCCGCTGCCGATCACGTGCCCAGTGCGCCTCATCCACGGCCTGAAGGACGAGGACGTGCCGTGGCACATCTCCATGCAGGTGGCCGAGCGCGTGCTCAGCACCGACGTGGACGTCATCCTGCGGCGCTACGGCCAGCACCGCATGTCGGAGAAGGACGACGTCAAGCTCATGGTCTACACTATCGATGACCTCATAGACAAGTTGACCACCATGGTGTGATTATAAGGTACTGGGGGGGGCGGCGGGTGGGCCAGGGGCGGGTGGGGGTGGTGCGTTCAAAGACTGTTTACTACCAAACAAGGCAAGTTGCTTCTGCCAAAAATGACCTTTATCCTCTGTCGTTGTATTTTCCCTTGCATATTAAGTTGCGGTTCAGTATTAGACGGGTCACTCACTTCTACTTCTCCTGTTGCTCTTCTTCCTTACTTTTTAACGACACAAGTCTATAGAGTTCCTGTGCCTTCTTTAAAAAACACATTTCACCTTTGCGGGCCCAATAAAAGCTGTGCAGCTCTCTATCATTGAATCCAATGTGATACCCATGTGATACATGTTCAGTTTAGCGGGGAGACGTTGAGGGTTCGAGCTCAGGGGTGGGGGCACATGTTTGTGCTCAGGGGCCACGTTTGACTTCTCTAACGAACAAATGGGCCAGGTCATTAAAAAAATTATAATACTACAAACGGTCATCAGCATGTCATAAAGGGGAAGTCACCCCATTAAAAATAAAAAATACAAATGACACAATAATATGTTATGTGCCCCCACTAGTCTTTAGTTTATGGAATATTCCATAGTTTGTGAAATAAGAGTTCTCGGAGGCGGCCATTTTGCCATTTCCGGTCAACTGAAAATGACATCACAGTTGCTCAGGTAATAAACAATCATGGCTGGTCGTTACCTGAGCAACTGTGATGTCATTTTCAGTTAACCGCAAGTGGCAACATGGCCGCCCTCTGAGTTGGATAGAAACGGGTAGATTTTGCTGCTTAACTTCTATTCTACAAAGGTAATATTAATCAGAATGTCGTCTTTCGACGAGAGGGGCTGCATAGAAGAAATTGTGAAGACACTTTTTTGGGTTGACTTCCCTTAACTCCCTATAATTTTCTAAAGTAAATACAATTTTGAAAAAACTGAAATGTTACACTTTCACGTACCTGTTTTAATTTCAAACAAAAACAAAAGATGTAGAGAGTTCACAGGGTTAGCAGCATCTCTTAACTGAAAATTTAAATAAATAGTCCACTTTTTGGTCAGGATGTTGTTTTTGTTGAAACCAACTCGTGTTCTACTGCTGATTACTAAAGAAAAGAAAAAAGCTAGAACAAACTTATCCCCCCCCCCCCCCCCCCCCCCCCCGGTGATAGAATAAATCAATGCTTTAAAGATTACAGGACTGTTTATAAGGTAAACGCTGGGTAATCTGTATGAAGCCGGCGGGCCAAACTTTGCCCACCCCTGTTTTCTAGCGTGACATTCTTCGCCGCAGCATGGACCAGCTGGGCTGTTGATCATTGGCATGTAATTGGCCCTTCGCCGAACTGTGCTCAATGGGGCGGCGACAGTCACTTTTAACGGTGGGCTGCGACCTTTTATCTCGCTCCGTCTGTCATCTTTGCGTCGTCACGCATGGGCGAGAACATCAATCCAAGTTGCTGGAAGGCGCCTGTTCTTTAAATCCTTATTGGAGCTTATTTATGGGGCATGAGCAACGGAATGAACCCAACACTGTGTCGCAAATTATTAGGCCGAGACTTTGTTCAGTTTTCCTAAATGTGAATAAAACATTTTATTAGCTTTTATGGTAATGAGTATTTTATTGAACAAAAGCACCACAATGTTTTTTTTAATTGCCTCCCAGAGAATTGCTAAATAAAAGTCCACCCTCATAGATAAGATTCCATTCTCCATAGGATTTAGGTCAGGGTGGCCACACTTGGTGATGAGATCCTTTTCTTGAGGTATGACTTGATGACAATGTAGACATTCTAACCACTTGTGAAAATTTCATTTCCAGGCATATAAAAAGCAACTAAAATTTGATTAATTTGTCAGGTTAAAAACAAATACTGAAAACAAATGATCATTAAAATCAGGCTATACAAACACAAAATCAAAAAAAGTGCGTATCAGGGCAAAATATTTGTTTTTTATTATAAGCAAATTAAACCCACATGTTGGTCTCAGTTATGCATTCTACTGCTGATCTAATAACGATCTATTTTAGGTCTTGTTTACAGCATTAGAGGCCACAATTCTTGGAAATACTACAAACTGAAAAACAACTAATGGTTTAAATTGCACATTATAGCCGACTTAAAAGGAAAATAATTATAATAATGCAGGACCTGAACATTTTTTCCCCCAGTGTTACATAACAGTCATTGTTATTTACATAACCACCCCCACACAGAGTTTCTCCGCCAATGACATGACCAGCTAGGCTGGGCGAAGATCCCGAGCCACTTTCGAGCAGCACTGTGTAAAACATCCATAAGTAAAAGGTAAGCAGAGCTGCACTGACCTGGGTTTCACTTGATTTAAAAAAAAATTAAGTACAAGTCATCATTTGGCCGATTATGGTGACTCACTTTACTCCTCGTTACCCTAATGCTAATGCTAATTAGCATCTAGGTTGCAGTGCTATTTTCCTAAGCAGACTGATTGAACACAAGCAGTGCAGCCAATCATGTAAAAAAGACAAAAAACAGTATTCAGTCATGTATTCCTTATCCTCTGCAAAGAATCACTATTATTTGTTGTTTACATCATATTGCATTGAATTAAATTTGATAACCATATACAAAGAAGTGTCCATTCATGTTTTCGCAATAGACAAAAGCGCACAGTAGGGGCGAAACAATCAATAAAGGCATCAATAGTGAGGCTTCCAGTAGCTTACGGACTGCAGTGACCGCTGGCTGTGATAGCCACACCCCCCCTCCCTCCTTCCCTCCCCTCCCTCCCTCTCTCCCCCCATATATAAAAAGGCGTGTCCTCCCCCCTCCCGCACACGAGTGAGACTGAGCGGCCCACACGCCCAAGCCCGGCCCCGACGTGCTTCTGCTACCCTTCATGGATGCTCCAGGACTCCGGCACCCTCCGTGGAATTGACTCGCTGCTGTGACAAGGCGGGACGCGACCACGCAACAGCTCCTCTCTACCTGTAAGTTAACTGCACGCATGTGTAGTGTAGTGTTAATGATGCAAGTTACTGCACATTGGCTGGATTCCACTTATTTCTCCTGCATTATCGACATTTAACATGTAAAATGACATACATGCTGTCATTGATAATGCGCCACAAAAGGGCTGACGTCAATTGGTCTTTAGCGCGTTGCTAAAAATAGACCCGGCGGTGGCATTCTGTGCACCGGGGACACGTTCATCCCTTTATTTATTTTTTTTGCAGCATGCCGGAAACAGGTTTGGCATGAGCCACCATAGCAATTATGTGTCTCTGGATGGGACATCTGCCAGGGACCACACCCTTCCTCACAGACCACTTTATTAGGTACACATCCACATCATGGCCTTCAAAAATAGGAGATGTAATACTGACGTACAGTTTTATGTTGTTGTGTATATATATATATATATATATATATATATATACAGTATATAAAAATAAAATAATATTTTTTATATTTTTATTTTCACTTTTAGTCATTTATTTATTTAGTCATTTATTTATTTAGAATTTGGCAGTTTTGGTCCATACTGCCAGGACAAAATGTTATTCAAATGAGAGGGTGGTCCTAAGCGTGTCTTGGGTTGGGTGGGATTCCGCCGTTGCAAACTGCCTTTCAATGGTCGAGTGAGCGGGTCGGCGAACAAGGAAGTCTCGCCGGCTTGCATTGGAGAACTCCAGCAATGGACGACTACCTTGTCCACCACAATTTGCGAGTCAGAAAACAAACATTGTATAATAAGATAATGTCTATTAATATGTTTTACATGTTGTGTGTTTCATTTAAAAGAAAAGTCCCCCCAAAAAATCCAAGGTCCATTTTTTATACTCACAATAACCTGTGGGGGGCTGGTTTACTCCAGAAACATGCATCCTGTCAAATGGTCCTTAAAATGGTAGATATTACTAAATTACTTAAAGCACTATTTTATTGAGTTCAATTCTTTTCACTTCACTGTATTCCTTAAAAAGATCTTGTACAGCCACATATTTTGGTTGGGACTTTTTTTTCTGGCTACTGGATTATTTGTTTCACTTTATCTATTTTTTTAAATTAATTTTATTGTATGCTCTTTACAAAATGACTTTTATGAACATTAATTAATTTCATGCAATTTTAAGGAAATTTGCTCTATTGGGATATATAGGTCACTCTTTAAAAATTATGTCATCGTTTTTTTGTGGAAATTCTATGTATCGTAAGTAATGGTATCGGCACTTGATATCGGTTAGTGTTGTTCCGGTACCGTTTTTTGGCCTCCGATACCCAGTTTTGCTGTATCGGCCGATATCGTACCGATACCAGTTTTTTTTCTCAACAAGAAAAGGCTGCCCTGCCATTGGTTCAATAGGGCCAGTAGGATATCCTGGCTCGACATGCAGTGAACATGTCACACGTCAGTGAATGTTGCGCACGATCAAGACACAAGATGCTGCATCCAAAGTCCTACATTAGCGTCGGAAATAATGGCATCTGCATCGTTATTATCACAGTTTGTCTGTGTTCTTCCTTCCAGGCCGTCGTCAGCGGGTGAAACGTCTGGGAAGCGTTGCCATGGCGAACAGGGGACCCAGTTACGGCCTGAGCCGAGAGGTGCAAGAAAAGATCGAGCAGAAGTACGACCCGGACCTGGAGCAGCGGCTTGTTGACTGGATCGTGGCCCAGTGCGCGGGCAGCGTGGAGAAACCGCCGGCGGGCAGGGAGGCCTTCCAAAATTGGCTGATGGATGGGACGGTGAGTGCAGGAGCGCTGCCTAGAATAGAAGAGGCGGGAGCATCTGAATTATTAAAATATATATATTTTAAAAAAAAAAAGGCCAAGTTTAGTATGTATGTAAAGTAACCACACTACAAGGAACTTTAGATCCAGGAATTTTTTTCGGACCTGAAAGAAGTCTTCTTTTTATTTTTTATTTTTTTTACACTCGACTTCTCTGTGTTTTTCAGGTGCTGTGTCAGCTCATCAACAGCCTTTATCCTAAGGGAAAGGAGCCGGTCAAGAAGATCTCAGTGTCCCAGATGGCCTTTAAGCAAATGGAGAAAATATCTCAGTTCCTGCAGGCCGCCGAGGCCTACGGGGTCACCAAGACGGATATATTCCAAACAGTAGACCTCTGGGAAGGTCAGTAAAAAAAAAAAAAAAAAAAATTAAAAACACTTTTTGAAACCAAATACCTCAGTTTAAAATGTTAACCTCCTGTTTTGTTTCAGGTCAAATTGAGAGAAAATATTCTACAAATATTGAGAACATTTGCTGTAAATGTTGTTTTAGATCTAAAAAAGTATTTTCAGTTCACCAATAAATCATTTTTTTTTTTTTACGGTTAAAGATGCACAGGGTAATATTCACCCATGATATTTGGTATACAAGGGTTTAAAAATAAAAGATTAAACATCATTGTTGGACCAATGCAAACATTTGGTTAATGATGACTCAATATACATTTTTTTATGGTTAAAAATGCTCAGGTCACAATAACTGTAAAATATTATAATTTTTTTCACCCTCAAGGTTTATTATCATTTATTATTATTTCAATTGTTTATTTTGTAATAAAATGTTATTAATTAGTTTTTTAAATTTGGATTTATTCCCAAAATTTTGTGTACCAGTTTTAAGGGAAAAGTCACTCATTATTTATTGTACATTTTATTATATATTTATAAAGTGAGTTTATTTTCAGTTCATTCTTAAATTAATAATTATGTTTGTTTTGTATTTTTTGTTGGTTAAACAAGCAGAGGGTCACATTGATCCATATTTTTAGTGTACCAGAATAAATAAATAAAAATCTAGTTTATAATAACTCAAATAAATATATACAAAAAATTTCAGTTCAATAATAATATTTTTATATTATTATTTTTTTAATAACGTATGTAATATAAATTTAGTGTGGTTAAACATGCACAGGTCACAACTGTAAAAGTGTTTTATTATTATTTAAATTGTTCATTTTTTAAATTAAATGTTATTAGTTTGTTATTTAAATTACATTTATTCAAAAAAAAATTAGTGTACCAGTGTTAAGGAAAAAGTCACTCAATATTATTTATTGTACATTTTATTATAGATAGATAAAGTGAGTTTATTTTCAGTTCATTTGTAAATTAATTATTGTGCTCGTTTTTTTGTTTTGTATTGTTTTTATGGTTAAACAAGCAGATCCACATTGATCATAATAACTCAAATATAT
This sequence comes from Leptonotus elevatus, assembly GCF_054856555.1. Taxonomy (NCBI): domain Eukaryota; kingdom Metazoa; phylum Chordata; class Actinopteri; order Syngnathiformes; family Syngnathidae; genus Leptonotus; species Leptonotus elevatus. The sequence continues at coordinate 12,290,308 of NC_141259.1, read as the reverse complement.
ATAAAACATTTTTTTTTATTGATTTGTTGGTCATATTGACCCATGGACATTGCCGCATCATCCATTGCAGGGAAGGACATGGCTGCGGTGCAGAGGACCCTCATGGCACTGGGCAGCGTGGCCGTCACCAACGACGACGGCCTTTACAAAGGCGACCCAGACTGGTTCCACAGGTAAAAACTGCCATCTCCTCCTCTTCCATGTCCCCGCACCATTACTCCCCGTAACTCTCTACGCGCAGGAAAGCGCAGGGCTACCGTCGGGAGTTCACCGAGGAGCAGCTGCGCCAGGGCCAAAGTCAGATCAGCCTTCAGATGGGCAGCAACCGTGGAGCGTCTCAGTCAGGCATGACGGGCTACGGTATGCACCGTCAGATAATGTAAGAAAGAAGACGAGCGAGCCTTGCTTCCTGTACCTTCTTCTTGTTTCTACTAACATTGTGTCACGTAGCCTATTCTGCCTTCTGCTAAGCTAACTTCCCTAAAACTGCTGCTTTCAATGACGATGTCTCCTCTTTGTGTCTTCCACTTTGCTCTGCTGCTCTCATTTCCACTTTATTGTTTAATGTGCAACTGCAAGTGCTCAATTTAGCCCCCCCTTTCCCTGACATATTGTTAAAATGTCAAACAAACCATCAGTGTTCATCGATGCTGTGAAAAAGGCCGGCTTCTTTTTATTACATTTACCACTGGTGATTGTTTTACAGTGGTTGTTTATTATCTGTTTGTGTGCTCAGTCAGCCTCACGTTGTGCCTGGTTTACGGAACTAGACCACTAAGGTCGAGGTCCTCTTACACTTGCCTCAAAATGTGCACTTTTTTTTTTGTTCTGAGTTTTGGTCATGTTTATGGTATTACTTTTCCGAGTATATTTTTGTCCTGGAGGATTACTGGAGAAAAGGAAATAGTAAAAAGCATTAAGATATGTTAGAGTGTTTGTGTATACAAATTTGTTGAGTGTGTGTATAGAACGTGAACAGACACCTGCTTCCCCCCCCCCCTGAGTTTAATAAATGAAACTTTAAAATACGAATTTCAATTTCATTTTACATTTTTAATTTAATAAAAATGTCATTTTGAATAAATGTAATATTTCATCAAAGAGATAGGGGTGACCTGAAGGGGGCGCTGTGTACAAGAGATGTAACATAATGGGATTAAATGTGTCCAACTTTTGAACTTTATTTGGTTTAAATAGTGGTTGGACCAAGGTTATTTTAGTTAACGAAAAATAACGAAATAACTAAAACTCCAAAAATATTTTCGTGAACGAAATAAAATAAAAACGAAAATGCTTTTTAAATTATTTTTTTTAAACTACATTTTACATTTACAAAACTAACTAAAACTACTTATCATTATAGTGAAAATGTCCTTCGTTTTAGTTTTAGCCTTTGGGGTTGATTTTAAATGTGATTTTTAAGTATATTATTTTTTATATTAACCGGAATGAGACATTTGAAAGTGTGTCAGCACATACACATCGCCAGTTATAAGAGGGTGTGCACACTTGTGCAACCACATTGTGTTATTTATTTATTTTTAAAAATATTTATATCTCAAAAATATTTTTTTATTGATTTTGTATGGGTTATAGTTCACATTAAGGATGAAAAACATTTTGAAATAATTTATCTTGGTCCTGTTTTTTTTAAATCACAATAACCTGAACAGGGGTGTGTTGACTTTATATCCACTGTAGGCTATGTATATAGCAGCAGGGGTGTGTTCACTTTGCAGTAATGTTGTTGTCTTATCTCCCTCCCTGGGGTTGGTCCGTCCTGCCTGCAAACTCTCTCCACGCCGAGTGTGATCTAATAATAAAGAGGCAGCCGGACGACAAAGTCATTAGGATAGCAGCTTCCTGTGGATGCACTACGTTGTCCTGATTAAATAAAGGAAAAACATCTACTAGAAGATGTTTGACTGTTGTTGAAGTTTCATCCGGTACATTTATTGACCAAAGTGTAATTTGGCTTGACCAAAGTGTAATTTGGCTTGACCAAAGTGTGATTTTGCAGCTTTGTGATAAAGTGCATCTTCCATAGGGGTTATCGTGTACCGCTAGTGGTTTGTTTGCTCCCTCTAGTGGTACGTAAAAGAATCACTGCTCAAGTACAGTTCAATTGTATTTAACTTTTTAGTACCGTACATTGGCATTTTATATTATAAAAACTGTTTTTATTGAACTTTTATGTGAAATACATTTGATTAAATCACAATTATTAGTTACAATAATGTTAAATAGGTTTTTAGAGGCATAACCTGTCTTGTTTTTGACGAATACTTGAACCTTTTGTGCTATTGTATATGTTGATTTTGGTACTTGAGTAGCTACTAAAAAGTTATAATAATAATAAATAAATTAAAGTAAGAGTCAATTAAAAAAAAAAACATATATATATATATATATATATATATATATATATATATATAAAATTAACACTACAAATATGAAGGTCTGTTGCCTTTTAAAGCTTGGCTCGTCTCTGTTTAATATTAGCGCCACACTTGGGTGATGTGTAACTCACAAACACAATATGTAAGCCAAAAAAAAAGAAAAAACAAACTCAAGCACCCATTGGAATTGAGGTCCAAAGTTCTTGCCTAGCTCCAGTTTTTCATTTTTGCTCCCCAGATCACATTAAACCTATTTGAAGATAAGTCGAGCGTTAGTTGCTTAGTAATGTCTCAAACAAGAATCAGCGTCCCTCTCTTGCTCCTTCTGCTGGGACTCGGGTGCGTCGCGCAGGATGATGGGCCAAGCGGTAATAAGGGCTGCATTTGCGGCTACCCCGGCATCCCTGGGGACCCGGGGCACAATGGGGCACCCGGAAGAGACGGCAGGGACGGACTACGGGGCGAGAAAGGGGACACGGGTGAGTGAGCATGTTTTAAGTGTTAGCCGCTGTGTTTTGACGCCCCAACTTTGTCCCTGTAAGGTGGAATTGGTGCGTTGGGACCAGTGGGAAAGGATGGCCAAAAGGGGGATCCAGGTCCACCTGGTAAGTACTTAAAATGCTTTTTCTTTGGCTTTTTTCCAAAACTTCACAAGAACATGAAGCGGACACTTGCTAGCCGCTAGAAGCTAGCCACATATGGACATTGTTTACGTCTTTTTACAATTGCGTAAAGATGATACAAAACTCAAAACAGATTTTGTGAAAGATTTTTGAAAAATAAACCATTCTGAGTATATAGTTGATTGCTAATATTAGATGCTAATTGCTCGCCATCGCCCAGCCACTGTCAATATGAGTCGCAGCATCTTGGAATGTTTGGAATATTTGAAAAATGATCTTCCTTTGTGTTTTTTGTGGCTAGGTGCACTTGGTCAAGCAGGGCTCAAGGGGAAAAGGGGGGACAACGGAGACCACGGACCACCTGGGAAAATGGGGCCCCAAGGAATCGAAGGGCCCATCGGTTTAAAAGGAAACAAAGGCGAGCTTGGGTTACCCGGACCCCAGGGACCCAAAGGTGAAGAAGGGCATTCTGGACCACACGGTCCGAAGGGGGAAACGGGTCTTCGTGGAGATCGAGGCATTCAGGGGCCGATTGGTCCTCCAGGCAGGCTGGGGCCTAAAGGGGAAGTGGGCACTCAAGGCACCAAAGGCAGCATTGGGCAGAGGGGGGAGCGGGGGTTTCGAGGAGAGAAGGGCGACAAAGGCAAACAGGGAGATGCTTGGGTCATCTCCAAAAGCGCCTTCTCTGTGGGACTCACCGCGCAGAGCAAACTCCCGACGGCCCATATGCCTATCCGGTTTGACAGGATTATTTACAACCAACAAAATCATTACGATCCCCAAACCGGAAGGTTCACATGCTCGGCGGCCGGCGCATACTTTTTCACCTATCACATCACCGTCTTCTCCATGAACGTGAAGGTGGCCCTGGTGAAGAACGGCGTCAAGGTGATCCACACCGCAGACAGCTACCAGAACGGCGAGGACCAGGCGGCAGGGGGAACTGTGTTGCACCTGGAGCCCGGGGACAAAGTGTGGCTGCAGGTAGTTGGGGGAGAACTTTTTAACGGGCTCTTCGCTGACGAAGATGACGACACCACATTCTCTGGCTTCCTCATTTTTGGGGCCTAATTTTGAGTGGAGGAGCTTGCCAGTAAGAAGAAAAAAAGAAGAATCTCAAGGTTGCAGAGCTGATACTTTAATTTGGCAGCGTGGTGTGCATCAAGGTTCAACTCTTGCCCCCCCCCCCCCCCCAATTTTTGTTTGTTTTCCCTGAAATTTTCTCAGATTTTTTTTTTTTTGAAGATGACACAGTTGCATAAAGCCTTAATCCGAACCAATTTTATTTTACATAGTTTATTTGGATTACAATACTAAATGAATATAAACCATGAATCATGATTTTTGAAATGCCTTAAAAAAAAACTCCATGATGGTTGGATATTTACTACTGCCATGTTGAGTTTAACGTACTACGTATTTTTTTATAAGGTTTTTAAATTTGTGACTATTCTGTACATTAGCATCCCCATGAAAACAAAATGGTGTGCCACAACGAATTTCTTTACACAGTACTCCTAATAATAAAGCACTTGAATAAAGTTGTTGCATAGTTATCTTCCGGTTTTTTGGGATGGGCAAGCACGTACACTCGTGACACAATATGAGGAAAATATGTAACAAGCAACTGGAAGGTCCAGTCTTCTGACTTGCCTTTATTTCCTCACAAGAGGAAGTAGGCGTGACTGGTACGCCTACATCTAACGCGTGATTGGCCCACAGTGAAACAGTCGCTCGGCGGTCAGCCAATCGCAATTTGAAAAGATCTCTCAGCCCCCGCCCCCTGTTTGCACCTAAATTTCCTCGCTGGAGTAAAAAGGGGGCGCGACTTTCCCCATCAGCCGACGCGTAGTTGGCCTTCGTCGTAGCAGTCACCCGGCGGTCAACCAATCGGATCCGCCCGTGCTCTCCTCCCAACTCCGCCCTCTTTTTTTGAGACAACTGCAACAAGTGCATAAGATGCTTTTCGTCCTCCTCGAGACGTTCTTCTATTTAAACAGCAGTTTTCGCTGTCATAAATAACTACTTACCTCGACTGCCACCCTAAAATACTTTTAAATCACTTCGACTTTAGTTTTTAGGCTTTTCTATCCTCTCTGGAAGTCGAATTTTAAACAACTTTTTGTCGCGACTGAAGTTTATCGGCGAGTGCTCGTCACCCAGCTAGCCGAAGTTGCTACCATTAGCCCCGGTTTGTTTTCGAGGAGGCGACAAAATGACGTGGAAACTTTCTCTTTTTTTTGTTGCCTTGTTTTCTTTTTAATTGACTCCCACTCGACATGGACGAGGGGAGTGAGACTTCAGAGAAAGCTCGACTCCTTTTTTATGGCTAAAAAAAGGTCAGGAGGGGGAACATCAGCGACTATGAGCAAGGTAAGTCCGAGTCGTCCATTCTGGCTTTCTGATAGAAGTTATGTATAGAATTATCTTCGCGTTATCATTGTGCCGCCTGTGTACTGGAGAGGGGAGAAGAGGGTGGGGGGTTATGGTGCATTACAGCCCTGGTTGTTATAGTGATGTGGGAGAAGCCAGGATGGCTGAAGGAGGGGAGGAGGTGTGGGTGGTGTGTGGGGGCTTACAAAGAGCTTTATGGGCCAAAAGAAAGTGAATCAATGGCAGAAAGAAGTAGGGACTTTGGCTCCACTTCTTTACTGGTCTTAGTGTAGTGTTAATCCCTTTCCCTGCTTTTAGAGGCCACACACAAAAAAATGAATACACCTTAGAGGAGACAATTAAAATAATACAGAGATGTTCCTGCATATAAAATTTGTAGACAGCCACCTGTGCCTACATTTGGGCCATATCTGGCTTCAAAAGCTCTGGCATCATGAAAGCTGGCATCTGACCAGCGTTGCACTAGTTGGGTTACCTTTAACGTCAATCAGCATTGTATTAGAAATAGTTGGAAGTCACTCCTACAATTAGCAAAGTGACAAAATTTTCCTAAATTGGCAGTATGTCAAAATACCAAATTAGGTTGAAATTACCACGTCAACCAGATTACACTGCACTAATGATTTTGAAAATCGGATGGAGGGTGTCACCAAAAATAATATGTTTTGGGTTTTTTGTGTGGTGTTGCCTACAGAAAATCTGGCAAAAACACTTTCAATTTAGTGTAATTTATCAATTATTTCTCAAGACGTATCCTAAACCCGTTTGTTCCGTCTGCTACTTGGAGAACCCTTTTTCCGATTGGCTGACAAGTTTTAGTGTAAAATATGGGCCAAAATTTTGAAGAGTTCTCCAATTCCACGTCAGATTTACCATGAAGTTTCAAATGGTGTCACTGACTCTAAAAACTGGAATTAAATAGCGCAAATTGAACATTATTTGTGCATTTTCAAATGGGTTAATAGTGTAAATTGTGAATTTCATTATATTTTCCCTGCTAAGTACGCTTTTTTTTAAACCAAGGATGTCTAATTTCACAGGAAAATACTTGTGTTTTTTGTTTTTCAGGCATGTCTCATTAAATAAGTATTTTTTTCAGACGCGATGCGACAAACGGTTTAGTAAGAGAAAACGTTAAAGAACAATAAAATACATGGAAACACTTCATAATAAATAGTGTTGGTTTGAGCCAGACATAACACCTGTGCTGTCTACATTTGAGCCAAAAAAATGGCAATACTCTTGATAGTAGCTGTAATTTATAATACCTTTCACCCAAGGACTCATAACAATAACGTATGAGGTTAGTTAAAAATGTTTATTATTAGAGTGCCATGTAAGCGACTCCTTGTGGGTTTATGTGAGAGAAAGCTTTGTGGTAAACCTCTCAAGATCATACACAGATCGCTATTGGCGGTGGCGCAGGTTGAGGTCAGCTGTTAACTTGCCGGCTGCACAATTTAAGGTATTCTTTTGTGATGTTCATACATAGTATTTAATAAATCTGATTATCTATGTATCACTGTCAAAAATATCATTAAATGGTCACGAGGATAGTAGTAATTGATAGGGATTTATTTTTATTTTTATTTTTGCAGCTTGTGGAAGGGTGACGCACAGTTTTAAAATATTTGCGAAACACGTTTTACACTACAACAATGCCCACTTCCTGTAGTCTACTTTCTCTTTCATACTTGCTTGCCGCTCTGGAATTTAAATTCCATAGCATCGAATCATGTTGCAATTCCTTAGTCTGGTTCAAATTCCAAAGTAGGTGTCTTTTATTTTTTAAAACCATCATCAGTAACAGTGTTGACTCTTGACAGGGCTCGTCCGTGTATTGTATTCAATTCCCCAGTTGTGTGTCACTATGACAGCGGATCAGGTGAACGTTGTTATACGCCGCCCGTGTGCGAGTACAGACATCCCTCCCCTGGGCAGGCCAAGCTTCCCACGCTCTCTTCGTGGTAGGGGGCGGGGCTTCTGCCATTCTCCTTCCTTATGGCACATCCTGAAATGGGGAAGTTCAGGTCAAAGTGATTGAGCGCGTTGCAGTCGTAAAACCTTTCGTAAGTGCAAAGGCAATGTTCCAAGTAGCCGTTCAGCGTTCTGAAATTTCATACACTTGTGATAAGAAGTACAATACTTCCTAACAAAATATAAAGTAAAACTACTAGTACTCACCCTTATATGCATCCCCGGTCCCAAATCCTGTCCCCCTCCCCCTTATGAGAGGCAGGCAGCAACCTGGTGGGCTGTTTGCAAGCTTTGGAGTGTCACTCGAAGTCAGCGCCGAATAGCCCGCTTGTCTCCCTGATTAGGCTATCATGTGTAGATGAAACCGCGCTCGAAAGCAAAGCTGCGCTAATCACATTAGCAATGGCATGGAAGGGGAATATGGCACACACATAACACACACACACATGTGCGGTGTGTTCCAACGAGCTGACTCATAGCATCTGCTAATTGGCGTTGAGCATTTTGAATGTTTAATCAGGCGAGCATTGCACAAACACATTAAAAAAAAAAACGAGCTAGGCATTTTAAATGCGCAGAATGAATGCAGCGGTTTTCATAATTGTAAAAAAGTTACTGTATATTAAAGTTCAATGTAAAATTAAAAAAAAAAGTTTTACAATGTGTATTTTATATATACATATAAGTATAAATATTAGAAAAAAATACTCATTTTATTTCTAGGTGGCTGTTTTGTGTTTTTGTTTTTTAATATGATTTTTTTCCAGGAGTATTTTTTCTACATAGTCATATTAAAAAAAAAAGGAAAATATACAAATTTAGACAATAAATGTTATAATGTAAAAATAAAATGATTTTTTTTTTATATGTCTTATGTTTTTTTATTTCCACTTTTTTCACAAAAATTGAAAACAATAACAAAAAAAACAATAACTTTGCCTCATACAAAAGACTACTCGCTATATGCTAATACACAATGTGAAATTGGCTAACAAAACTATTGTCAATGTTGCAGTGGTAATCTTGCAGCAACACATGTACAGTAGACAGACATAATACTTAGCGGCATATATTCTTTATCCTCTGCATAAAAAGATGAATATATGACTGCAACTTACTGAGTCATTTACTTGTTTCTTCTTCATTTATGATGTATGTTTGTATTATGCTGCCCCCCTTGGTGGCCAAGGCGCACACAGCGGAACTTATTAATACCATTTCCATTAATTTGAATGGGGAATGATGATTTAGTGTACACGATCACGGAACAAATAAAACATGTAAGCCAAGGCATCACTATAATAGAACAAGAACAAATTCTGTACATTGATGATGTTGGAAAATGACAAGTGCCCATTTTCCCATGATCCGCCCTCGTCTGGAGGCCCTGGGCTGTAATGCTCGGCGCTTTCCGCCCTTAATAAATCTGATCCCCGGCCCGAGGCGAGGGACATACCTCTGCAGAGGTGACCTCCGTCTCAGAGTTTACTCTTGGCTCACAGTTTTGATTTTTTTTTCCTTAACTCCTTACATAACAGATTGTTTACCTTTTTTTTTCTAGTTTAACAAGCAGGGAGTCAATGATGGATGTTTTCCTCTGTCTATGGATGCAGGCTGGGATGCTCCAGAACTAATTGTGCATGTGTTTTTTCCCCAATGCGTGCATGTCTACGTTTATGCGCACATGTTCATCCTTGTCTCTGGGAGTCTAATCTGAGGCTGGCTCAAGATGGCTGCGTGAACCTGATGGGAGGGTGCTGGAGGGTGGGAAAGGGAAGCGGGCCCGCAACTCCTCCCTGAGCTCTTCATTAACTCGGAATTCACTGAGCAACACAACAGCAGCATGCAAAAACAAGGAGAATGTGCCAGAGTGCACGTACATATTTAACTTTAAAAATTTTCCTTCATATGATTTTATTCTTCCCCTCAGATTTTTTTCTTTTTTTTTTATGATATTGTAAGCCTCAACCAAAAGTTGCCTAAGCAGTATTTAAATTTTTTTGCAGATTCCTATTGCTATTGTGATAGTGAGTTTAAAATAACTTAGGCTGTTGTGCTAATGACTAATGATATTAAAATTGTATTTTTAGAATCAAAACTCGAAAGTTCTGTTTTCATAAAATTGGTTTTGCAGTTTACAACTTTGTTATGGTATTATTACAACTTAATTTTTAGTAAAATTAAGCCTTTTCTTCTTCATTTTATTATCACTTTACTGTGTTCCTTACAACCTAATAATATTAAAACTCTAGCATTGTAAAATCATAAATTTTGATTCTTAGAATTGCATGTTTTTATTATATTAAAACTATTCTCATAAAATACCATTTAAATTCTCATCAAAGTACAACTATATGCTGTTATTTTGTCGACTTGATAGAGAAACCTAATTCTCAAAATCTCCACTTTATTTAAAATTATTTTATTTTTGTAATGTTATTGTCCTAAAATAAAATACTTGTAAAATTATATATTTTATGTTAATTCCGTAAAATAAAAAAAATACTTTTAAAATTGTGCTTTTTCGTTATAATAAAAATCTATATAATAAAATAATTCTCATAAAATCTTTATTCCTCATTATATTAATATATAATTTTTTATTATATGAACATGGTAAAACTTTTATTTTTTTCTTGTAAATCCCAATTTAATTACAACCTCCACAAACACACATGTACCCTTTCCTCAGTGTATCCTATTTTATTCTACTGTCCTAAGATGCCCATAGTGGTCAAATGCCAGCAGGCCTGTGACACCTTCGTTACTGTTCTGGCACAAAGTGCGGGCCTGAGGGCATGGAGGTGTCGAAAGAGAACGCAGTCAGTCGAGCGTCTGTCACAAGATTCAAATCCACGAAAACAAGCAAAGCGGACTTGTTGACATTCCTCGCCTATCTCCTATCCCTCTCCCGGCCTGGAAAGCGGACAGGATAACAGATCCCGCTGCTCTTCGTCAATCTTCGGCGGCAGCACAAGAAGACAATTGAAGCACCGGTTTGAAAGTGGTGCATTGTTCCTGGAAAAAGGGGGTGCTTACTGTGTGTCAGCGGGCGGTACTCGGCAGTGACAGCACCGCGCTAATGCCAGGAGTGACGGAAGACTCCGCACACGGACGGCACACCATCTGGATCTGTGATATAGCTTTTGCACTAGACGCAGGGATTTCCTGGCTCAAACGAGGTAGAGGTGATACCATTCTGACCATTTGCATGCCACTGTTGTTCTTTCACGGTTTATTACTAGATAAGTAAATATAAATAATTAAATCATATTACACCAAGATGAAGTGAATGAACTTGCCAATACAAATATCATGAAGCTAGCGGGTGTTAGTTCAACGAAGATGTGTGGTCTGATTGAGCATGTTTGATGCTTTAATATACTGTACAATGTTTAACTCTTTGTTTTAGGTGTCAGATTCATACTGTAAACTTAAACTAGGAGTTGTGTATTGTGGATTAGACTTTTGTCTTCCATAGCTGCTTCAGGTGCTTTCCTCCGTGCTTGGTGCCTTGCAGGCTGAATAAAATTAGTTACATTCTAACTGCAGATCTTTTTTTTCTTCATTTTTTTTTACATAAAAATAGTGTACATATTTTACTGGGCTGACTAAAACATCTTGAAGCTAGCACATTTAACTTATTTTATGCTGAAGCTGAACAGAAGTACTAAAAGTGCATGCATTTTTTTAGGACGAGTATTGTGGTTCTTTTTTAGTATCAGCTTTACAAGCAATTTCCGACTGTGTTCGGAATAGCGCCACCCCATCAACGCAGAGTGACACTGTAATTGAAGTAAAAAAACAAAACAAATGACACCCAACTTTGTAGCTACCTTCAAATTTTATATGCAGGAAAAACCTGTGAGAAAAAATGCTGGCAATTTTACAGTGAAAGGTTGGAAATTGCCATTAACATGCAGGAAGCATGGCAATTTATCGCATTAATCACAACGGATTAGCATTTTTCATCGCTTAGTCATGCTCCGAGAGGCCCGCTTCAAAGGCCCAGCTGCGTTAACTACCATTGTGAATCACACACACACACACACACACACACACACACACACACACACACACACACACACGAGGTAGAAGACCCCAATCTGGGCCCCAGCCCCCCTCTGACTTTCAAATCAAAGCACCGGCGTTAAATGCATGTCATGTTCTAACTGTGCGTTTTGTTGCGCCATCGGTAGAGCTATTCTTTATTTACCCGTGACTCATACAGTGTATTATAAACAACCATTATCTGTCAATGTGCTCATTCCTGAAGTGCTTGCTCAGGACTCGCTACTGCAGTAGCTGCAAGACAAGGAAAAAAGCATTGCATCATTGCTGGGCTAATTATTCTGCCTTTCAGTGAGTACTTAAAAGGTTCTAAAATGGACGTATTAATAGGAAAATGTATTTTTCTAATAGTATGTACACAAATAGTTGGGTCTCTGGTGTGGCGTGCCTGCCTCAAACATGAATTTAGACTACCAAGTATATATTTTATTCATAGTCTATTTCCCTCAATGTTTTGTTAGTGAGCTGGTATGAATCTTGCCAGATTCTGACCTAGCAGTGCCGCTAATTTCACCTATGACACACTGTACAGCTTGGCTCAGCCAACTTCCATTCATTTTCAAGCGACTGACTGACTACATGGAAGCAAGAAGTTGGCTTCTGATAAGCGGCACATACTCAATTATGTTGTCGACGTTGTGATGGGAGTATTTGTGTTTGTTGGTGCATCCGCTGCGTATTGGGAAAAAAGGTATTAGACACCGTAGACATTATAAGATACTCAAGTACTGTTTTAAAATGTGAAAACGTGTTAATTTTATTTTAAGAAATTCAACAGACTTGCAGTATCGTTTGATTGAGTAGGCCAGCTGATGATATAATTGGCAGAGAAACACGGTGCCATTGTGGTTATTCTGTAAATAAGAACCAATGTTATGTAAGATCCTTACAAGATCTTAAAAATCTTTGTTGTCTTTGGCAGGCAGAACCAAAGGAGAGAGTCTCGTCCATAAGCGAAGACTCTTTCCCTTGCCTCCAGTCGTCCAACACGGACCCTCCAATCCGAAGTCGCCCCCTCAGTGACTTGTATCCGTTCCAGGGTCAACCCGAGAGGAGCGCCGCCCCGTACCTGCAGCCTGTCACCGTGGGCCCCGCCAACACGGACAAAAGCCAGCTGAACGGCGTCGCCTTCTCCTCCGGGAAGCCCGGCTCCTCAAGAATCATGAGGCTGTTTTCCACCTCCAGGAAGGATAGTCCCGTTGGCCTCTCCGGACTTGGCATGGTGGACTCTTTTAGAAAGTTGCGCTCCTCTGTATTTCAGGGGATTCAGAGTCGCGGTGCAAGTGGACTTGATGGGAAGTGTGAATCCTCATCCAGTTGGGAAGCTGAGAACGGGAATGCCCTTGCAAATGACACCACTGAGCAGCTGTCTAATGGATATTTCACTGCAAGTCACTACGACTCTGATATTGATGACGAGGACATCACCGACGGCCTTCAACGCAATTCCCGCTTCTCCCAGAGCATGAGGAAAGCGTATGGAGCCGGACGCATTACCATGTTGGACATGGACGAGGAGAGCTTTGCAGCAGGTAGCAATGACAACAAGAAAGCAAAGATCAACGCGCAAGCGGAAAACACGTCGAATGCAAACGTGCTGAGCAGACTGAGTAAGAGCGCGGATAACCTTCAAATTTTCAAAATCCCGTTCAGGCTCAAGGCACCCACGCCGTCCGCTCAGACGGCCCCTCGGAGGACTACAGCGTCAAATGGGTCTCCGAATATCCAGAGGACCGCCAGTGCCTCCTCGGCGGACCTCGACAGTTGCAGGAAAAGCCCGGTGAGAGTGAAGGGACAGATGCTGAAGTTGGTGGGCAGCATTACGGACGTGACCGTCCTGCGCCGGCGAAGTCGCTCGCCCTCCCCACCCCCACCTATTCCCATGTCACCCCTGAGCCGTCTCCACGACGACTACTCCCGACGCGTGCCTTGCCGAAGCACCAGCGAGCGCTGCCGACGACCCTCACCCATCAGGCCCCGGGTGTTGTCCGCGGGACACGCCCCACTGGTTCACGTGCCGCTAGTTCACGCGCCACCCAAACAGGAAATTGCTGCGCTCCGGCGTCACATCTCGGCGGATGATGGATCTTTGGAGATCACCACGTGCGGGTTTGTGCCCGAAGACCAGTCACCTCCTGATAACCGAAACGACGAGCTACCAAATGAGGTAAGCTTGGAGACAATTCATTAGGTGCACAGAAAGACAGTCATCCATTTTGGGCAAGAGGTATGTTGCACCCTAGACATGAAATCTACCATATCCAATGAACCTTAGACCTGCGGCACACCAGGCGCCGTGGTTGAAACCAGCTGAACTGTCTGGGATTTTGGTCATTTTCATCAGTGACTGACTTTTTGCGGCAATTCAAAAACTGAGTCGGTTGCCAAAATACACAGGTGCAGCCAGTTAACAGCCTCTCAAAATATCAACACAACACTCTCATTTATTGTTGCCCATTTCCCTTGCTTTGTGGTAATATGCTTCCTTGACAGTCGTAGTTTTTGTGGTTCAATTTCAAAATAAAACAGTAAAGTATGTTTGGTATTTGGCGCTTTAAAATCCGACACAGGGTCGCACGCTGGTAAATGTGTGGTGGTGCACAATCGATTTGGTGTGAGTTGCAAACGGTCATTTTTGTTCCCCCATGGATTACATCACGGTCATCTGGAACTATACATTTCGGTTTATTTGGCTAACGATAACGACTCAATATTTTGGGCCATTGAATGTCAAGCAGTGTTTTTTTTTCTTCTCCCATCTCTTTGTATTGCTATTGGATACGTATCCAAGGATAATGGCATCAAGTGTAGCATGTTTTCTTTGGGGTAAAGCTCAGTTAGCTTTATAAGGCAAAGCCAACAAAGCTGCAGTAGCACACTAGAAGCAGCTTATTGGAAATCATTAAGTCACAATTAAGCTCCAGTTTCTAGCATGGAAGAAAGGCTTAAGATTCAGCCAAGATAGAATTTCATTGAATGGGGCTGACCTTTGTGTTACTATTTGAAAGGTCCCACCTTTTATGAAGATTTTTCTTTTGTTCTACTTGTTGGAGTGTACTCGAATTGTTTCAGGGTCATTGTCATGTGCACTGTCTGCTGTTTGCTCCCCATGTGATATATTGACTTGTGCCGGGTCACATGCTGGACCCGGCTGTCCTGCGCTTTAAGGAACAGGCCCGGTTAATGATTAGGCTTTGTTTATGATTAGCGGCCACTTGCGCAAATGGGCAAAAATTGTGGGCGGGCAGGTCCAAGCGAGCGCTTGGCTCCTACACCTCAGACAGCGCGGCAGCGCAAAGTCCAGCAGCAATGTGCTTGAGTCCTTGCTGAGCCAGTTAAAAACCCTGGAGTGTATTTTGGGTCTTAAGAGAACCTTTTTTTGTTTTGTTTTTGTTTTTTGAGGATGCTTCGTTCGCGTTAGAAGTCGAGCCGCTCGGCCCAGACACCGGCCTGCCTGTGTTTCACAATGGTGCTAGCGCTCTGTGTGCCTTTCCGCTGTGTGTGCGGCGGTCCCGATCCAGATCGGGAGAGCCAAAAGGTGAGGTTTGATTATTGCCCGCTGCTCGGGTCAATATTTGCATGTGAAATAAAAATCTGGCATGATAGTGTCTTATTGCGAAATATTTGTGCTGCTTGATAGGAATTGGAGCATTTTTTTCAGGGAAACATGATGATATTGATTCAAGTATCTTTGTGCTGATTCTCAATCCAATCAAAACACTTCTTGGACCAGTTTGTGCAGCAGTAGCTCTGTTTCTGATTAACAGATGTACTCAATACGTACATTAGATCAGCAGCATCCAACCTTTTTTGCGTCACAGAGTAGACCGATTTTACGTAAAGCAATGTTTTGACAGACCGGCATGCATTCATTGTTTTGCCCTTGTAATATTTAACGGGATTTTACAGTATACATTCTGTGATGCTCTTATGTCAAGAGAAGAGCCACGAACTCGGTGAACTCCAGGAGAACATTAAAACACAGTGAGCACACACGGGTACAGTAGAAGCTGTTGTGGGCCACTACTTTCACACAGACACTTGCACACGACTTGTTAACATAAAAAAGTGGATTCTAGCATTTTTAAATGTGTCTTAAATCATGCGGGAAGGAGCTGTTGGAAATGGAAGTAAGGCATTTAGTGATCAATTGCAGGCCTGTCGCTACATATTACGCAGAACAGGGTTGGAACTTGAGAATCGCCTCTAGCGATAAACCTGTATTTAAGTAGGACTGCTAATATTGTCTCTTAAATGCAGCTTTCTTTTTTGTGAAAGCAGTAGGCTCTTGTGTCTCCTCATTTGGCCCCTTCAAACAATCATTTTAGTTTAGTCTCTTTGCGTAGCTCAGTACCAAATGTCCCGCAGAGCAGAGGTTGAGGACCACTGTACTACAACTCTGTACATTGTGGGTCATTGACCTGTCACTATTTTTGACTCTCTTTTTTTTTTTTCCTTATGAATTTTCAGGTAATGTCAAAGGAGCAAAGGGAGGAAGTGTTGCAACAAGATGGCGACTCCCAGGAAACCAGCAGCAGCACCTCTACTCTCTCCCCGGTCTTTCTCCCGGAGTCACCCACGTCGCCCTCCACGGAGACCACCGCCGTCAAGTCCCGTCGACGGAGCGGGCGCACGAGACCGCGGCCAATCTCAGACTACGGGCAACTCCACTCCCGGAGGCACTGCATTCCAGAGGAGGCGGCCGAGCTGAACCCAGACGAAAGGCCGCAGTCGCAACATCGGGAATATATCGGGAACGGCGTGTGTGAGAGTGGGGAGGAGTGCAGCGTGAACGGGAACAGGCGACCGCAGCGACCCATGTCTGTGATGGGGGTGGAGGATTTGTACTCCCCTGACGCCGATGAGGACAGTTTTCCTTCTGTGCGTTTTCCTTATTTATAATATGTCAGAGAGACTGTGTTCGTAATCAATCCGTTTCCTCTATCTAGTGCCTTATTTTGAAAATTTCCAGGCTTAAAATACGGCAGATTTGGTGTAATTTCCGTTCATTTTTTTTGCATAGATGTCCAGCTCAAACATTTTTTTTTTTGTTCATTCTTGTCATTTAGTGTTATCAATGCGAGTAGTGTTCTCCACCTATTTTTCATTTGACTTACTAATGATCAATGCAATCCACTACATCAAAATTTCTGTATAGAGAGCCGGGAATGATTCTGAACACAGCTGGAGACAGATGGATGTAGACACTTGCTAAATCCCGGACTGCCTCCTAATTTTGTGTTACCCTGCAGCCTCTGTCACGGCCACCAATCCCCTCCCACCAAGTGCCCCCCTACAAGGCAGTCTCGGCCAGGTTACGCCCCCCCACCCTCTCCCAGAGCACCCCCATCGGACTGGACCGCGTGGGCAGGAGAAAGCTGCACCGAATGCTCAGCGGTAGGGAAAGTCCATAGACCTCTCCTGGCTATGCCTCGATCTCCCGTTTTTCACTCCGCAGACGGCGTGTCCCAAGGCTCGGCGGTGCTGGACGACAGCGTGAGCGAGGAAGAGGAGGAAGAGGGGAGCTTCGAGCTCGATGACGTCACGCCGTACCTGGAGCCGGGCGTGGAACTGTCCGTGCTCGTGGAGGTGAGCCTCGCCACCGCTCACGTTGACTTTATGACATAACGTTTATCTCGTCGTGTGGATTTGAGAATATGTCCCGTCCCACGAGTTGACATAAGGATAAACTGCGTTTTCAAGATGTTTGGCAAGCTGGGCTGTAATCTTCCGTGTTCTACACAAGCTCATAGGTCTTGTAATATGTGTTGCCGCAGTGGATAAGCTCGGGCCACGCTGTGTACGCTGAGGCCCTGTGGGACCATGTGACCATGGAGGAGCAGGAGCTGGCCTTCAAGGCAGGCGACGTAATCCGCATCCTGGATGCCTCGCACAAGGACTGGTGGTGGGGCAGGGGGCCCGACAAAGAAGCCTGGTTCCCCTCCTGCTTTGTCCGGGTGAGTGGACTTCCTGACCCGCTTGTTTGCACTCTACTTGTAACCTGGCTTGACTCCAAATAAAAGCCATCTTAACAGTGTGTGTGTGTAAGTCTACCACCCGCTCGGGGTTCAACTGGTTTCTGTGGCAACCCGTGTTGAGTGACAGTTGAGTCTTGATTAGCCAGTGATCTGATTGGCAGATAGGCGTCTTCTGTGTAATTGCTTGTTGCTGAGCAAGCACTGGTTAAACTTTCCCATGTGGTTGCTATAACAACGCAGAGTGGCCCTGGTGCTTTTTTTTTGTCTGGTTCAAGTGCTTTTTGTTCCCTTTTCTACTTTTGTAATTGCTCAAGCAAACTGTTGAAAAAGCTTTTTAATTGTACTTTTTTATGTTCCCATCCACTTTCAGGTGCGTGTGAACCAGGAAGACTCCAGCGCAGGGAGCGTGGAGAGCGTGGCGGATCAGGAGGACCCGGCCCCCCGGGAGGCGCACAGCAGCCAGCACAGGCAGCAGATGAGGACCAACGTGGTTCAGGAGATCATGAACACAGAACGCGTCTACATCAAGCACCTGAAAGACATCTGCGAGGTGCGCAAGGCTTTGCCTTTTTTTAGGGCTAGGCAATTAATCGATGTTTGTATCTGATTTTTTTTTGGGGCTTTTTTTGTGGCGTCTGTCGTTCTATAATGTCCCGTTGATGTGCATTGCTTGCACCAACATGATGACTGCAAACAGGGAGGAGCTAGTTTACATAGGAATTTGTAGGGACTGCTGTATAATAAAGCAAATAGAAATGTAAGTTCCTGCTAAGAAACCTTTTCACATTGTTTTTCAAATGATCAAAACAGACCGTCGGAGCAATTGGTATGTTTCTAAAGAGGTTTACATTTTAAAATAAAAAGATGTGTGTGAAAAAAAACATTACATTTTAAAGCTATATCTCCCATTTTTCCGTTGATCTTTTTCCTTTAAATCTGAGTCAAAAAGAACAGCCAGCGTCTCATTGCGTCACTGTTCAAATTAACAGTGCTCTCTGTAGGCCAACGTCTGAACTGCTTCCAGAGTTGAAAAATATTGTGAGTAAATTATTTCATTCTTCTAAATAGGGTTACATCCGTCAGTGCCGCAAACACCCGGAGATGTTCACTGAGCTCCAGCTGAAGACCATCTTTAGCAACATTGAGGACATCTACAAGTTCCAGAGGCAGTTCCTACGCGAACTGGAGAAGAAGTACAACAAGGAGAATCCACATCTCAGCGAAATCGGCTCTTGCTTTCTTTTGCAGGTCACCGGAAAGCAGTCATGATAGAATAATCACAAAAAGTTTGGTATATTGGGCGTTCTGGATGAATTTCAGGATGAACCTAAAATGTACATAACATTTACAGATGAACTTAATCCGTCTAAACATTCAATATTGCAATAGCAAAATGCAGAATGGCAATTCGCATTCGTTATTCAAATTTGACCCGGAAGCCCAATATCTCAAACTTTTCTGGATAATGTTTTTACATGAACTAAAAGCTCTAAATATTCCCCCCACAGGGCGAGGGCTTTTCTATCTACTCTGAGTACTGCAACACCCACCCAGCAGCCTGCGCCGAGCTGCAGCGGCTCATGAAGTCCGGCCGGTACAAGCACTTTTTTGAGGCCTGCCGCCTCCTGCAACAGATGATTAACATCTCCATCGCCGGCTTCCTGCTCACTCCCGTCCAGAAGATCTGCAAATACCCCCTGCAGCTGGGGGAGCTGCTCAAGTACACCCCCAAAGACCACAGGTACTCCTCGATTCCTGGCAGCAGAGGAATGGAATTATTTTCATCAGCTAAACGTGCCTGGACACCTACTTGTCCCACGCATATCTTATCAGCTCACACTAACGTATACATTACAGGATATGGGTCGTAAACTCATTTTAATTCAAGAGGCCGCAAGGGACTTTAGTGTATCACATTAACCATACAATAGGGCTCTAAATCACGTGTCAAACTATCTACATAAATACTTATATTTTGTTAACATCAACCTATGATGTGAACATTGATTAGCTGATTAGTAGTAACTCATATACAATGCTTTTAAATATAGTTAATTTGCTCCTGTGTCAAACTTTCACATTCATACAAGCTTTATGAGCCGCTTTAAGTACCCTTAAATTTCATGTGTGTATTGAAGACAAGTTAACCACTATGTAATTAAACTAAATGGAACTAAAATGATGCTTGATGTAGCGTGTGAGGAAATGTATACTTGTTTGTTTTTCTTAACAGTCTTGGCTGTTATACTAGTTTAAAAAGAAGTTAGCTCGCCAATTGAATGTTTTTGTATTAACAACAATGGCGCCTTGCTGAAATCAACACGCCGCAGACTAGCACCAGTGTCTCAAGTGTGTGGAAATGTTTTGCTTTTAACTGAAGTTAATTTAGGTTTCACATCATCCGTGACTGTGAATCAAAATTAACCTCAGTTTAATAAAACTAAAATGGAGTAAAACTGCTCACGCTCCGTAGTGACCACGGCGGGGTGAGCGATGCCTACGAGGCCATGAAGAACGTGGCGAGTCTGATCAATGAGAGGAAGAGGCGGCTGGAGAGCGTGGACGCCATCGCCCACTGGCAGGTGTCCATTCTCCGCTGGGAGGTGACGACCACATTCTAAGCTAACCTGAGCGCCTGCCAATAGCTTTGAGCTAAGATTGTGTCATTGGCAACGCAGGGGCCCGACGTGCTGGTGCGCAGCTCCGAGCTGATCCACTCGGGGGAACTGACTCGAATCCCGCGCCAGGGCAAAATGCAGCAGCGCAGCTTCTTCCTGTTCGACCACCAGTTGGTCTTCTGTAAAAAGGACGTCCTGCGCCGGGACCTTCTCCACTATCGGGGGCGGCTGGATATGGACCTCACTGAAGTGCTTGACATGCCTGACGGGCGGGACCCGGACCTGGGCCTGAACTTGAGGAACGCCGTGCGCCTGCGCAACGCCGACACTCTGGAGTTTGTGTGCGTGTTGTGCTGCAGGAAGGTCCAAGACAAGGAGAGGTGGCTGCAGGCCTTCAACAAGGAGAGGCGGCGGGTCAAGGAGGACCAGGAGATGGGTGAGCATGAGACTCTACACCTGCTCAACTGCAGGTTTTGACAGTAAAAGACCATTTAAAACCTAATTTAGCCTTAAAAATTGCTACTCAACCACAGTTTAACAGTAGCCCCTTTCAAGCTATGGATGTCTCCCAGTCCTAAAAGGTCATCTAAAAAAAATTATCTTACCAAATTAAAGGCTTGAATTATCCCTAAAAATTTGTGCTCAACTCCAGGCTTACAGTAGCCTTTTTGACGGCATCCATAAAAAGTCTTACTAAAAATGTTATTTTCCAAAAATGAATGCTGGAATTTGATTGGGTAAAAAACAAAAAAAGCACCCACATGTGCCGGAAGCTGGAATCACAGCTAAGAAAAATGCAACCAGGCAGTCCCAGAACAAATTAATCTTTTCTGTCATGTTACCACTGTAAATTGATACAATTTCAAGAAAGGCATTTTAGAATTTAGTTCATAAATGCAGGTCAAGGCTTCTGATAGTGTTTTGATCTGTATGATTTGTCTTCAGGAATAGAAATCAGTGAGGAGCAAAGGAAGCTGGCTATTGCCAACGCCAGAAGAGCCAAACAGGGCAAGGTCAAAAGTAAGGAAGCGTAATATGAATATAAAAATTTTCATAGATTTATTTAAACTTCATTTTAAATGTTATTTCATTTTTTTACCATCCCTTCCAGCTGTGGGCTACTCCGGCTCCGTGCCGCCCCATCACCAAAACCTCCACCCGCTCCACCAGCGACACGTGACCATCCCCACCAGCGTGCCCCAGCAGCAGGTGTTCTCTCTGGCCGAGCCGCCCAAGCGAAAGCCTTACCAGCTACTCTACAGCATCACCCGCAACGCCTTCTTCAAGAAGTGAACCAGGCATCCGTCCGTTCCTGTGAATTTACTTGTTTGTGTGTTTTGTTTTGTTTTTACATGTTGTTGACTGCCGTGGATGAAGAAGGGGCGACTAGTGTTAAAAGACCGACTGTTTTGTTCTGGTACCCCTCACATGTGTCTCTGACAATGATGTCTATTCTGCTTTTATGTTGACTCGTATTTTATTTCACAAAGGCTGGAACCTTTTTGTTGTGTTTGTTTTTATTTGGACTTCTTCTGATGAATACCCTGTCTATTAATAACGTTGTAAATAAAACTTTATGAAAAACTTAATTCCAGGCTCTCTCCACGGGGCAGACTTTTTATGTGCCAAAGGGAGTCTGTAACGACAGTAACGCGATACGTGCGTTCTTCCGACGCCTCGGGTTTTGTTTCACATGCCAGCAGACTGCGCAGTGCGCAGGGTCTCGCTCCTTTGCTCTTGAAAATGGATCTTTCTAAAAGAAAACTGGAAATGAGATAAAGGGGGGATGCCTGTGTCATGGGTTCAGAGTGCAACGAGAGCGGAGATGTCGACGCATCTCAAGAAGACGCCGCCAGCGTAAGAACATTCTTTTTTTCTTCTTCTCCCATTTGTGTCTATTATTTACACTACTTTATAAAACATTTAGTCACCCTCTTAAAATAATTGCTTATGTCATTTTTTGCCTAAATGATCTCATGATGAAAATGGTTTAATTTTTGGGTGTTTCCTGAAAAAAAAAAAAAAAGGAGGAACCTCAAAGGCACTATAACCTTTACAGGTGAATATTTAATAGATGGTTGTGATAAAAAAAAAAAAGTATGGCCAAAGGTTCAACCTTGGATTTATCGGACCATACCAGATTTTCCAATGTGATGGGGTTTGGGGGGCTTGTTTTAATCAAGGTGGAAGGATTTATTTATGAACATTTCCAAATAGTGGTCAGTGTTAGGACAGAAAAAGCCTACTAGAACAGGTGAGAATTATTTTGGTGAGTCAGAGGCATGTTACCTCATTTAATGGGTTTGAATGTGATTGGTTAATTCTGAGCACAGCCACATGATCCGAGTTCTGAGGGTGTGCACACTACCTTTTCCCCCAAAAAAAAGTACAGGCAAAAGGTCACAATAATGGTGGAAAGAGTTAAAAAAAAAAAAGATTTGTCTTGGTCAATTTTTTAAAAATATTTTACGAAAACCCTTTATTAAGAGGGGTGTGTGGACTTTTATCCTTGAATGTGACTTCTCCCCTTTCAGGACTCTACCCTGCTGCTGCATATGGGATGACACCAAATGAATAATACATGTACGTTGGCGTGTAATTCAATTCACCAGAGTGGGGATAAAGCAGCATTACAATCGCATCTTTTGTCATTTTCTATTATAGTCCAAAGTGTTTACGCTTCTCTGAACATGCGCTGCTTGACATTCCGTCGCTGTTTGTTATATGTCATTAATCACATCCTTAATAAGAGTGGGCTCTCTCAAAGTGTAACTAATTCACCTTTGCATGTGTTTCTGTAGGTCGTCAATGTATCGGTGGAGTTGTCCACGGTGGACCACACGCTGCAGAAGCTGTGCCGGTTGTACAGGAAGACGAGGAGGAAGCCCAAAGGCCTGTCCAGGCTGTTGGCCTACCTGCTGAGTATTCAGCACCTGGCGGTCATCACCACGGCTGTGGTCTTTGTGCTGGTGGTGGTCCTGTGGTCGCTGCTCTGGGTCTTTATATGTAAGTATGTGTTGATCAAAATATTCAATAATCAGCCATTTAAGTGCCACAATGCTAATGAAACACATTCATTACATTTTTTTTTTTTTCAATAATTTACTAATGTTTCTATATATGACATGATCAATCTATCCCAGTTCGGCGCGAAGGCAACAGTGGCATGTACTTTGCCGGCATGTTCCGTGTGGCCAATGTGGAATTCATCCCAGAGTATCGCCAGGCCGGATCCCACGAGTTTGTCTCCATGGCGACGAAAATACAGCATGTGGTACGTGGGGGGGGGGGGGGGGGCAGGACAGGTAGCACTGTGCATGATACACTTTTGTGTTAAGTGTTTCTGCTGCTGCAGGTGAGCGGTGTGTACAAAATGTCCTCAGTGGCTCGACTGTTCAAGCACACCATCATTTCGGACCTCAGGTAGGCCTACTATACTTTCTTTTAAACATACATGCAGGGGGCTACCTAGTCATTTGGGGGGCCCAAGAAAAACTCAGTAATGAAGTTTTCCACTTCCACATGTAACTTAATGCATTTTCTCAAGTACTGCATTTGGGTTTGCCTGCTTTTAATCAAAATGGCTGACTTTCCTGCCCAATTTTGGGCACCGGTCCTTGAGACTTTTTTGCATGTCCTGTTATGATAAATATGCCCACCCAATTTCATGTCAATTGGTGAAACTGGTGTCCGGGGCAAGTAAAGAGTACCCTGTAGTGTTCCGCAGGGGTCAATCCTTGATCCCATCCTCTTCATTATTCAACTTATTCCTGATACGGCAATTTGGTAGCTCTGCATTGTCACGCCCTCAAAAGGTTCCTGCTTGGCTAAATGTGACAGTGTCTTTAGGGTCTTGTCATATACGGTGTCTTTGTTTTTAATCCCTCAGTACCAACAATAAGGGAGGCGTGCTTGTGCACTTCTGGATGGTGTTTGAGGTCCCTCGCCTTAAGAGCGCGGCGGTGTGCGAGGAGTGCGTGGGCGTCATCCTCAGGGACTCGGTCCACGCCAGCCTGAAGAACCGCTCATCGGTGGGCTACCTGCTGGGCCTGCCCGTAGACATAGACTCCATCCTCATCAATGGTGACTCATGTTGGTGATGTGTGGAATGTTTCCTTTCATTTTTAAACACCTGACTGGTTTGGGGTGTCTTTTTTTTCGCAGGTGTCCTACGCTCAGATTACACATCCAATGCAGCAGGTGGGTGGATGCTTGTCTCCTGAAAATAAAGGACTGTTTTTTTTGTTGTTGTTGTTTTTGTTAGCTACAGTTGAAGTTATAGTAGATATATAGTATTTTACTATTTGCCTATGTGAAAGCATATATGCACACAAAAAAAAATACAAGAGCCTTGAATCTTTTGAATATGAATATTACAGGATCCCATTGTATAGACAAACTTTACGCCAGCCTTCCGGGGACGAGGGTCCCTCTGAATGTCTTTTCGTCATGGGGGGGTGTGCAATGCCACGTGAAGCTCACCGCCGTGCCCGGTTTTCTCATCCGGCTGACTGTCTCCTCCTTCCAAATCGAGCCCAGTGACTGCGTTCAGGACGGCCTAACTGTGTATGACGCTCTTCTACCCATGCGAGGGCGAGTTCTGCATAGGTGAGATCCAGCCTTCCTTAAAAAAAATAAAAATAAAAAAGTGTGTTTGTACAATTATGAGAAAGTTTAGTTGTAATATCAAGGAAAAAGTGTGTAGTTAAAAAACGTTTTTCTTCTTTTTTTTTTTCAGTATAGTTTTGGGGGGAAAAAGTCGTTTATTTTTTAGAGGGAAACATTTTTCATTATTTTCAAGGCAAACTATTTTAGATTTTCAAGAAAAAGTATATTTTCAATTTAAAAAGTAGTATATTTCGGAGAGAAATTTCATTCTTTTGAATAAAGATATCATC
The DNA here is from genome assembly GCF_054856555.1 of Leptonotus elevatus. Classification (NCBI taxonomy): domain Eukaryota; kingdom Metazoa; phylum Chordata; class Actinopteri; order Syngnathiformes; family Syngnathidae; genus Leptonotus; species Leptonotus elevatus. The sequence continues at coordinate 12,265,350 of NC_141259.1, read as the reverse complement.
TCTTGTGAATCAAGTACCAGTAGTATATTTTCAAGAGTAAAAAAAAAAACTTGTTTTCAAAGATAAAAAATGCAAAATAAAAAGAAAATTTTTCATTTACATTTAGAAAAAAGAAGGAGAATGAAACCAATTTTATTTAAAATAAAAAATAAAATAAATTAAAAGGTATATTTTCAATTATCAAAAATATTCATATATTTTCACTAAAACATTTGGAGGGGAAAATGTAAATTTTAAGTAAAATGTATTTTCAAAAAGTCAGATGCATGAAAAGAAGCATTGTATATTTTTGTGGGGGAAAAGGGACGATTATGTAGAAAAAAATGCATATTTTTCAAATAATTTTGACTTTAACTTTAGTCATTGTTTTTAAGGAGAAATTACTGTATAGTGGAACCTCTGTTTTCGTGGTTAATCCCTTCCAGAATATCTGTTTAAAAACTCTACAAAAACCGTGACAACATTTTTATGAAAAAACGTAACATGGAAATTTGAATTGATGAAACTCGAGGTATACTCCCAAGAATAAATCGGTGTATTTTTGACTGAAATAGAGTAGAATGATATTGAGGGAAAAAAGAGCTGTGTAGTGAATTATGTGTCTTTCCAGGCTGTGTGAGCCGGTTTCCAGCTCCATCTCCCTCGTGTCCACCTCCAACGTCATGCTGTTGTCATTCACCATGACCAGCGGACCCAAGAGCTTCAGAGGACACTTTGAGGCCATTACAGAAGAGCGTATGTCATCTTTTTGTTGAATTCTTTTTACGCATGTACTGTGAATACAAAAAGTCTACACACCACTGTTTAAATTCCACATTTAATGGAAGCGTAATGCATTCACTTGAGAAAAAAAAAACTCCTGTTTTTCTGACTAATTTTTGGGGGAAGCTTTGTTTTTTTGAGTATTTTTTTTCTGTTTTTCAGTTTAAAAAAATTCCCTGTTTTTCAGAGTATTTTTTTCCTGTTTTTCTGAATATTTTTTTAATCTGTTTTATGAAATATTTTTCATGTTTTTCAGAATTGTTGTTTTCTATTTTTCTGAATATTTTTTAAAACTGTTTTCCCCTCAGAGATTAGAGAGCAAACAACAGTACAGTAGACTGTACACATCAATTCCTTTATTGAGAGCTAGCAAGTAAACATGACCATCTTATTTAGTTACATCAAGTTTTATTTTGATATGGGTTTAAAGCGTCGTTTCCACCGCCGGTACCTACTCTACTCTACTCCAAAAAAAAGCCTCGTCTCCACCAACAAATCTACCCGGCTTTACTCTACTCGCTTTTTCTTGTACCTGCTCCTTTGCGGTTCTAAAAAAAAAAAAAGTAGCCCAGTTCCAAAATATGATGTAATTATTTTGGAGGCCAATGATTGGTTCGAGACATGTCGTCATCAATGTGCAGCTGCGCAAACCTCCACCACGGGAAAACAGCTGCCATTAACGATGAAGAATGGCTTCCAAACAGATCAATGCTTGGACTTTTGAGGGAGATGCAAACCTTTTAAACATTATTGAATGCAGTCTTCTGGTTGCTGCAATATTCATTCGATGTCTTCAGGTTGAAAAAAACAGGCTGATGCATTTGAAATGCATTCAGACTGGCTATGTGCTGACTCAAGTCTCTTGATCAGGATACTGATGAAAATACTGGATCGCTATTAGAGAGTCTGCAACAAGTCACTTGGAGTTCAGAGGTAAAAATAAATAAAAATAAATTACTCAGAAAAACAGAAGCACCAGTTCTGTTTTTCGGGATAATTTTTTTTCTGTTTTTCTGAAAAGAAATTCCCCGTTTTTCTGAAAGTTACAAAAAATTACTCAAAACAAAGCTCTCCCAAAAAATTAGTCATAAAAACAGGGGGGGCGGGGGGGGGGGGGGGGTTCAAGTGAATGCAATACACGTCTATTATTATTATTATTATTATTTACAATTGATTTCACAAAGGAGGTGAATAAAATGTTGATATAATCTATTGTGGTCACAAAATCCTGGCTTTTGAAAAGGGGTGTGTAGACTTTTTATATCCACTGTACCTCTCCTCAGTGTGCATTTCTTACATCACTTCACAACCGCACGTGACCGGCCAGCTCCACAGCCCCTTCTATCCCAGCCTCGTGCCCCCCCACTGCTCCTGCACGTGGATCTTTCAGGTAAAGCTCCAGCATACGTACCTTGCACTCTACTTTTGTCATCATTTACTTTTTATGTGTTTTATTTATTTTATTCTATTCTAGACTCCTGATACTTCTTTGGGGATTGCGCTGCAGCTTTACAACTATGTGCTGAAACCAAAAGACATGAGGGGATGTGAGCACGGATGGTGGAGGGTCAACGAAAGGATGTATGAGCAATAATAACATAGAAAAATATTTTTTAAATGATAGTTATGCTACAATAAAATTTATATTTAGAATCCTGCCAAAAAGTGAGTCAACACTTTAGAATGGCTATAATTAAGAAATTTAAATTACACCAAAGTACTTGCCAAAAAATGGTCTCATGTTGTTTAATTAGCACATTGTAATTGATGTACCGGTAATACATCTGCTCTAGTTAATACAGTACAGGTGGTTGCTGAATCATAAGCCCAGCTGTTGCTTAACTAGTAGTTTTTCGCTTGCCGAATAGTGAGCCCACATCTACCAAAAGTGATTTATTATCATTGTAATGCAGTAATAAAAAACTGCTTGCCAAATCGTGAGCCTGCATGTTGCTTAACTAGTAGTAGTTCACTTGCCGTGCAGTATAAATTAGCAATGCTAAAGCAATGTACAATGACGTTGTCAACAGTTTCTGCGGTAGCTACGTGGGACACAAGAGCGTTTTTCGCATCGCGGAGCACGCCGCCGAGGTGGAATTTCGCTGCACGTCCCGAAGCGCCACGCAACCTTTTCGGGCGTCGTACAGCAGCTACATCATCAGCCAACGTAAGTGTTTTCTTGTTATCAGTGAAGAGGAATCATTTGATGTCTCATGTTGTGGACGCCGCTCTCATCCTGTCCACAGCCTGTCCGGAAAGTCACTTCCTGTGTTCCACGGGACTCTGCATGGAGAAAAGTCGACGCTGCGACGGGCTGGACGACTGCCAGGACGAGAGTGACGAGGTCTTCTGCTGTGAGTCAAATTCACCATGACTTTTATTGAGGCTAGTAATACGTTTTGTTTTTTATTTTATAAAGGTTGAGCATTTATTTTCTTTATTTAGTCAGTTTTTGAGAACATTTGTTGTTGGAACTTCTCGCATAATGTTGGAAAAAGTTTTATATTTTCAAGAAAAAATATTTTTTTATTGTTCTCAAATATAGAATTTTTGATAAAAGTACATTTTCAAGAAAAACAGCAAAATGTTTCTAAATAATTTTTTACTATATTCTATTTTTGAGGAAAAAAATTTAGGTTCTCAACAGCAACAACAATTGTATGTGAGTGAATGGTATATTAAAAAAAAAAAAGTATATATATATATATATATATATATATATATTTTTTTTTTTTTTTACAATAAAAAAATTATTTTTTAAGACAAAATTTTTTATATATTTAACATCTTAAAAAGTTTTGCATTTGTAGAAAAGTGTGTTTTTGAGAAATAAAGTTAAATATTTTCAACATTTGCTTTAAGAAACTGTTGAATATTTTTTATTTTTTTAAAGTCTTGTAACCCTGTTTATGAAAAGAGCTGTATATTTTCAAGGAAAAACTGTATGTAAAACATCATACTTCAGGTTTTTAGGTTTTACATTTTTCAATAGAAGTTGTACATATTCAAGAAAATGTTTCAAGATAAGTTGTGTATTTTCAATTTTTTTTAGAAACTGACATTTTTAATTTTTGAAATGTCTTTTATATATGAAAAAGTACTATATTTCCAACAACACTAATTTGGAATAAAAAAAAGTATACTTAAAAAAAAAAAGTATAATGTTGACCAGGAATTTTAAATTGCATAGGCAAAAAATCCGTTTGTCTTCCCTTTGCAGCGAGGCCCACCAAGAACTGCGACGGCAGCAGCCCTCTGCATCCCCTGTTCGTTTGCAACGGTGAGACAGACTGCGCCAACGGAATAGATGAAACCAATTGCACACAGGGTGAGAGTGGAACGTCTGTTCTTAAAATCGAGTATATCTTTATATGTTTGGCTGTGGTGTGTTTTGCCGCGTGATAGAAACGAGCTGCTCAGCCGTCAGCTACAAGTGCAGCAGTGGCTCGTGCATCCGGAAAAAGAACGCCAGGTGCGACGACATCGCCGACTGCCAGGACGGCAGTGACGAACTTGACTGTGGTGAGAACGCATTAAAATATCCTAAATGCAAATACTGTATCTCTACTTGTACAATGTCTTACAATGGACACATTTTCAAAAGCATTTTTAGGGCTAGTATGTTAGCTAATACTATCTTAATGTGCCTCATGTGAATTTGGTGGTTCGTATATATATATATATATATTTATTTATTTTTTTAATTTTATATATATATATTTTTTTTTATTATTTTTTTTTTTTTATTGTATATATATATATATATATATATATTTTTTTTTTTATCTTGTCCTAATGAAAAGTTGTTGTTTTTTAATCCTTTTTAACCGTATTTGTTATTGTGGGGATTTTTTTCAGTTTTTTATTTAAATCAAATTTCTAGACAAAAAGTACATTTTGAAAGGAAAAGTCATTTAAAAAAAAAAAATCTTCGAACAAGCAGTACATCCACAGCGTGGGTGGGTGTTTTTTAGTCAATGATATTAAACCATGACGTCTTGTGCAGCTTGTGGTCTCCCCGCCTCCCCTGGTGCCCCTCGCATCGTGGGCGGGACCGACTCGGAGGAGGGCGAGTGGCCTTGGCAGGTCAGCCTGCACTTTTCGGGTCACCTGATCTGCGGCGCCTCCGTGCTCTCATCTGATTGGCTCATCTCGGCGGCGCACTGCTTCAGCAAAGACAGGTCGCTTGACCGTCTCTCTCTGTCTCTCTCTCTCTCTCTCTCTCTCTCCCCCTCCCTCCCTCCTGGCTGGTCCACAAATCAACATCCGAACCCCCGCAGGCTGTCCGACCCGCGGCGCTGGCGGGCCCACTTGGGTGCGCTGACGCAGGGTTCCGGTGGGCATGTGGCGGAGATACAGCGCATCGTGGTGCACGAGTACTACGACGCCGGCACGCTGGACTACGACGTGGCGCTGCTGCGGCTCAAGAGGGCGTGGCCGTCTTCACTGGGCCCGCTGGTGCAGCCCGTGTGCCTGCCCGCCGCCTCGCACGCCGTCACCGCCCAACACCGCTGCTGGGTGACGGGCTGGGGGCATCGCTCTGAGGAGGGTGGGGAACGCTTTTTAGGAAATTACACTAATATAACTATATATAACTAATGTTATGATGTCACTTCCCCCCCGCAGACAAATCGCTGGCATCTGTGCTGCAGAAAGCCCACGTGTCCATCATGAGCCAGACTGAGTGCAAGAAGACTTACTGGCCCGTGTCGCCCCGCATGCTGTGTGCGGGGGTCCCGTCAGGGGAGCGAGACGCCTGCAGGGTGAGCCCCGCCCCCCGCACCAACCTCCCAAATGACGCTTGTTCAACATACCCAACCTTAGGTTCTGTACTCTGCTGTGATTGGTCAGGGAGATTCTGGCGGGCCGTTGTCTTGTCAGGCGCCGGGCGGGGGCCGCTGGTTCCTGATCGGCATCGTCAGCTGGGGGGCTGGCTGCGGCAGGCCCGGCCTGCCTGGGGTCTACTCCAGGGTCAGCAAGTTCACCTCATGGATCTACGGCCATATCAGTTAACAACCTCATTCGTAAAAATAAAAAAAAAACTCACAAAATGGAGTGTAGGTAAAGTATGGCTTTTTAATCTGGCCCACTAAGCATTTTCGTCATCAAGAAAGTTTTTTTTTCTTCATTATTTCATTTTTAGACAATGTTTTCCTAAATTTAATTAGTGTATTGTACTTTATTCTATTTTTTTCTAATCATTTATCCCAAAAATGGCTTGTTTATCATTGTAAAAGATAAAATATTAATACATTATATTCATTAATCTCATTGAGTAATTTTATTTTTGTTTAAGTACTGCAATAAAACATTTGTAAAATAAAAAACATTTAGGAAGCAAAATAAGGAAAATTAATTTTAACAGTGTATACATTTAAAATATATTGTTGATTAAAGAATTTGTCAATCATAGTTGTTATATTTGGTTATATTTTTAATTCTTTATTGTGTTTTTTTAGCCCAACAGTTTTAAGTTAATAGCTATTGATTAATAGTAATTAAAAAAATATATATATATTTAATTCAGGAAGTTATGACAATTTAATGAATTATAACTACAATAAAAATTCATGGTTGTGAATTATTGAAATCAAATATTTTACATATATCTTTATTATTTTTTTCCTTTTATTAATTTTTTTATTAAAATGTTTTATGGTTTTTTTTTTCATTTACTTCATACAATTGAAAATTGGTCTCCCAAGTTTGCCCACGCCAAATTGACCGCCTTGGAAATGTTGCTATTGTTGGAGGAAAGTTACACAATAAACGTTGATTGAATGTACCGTACAACATCTCGAGTCATTCGATGCCAGATTAGTGATTGCGGGGTCTCGCTAAATACCCGCCCCCCCCGTGGAGCATTCAACCCGCCGCAATTGCGACAAGGGGGGAAGTTTGCACACAATATCAGTCAACGGGGTTTGAACATAGTGTCCTCATTGTCCCCCGCCCCGGCCGTGCAATGCATTGTGGGACTCGGGCTCACACCTAAAAAGCGGAGCAGGTGAATGAAAAAGGGGTCGGATTTCGGTCGGGGTGGGTGTGGGGGTCGTCTCGCTCTCTCAATCGCCTCTCCGGAACGGACCGGGACTCCGCCATGAGGAGGGAAAGCTGCCAGGTGTACTGCATCTTCGGGCATGGACGCTCCAGCTCCTGCGGGGTGCAGGTAAGAAGAACTCCACCCCACCCACTCCCATTTTGTTATAATGATGCCCACCTTAAATTGTTTGTCCGACAGAAGGAAGAGGGGGTCTTGAAGGAGTCCACTCATCTTGCCAGCTTCCCGACGAAGATTGAAGAGGAGCAAGTTCCGCCTCCCCAATGCGATTGTCGCAGGAGATGGCCGTTTGGACTCCTGCCCGTTTTGTCAGGCGTCGCTGCCATCGCTTTAGCTGCACACTACTTGACATGTGAGGCACACTTTTATTCGTCAACAACTCTTCATAAAACACACTTTAAACATTGACCTGTTTAAACAAACCACTTAACTTTGCCCTACTCAAGCCCACTGGCTTAATGTTAACGGAAAATATAATTGACATGCTAACTGATAGCATGGTGTCGCTATGTTATAACTAGGGTCTGGCCCAATAATCAAACTTGTTTTTTTCCACATTAAATAACATTTCAACGTCAAATAGATAATGATTGAAAAATCTGCAATAAGATTGGCTGATAAAAAATAAGAATTTAATCATGTACATCATGTACATAACTGAAATGTGGTCAACTGATGCAAATGTGATGGCTCAGTTTAACAACTGGAGCACACCAGGAGGAGTAGCAGCACAATATTGAAATGAAATGAAAATGCATTAAATGTCATTGCTTCATTACTATATGTTTAAAATAAATGAAAAATAAAATAAATTTACATATACTGCTATTTTTCCTATTAAAAAGCACGTTTTCCCAAGGTATTACTGTAAACCTTCATGCCACTTTTCCTCAGCAGCCCCGCCCACCTCCGTCTTTTTCCTGGGATGCAGCGTGGAGTTTCCCAACTTGAACTTCTCTACGGAGCTCGCCGACAGCTCCTCGCCGCAGTTTCGCCTGCAGGCGCGCTCCTTCAAGTCTTACGTGGGTGCCATTTTGCCCCTACATTTTGCCTGACTATTCCCTTCTCCTTGTCTTGCCTTTTCCTCTTTTGCATCTCCTTGCTGTTAAATGTAAAGCTGAAACAGGAGCTCGTCAGTGTGTGTGTGTGAGTAAATGTGTGTGCGTCTATAGTGTATGTATGTGTGTGTGAGCGTCTAAGGGGGGTCCAAAGGGTCCTCGGGGATCAGGCTCTTTTCAGTGTTGAGGACAAGCCTGCCATAGTGAGAGGACGAGCAAAAGACTTCAATACGAACATTGTCTGTGTGCGGCACACACACACACACACACACACAAAGTGAGCTAGGAGGTTCTCACCATCATTTTAGGAACAGACTTTGCCATCACCTGCTGAACGAAATGAGTTTAATTTACTGTACAGTATTTCCTGTCCCAAGTGTTCACTTTGATAAATAAACCCCTCAAACTAAATAAATAACTATGCAAAATAATAAACATTTTGAAAAATAAATGCCTCCCTCCTAATAAATCACTCGCCCAAATCGACACCTGCTCCACCCCCCAGGAAAAAAAAGGCAAATTAGCCGGTAATACACACTGTAGACATATCCTCGTAAAAAGATATATATATTTGCAAAAATATTTCTGCAATTTAAGGTCTCCCATTTATTAAAGACCTTACCCCAAATAGACGCCTCCATTTTCCCCGCAGATATAAAATACTTTGACAGAGAAGACATATTGATTATAATTTGTGTAAAGTGTGTATTTTTTCCCTTACTGTACCACTCAATCATTCCCACAAAAGAGAAATAAATATGACATGCAAATTGTACACAAAATAATAATAATAAAAAAGAATAAACGTTTTGAAAAATAAATGCCCTCCTCCTAAAAAATCACTCGCCACAAATAGACATCTGCTTTCCCCCCTCAGAAAAAAATTCATACAACAAACTAGCTGTAATACACACTGTAGACATATTCTAATAAAAAAAAAGTTTAAATGTACAAATATTTTGCAATTAAAGGTCTCCCATTTATTAAAAACCTTACCCCATATAGACGCCTCCATTTCTCCCCTCAGGAAAATTTTTTTGACAGAAAAGACATTAATTATATTGTGTGTCTATTTTTTTTTCTTATTTTACCAATCAATCATTTTTCAAATAGAGGCCTCCCACCTAATTAATCCTTTACCCTTTATGATATAAAATATTTTTCAGTTCTCAGAACTCTACAAGTCCACTCTGTGGAGCTCTTACTACCTGCGCTCAGGGATCGCTGCCTTCAGGTACGCTGCTGCAAAAGTATTGGGACACCTGAACGTCATGATGCAAATGAAGAGTGTGCGCGTGTGTCTGCGTGTGTGTCTGTGCGGCAGTGAAGGCACAGAAGGCCTCACCGTGTTCTACTGGAGTCAATTCTCCGCCCCGAACCACGTCGCCATGGCGATACGCCGGTCCAGCCCGGAGAAGCTGCAGCGCGGGCTGCCGGGGAGCAACAAGGTCGTGTGGGACGGCAGGCACGAGCAGCGCTACTACTTGGAGCAGGACGACGTCACGCTACATCTGCTGGGTAACGTAGCTTTAAATCGTTTGTGTGAAATCAAACAAAATTATAAATCCCTAATGTTTTTCCACATTGTTTCTCCAATTGTCATCAAGCTTTATGGATATGCACTAGTTAGAAAGCTGCTTAGTTGATTTGTTTTTAATTAACCCTATAAAGCCTGAACCATGAAATATATGAGAGAAAATTCGGATTCTTTGTAAATAGTCTTTATTGGCGCTTTTTTAAATCAACTTCCACATATGACTTTTCAATTGTGTCATATTTGATACATCAGGTCACAATGCTTTAAAATGGTACATTTATAACTGTCAAATATATCATAACAAATAGACATATCAAACTTATTATTATTTCCAAAAATCAGAAAGAACATTTGCCACTATTGATAACTCTCCTTTCTCAATTGGGCGATCTTACAAGGTTGCTGGAAAAGCAATCAACTGTGTGATACTGCCCTCTAATGGATTACGCGTGCAATGCATGTGTCAGATCATGTATGTCCAATAGTAAGGGACTGCCCGGAATTTTTTTATTTTTATTATGCTCATGAACTAGAGGGCTCAAAATGTTTTGTATTTAATATGATATGGTTGGCTTTGGCTATCGGTTGACAAGAAACCATATTGAGTCGTATATCAAATTAAAGCTGTTTTTGAAGGCTTTTTAAATCTTTTATGACGTTGCTAATATCTAGTTATAGGGCTGTGCAATTAATCAAAATTCAATTACAATTTCAATTATTACACTCCACAATTACAAAATCAGCATAATCGTCAAAAAAAAAGAAAATATTATTCATGCTAATGTTTAGTTGTTTAAGTTGTTTGAATGTATACATTTGCACCTTTTTAAAAAATTTCAAGTAACAAATTTAATAAATTGTTTCGTCCAAAAGGAACTTGCCTATTTATAGTGTTTTAAAGGATTTTGTCTTCATTTTTTTTACGTTTAAATGATCACCCTAATCGTGATTTCAGTTATGACCGAAATAATCGTGATTAATATTTTCTTCAGAATCGAGCAGCCCTCTCTGGTTATGTGATGTCATAATATCCAATTTGACACCTAATGTTGACTGCACCTGTGTAGGTTTGGATCCTGATGAATGGGAAGAAAAATCAGACAAGCTTAAGAATCCAAACAGCCTCCAGAGTGGGAAGTGGCAGCTCGGCTTCCAAGGTGAGTCTTCGACTTTAAAAACGTAAAGAAATCATCAGAAGTGATATTTGCTCTTTGCTTCTTGTCTGAAGCCGTGTCCTTTGACCTGTACGCTAAACACGGTGTGAACCGCACCCTGGTCCTGGTGAGTCCCAAGAAGCTATACTACCAGTGGCGCCTTCGCGTGCCATCGGGTCACGCGCTCCGCCTGGTGGTCCTCGCCCTTCACGGCGGCACCGCCTCGCCAAGCTGCGGCGCCCACAAGATGTCCGCCTACGACTTCCTGCTTCCTTTGCAGAATAAGATCATCACCAGGTACGCTCTCTCATCTGTTGCTTTTTTTGCTTTATTTCCACCTTTTTTGCTTTTGTGCTTGCAGGTGGTGCGGGCTGCCCGTGACGTCAGGCTCCTCCCCCGCCTTGAGGCTGACATCCTCGGGGAACGTCATGCTGCTCACCTTCTCCTTCAGTCGGCAAAGGGAGGGAGCCGTCTTCAAAGCGTACTTCCACGCTGTCCCCAAAGCAGGTTAGTATAACATTAGTCTCAAACTCGGGTCCTCCAGGACCAGTTCTGCATGTTTTAGAGGTTTCACTCCTCGCGACCACACTCTTGAGTTGCGCCCAATTAATTTTAACGACAAAAAACAATTAGCGAGGGGAATTCGAAACATGTTTACTGCAGTGGAACCACGCATACATACTCCCATGCATGCTGTATTTATATTATTTGTTTTGATTTTAGATTTTTTTTAAATGTTTAATTCAGATTTAATATGTTTGAATAATGTGTATATATTTATTTCATGTCTAGTTTAATGTTCAAAATGTTTTTCGTATTACTACGTGTTTTGTGTTTTGTTTAGCTTTTTATATTTTTTGTATTTTAAAAATGTAGTGTAATAAATTCATGTTTTTTTTTTATTTAAAAAAAATCTGATTGAATGTTAGAATGTGTTTGTATTTAGCTTTTTGTTGTTAAAAAACGGTTTTATTGTTAGACATTTAAGATTTTTGGACTTATGAAAATGTATAATGAAATTGTTCAAATCTACATTCAACATTACTTTTGAAAGGATTTTTGTTTTACTTTTGATTTTTTTAAATTAATATACCATTTACGTTTTTTTGTCAATATTTTTAATTTATTTATTTATTTATTTATTTTTTGGGGGGGGGGGTCAACAGCATAAAAAAAATCTGCGTTTTTGTAAGTATTTTTGGGGTTTATGAAAAATAAAATACAATTTTATGTTTTTGTTTTAGCCCGATTTTTCCAATGCATTTATTTCAATGGGCCTCAATTATGTGTTTTTTTCGCTACGCATAGACTGGCACATATTTTGACCATTTTTAAAATGGTATTTTTAGTCATTCATCTGGCTAGGAAGTGTGTTGCTCATCCTTGGAATAGAAGGTGCCCCAAAATAGTTAACATTTTCCATTCATGTAAATTGTATTGTGTGGCTAATATATATGAACACTTTATGCGCACATGATGGACCTTTACTTGGTTACATTCAAAATCTAGCATATATAATTGGTTGATAATGATATTGTCTTGGGGTACCTAATATAGTCAGCGGCCTTTGTTTTGTTCTTGTATTATTTAGGTTGTGGAGGGTCTGTGTCAATTTGGAATGGCTCCATTTCCTCACCTTACCATCCCTACCACTACCCTCCTAATATTGACTGCAGGTGGACACTACGAGTGAGTCGTACCTGGGGGTCTGTGAGAAAAGTTGGGGTTTTTTTCAACACAATTGTAGACTATGGCGTGCTTTTTCTTTTTTTCATTCAATCGGCTGACATTCAGGCACCGTTGCCTGGATATCTGATCTCCGTGACGATGATGAGGCTGGACATCCAGCAGTCGTCGGACGGTTGCGAGAAGGACTGGCTGGACGTCGGCGGCGTCAAGTGAGTCATGGGAGCGTATTAGTTGTAAGGATTTTGTCACCGCAGCGTCTCGCAAGCCAAAATATAGGTTTTGATCTAAATTTTATGAAAAAAAAAAACATTTTAAAAACAATAAATAGTAACAGTAAGTAAACAAAAAGAATTATCATTATTAAGTCATTATAGAAATATTAATTTATTGGGAAGTAAAAATGTGCATAATTTTTTATATATGTAATATAATTAATAGATGAGTAATACAAAATCATACTTAAAAAGTATGTGGAATGAATAAAACATAAAATAAAAAATTTAATAACTCCAGCATTAAACAAGAAAAATAGTAATAATAAATACAATGAATGACAATAAAATAAAATAAATTACAAAATAATAAAACAAATTAAAGTTTAAATATATATATATATATATATATATATATATATATATATATAATCATTTAAAAACTTCTTAAATATATTTACAATTAATAAAATGATGAACAGGGAATGTGGAAATACAGCTTCAAAATGAGACATGTGTTTAAAAATCTAATAATATCAATTAAAAATGAATAACTAATCAAAAAAAAATTTTAATCCCAAATATAGATACAAAATCTATCCTTTATGCATTATTTTAACTTACCAAACTTTCTCCTCTCTGCATTAGGCACCACGTTGATCAAGCAGCATTAATTCAAATGATCATGTGACTCCTATCTCCTTTCTTATTGGTCTAGATTTTGCAACCAGATATCGGAGAGCAGCAGAAGGCGGGTCTACTCGTCTCCCCTCTCCATCCGCTTCCACTCGGACGAAGCCGTGACTCACCGGGGTTTCTATTTGCGCTACCGGACCTTCTCGCCCGAGGGCTGTAAGTTGCCGACCCCGCCCCCGCCCTCATTTAAAGTCACAGCACCTAATTAATGTCCTCCGTACGCGCAGCCTGCCCGCCGCGTCAGTTGGGCTGCGGCGACGGCCGCTGCGTCCCTTTGAGGCGTGTGTGCGACGGCGTCAGGGACTGCGAGGACGGTCGCGACGAAGCCAGATGCTGTAAGTGTCCATCTGCGATCATCAACTATCAAACCTCCACTGTAGCCTCAGCGTTGTTGTTTGCGTCCAGCGTCGTGCAGGCCTGGCGAGGTGCTGTGCGCCAACGGCCAATGTCAAACCCAAAGCAGCCAATGTGGCGTCTGCTCAGACAGCGGTGAAGACGGCGGCTGCAGTGAGTCGACTCGCACGCGGACACACACACAGAGTGAATCTTTTAATGATTTGCTTTATTCACAGGAAGTAAATGTTACCACACATGTGCCAACAAAGTGTGCCTGCCCAAGTCTTCAGTGTGTGACGGCGTTGTGGACTGTAAAGACCGCAGCGATGAAATTAACTGCACCAGAGCATGTCAGCATTTATATTAATAGAAGATTATTTTCATATACTTTTACATGTATTTCGGGGTGTCTTTGTTCCTCTCACAGATGCGAAAGGTTGCTCGTCTTCTTCGTACAAATGTGCTAACGGAAAGTGCGTGACAAAGCTCAACCCAGAGTGTGACAGAATCAAAGACTGCCAGGACGGGTCTGATGAGGTGCGCTGCGGTAAGTTGCAGTTTAGGAGGATCTGGATGCTTTCATGCATTTTTTTTTTTTTTTGGTCTGGACATTTTTTTTCCTTTTTTATATTTGTATGTACTCATATCAATTTATGTTAATTATATTTTATGTTTTCTGAATTGTATTTATATATTTTTTTCTTGTTTTTCTCTTTTTATTTTATTTTAATTTTTCATTTCATTAAAAAAAAAAAATCCATTTAATCCTATTTTTTGGATGTACTGTATTTTAATTTTGTTTTATTTAAATGTATTTCATTTATGATTACTTTAATTATTTAAATTTTCTTTTTTTTCCATTTTATTTTGATTATTAAATGTCTTGTTATTTTTACTTCTTTTATTTCATATTTCTTTCAGCCGATTTTTTATTAAATCATTTTGGACACTGAAGCCCATTTGGAAAGAAAAACAAAAACTGAAAAATTACATTTGTTTACATATTGTAACTTTTGTCATTCTTTTTTTTATATTTTTTGTAAGCATATACACATTATGTATTTGTTATCATTTACAAACATTAATGTACACAGTGTACTTAAAAAAAATTATATATATATATATATATATTTGGCATTTCTATTCCCTATAAATTAAAAAATATATCAAATGGCCATTTGAGGGCGCTGTTGTACACGTTGGGTTTTGGCTTCAACCTATACTGTCCAATAAAATATCCAACTCCTTTTTCTTATACAGTATGTTATTGAATCCAAAGCAGCGATTCCGTTTTTTGAAACCTGCATAACTAACTAAATCTGCACCCGTGTTCGCATCCAGGTTGCGGCATCCGGCCCCGAAAGAGGCCCAAGATCGTAGGAGGCGCCAACGCGTCTCCGGGCTCGTGGCCGTGGCAGGTGAGCCTCCAGATGGAACGTTACGGCCACGTCTGCGGCGCCACATTGCTCGCCGCACGCTGGCTCGTCTCGGCGGCGCACTGCTTCCAGGATTCAGACACCATCAAGTATGAATACTTACAGCATTTATGTCCGTATGCATACATATATATATATGTATGTATGTCCTGCTTTGCAGGTATTCGGATCCACGCTCGTGGCGCGCCTACATGGGGATGCGTTTGATGGCGGCGGGTAAGAGCGCCGTCTCGGCCGCCAGCAGGCCCGTGCGCCGTATCGTCCCGCACCCCAAGTACGAGCGGCTGACGTCCGACTACGACATCGCCCTGGTGGAGCTGGGCGCCCCCGTCTTCTTCAACGAGCTGGTGCAACCGGTCTGCGTGCCGGCGCCCTCGCACGCCTTCGCCATGGGGGCCAGCTGCTTCGTCACCGGCTGGGGCGTCCTCACCGAGGATGGTAATCGCTCCTTTTGACAGTGAACCCCCGAAATGAACGCAAATGCAATTCATCATCTCCAGCTTCCCATTTTTTCCTGCAAGGAAAAGGGTGCGAATTGATTTGCGTGCATTTTGATGGCAGGGGAGCTCGCGTCTCGCTTGCAAGAGGCCTCGGTGCGCATCATCAGCAGGAACACCTGCAACAAGCTCTACGATGACGCCGTCACGCCCAGGATGCTTTGCGCGGGAAACCTGCAGGGCGGGGTCGACGCCTGCCAGGTGACTTCTATTTGTCAATAACACGGATATCCATCCAGTATATTTGCATGTATTTCTTTGATATCTTTTAAATGTTCAAATACAATTAGTTAGTTTTTTGTTTTTGAGATTAAAATCTATAACAAAAATGCATATTATATTTATTTATTTATTTTTGCCTTTATCTTAGAATTTTTTTAAATGCTTCATTCAGATTTAATTCAATATATTTGTACCGGTGTATATATTTATTTTATGTCTTGTTTAATGGTCAAAATGTTTTTTCGTATTTTGTTTGTTTTTGTTTTTATATTTATTTATTTTAAAAATGCATTGTAATAAATACATTTTAAAAAACTGTAAAAACGTTTTTATTGTTAAATATTTAATATTTGGGGATTTATGATTTTATTTTAGTTTTTTTTTTTACAATTCTATTCATATGCCATATTTTTGAATAGATTTGTATACATTTATAATATTTAATGGATTTAAAATTGTAAATGTTTAAAGACAATTTATTTTTCAGATTAGTATTTTATATATACATGACGGATACATTTATATGCTTTTTGGATACTCATACGTTTTATTTAGAAAATATTCTGCTTTTATGAGGCTATAAACACTCACCAAATCTGTCAGATTTGGTTTAATATGGTTAATCCAATCCTTTGATGGACTGGATAGACACTATTTCATGTACTGAGCCCTCTTTGTCATTTGTAGGGTGACTCCGGGGGTCCGCTCGTGTGTCAGGAGCGCGGCTGGCGCTGGTTCCTGGCGGGCATCGTGAGCTGGGGCGAGGGCTGCGCCAGGCAGAACCGTCCCGGCGTCTACACGCAAGTGGTCAAGTTCGCCGAATGGATCCACCAGCAGACCCGAGGTCAGGCGTGACCCCCACAAGGACCAAGAAAGCACTTGTTTGGTGTGTTGCGGAGCAAAACAAATAAAATAAAATAAAAGTCACTAAAATGTGTTTCTTCTTTGAACTGCAGTGATGTTAAATGTAATGATAATTATTTAAAAAGTACGAAAAGTCTAAAACTGAGGTCTTTATAAAATGTCACATCAGCACTTGTTGTTGAGCTCACAGCGACCTCTAGTGGTTAATTTCTGCCAAATACTAAAATGAGTATGATTACTTTCATTTTGTTGATTTTATTTGTATGAAATGTACTCTAGATCTATTTATTATTAAAAAAAAAAAAAAAAAACATGAAAAATCCTATTTAATTGTATTCTTTATTTTGGCCCCTATAATTGTGAAATCACTCAAATTAGCAGAAAAGAATTTCCAATTTTCTTTTATTTGTATTTTATAATTAAATTGTAATAGCCATTCTTGTTTGCATGCATCCCCCCCCCCACCCCCAATTGTTGTGCAGTTCCAAAACAAAAAAATGTAAGATATTAAAAATATAGAGCATATGGATTGTTATTTTTGCACGTCATTATATACTAACATTTGAAAGAAAAAAAAATTCTTTGTCCATAATATCCTTCATTTGGTTAAAGTTTTTGGTCTAGTCTAAAATCTGAATCAGGCTGTGATTGTTGGAGCAATTACGTTTCATTTTATTTTTTATTTTTTTGGGGGTTAAATGAATAACCTAAAAAGTTGGGCTGTTTCCTTTTTGACCCAACTTTAAAGACTTTTCACTTGTGTATGAGAGTGGGGGAAAAAAAACGAGTGTGTTTGACCGTCTTTCAATCTGTGAAATTAGTGTTTCACACTTGCGTACAGTGAAAAAATATTTGACAAAAAAACGTGCGTACGTGCAAGCCACCACGTGGATTCTAAATGTGCACATGCCGGTTGTTATTGAGATCCAGTCAGTGTGATTTATTGGCCAGTTCGGAGCACTTAAAGGAGGCTGGGAGTCGACTCCGTCGCTGGGTGTGTCCGAGTGGCTGTTACGCGCATGGCTTGGGGTGTGCGCGCGTCGCGGAAGGCCGCCATCCGGTGGCCCCCACTGTGGGAACTCTATAAAGCCCCAACCACGGGTAGGCGTCGCGCAGGAGTCCCTCAAGTCGCTTCTCTTTCCCTTCTGCATCATCTTCATCCACAAAAAAAAGAAAGGATTAACCCGTCTCTCTTTCTTTCTTTCTTTATCGGTCGTTGGACGAACAACGATGACATTTCTGCTCACCTTTCTGCTTTGTGGATTGTACGCGCTCTTCGCCAAAGGTGAGTCGGCGCCACTGGATCGTCTCAATCCAACTTTTTTTACGCACTGAATTTGGGGGGGGGGTTGGAGTGGATTTTTACGTACGAGGACTTCATGTAAAATCCTCAACCAAATTCCATGAAAACGCTCGACAAAGCGTTTCCATGTGGCTGCACTTATCTCCAGATAGGTGATCATGCAAGGTGGATCAAATTATTGTGATTATTATTATTATTATTATCCCTCTGCAAAAAATATATATAAATCACTTTTCAATTTAAAAATCAATTAGATGGTGACGGCTCTAAAATGCATCATTTCTTAATAAGAAATACACCGTGCATGTAGAGATATACACATATAGTATTGATAAAATATAATTCATGTGTTTTGATTTTTATATGTTTAAGTGTTTTATTATATATATATCCAAGTGTTTGGCATGTTTTGTGTTTAAACAGTAATTTTATATTTTTTATGTGTTACAAGTATTCATTTTTTTTTCACATTCTTACAGTAAGGCTTTTTCTTCCTTTTTACATTTCGATATAAATACCTAACTCGTGTTTTTGTGATTGAAAAAAGAAATCACTATACTGTAAATTTAATATTTGAAAATACATTGTTAAAATTGCTGGGTCAAAAGCAACCCAATTTCAGTCAAAAATTGGACTGATGTGCCAACTTGGTTCTACAAAGCAGTGAACCATCTTTCTTTTTTTTTTTTGAAGGTCGATCCAGTTTTTGACCCAGCAGTATTGAAGGTGTAAATAATATAATTTTTTCGTTTTTTTGTTTTTTTTTGCTTGAATTACTGTGATTTTTATTTTATTTTTACATTTTTGGCCAATTTCTTTAATATTAGATTCGATTTTACTTTTGTGATTTTTAAATACATTTGTTTTTGCATTTTTAAAATGTAATCCAAAAATTCTGATATTATATTTTAGACTTTTATTTTATTTTATTGAAAAAGTGTATATGTAATTTCTTCTAATGTTCAATAAATTATTTTTGTCTTTAATATATTTACTTTAAATTCCTTCCGTAATATCGAGGACTGAATTTATTTTGGCTTTCAAATAGTCACTTATCGAGTCGGTACTTTTTAAAATACTTAACTCATCTGTTAGTAGATAATATAAAAAATAAATAAAAAAATAAAATATACCTTTCATTAAATGTATAATGTAAAATATATTTCTAGATAAACATCTTTTCGTTTTTCTTTTTCTTTTTTGGAATAATCTGAGCTGCGAATAGCATTAAAAGGACATTTTGCCTTTTGAATGGACATCAAAGAAGCTACAATACGTATGAGAGTTTACGAGAGAGCGTGTGTCACCCCATGTCAAACTAAAGGAAGCGCTATCGGAAGTGTGACTAAGGCAACTTGCTCTGAATGAGCCGTCCACGGAGAGCCATAATGCCAACAATCCACGACCGCTGCCATCCGTCTCAATGAACCGAAATGCGATTGGCTCTTTTTCGACAACTTCTTGTTTGTTTTTTTGATATTTTTTTGGGGGGGCGGGACAATGCTCGGGGTTGCCCCTGCTGCCGCTTGCCTGAAAGTGTCCTTGTGTTGTGCAGGTGCAGACAAGGAGGCCAAAAGCAAATACAGCATACCCGTGCTGGAGGGGACACACGGACAGCTGGTCCTGGAGCTCAACCAGACCCTGGAGCTCAACTGCAGGTCACTTTCTAACTTTAGCTAAATGCTAATAAACAATGCAATTTGCCATTTGCGGGCTAGCTAATAGCATTGGTGTCATAATTCTTTAAGCAATGGGACTAATTGAACACAAATGGTACAGCAACATATAGAAACATATTTATTATACTCGCTGGTATATTTTCTTTATCCTCTGCAAAGATGCACCACATATCCTTCTGTATTATACTGCCTCCCAGGCGGGCAGGGTGCTCACACCAGCACAATATCCGTTGAAGTGGAGCAAAAATATTTGGCAAAAGATACTGTTTGATTCTTCAAATGATGTTAAGTTATGTCATTACTATATGTTTTATCAAGTACAATACTATAGCATAATTTTTTTCAGATTGAAAACAGCTTTACAAACATTTTTGTAAAATGTTTTTTGCAGAGGATAAAGAATATATGCCTGTATTTTTATATTGCCTATGTGTTGCTGGACCTTTTTTTCCAAATATCAATTTCTTAAAGTGTTATAGCAAAGTAACATCTATGCTAGCTTTGTTAGCCCGGTTATAGTGTTTTGCATTGTCTGTTAGCATTAGGCTAGCAGATGTTCCAGAATGTAATTCTCTCATTTAAAATTTTACAATAAATGTGTGTGTGCCTCATCGTCCAGGGGTCGCTGGGAGCTCTCGTGGTCATTCCCGCCCAACCTGCCTCACGATTGGATCCGCGTGGAGGAATCCCGCTGCGGAAAGTCGCAGCGGCTGTACTGCAGTCGGGTGACGCTGCTGGGCGCCGCCCGACCGCATCACACGGGCTCCTACCTGTGCCGATACCGACACCGAGCGCAGCGGCAGGCGTCGGTTTACGTTTATGTGGCAGGTAAGAACACACTTGCATATTGTTCGGGCAGTTTTGCAAATGCAGAGTATGCCTTTTGCTACCATGACGACCGGGGGTGGAGCTTAGGGAGTTGCGTCAAAGCGAGGACTTTGCACTGCTGCCAAATCAGCGACTTTGTAGCTGTATTTAGCTATTCAGTAGCAACTAATTTTTCAACAAAAAGCTAATGGCAACAAAACTAGTGATTTTGGTTTTTTTTGTGAAGACTTTATATACTTTAACAAAGCGAGTTTCTTTAAAGATGCTAATGCTGGTAAGGCTGTTAGCTAATGCTAATCTGTGCTAATACTATAGCTCTAGATTAGAATTGTATTCAATGTTAAATAAAAATATATTACAATTATTTTTTTTTTCATATAAATAAAAATGCAAAAATATATTAAAAATAAATTCCATTAAAATGTGTTAAAAGAATTGTGTATTTTTTTTTAAATAAAATAAAACAAATGTAATAATCATATTGCTGCCACACTAGAAAAAAAGCTGACGTTATAAATGTAACCTTTTAATGTGATAATTTTCATTTTAAAATGTCACTTTTTTTGGGTGATCCAATCCAATCCAGGATTTTAATTCAGCTCACGTCACCGCAACAAATTACATTTAACTTTTAAAACGGATCAGTCTGACCTGCACAGGCAACCGCGGGAGGTTTTTAAACAGGAAGTGCTAAAAACAGTAGCGCCGATGATCTCTAAACACTCCAAGCGTGGTTTCAGCACCTTGCGCTGCTCTCGATATATTTCTATTCTTATTTGTATATAAATAAACATCTTTTTTGGAGTGTAATGGGCCAGCTGTTGAAAGGCTCAAGCCTGGGCAGAGTTTCCCATGCAGGGCATCGGCCTTATCTGGCCCGCTCCAGCATCCTGTGCTTGAAGGGAGGAGGCCAGGGGTTGTGAGGGAGGGGAGGGGGTGCGAAAGGTGGGGGGGGGGTGACACTGGCTGTTGGACAAGGTATGTGTCCGTGTGCGTGTGTGAGGATAAGATGAAGGCCGCCGCCAAAGCAAAGAGGAGGCACAAAGTCTGCGATGGTCGGCCCCTCCCTCGCCCCCGGAGAGCATCTCTGCCCTCACCGGGGGGGGGGGGGCGTCCATCGCTCAGGTCTCCGCGTCCATTACGCCCCGAATCAAAGCGGCGACAGAAGGAAGCCCTGCTCGGTGGGCCGGTCCTTGGGGTACTTTTGTTTAGGGGGGCGTTCAGAGATTAGCTTTCCTTGAATAACAACCATGAACACACAAACAATGCGGCGCAATGATTGCCTACCCACAATCTGCATGTTTATTGTGGACGGCGGGCGGCCATTAGCCATGGGGGGGGGGGGGGGGGTTTGCGAACTCAATGACAACAGAGCACTGCGGACTACACAATAGTGCAAGCAGCCACCAATAGAGTACAAATAAAAGGTTGCATATGTTAGGAATGCCCCTGCTAGCTTAATGAAAAGCGTCATTGACATGCTAACTATTAGCATCGATAGTACGTTAATGTGTATACCTAATCTGACAACTTTCTCGCAACACTGCTATTATTATTTTTTTGCTAGCTTAGTGGAAAGCGTCATCGACGTGCTAACGATTAGCATCGATAGTACGTTAATGGGCTTGGCTAATCTGACAACTTTCTCGCAACGCTGCTATTATTTCTTTTGTTAGCGTAATGGAAAGCGACATGCTAACGATTAGCATCAACATCAAGCAACATTAAGACCTTTAGAAACACTGTACAACATGCCAGTAAATGGTATTAAACGACTGGACAGAAAGTGTGCCTGGCACAGAGCTCTGTGGAACACCTTTTCTCATGTATTTCCTACTGTGTGCCATTTGGGTCCCTGATCGCCAGTGTTTGTCTTTCAGACAGTCAGCAGCCATTTGTGGACCATTCAGAGATGAGCCCCGACGTTTTGTACATGAAGGAGAAGCAGCCGCTGGTCATCCCCTGCAGGGTCACCCACCCCAACCTCACCAGCACCCTGGTCAAGGTGAGTTTTAAATCTCAAGAAGCCCATGCTTGATAAGACCCAGAAGGTCTGCCATTTTGCTTGTGGCAGCCATTTTGGGCAAATCTCAGAGTTCTATTAGATATTTACGGATCTAAAACTTTGCATTTAAAAAATTCAGTTTCACTTAACGACTTGCAATTTGGCATACGTGTCTATCATGAGTAGACCAACAAAAAAGTCTCAAGAAGCCTTACTCGAAAAGACACAGGAAGCCTCCCATGTTTCTTAGTAGTAAATAAAGCAAATCAAACGGCATAGAAAATGTCCCAAATGATCATCGTCGGCGCCGTTTTCAATTTCTTAACAAGCTTTTTCCGATCTTTTTTTGTTTTGTTTTGAAGCTGGCTGGAGACAGGACGTTAGGTCCACAGTGCCCCGTTGGCCCCCCGCCAGCATCACTTCCCACAGCCTCACTCGTAGTCGCACTCCCGGCCGCCAACTTTTTTGCTCATGATGCTTAAAACAGCTGGCAGGAGGAAGCCCAAGTAGTTGCGCTCGGGCCCCCCGCAGCTCGCGCCATTGTCTCAGGACGGCCGCGGAACACGCTGGCTGCCGTGCCAATTTGTCGGATGACTAAATCGGGGAGAATTTGTCAAACAAGCAGAATGCAGAGAAAGCTTAAATGAATCCCGAAAAGAAAAAAAAATCCCCGATACGTGAGTGAAGCACCGAAATAGCCATTATGAAACCGATTGCTCATTTTCCTCATAGCAACGTAACATTCAAATCATGATAAACAATAGAAAGAGGAAGAGTGCGGTAAACCGAAAATGTTGATCAGCAAGTTGGGAGGATTCCAAATAAAGTCATTCTGGTTTGATTTAACGGGAATTGGATTTGGCCATTGCAAGTTAAAAATAACTTCCCCATATTACTCAACTGGCAAATCCTCGAGTGCTCGTAGTCGCAAAGGGAATCGTTCTAAAAATAGCTTCCTCGAACCCGACATGATCTCAGCATCCGGAGGTTTCCCTCTGGTGGTTTTTGCGTGACCGGAAATTGTACTGCTGTTAATTTGTTGTTAAATTTTTTTTTCATATTTTGTTAGTTTTTTGTTGTATTCAGTGCAAAATGCAATATGTTAAAAATGTTGTTTTATTTTTTATTACGACGTGACCATAAGCACATTTGTGTGTATGTACTTTCTCATAAGAGTGTGACTTTCCTCCAAATATTACAACCCTCTTCTCGCAATATAACAATTTGTGTTAAACAAGTCATGTTAAACGATAGTGGGCCTGGCACAGAGCTCTGCGGAACACCTCTTCCAAATGCATAAATGTGCATGTATTTTCTGCTGTGTATCATTTGGGTCCATGACTGCCAGCGTTCCTGTTGGCAACCATTCAGAGATGCTGTAATGCAATGCAGCATAAAAAAATAATTAATTTTTTTTTCCATCCACAGAAATGTCATAGAAAATCTTTATTTGTGCTTGGCAACTAACAGGTGGTGCCAATCAGAAATACTGAAGAAAGTCATTTCTGGAAAAAGCACCAAACAGTGAAGAAGCAATACGTGCCGTGACTTTTTGTACTGTACATAATGTATTTGTTTTATTTTAAGACTTGTAACCAACCACAAAGGGAACGATCCTAAAAATAGCTGCCGTCCTTCCCTTCATCTACTGACTGTCACAGGACTCTGGAGTGTTTTTTTCCTGGAAGTTTTTTATTTTTATTTTAGCTGGCTCAATACAATACCCTAGATAACACACCCACCACCCCTCCCCCACCACCACTCGTGAACCCCCCACGGAAATTGGAGTCCAAAAATAGTGCAGGTCATTTTGCGTCCGTTTGAAAGGCTATGGAGTCATTTCTGGAAAAGACGCAAAAATGTGCCTATATGTATATATATATACTAGACTAAGTGCAATTTCTGCAGAAATTGCGTGGGAATGTTAATAGCTGAATGCTAACTTTTTCACTGCCATTGACGGCTATAGACGTCAAAAATTCATTTGATGTATTTGTATTAGTTTAACTTTTTTTTTCCACTTTTGTTAAGAGAATGAAAACCCAGGGAAAAAATGTTGTACATTTAGAACAGATATAAAAAATTGTGATTAGTTAACTATTGAAGCCATGCAATTAATTACAATTAAGAATTGTAATCGCCTGGCGATTTAAAAAAAGAAAGAAAAGATTATTAAATATTAGGAGCGTCAGGCAATTACAATTTTTAATTTTAATTTAACTCACGATTAAACACAAATTTTATATATGTTGTAAATGTACAATAAAAAAATTCTAGGTTTTCAGACTCTTGTTAACAAAAGTGGGAAAAAAAGGTAACTAATAGAAATAGTTCAAATTAATTTTTGACGTCTATAGCCGTCAATGGCAGTGAATGAGCTAAGCTGAATGCTAATAGCTGAATGCTAAGCTGAATGCTTATGAAAAGTGTTATCTGAAAGTACCCTCCATTCATTGAGATGGAAAAGTGGAACTAATGATATCCGATGCAACCCAAAAAAAAACAAAAAACTAATCACTCAATAGCGCCACCTAGGCATGCAGTACCCTCCATTCATTTAGATGGAAAAGTGGAACTATGATAGTCAGTTGGTATACATTTATACCCTTAGCATAATTGCCATGGATATATTTGCAATGTACAGTCGGGGGTGAAATTCGAACCCGTGACCTCCTGGTTACTGGACAAGGCGATTTGAGCAGTATCAGAAAGCTGGTAATGATGGTCAGTTGTATGTATGGAAGTGGGCGTGGCAAGTGGGACTTGAAAATGAATGGGGAAAAGTTGATATTTTATATTATTATTAAGTTAATACAATACTCTTCAAGAACAGTTTCTAAAAAAAAAAAAAAAATGCACATCCCCTCCCCACAGTTCCCCGACCACAGCTTGAGTCCCGACCAGAGGAACATCATTTGGAGCAGCCGCCGGGGCTTCACCATCCGCACTCCCACCTTCTACTACATCAGCCTCTTCTTCTGCCAGACCCTCGTCGACGGCGTGGCGCACAAGTCGCGCATCTACATCGTCCACAGGCTAGGTGCGCTCGCTTTCTACAACCGCGCGACCATGCGGTGCTCTTATTCTGAAAAGTGGCGTAACTCCTCCTTCCTGTGTGTGGTTTTAGTGAGTAACATCCTGGACGTGTATCTGAACAGCAGTGGCCCCGTGCAGGCCTTGAAGGGAGAGAGGCTGGTGCTCAACTGCACCGCCACCGGAGAACTCAACACCAGGGTCAACATCTCGTGGGACTACCCTGGAAAGGTATATAATAGCCAATAATAACCCAGGCCTGATATTGAACAGGAAGTCGGCCGTTTTGGGTTCAACGACCAATATTGAGAAAATGGAAAGTTTGAAAAAATGACTCCCCGACGCCGGTTTCACTGATCAACATCAAATTTGGTGGACCGTTTTATCATCACATGATGCCTAAAAAAAAAAAAAAAGTCTCAAGGATCCATGTCCCAAACTGAACAGGAAGTCGGCCATTTTGGGTTGAATCCGCTTCTTTGGCTGAATTCTTGGATGAGTGGAAAGTTTGAGAAAATTAAGCCTCTGCACTACTTTCACCTGTTGGCAAAAAAATTGGTAGACGTGGATGCACAAAAAAGTCTCAAGAACCCATGGCTGAAATTGAACAGGAAGTCGGCCATTTTGGGTTAAAGGACCAATGTTTAGAAGATTCAAATGCAAGTAAAACAGTTGCAAAATTACCCTCCGACACCAGTTTCACTGATCAACGTTAGATTTGGTCGACCGTATTATCATCACATGACGCATAAAAAAGTCTCAAGGATCCATGTCCGAACCTGAACAGGAAGTCGGCAATTTTACTTTCGAAGAATCGATGAGAAAATTCTAGGACGAAAAGAAAGTTTGAAAAAAATTAGCCCCCAGCACCAGTTTTATTAATTGACACAAAATTGGTTGGACATGTCTGTCATAATAAGACACAGGTAAAAGTCTCAAGGACCTGTGCTGTAAACTGAACATGAAGTCGGCCATTTTGTTTTGAATCAGCCTTTCTGGGTGAATTCCAAGACTAGTAGAAAGTTTGAAAAACATAACCCTCAACACGGAAGTTGGTCGACATGTCGATCACAAGCTGCACGAAAAAGTCTCAAAAATCCATGTCGGAAATGATACAGAAAGTCGGCCATTTTGTTTTGAAGAATCGATGTAGAGGAAATTCTAGGGTGAAAAGAACGTTTGAAATTTTTCGCCCCAACACTTCTTCCACTAATTGGAGCATATAAACGTCTCAAATGGCCTCTGCTGCAAATTGAACAGTTACGTCGGCCATTTTGAGCTGAATCAACCATTTTCCCTCGCCTAATGAGATTTCTGTGACTGCAGACGAGCAACACCGGCTCCACGTCCAAGCGTCTGCTGAAGCACACCACGCACATGTTGTTCTACAACATCCTGACCATCCCCAAGCTGCGGCGCTCCGACCGCGGCCTGTACACGTGCCGCGTCAGCAGCGGCGACAAAACCAAACAGCAGAAAGTCACCGTCGCCGTCTACGGTAAGCAAGTCGCCGCACGGCTGATATTTTATCAGCGGCGCCGTCGTCGGATTATCCCTCGCCATCTTGTGCCCTCAGATCGTCCCTTCATCCGATTGAAGCCCAGACGAGGATCCGTCATGGAGGCCGAGGCGGGACAGAAATCCTACCGAATTTCACCCAAACTCAGAGCGTTCCCGGCTCCTGAAGTCGTCTGGTAAGACATCAACGCTGTAAAAAAAAAATAATAATAATAATAATTCAAAACGTCACGTGTGTAAAAGTCCCGCGCGCGTCCTTACCAGGTTGAAGGACGGCACGGTGGCGGCGGAGCAGTGCTCCCGGTACCACCTCGACGGTCACTCGCTGGTCATCCGCGACGTGGCGGAGGAGGACGCCGGGAAATACACGGTGCGAGTACGCATCCAGGAGCACGGACTCTACCAGAACCTCACGCTAATACTCGTGGTCAACGGTAAGACAATTGACGTCATGTTGAAAGTATAAATGAATATTTGACCTCAACCGACCAATCACAATCAAGCATGTTGATGATGTCGTTGCGTGCGCGCGTCCCAGTGAGTCCCCAGATCGGCGAGAAAGCCGTGTCGTTGCAGAACCCGGGCGCCGTGCCCCGGGGGAGCCGACAGTCTCTGCACTGCACATCCCACGCCGTCCCCGCGCCGCACCTCCACTGGCTCTGGCACCCGTGTCCGCCCAAAGGCCTGTGAGTACGCACGCGGTTACAGCACAACACGCGGTCCACAAAGTTGCCGAGGGTTCTATGGTTAGCGTCGCACCAAAGCAATTTTATACCAGGCAGACTTTTAAGGTGGCTTTTTTTGTCTCACGCTGTTTGGTTTTCTGCATGTTGACTTTAAGGTACATTGACGTTTAGATTTTTTTGTATTTTTTTTTTCCTCACGGCAACTTTTTTTTTTTGCAGCAGCAACTTTTAGGGCAGATTTTTTTTTATATACCAAACCAACTTTGGGATTTATAAGGTGGATTTTTTTTCTTTTACTTTAATTTTTAAAGTCGATTCCCCCCCCCCACCCCCCCCCCCCCCCCGTTGACATTATAGATGGACTTTAAAAATAACAATTGTAGTGAATTTTGAGGCAGATTTATTTTTTGTTTTATTCCAAATGGACTTTATGACTTTTAAGGCGGATTTATTTCCTTCTTACTGTACCTTTTAAATGACTTTTTTTTTGGCAATACATTTTTCTGTGGATTTTTTTCATTTTATTTATATATTTTTTGCAATGATGTGGATTTTTTTTCCAGTGGAGTTTTAAGTAAGATGGGTTTTTTTTTAATCCCAAACTGACTTTAATACTTAAGTGGATTTTTCCCCCCCTAACTTTTACTTTTAGGGCAGATTTTTTTTATATACCAAACCAACTTTGTGACTTATATAAGGTAGATTTTTTTTCTCTTACGTTAATTTTTTAAGTCATTTTTTTCCCAATTACATTTAAGGCGGACTTTAAAAATAACAATTGTAGTGAATTTTAAGGCAGATTTATTTTCCTTCTTACCGTACATTTTTAAAGTACTTTTTTTGGCAATTTATTTTTCTGTGGATTTATTTTTTATTTTTTTGCAATGATGTTTAATGTGGATTTTTTTTCCCAGTAGTGTTTTAAATTAGATTTTTTTTTAAATCCCAAACTGACTTTAATACTTAAAAGTGGATCCCCCCCCCACCCTCACTTTTAATTTTAAGGGAGATTTTTCCCCCCCAGCTTCTTTTTCCTCTCTTTTTTTTTTTTGCAGTGATTTTTTTCCATCCCAAATTCATTTTGTGACTTTTAAAGTGGATTTGTTTTTCTCATTGGCTATTTTTTTTTTATCCAACACTGACGGTTTGGAAAATGGATGGATGATGACTTTTAAAGTGGATTTTTATTTATTTATGAATATGTGACTTTTAAATTGAATTATTTCCCCCTGCACTGTTTTTGAAACTTTTAAGGCACTTTCTTTAATTCAGTCACTTCAAAGTCGACTTTTTTTTTTCTTTAGACTTTTTGACATTTCGAGTGTCTTTCTCCTTCTTTTTTTTGAAAGGCTGCATCGCCATACACACACAATGCTGTAATGTCACCGCGAAAACAAGTGACCCGTCCCTCTCTGCTGTTGTTGTCGTGCGTTAAGTGGTGTGTATTTGTATATGTGTGTGCGTGTGCATTGTGTGATTGTGTAAACACGACATGTTTTGTCTATTTCAGCATGTGTCCAGACACTGTTTCCTTCTTGTAACCAGAACAGATGCCTTTGAGGCCTTTCATGTTTGGGAATGTGTCAAAATTTCCGCGTGTGTGTGTTTTTCGTATGTGTGTGCGTGTGTTTCATTGTGTGCAACTTTTTCACCCTCTTTCAGTCTTTTACGTCCCCCCCCCCCCCCCATCCATATGTTTAATGCAAAGTGTGCATGTTTGTGTGGGCGTGGTGCATTCACAGACACACAGCACATCTGAGACATGAAAGGAGAGAGAGGAAAACGCACACACACACACACACACACACACAATTGAATCGAAGGCAGTTTCGTGCTCTCAGGCACGATTTGTTGCCTTCCAAATCAAACGTGGATGATTTAATGAATTTCCTGCGCAGGACGCAGGGTGAGAGGCGTGTTTATTATTGTGATTGCACACCACATCCTCTGATGCTTTTTTTTTTTTAAATATCTGACACACACACACACACACACACACACACACTTGGCAAGAACAGACCGAGTGGTTCTCCGGGGTCAAAGACGTATTGTGTAGCTTGCGAACGCGCCGCAAAGGTTAAGTGTTACCTGAGAGCGGGGGGACGCCCGTGACATCGTCGACATACTCAAACTTTGACCCACCACCCCCTCCCACTTCTTTCCGTGACGCCCGTAGTGTCCGTCGGAGATTTCCAAAAGTGTCTAATTTGTCCCTCACGTGTACCGCAGGCCGTTATTTTTCGTACTGTACACAATGCTGCCTTGATATGATGACAATTATTTGTTATATTTCGTGTTAATGTCGCCCCAATATCCATTTTGTAAAGGGTTATAACGACCGCAATGTTGACGCTAGTTTTGTTAGCATGTCTATGGCCCCTTTGCATTGTGTGTTAGCATTACGCTAGCAGACGCAAGTGGTGAAATGCACAAACTAAAACAGGAAGTGGCGTTTCTCGCAACTCGAGACAAAGCGTCATAAATAATTCTCAAGTCGGGGTACAACTTTATAAATCTGTAGATGTAAACGATGTGCTGGAAAAGGTTTTGTTTTTAATTCATGTCCAGATAATGTGACAACCTACGATAAGAGA
This sequence comes from Leptonotus elevatus, assembly GCF_054856555.1. Taxonomy (NCBI): domain Eukaryota; kingdom Metazoa; phylum Chordata; class Actinopteri; order Syngnathiformes; family Syngnathidae; genus Leptonotus; species Leptonotus elevatus. Next base: position 12,235,180 of record NC_141259.1, on the reverse strand, counting down.
TCAATATAAACTATCTCACCCCACTTGCCAAATAGTGAGCCCATGCCGCATAGTTGTTTTATTCATGCTTTATTAAAGGTTTATTACACTGTTATTACCAGCCTATTTAGTAACCGTTTGTAAAACAGAAACATGTAAGGGCTTGCCAAATAGCGAGCCCACACTTGCCAAATACGATACAGCAATCCTTTGTAATTTTTTTCTAAATGACCTATTAAGTATTAGTAACATTATTATTATTAGCTTAGTTTTAACATTTACTTATCACGGTACCATGGCAGAAACACTTGCCAAATAGTGAACCAACTCAGTTCGATTTATTACTGATTTGTAAAGCATTGATAGCATTTCTATGAAAATATTTCTTACACGATATAATGGTTGCCAAATAGTGACCCCCCCTCAACCCCCCTCCCCCCACACACACTTTGCAGGTGACTGTTGTCAATATGCTGCTTGTGCTTGTGCTTGTGTTGCTGTGGCTGGAACCTCACTGGGCCCTCACTTGTTCTTCGCAGCCCGGCTGCACCGCAAGCTTGACGGCGAGCCAGAGGAGGCCCGGCGGGCGCGACGGTCCGGGCCGGGTTCGCCGGGCCCAGGAGCTCCTCTCTTTGGGGCCGGGGTCCCCGCTCGTAGCGGGGTCCGGCGGCCATGGGAATGGCAGCGCTTCTTATCAGGCCCGGGCAGGAGGCGCGCTGGGCTTCCTGTGCGAAAATCAGAGCGCTTTTCCTCTCGTTGTTTGGCTTCCTCTCCCGACGCGAGACGCTTCCCAGCAGCGTGATTGTCCCCTTCGTCTTCAAACGTGGCACAGGGCTGCTTCCGAAAGACTTGATCTATTCTTGAGACGCCCCCCCCCCCTTCCCCCACCCAACAACCTCCAACCTCTCCCCCCTCCTCGCACACCACCATCTTCCCACCACCAGAACATTGCTGCTGCCCCCCCCCCCCGCCCCCATCACCATACACACACATACACACACATATGCTATTTACAAAAAGTCAAGGGTTTTAAGGTGGAATTTTAGGATGAACCGAAAATGTTCTAGAACAGGGGTGTGCAAAGAGGGCCAGATTTGATGAGGTGTAAATGTGACATTCTTTTTTTTTTACATGGAACACCAATTACATCTAAACAAATTTTAGTAAACCTTTCGTAATAAGCCTTTCATATTTGATTTTTTCATTTACATTTTTAAGATTCTTAAACATGTCTTTGGTTTAATTTAAAACAAGACATATAAATGGTCATTAAATGTTGACTGAACTTTTAGATGTAAAAAACAGGGAAATAATGTAAAATAATAAATACAGTAATTAATTAATTAAAAAATGTAATAATTAATTAATTTTAAAAATAAGTTTACCTATAAATGTTCTAGACTCTAAAACATTTACAGGTAAACTTCATTTAATTTTCAGCAATTTTTTTTGTTTTGTTTTCCAGATTCTCAACCCACTTAGTTATGGTTTGGTAAAAAAAAAAAAAAAAAAAAAAAAAAATTATTTAATAACACCATGAAAGAATAGAAGAAGAAAAAATAAAATAGAAAAATATCATATTTTTAAATAGAATCAGAAATTCATGGATAGGGTTTCCCTCAGAAAGTATGAAAAATCAAATGAATGTATAATCACCTCTAATACATGTATACAATTTAAACAATACGTAAATAGGGAGAACAGCAAGTTGTGCCAAAACGACTGAAACGTACAATTTGAGATTCATAAGTTTGACACAGTCAAATTCAAGTTCACGCGTTCATCCTAAAATTTCTCCTGAAAACTGACTTTTTTTAAAACTTTTTGCGAGTAGTGCACTCCTTTGGATCCTCCGCGGAAGACGTCTCCCCGCCTGGCTTGTTGAGCTGGAGTGGACTTGCAACACTGCTGAGCAGTGGAGCCCCAGCGCACAACTACCATCTGATACAAAAATTATACTATATATATATATATACATATATATATATATATATATATATATATATATATATATTAGGACACCTGCTTCACTATTTATTTATTTCCTCCATGCTATCCCAACATCCACCAGCCACATCTATCGGAGCTGCTTTGCTTGTTTTTTTTTTTGTGTGTCCTAGAGTGGTACTATCATGGGTGCGTGTCCCCACCACCGAGCCCTGACCTGACACCCCCAACATCCCCCATACACACACACATCCACAAAAGCTGTGAGTTTTTACTATTTGTTGTTTTCTTTCCTCCAGCAAGAAATCCAAATAAGAGAAGAGGGAGTGGACACAAGGTTTCATAGTTCTCTGTTTAAAAAAAGAAAAAGAAAAAAGACGGACGCCTACCATGTAGGAAGTCTGTTAGTCGTTATTATAACAGCCCCGGTTGTCTGTGTGATGGAAACAGTGATGAGCCATTTGCATGAAGGACGATTAGGGTCACACAATAACATTTTTTTTTTAAAAATATAGAATTACCATAAAATATGGGAAAAGTCCGAATTTTTCAGGAAAAAATGATATATTTGTATAAATATATGTACAGTCTGTATATATGTATTTATATCTATGTATATATGCATATATATGTACGTACGTAACGTGCATATGTACAAATATAATGTACCGTAACAAAAATATACAATGAAATATATTTGACCTTTTTTGTTTTGTGTACATTATCTTTTGTTCCCATCCACGTGGCCCTAACTGTCCTTCACGCGCTTGGCATGTAAATGTGTGTGCATGCGTGATTGCGTGTTTGCGTGTGCATGCCCCATTCTGCGGGTGTCTCCCAATGTGATCTTCCCCCTTGTATAAAGATGTTCTATGAGTAATATATGAAGCTAATATTTAATAATTTTATACGACTAACTTACGTATGACCAAAAATGACAATATTTGTATGACTCTGTTAAGACATATTTGTTTTTAATTGTTTGTATCAGTTGTTGTTGTTGTTGTTGTTTTGGTTGTTGTTGTTGTTGTTTTGCATTAAACTTTGCTTATATTTGTGAATTGTTGTTTTAAATGTCTGTGTCGTTATTGTGGGCTGTAGACAGGAATAGTGTAGTCAGTGAAACGCACACAAACACACGCACATTGAATGGCTGTGGAGTGATTGTTGTGCGTCCACCCGTCTCTATGTGTGACTAACAAACCTTTATCGCCACATCTCACACTTCTATTTCCATTTGGAGCGAGAGTACTGGAACGATTGTATGCGTGCGCGCGCGCGCGTGCGCGCGTGTTTGCGTGTGTCACGCACAGGGGTGGGATGCACACAATGAACACCCCGAGAGGAAGAGCAATCAGGCGAAAAGACGAACAGGCAGGGACTCGGGATAGCTCTGTAGATAGCTAAGATAGTTAGCAAAGAGATAGACAGCAAACTCAAGAGAGAGAAGCTAACTAGCGAATCAATAGCTAAGATAGCTAGCAAGGAAAACTTAAGAGAAGGTAGATAGATAGATAGGTGGCGAACTCTAGAGAGAAGCTGGCTAGCTAATAGCTAGCTAAGATAGCTAGCAAAGAACTCGAGAGTAGATAGATAGATGGCAAACTCTAGAGAGAAGCTAGCTAATAGATAGCTAAGATAGCTCGCAAAGAACTCGAGAGAAGAAAGATAGATGGATAGATAACAAACTCAAGAGAGAAGTAAGCTAGCTAATAGATAGCTAAGATAACTAGCAAAGAGAACAAACTCGATAGATAGCAAACTCAAGAGAGAGAAGCTAACTAGCTAATCAATAGCTAAGATAGCTAGCAAAGAGAACTCGAGAGAAGGTAGATAGATAAATAGATGGCAAACTCTAGAGAGAATCTAGCTAATAGATAGCTAAGATAGCTAGCAAAGAACTCGAGAGTAGATAAATAGATAACTAACTCAAGAGAGAAGCTAGCTAGCTTGCTAATAAATAGCTAAGATAGCTAGCAAAGAACTTAAGAGAAGAAAGATAGATAACAAACTCAAGAGAGAAGTAAGCTAGCTAATAGATAGCTAAGATAACTAGCAAAGAGAACAAACTAGATAGATAGATAGCAAACTCAAGAGAGAGAAGCTAACTAGCTAATCAATAGCTAAGATAGCTAGCAAAGAGAACTCGAGAGAAGGTAGATAGATAAATAGATGGCAAACTCTAGAGAGAATCTAGCTAATAGATAGCTAAGATAGCTAGCAAAGAACTCGAGAGTAGATAGATAGATAGATAACAAACTCAAGAGAGAAGCTAGCTAAGATAGCTAGCAAAGAGAACTCGAGAGAAGATAGATAGATAGATATGTGGACTGACAAATAGTAGCTGTGGATGTGGAAAAAAAAAATCTGAAATATACCAGCGATATGTATGGACTGAAACTTCAAATGTAGCATATGTAAATCATGTGTAGGTAGAGACCGAAGTGATGTAAAGAATGTCAGGAAGTAGATGATGACGTAGGGGACGACATAACGTACGTCCGCATCCTCACAACAACAAAACCACTACATTGTGTCACAACGCCCACACACCTATTCAGACTCAATAATTTTTTTTTTAAATAACGGCAAACTGTGACATTGGACGAATGGACGTTTTGGGCCCAGCGCCAGCAATATATATATGTACAGCTGCTGAATTGTGTCAACACAGCTGAATGTCTTCCTCCTCCTCGTCTTCCTCATTGAAGGTGCGCTGCTCCGACATCCTCGTCCGTGTGGATCCCCGTGAGCGAGGGGCTCCCCGCCACGTCCACACACAACCACATCCTGAGTGTGACCCACAGACAGGAAGTGCTTCAGGGGAAGACCAAGGTGGAACATGACACGCCGGCGCGATAACATATGTTAATGTAGTCCTACAACAGATACGCCCGTATGTGTGTTTATCCGTTAGACGGTGGGTGTCGTGACGGTGGCTCGGGCTCTGGTGTCGGGCGTGTTCCGTTGCGTGGCCTCCAACTCTGTGGGACGGGACCACCTGGACGTCCACTTTTACGTCACAGGTGAGCAAACTTAACAAATAAACAAATGGTAACGGGTGGATGAATGACAAATTGTGAAATCACAAGCATGTTCACGTCGTCACGTGTTGCGAGGCAGAATCTGTGGCGCTGCCCCAAAAGCATTAAGATGAACTCTGTATTCAATATAAAATGCGTTTCTTATGAAGGGTTAGCGTTGTGTTGCTCTTCACTGCGTGTGATATGAGGTCAGTGCAATTCCACTTGTGTGTATGAGAACGAGACAGGAACCCGTGGGCTCTTATCATTCCACTTCCCCCGTCTCCTCGTCCCCCCGTCCCGCACGGCGCACTTCCTTGGACTGGCAGTTCGGCTTTATTTCGGGGCGTTCGGGGAAGATAAACACAATCCGCCATCAGGAAGCTCTCGAGCCGTTTCCACGGGAAGTTTCAAAGGGCTAAAGTAAATAGAACGACCTTTTCTCGCCGTCGTTGGGGTGGCCACAATAGTCGTGGCGACATCAAAGGTGGTCCAAAATGGCGGCGTGCTCGCCATCTTGCCGTGTCATGTGAAGTTACGTACTCCAGTCGCACTGCTTGTAAACAAATCCTTCTTTCTTATTTGACTCGGCCATTGGGAACATTTCTGTTGCTCAGAAGTACTCATTTGACGCTGAAATAAATAATGTACCGTCGCGCTAACGTTAGCTACCAAGCTAGCCATTTTTGTTTTGGAATGACTCTGACTACGCAACTTTTTCTACTGGAATTTAAGCCTAGGAACATTTTGAGCGTTGAATTCAGCGATTCTTTTCATACCACTAGAGGGCGCCCGCATACCATTTGTGGTACAAAAATCTCTCGTCTTTACGTATGTCACCAGACGTTCTCGGAGGCTTCGCCGTGATCCAGAATGGAGACTCCAGAGAAGGCGGAGATCTGCGCCTCACCTGCAGCGCCAACAAGCACCTCTACGCCAGCCTGTCGTGGCGCCGCCTTCATCCCGCCGGCGGTGGGGCTGGCGGCGGGGGCGGGGGCACCACCCTGCACGGACACCCGTCCACGGGGGAGTTCTCGCGCTCTCTGCGGCTGTCGCTAAGCAACCTGAGCACCCGGGACTCGGGCGCCTACATGTGCGCCGCCCGTCATCGCGTCACCGGGCAGGAGGTCCACCAGGTGGCCCAAGTGAGGGTCTTGGGTGAGTCATTTTTGGATTAGAGAGACATTTTGGTTCCATCAACCTCAAATTTAAAAAATCTCCAGTTTCTGCCTTGGAGTTCTGTAATTATCCCATGAGCTTGTACCCTGCGGAACCAAAATGGCCTCCTTCGCACTGCCTTAATTCTGGACATCCTGATGTCTTTGTATGTCGCAAACAAACAAACAGCCACTCTCACGGAGTTGCGGCTGTTTGGGAATCGGGTCCCCTCGGCTTCCTGAGGCCCCACCCTGCCTTTGCTCAGCACCTCTTTTCACGTGGGAATGGGCTCTGGTCTGGAGGAAGAGCACACAATGGCACTTCCCACAATGCCACATTTACAGGCCCCTGCGCTGGGCCGCGGGAACAATCAGCCAATCAGACACTGTCAGGCCCCGGGCCCCCGCTCGGACAATCATCAATTGTTGTCCGGGAGGAAGATCGGGGAAACAACAATCAGTTGCCTCGCTTAAGTGACTTTGCTTCATGTCTGCGGACCACTGCTCGCTATAACAATCAGCGCCCGACACGTCCATTTCCTCCATCGGGACCCCCGCTTGGGGAATCACGACACACACAAACTGGGTGACCGGCGAGGGGGAAAAAAAAAAGAGTCCACTTCCTTTGGCTTCATTCTAACGTAAGAAAAACCAGAAAAGTGGCTTTTGGGGTGAGCGAGGTTGAAATCGGGACGAGGGGCCGCTGAAGCTAATCGAAATGTGTCACGGTGACTAAAATAGTTTTGTTGTAGGTGCATTTGTTGTCCCGATACGATCGGTCGCCTTTATGACTTCACAATATACGGCTGTGTACGTACAATTCAAGGTTTTATCAAGAACGGTGCAGGCGCGCGTCTATTAGCAGGAAAAGGAACTGCGATGTCTATCGTTATTCCCGGGGGTTCGTCACAACATGTTAGGGGAACTGAATTAAAAAGTGATAGCATGCATGCATGTATGTATTTACAACGAGTGCTCAAGACTTGCCTGCACTGCCCTCTAGCGGCTGAGTAGGGTTTCACTTATTTGATTGATTATCGGAGTTTATTTTGAAAACAAGACATCCAGTTATCTTTTAACGCTCATCCCGGCTTCTTTGGAAAGGGAATCGCTCGGTTAAGGAGGCGAGGAGAAACGGCCCCGCGAAGGAAGAATCCTTGAAAAGAATTCAGGCTCTATGGGGAGACCGTCCGGACCCGGTGCAGTGCAAAGATAGAGGGACAAAAGGAAGACAGTAACTCACTCTTGTGTTTTTTTTTTTCTGCTCAGCCTTGGAAGCTCCGGTGCTGCTAAACTATTTGACAGATTGCACAGTAAACGTTAGCAGCTCGGTGACCCTCCATTGTCCCGCCGATGGCGTCCCACCGCCAACTCTCACGTGGTACAAAAACGAACGCGCTCTGTCGGCAGGATCTGGTAAATCAAATTTGTTTTTATTATTGATGCCAAATCGTTTTTCTTCACTCGAGTGCCGTCGTCCGCAGGTATCGTCGTGTCACCAAAGGACGGCTCCCTCCACATCGACCGAGTCACCACGGAAGACCAAGGCTTGTACACATGCCAGGCCACCAACCGGAGGGGGTCTGTAGAGAGCTCCGCCTACATTTTCGTCAACGGTAATGAGTATTCCGTATTTTCTACCGAATAAAGAGCAATTTGCTTCAGCTGCAAAATGAATGCGTTTAAAAATCAGATGCGTCCGAAACTCCGTCCATGGAGATTCCTACTCTGGCGTGCACGTGCGTGGTGGCGACTTTCCTGTGGCTTCTCCTGACGCTCCTGATCCGAAAACTACGACAGGTGAGAAGACGGCATAAAGAAATGTTGCAAATTTTAACGCGCCGTTACTTCGAGGTCCACAACCCAGTTTTTGCGCCTCAGACCAGTTTCTCGTAAAGACGTGTTATTTTTTTATTTATTCTCAATAATTAAAATTGTGTGCAATTCACTCATTCGGTGCCGTCGACGGCTATAGACGTCAAAAATCCATTTTGACCGAGATTACGGGATTAACGATTTCCTGTGTCGGACCTTCGGCAGCCCAACGGCTCCCGGAGCAAAGCCGAGTACCTGTCCATCATACTGGACTCTGGAGACGGCCCCATTGAGGACCAATGCCAGCGACTCCAGTACGATCCCAACCGGTGGGAGTTCCCGAGAGAGCATCTCAAATTAGGTACGTTATCAATTGAACGTGAACAAATGTCTGATTGTTCTTGTTTGTTTGCTTTCCAGGAATGTAAGCAAGAGGATGTATTAAGATGGCATCGGAGATACTCGGACTTTCTCATAGCTCTTATCAAATGATCGCTTGGGAGGGACTCGTTCCATTAATCAGAGATTGTATTGTCTTTGGCGGGATAATTAAGAGCAACAGTTCTAGGGTGTGTACTGACGTTAATCAGCCATAAGGGCGGCGTTAAGTCAAATGTTCTCTTGATGAGCTCTGAAGTCTCGTCTTATCGGACGCTCGCTTCCAGGATGGGCGAGAATAAGTATCATGTCACACCCAGGCGAGGATTTGTGTCGTGGAGTCTTTGGGAAAAGGGGTGAAAGGTTCGGATTCAGGTTTAGTGGGTGAGTAAACTATAGAAACCTTTGTTGAAGGACTCTGTCATAGATGGAAAACTCTATTGTGACCCAAATGCCCCATTTTGGATGTGGTCTGACACGGACTCTTGCCGATAATAAGTGTCATGTTTCACCCAGGTACGAATTTGGGCCGCGGAGCTTTTGGTAAGGTGGTGCAGGCGTTTGCGTTTGGCCTGGACAACGCTTCCAGCTGCAGGACGGTGGCTGTTAAGATGCTGAAAGGTAAAAAAAACATCTTCTGCAACATCTTCAATCCATTCAGTTATATATTTATGTTCACATTTCGTCCACCAGAGGGCGCCACAGTCAGCGAGCACAAAGCCCTGATGACCGAACTGAAAATGCTCAACTACATCGGACACCATCTCAATGTTGTGAACCTGCTGGGAGCTTGCACCAGGCCGGGAGGTTTGTGGATGATTGTGGTTGCACACTGGATCGATAAGGGGTAGATTTAGATTTAGGATTAGGATTTGGACTTTGATCAGTTTGGGGGTAGGATACGGACCAAGGTTGGGGTTAGGATTCAGGAACTGGGTTGGAGTTCGCCTCACAGGGAGGCCTACTGTTGGGGTTTAGGTAAAGTAAGGGTTGGGATCAGAGTTGAGATTCGGATCGTGGTTTGAGTTCAGATTGGGACCAGGGTTAGGATTATATCTGGGTTTGAGGGTTGGGGTGGGAAAACTCGCGTCGGGATTATGTTTAGGATAAGGATAAAGATTGGAGTTTAGGGTTAGGGTTTTGGTGGATTTTGGGTTAGGTTTAAGATCCATGGCAAGTGTGAAAGGTTGTTCAGGGGTTCAGGGATCAGAGTTACAATTTGGATCCTGGTTTGAGTTCAAATTCGGTAGGTTAAAATTCAGGATTAGGGTTGGTTGTTAGGTTAAAGATCTGGACGAGCCTAAATTATGGTAATAATTAAATTTAGGACACAAATTATTTGGATGAGGTTTAAAGTTGGCATTGTAGTTGGGGATAAGAGTGGGTTTGGGATTGGGATCAGGGTTTGATCCTGGTTCGATGTGCCTGTATGTGTTTGCATCGCAGGGCCGCTTATGGTCATCGTGGAGTACTGTCGCCATGGAAACCTGTCCATCTTCCTGAAGAGCAAGCGACCGGTGTTTGGGGTGAGAGCACGAGCGTGTGCAGTTGAAATTAATTGTGAATTGTGAATGCTATCAGCCTCATTTTTCACAAAGTTGCGTGCCACAGAAAGGGCAAAAACAAATTTAAGGCGTTTCCTCTAAAGCTATACATGGTCGTTTTATACGCGTATTTATTAATTTTTTTTAATGACCATGTATATAGTAAGGCGATTTTTTTTTTTTTTTTTTTTTTTTTTTTTTAAGCCTTACATGGTCATCAAGTTCGTCTCGTTTGGGTGTGGGCATGGTCGTATTTAAAAACAAAGACAAAAAAATGCGACCATGTATGTTTTTTAAATTAATTTTTTTACGACCATGTATGGGAAAACGTTTTTTTTTTTAACGACCATGTATAGTAAGGTGTTGTTGTTTTTTGTGTGTGTTTTTTAAAAGGCCTTACTATAGATGGTTGTTTAAAAAAAAAAAGAACGGCAATTATTTTTTATTTATTTTATTTTAAATGGTCATGTAAGGTGTTTTTTTGTTTTTTACGACTATATGTAAGATGTTTTTTTTTAAATGACCATGAATGGTGAAGCGTTTTTTTACACCTTACCATAAAAAGTCATAAAAAAAAAGGAACTTCTATTTTTTATTTTTTTACGACCATGTAGTAAGGCGTTTTTTTTAGTTTTTTTTAAAGGCCATGGTCGTTTAAAAAAAAAAAACTTTTTTTTTTTTACAGCCATGTATAGTAAGGCCTTTTATTTATTTATTTTAAAGGTCTTACTATACATGGTCATTTAAAAAATAAAAAATAAAGAAACATTAATTTTTTTTTAAACGACCATGTTTATATAGTAAGGCGTTTTTTTTTCGTTTACAAAAAAAAGAAGGGCTATTTTTTTTACAGTTATGTTTAGTAAGGCATTAAAAACAATTTTTTTTAAGGCCTTACAATACAAAAAATAAACGCCTTTGTTTTTTCTTTTCTTTTTTTAAATGGCCATGTATTGTAAGGCCTTTACAAAAAAACAAAAATAAAAGGCCTTACTATACATGGTCGTTAAAAAAAAAAAAGGAAAATTAACGCCTTACATGTTCGTGTTTTTTTTTTAATGACAAAAACTTCTCACTATACATGGTCGTGTTTTTTTAATGAAAAAAACGCCTTACTATACATGTTCGTGTGTTTTTTATGAAAAAAACGCCAGTCGTTAAAAAAATACAATTACAAAAAAACAAGGAAAAAAAAGACCTTACTATATATACATGGTCGTTTGGAAAAATAAATAAAATAAAGGGGGGAAAAAACGGCTTACGGTTTTATGAAAAAAAACGGCATAGTTGTTTAAAAAAAAAAAAGTGAAAAAAACCGCCTTACATGGTCGTTTGAAAAAAGAAGGAAAAAAAACGCCTTACTATACATGGCCTTTTTTTATGGAAAAAAAAATCTTACTATACATGGTCGTGTTTTTTTTTAAACAACCATATATAGTAAGAAGTTTTTTTTAAACGGTCGTTTGGTCATTTAAATTTTTTTTTTTACTATAAGGAATTTATTTCAAAAAATGACCATGTATATTATAGCTTATATTTAGAAAAATAAATAAATAAATCCAAGCCCTTCTTGCTACATTCGCCATTGCACACGCAACAAAAACAAGTTACTTCTGCAATCTTGTTTTGAAGTTGTGATGAAGACCTTATCTGCTTCGTGGGGCCCCACCTTTGACTTCCCTTTTGCTTCTCTCGCAACTAACCAAATGCGGTCATCAAATGCCAATTTCTCACGACAACACTACGGCACTCGATAGAGCGCAGACCTCCACCAAGGCCCAAATATCTTCCAATTTTTTGTTTGAAAAAAATGTTGCAGTGTTTTTTTTTAATACATTTTGATCACTTGATTGACTGCATGAGCAGCAACATATTATGGGATGGATGAGGGGGATGATTTGGTACTTTTACATCTTAAATTCAAATGCAATGTTATTGTCATTTCAATATGAATTTCTGATTTAAGGAAACTTCAATTAGAATTTCAACTTTAATTTACTGTAATTTCTCTTATTTATTAAATTCAGTGTACATTAATTGTATTTGATTTTTTTATTTTTATTTTTAAGGTTCAGGTGGCCAACAGAAAATCTGGAGAGAAGCGTTGTCACAACCAAACACCAATAAATGATGACAATAACACACAAGGTCACTTTTTTTTTTTTATCATTAGTAGTCATAGCTTGTATGCAATATTCTGAATAACTCCTTTTTAAATTTCCGTTAGATGACACATCAGACTTGAGCTCTCCGCTATTCCTCGAGGATCTCGTCTCCTTCAGCTTCCAGGTGGCGCGTGGAATGGACTTCCTGGCGTCCCGCAAGGTCTGACCAACCTCCATGTGTCGCCATCAATCCGTTTTTTTTTTTTTCATGACGGTTTCCACTTTAGTGCATTCATCGAGACCTGGCGGCCCGAAATGTTTTGCTGTCCGACAAAAACGTGGTCAAGATCTGCGACTTCGGCCTGGCCAGGGACATCTACAAAGACCCCGCCTACGTGCGAAAGGGAGACGTGAGTATGAATGCGCACACGTGCACAAATCCATCTTTACATTTTCCCTTGACAAAGACAACATTTTACAAATTTCAAAAAATCTGAGCGATTTTATAGAAAATGCAGTAAAAAATGTCAATTTCTTGTAATTGTGATGCTATTTGTGACAAATACTGTATAAAATGTTATTTTTCTTCCTTTTTACAAAGACAAAAGTAACTAATTGCAGTTTTATGCTAAAATCATACCAAAAAAAACGGTTTTCTAATTAGTGCAATTATTTACAAAACGCAATTAAAATGACAATTGCTACTGATTTTGAAAAGCATTCAAGTAAAAGCAAAAAATAAATACATTCTGTATCAAAATACTAATATACATCTGCATAATAAATCGATCGTATTTTTTTTTTTTTTTGATTTATTGAACCCGGTGTTGCTGCGCTGTGATTGGCTGTCAGGCTCGACTGCCTCTCAAGTGGATGTCTCCGGAGTCCATCTTCGACAAAGTGTTTACCACTCAGAGCGACGTGTGGGCCTTTGGCGTCCTGCTGTGGGAGATCTTTTCTTTGGGTACGAGGAACGCAACATGTGAAAAGCCGCAATCTACACACACACACACACACACACACACACTATAAAAAAACAAACCCCAAAAATATTACTTTCATAGTTTTATATTCAAAGTAGCAATTGGAACAGGAAGCGCAATACCACATGTGTACTGTAGGGGCATCGCCATATCCCGGCCTGCATATCGATGAGGAGTTCTGCCGCAGACTGAAGGCGGGAACCAGGATGAGGGCGCCGGAGTACAGCACGGCCGACATGTGAGCGAGCCGCGCCAATTCGGTTTCCGTCGCGGCGGCAACCCGAGCTCAAGTGGCGTTTTTGCGCGTCCAGTTACAGCACCATGCTGGCCTGCTGGGAGGTCGAACCCACGGAGAGACCCTCCTTCTCCGCCCTGGTGGACACCCTGGGGTACCTGCTTCAGTCCATGGTGCAGCAGGTCTGTCCGAAAACATCACAAGTCATTGAAAACGCTTCATTTTGTCTGATTTTTGTCTTGTCAGGATGGGAAGGATTACATTCCTCTGGGATCTCACGTGGAATCTTGGAAGAGCAAACGAGAAAAGAGCCTCGCTGTCACTAATTTAAGGTAAACACCGTTGATGATTTTTACTGCAGCTTACGATGGATTTCTTTTCTTTTCTTTGTTTATCGAAACCGCCTCATTTTGACCTGGCATAAAACAATTTGATGGTGTGGAACCTTTTAATAAACAGTTGAATAAAAAAATGGAATCGAACATGTTCAAATTGTTTATAATGTTACTTTTCTTGAGTCCGGTACAATCTATTTATTAACTCATTCACTGCCATTGACGGCAACAATTCATTTGAACTATTTCTATTAGTTAAAAAAAAATAATCCACTTTTGTTAAGAGTATGAAAACCTAGAGGAAAAAAAATTATTGGACATTTAGAAGAGATATAAAATGTATGATTAATCGTGAGTTAACTATTGAAATCATGCGATTAATTACAATTAAAAATTGTAATTGCCTGACGCGATTTAAAAAAAGAAAAAAAAAGAATGTTAAAAATTAGGAGTGTCAGGCGATTACATTTTTTTTAATTGTAATTAATCGCATGACTTTACTAGTTAACTCACAATTAATCACACATTTTATATCTCTTCTAAATGTACAATAAAAAAATTCTAGGTTTTCACAATGGTTAACAAAAGTGGAAACAAATGTTTAAGTCATAGAAATAGTTCAAATGAATTTTTGACGTCTATAGCCGTCAATGGCAGTGAATGACATTATTACATCAGGTTAAGGTTATAATCTCCAATCAAGTCATTAACTAGTCAATTTTAATAAAGTAGGTTGATCCGAGCTATTTAACATTACAGAGTTCCTCGTCATAATATTAATAACATTGCGTTGCCTGCGTTTTATTTTATACTTCGAACGACGAAAATTACAACATGAATTTTAGTACTATAGGAATCTGGTAAGTAGCTCATTTAACATATCGAATATTCATGAGTACTAAAATTGCTTTGTGGGCATTTCCAACGCAACTGATCTTGAAAACCTGATAAAAAGGTCATCAATTATTATTATTATTATTTTTTTTTTAATGAATTGTGAAACAGGACCTTAAAAGAATGACAAGTGTGCTTGTACTGTACCGTGTGCAGTTACATGCACGCCGTGGTGGCCGCGCCGGACACGTTCGAAGAGATGCCCTGCGAGGACGAGCGGCACGGATCTGAGGTGAGGAAAAAAAAAAAAAAAAAAAAAACCGCACACACTCAAGTAAGAAACGTGGTGTTTTTTCAGGAGGGTGACAGCGGCATGGTCCTACCTTCAGAGGAGCTGCGTCGTCTATCGTGGAGGAGCGACATGGAGGAAGATCCACGTCGCCATAGCAACGGGGATTCCCCTCCTCCTGACAACTTTGACCCCTCCCTCTAGCAACCCCCCCCCCCCACCCCACCTTTTACTATGCTTTCAGCATAGTGTAACAATTAGGGTTTATTAGTACCTCAATGTGCCCGGAAGGGAGGAAAAGGCTCCTAACGCTGGCTATGTAAGTGATTTTTTAGAAATATATATTTTAGTAATACAGTAAAAATGTAAACAAGTTGAAAATGGCCAACTGTCTTACTTTCGGTATTCTTTATTAAAATACTGCTGTACACACAAATATCGCAAACTTTCGAGACATTGGATCACGAGAGGGGCAAAAAAAAAAAAAAAAAAAAAAACCTAAGATGTTGGTTGTGGAGTGTGAGGAGTGGGCGAGGGTGCGTGTGCGCGTGTTTAGCACCACATTCGTCAAATGTGTCCATTTGTACATTTTCTAACACAGTCGACACCCCCTCCCGACAAGCGGGTTCCCTTTCAGGATCTGATCTGTGATGTCATTTTAGGAAAGGGGAGGGGGAGGAAAGAGCAGTATTTGGAAGTAGCGCATATGAACACATAGGGGGCGCTGTGAACAATCTGGCCGATAACATTCAAATTGGAGGGGGGGTGGGATGGCGTGTGTGTGTGTGTGTGTGTGTGGTGCTCTACCTTATTCGTTATCCTGCTAGCGTTGGTCCACAGATAAGAAAGTTAGCCCTCACACACACAAAAGAAGCCGTTTCGGAAAATGATGAGTCGGCGACATTCCGTAAAAGAGGCAGCTGCCGAACAAAGGTTGTGGTGGTGGTGGTGGTGGTGGTGGTGGGGGCTACAAATCAAGAGGGGCTGTCAACATAAAGCGAGGGGGGGTTCACCTGCTCAAACCTCACCCCCAGTGGTTTGTCCTTTACGTGATTGGGTGGGGGGGAGGATTGCCCCATTTAAAAAGCCTCAAATAGAAAAACGCTTTTTCACATCAATTCAATGTGTGTGTGTGTGCGTGTGTGTGTCTTCCTGTACACCCTGTAGGCCACTCATTCACACATAAAAAAAATAACCCTGAAAATTAAAATCTTAGTGCCTCCCCCCCTCCCCCACATAGCGGTAGAAAGAAACAATAAAAGCAGAAAAACCTGTTGAAGAAGAACCACGTGGTTTGCGTCCATTTGTTCCCCAAAATCTTAAAAAAAAAAAAATTACAATTCGCCATCCCAAGCGTCCATTAAGTCCTTTTTCCAGCTTGCAGGTTTTTTTTGTTTGTTTTTTTAGGAAAGACTAAAAAAAATACACTTTAGAGGGGAAACCAAAGCCTTCCCAGTGGACAGTGTACACGACTGAGGTCTTCCCGCCCCAAAAAAAAAAATGCTGATGTTGAAATGTCTCCGCGAGCTTGCGGCTCGCTCGGAAGGTCGACGGCCCACCGTAGTGCAATAGCAGTGCGGCCGCCAGGCCAGTAGGGGGCGGCGCTACAGTGAGCCCGAAGCGGCCGCCTGCAGCTCCTGGAAGGTGCTGTCGAAGCAGCGCTTCAGGTCCGAGTAAGTTACCACCAGCACGCTCTTCTCGTCCCGCGACACCAGGCTGATCTTCTCCGGTCCGCCTGCGTCCAGCTGGGGAACACCGACATAAATCTTTAAAACGTATGTATTTAAAAAAAACAAAAAAAAAACATGCATAAAGTCTAGACTAAAATGACAAGCAAAACTGTGACCTCAAATGAAATTGTACACAAAGTAAAAAGACAAAAATGGTTCAATACCACTTTTTTTTCCAGATCAATACTATATCAAATATATAATCTGAGTAAAAGTTTTTAAAAATTATAATTAAAAAGAAATTGTGAAAAAATACCCTTCTTTCTGACGCAAATGTCAAAGTGCCGCAGCATAGCGCCAACTAGTGCCAGGGAGGATTTACTTGATGTTAGATTTTTGTTTGCCACAAGTATCAGTGGCTGGTATTGGCAGCCTCTGTGAGTACCCGATACCTTAAAATAAGTCCCAGTATAGGCTGATACCTGGTATCGATAATCGCTTATCCATAAAAAATATATTAGAATATTAATAACATAATAAATGCATGAAAATTCATATTGAAAATCTGTTGACCATTTTTAATTTATGTAAGTGGTTGAGAATATTTTTGTTGCTATTTTCAGAGTCAGCGGGTGGTGAAAAAAGACAATAAAATAAGCCCCTTTCCCCCCTGAAAAAAAACCATAAAATAAATATTTATATTATGTTGGAGTCTGTAAAAAAAAAAAAAATTTTTTTTTTCAAAAGCAATTATTAAAAACTGTTTTTTGTTGTTAAAAATACGGAGTAAAGGCTAGACTATTAATTCTTCTGTTTTGATTTTTTAATGACTATAAAACACCAATTGAAAAACAAATGTAAAAAATGGACTTTTCTCCAATTCCACTTTTAGCTAACAAACAAATACATTAAAAATGTAAAAACTAGAGACTAAAAATAAGACAGAAAGATACAAATAACAAAAATAAATAAGATACTTAAAACAGCTTCCTGTTTTTACACAATGTGAAAATTTGTTGAGTCCCAGACACCAGAAAATAAATATTATATATATATATATATATATATATATATATATATATATATATATATATATATATATAAATAAAATGTATCTATTTCTGCAACAAATACATACAGGTAAACAGATATAATGTGTTGACATATTTTGAGGTGTGCCGTATGTGTTTTTTCAATAAAGGATATTTCTACATTTGTTTACCATCTATCTGAAACGGGGGCGGGGTTGTAGCAGAAGACGAGGTGTGAAAAGTATTTCCTGTTTGCCAAACTACAAAAATGGCGCCATCCCTGTGTGACCTCATTCAAACGACACATGACATGCATGGCGAGTGTTGTTGAAAGTAAGCTTGCCTGACCTTGTTGAGACAGGAGACGATGTGGCTGAGGTCGATCCACGGCGTCCCGGCTTCGGTCACCTGGTGAAACAGGTGGTCCCGGAAAAGCTTCAGCAGGTAGCGGTCGCCCGTTTCCGACCACGTGGGGTCCTTCTGAAACCTGGAATTGACACGGCGCGCCACTTTGTAGCATTTACGCGGCGACGGTACAAAAAGCAGCAAGCTGATCGGGCGGCGGACTCACTCGGGCCTCTCGTTGATGGTGCCCAGCTTGGCCAGCAGGCGGAAGAGGCGGCCATTTTGCACCTCCTGAAAAAACAGGCGCGCTTGTTTTGCCGTGAGCCAAAAGCTACCGGCACGACTTATTCCCACCAATAGGGCACATTACCTTGGCCAAGTCCTCCTCGATGACGTCGTTCCTCATCTGCGATGCGTCCAGTTGCGTGTAAAATCGGGCTCCGATCATCGGCATGATGTCGTTGACGCTGCGGAGGCGGGACTGTTCAGTCAGCAGATATCTGGAAGGACACGGATATAATCAAGAGTTCAAACACACTCAGCTGTGTGGTGACATTGCGCATCCCAAACTAAACTTAGACCAGAAGAAGCAAATGGGAGAGTTCTCTACTTTAAAAGCCATACCAACAAAATGTCCGCCCCTTTTCTTACAGTATAAGGTTCTTGAGGTCTGACGAGTAGTTGATGGACACCAGCTCCATGGCCTTCTGCAGGTTCTCCCTCTGAATGCCAGCTAGCGAGTTGCACGCCAGCGCCAGCACGACTTTGCCCAGCGACACCAGGTCGGCTTGCTGGAAACACACAAGCAGAGTTGAAACGGCTGGTGATGATGATGATGATGATGATGATGATGATGATGATGATGATGATGATGATGATGATGATGATGATGTGGTGAGCACCTGGTACTGCGGCATCAGGGCCAGATGGTTGGTCTGACTGTTGTCAAACGTTAAAACGTCAAAAACGCCGACACAGTTCACACGTAACCTGCACATGAAAAAAAAAAAGAAGAAGAAAAAAAGCTTTGTTGTTTATGTTCATGGCATTTTTTAAAAATTGTTTTTAATGAATTAAAGTAGCATTTTAATTGCACTTTGGTTGGGCAGTTCATGTGTACCTAATATTATGTACAAACCTGGTCTTGCCGGTGATGAGGATCTTGCTGGGGTCCATGACGCGGCACGCCAGGCCCGCCGTGTGGACGGTGCGCAGGGCCGAACTGAGCTGGACGATGTAGGCCCAGATGAGCGACTCGGGCAACAGGCCGGCGTGCTGCCGCGGCGGCGGAGGCTCGTGTTGTCCTGCACAGTGCACACGCGGACACAAACACACACACACACACACCTTCGTACACTTTTCTTCTTTTTTTTTATCGCGCAAATGCAGCTTGTGAAAGGGGTGACATGCAAACGGACAACTTCCTTATCTTGGCGCGGGCAGCTTTTTATTGTTACAGTAGGGCTTCTCTAAAGTGATGATTGGGGTGGTGGGTGGGGGGGGGGGTGAATTGGGTGTGTACAAAACTCACCCGTAACCCTGGTGAGGATAGGCAGTATAGAAAATAGATGATAATTTTAGCAAGTAGATGCTAACATAAACAGCTAATGGCTAATATATTGGCTAGCTAATGGCACAAAAATAACCAAAGAAGCTGGCCGACAAGAAATTTTTCCACTCTTCATTACTTTTCTTCAAAGGTAGTTTTATGTTTCAGTACAGGGTTTCCCCCCCGAAAACTAGCTTAGACAACATTCGGCAAGCTCATGCTAACAAAAGTGGGTCATGGCCTAAAGCTCACTCACAAGTTTTACCCAATTATTTTTCGTGACCTCTTCTTAGTTTTGATTTAAGACTCACTAAGACAATGTTTGATTTTATTTGAGCTGGTAGATGCTAACACAATTAGCATAAAAGGTATACGAATTACACAAAAACGGCCAGAGAAGCTCGCCAACTTTATCTTAGCAAGCAGATGCTAACATAAATAGCATAATGACTGCGATCTTTTAGTGACACGCGTCTTTTTCTTTTTCTGGCATGTTGTTTGTTGCACGCCAGACACTGCCTTGTTCCCGTTGACGAGGCCGACAGCAGCACCTGCCCTAAGGATCACTTTCAGCCACGGTTTCCTCATTCGGTCGACGAACATCTCGCTTGCATTATCGTCAACAATCAATAAGTGACTTCACGCAAAAGTGAATGCATCGCTAACTTGGCGTGCTACCCGCTACATCAAATGTTATCCAGGCCTTATATAGATTAAGCGGGTGAACTAATTAAGCCTGTTAAGTGGGTCACCAAAACAAAGTGCGTCAAGCTAAATAATGAAAATAAATAAAAGGGGACGCTATTTGGGGGAGGAGCCACTCACCCCACTTCCTCTTGGTAAAATACGAGTCAGCTGCTGGGTCGTTGAAGTGTCGGCTGAACATGGTTTCTGCGCCCGCGTGGAAGTCATAGGAGAACACCAACGCTGGGTTTGGGGGGGGATCACAGAAAATATAGATTTAAATCAATTTGACGAATTTTCAAAGTAGGAAAAAAAAATTGTGACTGTTCGGTGAAGTGGACATCAACTCACAGTGGTCTCCGAAGGCCTTTGTGGTGAAGACCTCCCTCAGGGTGACCGAGTTGGAGTGCTGAATCTTCTTCCACATGTCCACCAGCATCATACACTTGGTGTTGACGAGGCGGAAGCCTGAACAACCAAACACAATATTGAGCATTCTGCCGATGAATCGCTCAATTAGATAAAAAAAAATAGACGAGTATCGTTTTGTTCGCTTGGCGACGCCAAACTCACGCGCTACTGTAGCATCTGTGACTTTTAAGTGTGTATGGTTTTAAGAGGCGGGGGCCCTGGCCTGGTGAGTGACATGGGTGTCAGATTGTAGGGTTGGCTGAGTGTTTGGTGTTGTCTGTCCTTGACTACTTGCAGAGGCATTGCGACACGTTCTAACGAGCAATTGTAGGATACGCTCCAATATGGAACTTTTCCCCCGAAAAATATCTTTATAGTTGCCTTTTTATTTGACCATTTATGACTGAAATGTCTTCTAATTAGTCGATTTAACACCTTAGCTGTTCACAATGGGTACTCCTGCAGGCCTCTGGATTGGATTCGGGTTCCGATTTCCCACGCCCTGTCTGCGGATGTGACGTCATGTTATGTGGTTACCGTGTATCCTCCTCAGGCAGTAGGGCAGGTCGTCCTTGCTGTTGACTGCCTTGTAGCAGGACGTGATGTAGCTGAAGTTGCTGGTCTTCTGCATGCGGTTGGGCGGGGGCAGGGCCTCCAGGGGGAACAGGCTGTGGTAGCTGTCCACCTCGGACGGTACGTCTGCACAACACAGGAGGCCACAGGTTGACCTTTTCTTCTTCGTTCGGATACGATTGGGAAGCTTTTGGAATTCTACCTGCGTTTTCCGAGTGGTCGATCTGCGCCATGGTTATCAGGTGCCTGTTGATTAATTCCTGGAGGGCGTCGGAAGATGTTAGCGGCGGGTCAATAAGCGGCATTCGCGGTGGTGGGGGAAATACCTGTCGGAGTTCGTCGGCCATGAAGAAGGACGGGGCGTTTGCTTTGGGCTGCATGTAGGCCACGTGGGGTGCAGTGGGGGGGTAGATATGGTAGGTAGGAAACACCTGCGGTGAAACCATAAACACTCAGCTTCCTATTTATTGAAAAGTGAAAACGCGCTAAACATTCCCCGACTGTAAGCCAGTTGCAGCACAAACAAATGTCTAAAACAATCCGTAAAGATAAAAACGCAATTACTTGTATTTAAAAGTAGTCGTTTGATTTGATATCCAATCATTTGCTCACATACCATCCCGGCCATCGGTGCGGGGGTGTTGTCCGTGTAGAAGTACGTGGTCCCCCCGACGGTCTCTTTCTGGATGATGTGTGAAGCCGGGTCGGCCGCCGTGGTGGGCACCATGTAGTTGACCGGGTTCGGGGTGTGGCTGCGGCGGCGCGGGGCGGGCGAGCTATGCGGCGTAATTTTCGGCGAGTGAAGGGGAGATGAGCCCGCCGATAAAGACATGCCTGAGATCGGATCATTAAGAGTGTTTAGAGCAATACAAGGGGAGGGAAAAAAGGTGGTTAAAAAAAAATAATAATAAAAAAAGGGAGACGGCACCTGGAGACAGACCAGCTGCTGTGGAGCTGTTGAGACCCGGGTGGGCAAAGAGGGGCGAGGGGAAGGCTTGGACAGAAGACGGCGCCATGGTGGCCATTCGTGGAGCTCCTTTAGGGATGAACTCGCTTGCTGTCGGATTGGGTGCCTGAAAGAAAGATGGGTTACACACAAAATACGTTTTATAAATATATATATATAAAAAAAGTTACACACAATTCCAGGCATCAACATCGCAAAACCAAGTGCCCCTTGTTTTTTCACCTTCCTCCGTTGAGAAATGCCGAGAGCACCAAAATCGCTGAACAGCGACGACGTCGGGGAGTTGACTGGATCTGCGTGAAGGGGGCGGGAAAAAAAAAAGAGAGGTTTGCAAAAAGCCATTTGAACGGGAATTGTGGCAAGGTTAGTCTCACCGTGACTGCTGTGGCTGAAATTCTTGGCACCGTCGTTGAGTAGACTGGGAGAGCTGCTGCTGGTAGTAATGCGCTAAAAAGAGATGGAGGCATTCAAAAAAAGAAAGATATTGTATAATAATAATAATAATGCATCAGATTTATATATATGTACATTTATATTGTATTTAGAATTATTCAAATTAAGGCTTGAGTAAAGTCGCAAATAACAGGCATAAAAAAACTAATTTGGTGTTCAACTTAATTTAGTCACACATGTCAGCTCTGTGAGCAGTACCCCGCACGTTTAGCTTTTTTTGTGAGATGCAAGTACAGAAAGGTACCGGTGAGAGCGGGTCAATTATTTGGCTTTTTGTTTGCATGTGTTTTGTGCTGTCACCACAGAAGGATATCAGTGACGGGAAAGTGATCAAGTATGATAACCACACAGTAGAGCATACAACTAATTGCGACATAAAGACTTAAATTTTTATCTTAAAAAAGTGTGATTTGCTTTTCCCCCCAACCCCAAACGTTTCACTGAACTGGTTTGTATGGTATAGTACCTGCATCATGGAGTATTTGGACTCGGCTGGACTTCCAAATCCGTTCACTCCTATGAAGCTGCTGCTGAAGTAGGAATTGGTGAGGTTGGCGTCGCTCAGGCTCGCTCCCTCCATCCCTGGAACTGCAGAGGACAAATAAAGCCAAAGCTAAATGAATAGAGGACTTAATTTAATGTTGAAGACGTGGAGGAGAGCGTTTAGGAAGTTTGAACATTCCCGAGTGTGTGTAACCAATCACAGAGCTCATTAGAAAAAATGTAAACAGTTCCACAAGTGCAAGCAACGGCAATGCTAATCCAGAAGCACTGCGAGCATCGTTTCATTATTAAGACATTTGACAGCTTAAGATATTATTTTTGTTACGTGGAAATTACTTTGCAGTACTTGGTTTATTTCTACTAATTAAATTAGGGCCAAAAAATCCACAAACACTACCTCGTGGAGGGCTACGTTAGCTTCCAGCTACGTTAGCAAAACAGCTAGCGCTTGCAAACATAAACATACCTAGTTGATATGAAACGCCACACGAGATGTTATTAGTTTTGATTAGTGGTTAATAACGTTAAACGTTTTCGGGCTACTTTTTCCCGTAAAGCCAAGACAAGAAGCGAACGTTCAAGTGCTTTCTGTGCACTCACAGCAGCTGTCATATTGCCAGGCCTCCTTCGCCAGAGCGGCAACAGGCTACTAAAGCGTCATTTCCACAACAATAACAAGTCATGTCAATGTTCATTTAAAAAAAAAAGAAGAGACGCCCAGTGAGCTCTACGGAACGATGCTGAATTGCATATGACGACTACATGTGCTGTGATCTGTTTGGGGGACGAGGAGGCCTCACTAAATCCCCGGGCTAAATTTTCAGTCAAGCCCGACCAGGCGCCTGGTAAAGTCGGGTGTTCCCACAAGTGAGGTCCCGGCTGTGAAGCGTTACTCACTGGCTAGCATTGACCCGTCCAGAGAGGTCCCCGCAGGCCCCATGGCTTCACTCTTCTTGGGCACCACGGTTCCTCCTCCTCCTCCTCCTCCGCCGCCGGGGCACGAGGCCGCGGAACCGCCGAGGGAATACCCCGCCGGAGTCCCGCCACCCCCGGGTAGAGACAACGGGACGGGGCTCAGGCTAGCCATGGAAGGGTCCTCGTGCAGGAACTGGCACTCGTCTCCATAGAAGCACGTTTTGTCTTTCGCGTAGTAACGGCAAAACTTCACCTTGACATTGGGTATCCCGGCACCCCCGAGCGGAGCAGCTGAGGCTGGGAGTCCGCTGTTCATGGCACCGCCGCCGCCGTTGCTGCCGGAAGACACTCAAACATAGAGAGACGCACAGCGCTAGCGAGCTAGCCCAGCTCGGCTAGCCTGCAAACAAATTCCCCCCCTTTTCCGCGGACTTAAAATTCACCTCTCTGTGGCGTCGGAACCACTTAAAAAATGCGCTGCGGTACTCACGTCATCACGCTGGGGTGCATGTTTTGGCTTCCGGACTAGATCATTGCACGCGTGGAACAGCGATCGCGAGGGTCGCCATCCATGCAGACGCGTTTCTTTGCTAAATAATTATAATAATACCAAAAAAAAAAAGTGCAGCCTGTTGTTGTTTTTGCTCACTGCCCGCCCTGCTCTGTTTGGGAGCCGCTTTGCATTGTGGGTAAGCACCTATATGTATAGGACACGCTTCAAGATGCACACAGATGCTGTTTGTTGTACAAGATGTCCGTAAAGTCTCTTCATAATTTTAAAGTTGGGATTTTCCATTGAACATAACATTGGTCAAGTTCCCACACGTTATTCTTGGAAATTAATTGCAAGCAGACGTTGTACAAAAGCAAACAGCAAATTATGTGAGACTGATAACAGGGTGGACATTTTTTTGACTGAGGTTATCACATACAGTATGGGTTTGCATTGACTAGCAACATGATTCAGTTAGAAAGCTGAATACTGTTCATACTGAGCATATTGTTCAACAAATATGATTTAAAAAAAAAGAAGGTTTTATCGAATCATATGCAAAAAAAAAATCTGAATTCTCATGGTATTTGTGAGTTCGCAAACTCCGGAGAGAACTTCCTTGAGTGAATCAAAATTATCAGTCTGGCTTGTGAGGTTAACAAGAAGTACCACCTAAAGAAATCCAAGTACCTCTATAAATAAATGTTTTTTTAAATGAAATGTTTAAATGCACATGTAATTAAAAGTTAAATATGACATAAATGTACTTCAATCAATCAATATTTTTTTTTTGATTGATTGATAATTGTACTTAATAAGTAGATTGCACTGGACTCAAGAAAAATAACATTATAAACAATTTTAACATTTAATTCAGTGATTCTTTCATGTACCACTAGAGGGCACTCATGAACTACGAGTGCTAGTCGTACCACTTTTAGAGTATCACTGTTGTCGAGTATTTTCTGTGAAGATTTTATTTTGTATTATTTCGTGATAATTTAGCCATCTGTTGTAAATATTAATTTTTATGATCTTTAAACTATCAAATTAAATGGGGCCTCTAAAAAATTCACAACATTTAAATATATAGTATATTTGTGGACTGTAATATTTGTACATTTTTTTTGGCATCCTGTCTCGTAAGACAATGGAGTTTGTGCATTTGTACATATGGCACAAAAATGCCACCAACAATAACAATAATAATTATTAAGTGTGGTAAAAAAAAGAAAAGAAAAGTTTTAGGAACTTTAAGGTGTGTTTCTAGAATAGGAAGTAGATTTTTTCATTTAGCGTGGCTTCCCCTTCTTAAAAAAAAACACAACAAAAAAACTCAACTCATCCTAAGAAGTTTCGTTGAGTCAAACAGAAGAGAGGCGGACAGATGTTCATAAACAGTCAAATGATTGCGGGTGAGTCCCAGGTTTTTGGGGGGTCGGTAGAATATATATTCTTGGTATTTTTGTTTTAACCTGATTTTTTTTTTTTGCCGACTGTGCTAACTGAGACAAAAAAAACTTATGGGTGATGTATTTGATCAATATGATTATTAATATCTTTCAAGTTGTTCTGCTGCTGTGTGCTGTCGGCGTGCATTGCTGCAATGGCATCGCAGCCGCGGAGAACTGCAAACCAAGTGACGAGGTAAGTGCTCCGAGTATGATGTATTTGTGTAGAAAGTCAAATCCTCAAGATGATGCGTTTCCAGGTGGAGTGTTTCCACCCTGCGGAGCACCTGAATGCATCCGCTCCATTCCGTTTGGAGGTGGCTGCGGGTAAGAGACTGGTCATCTCCTTGGAGGGCCTCCACGGTTGCAGCGAGTGCAGTTTGAGCAGAGGATCGCATGCCGTACTAGCGACGTAAGTTGTTATTTGTTTCACTATAGTGCATATGGGCAAACGTCTATGCTCAAGGGACATATTTAAATTTTTTCAGACAAATGGGTAAGGTCGTTTATGGATGAATTAAAATACTTAATTTGACTAATTATATATATATTTTTAAATTGTATTATATTTTATTAATGTAGTTATAATTATTTGACCTCAAATCCACTTTCGCCATTCAAATGAATGTAAATGCCATTCATTTGTTCCAGAATAAAACTTTTTTTAAATGCATATTTTGACTTGTGGTATGCCCAACTTGGCCACTGGGGGCATTGCAAAACGGTTATGCAGAAACAGACAAAGAAGAGTTTCACAACTACTACAAGTGGCTCAGTAAGTTGCAGTAATGATAATTGTTTTTTGCAGAGGACAAAGAATATATGCCTGTGAGTATTGCTGCTCTCCGTTAGCCCGTCTATGGGGTTTCCCATTAAGTGTTAGCATTAAGCTAATTGCTTAGGCAATGTTATGTGTTTGTTTTAAATACCAAATTCTCTTTGCTTTAAAGATTAATTTAAGTTTGAATTTAAAAATAAATAAAAGGCCTACATTAATAAACAAATATGACAGGACTCTTAATAACATAAATTAATAATCACTTTTTTGATGATGTTTTTTTTCTTCTTGACAGAAATGGCAGCTCCTCCATGGTCTTGCCAGAACTTTCTGATGAAGATTCTGGGGAGTACAAACTCAGATGTGGGACTGAGTTATCATCGGTCTTTGCTCTACGTGTCGCCACAAGTAAGTACCAGCTGCGAATCAGTCAATCGTCACTATCGTCACTGTATAACTCTTTTTTTCTGGGGTTTCTTTTCCCCTTAGAACGTCCCACAAAACCTCGCCTGACGCTGGTCCGCGTTGACGATGCAATGAGCTCCCCGCATTTTAAGTGTACGTCTGAGGGTGTCCCGCAGCCAATTCTGAGGTGGTCAGGGTAAGATTTTTTTGTCTGATCGGCCTGCAAGGAAGTCAGGAAAATTAACCACTACACCGTCAGAAACATCTTTTTCGTAAAAAATTAACAGCATTGTTAGAGTTATTTGAAATACAGTAAAAACTTTAAATATACAATCAAATCAATAATAAAGTACATTAAAACTAATACCAAATTAGTATTATTATTGACATTATTATTATTATTATTATTATTGTACAATATATTGTGAATATTTTTTTACTCAGTAATTCTACCATCTAAATAACAAATGTCAAAATTTGGTGATATCCCCAAAAACTGTTGACAAATAAAAACTATAATTAAAAAGTACTAATACTATCTAATAATTTAATGAAATGTTTTTAAAGTGCATGTTAATTCATGCACTCCCAGCCATTTTCAGTTTTTTGCTGTTTTACTGGATTTTGACTGATTTTGCAAGGCCTACAGAATATTGTGTTCTATTGCTATAAAAACGTGGAACCTACCAAAAAGGGAACAAAAGTATATTTCTATCTGTTTCAGTTTTGCAGCAATTAATTAAGCTAAGTTTTATCATTATTCACAAATCTGTATAGAACTGTGGGTAAATTAGCTTTTTTTCAACATGGCCCTGGTTGATCTCTGGTTTGCTCTGCTGCCACCCGCTGGCCGTTTTTGTAATAACTACAATTTCTTCAACCGTTCTCTGCAGTTGAGAGGCTGCATCAAAGCCGTCTGTATGATCTAGCATTAAAAAAATACGTCTTTGAGACACTTAAAACATTTAAAATAGAACTTATTTATACATTTTTGGGAGCAAATGAGTTAACATATTTTTATTAAATAACTATTATTACAGTTATTTTTCTCAAATATTAGCCCAAAACTATGTTTGAAAAATTACAAATGCAAAACTTTGGAAGTATAAACAGAAGTTTTCGAACGTCCCACAAGACCTCATCTGACTCATCAGGTTACCACATTGACTAAAAATGTGGTTTCTTTTTGAACAGAATGCAAGATAAAGCAGTAGCAGGTGCGGGAAGAACCGAAAGCACAATCACCAGCGTTGGATTCACAAACAAACAAGTGATGTGTTGCGCTAGTAACACCCAAGGGCGAGAATGCTCGCAACTCTACGACTATGGTGATCGAACCCTCCCTGTTACATTTTGTTTCAATGAGCCCGTGTGATATTCGTGAGGAAAAAATTAATTCCACTATTGTGTGCGTTTTAAGACTTAGAGAGTGACCCGTCGAAGGACGAAATCTCCAGCGTGATTTTGAGTCCCGGGCAGCCTCTCCTGCTTCGCTGCAGGATCCAACGCGGGAGGCAGCGATGGGCAATGTGGGAGAAAGACGGCCAACGGTTGACGTCCGGCGCATTAGCGTGCCCTGCAAAAATCAAGGAGGAGGTGCGGCGTCATCGCACGTTAACGCAAACAAACGCGATCTCCTGACGGCACGTTTTCCTTCCAGATGTGCATCCGAAATGACACGCACGGGAAACACTGGATGGCTTACCTGTTCGTCGACTCGGTCGACGCCGGCCACGGCGGCGCGTACACCTGCAGGAATCAAGACGACGCCAGCAAGTCCGTTAAGGTCAAAGTTCAGGGTCGGTTCTGTCAAATTACATGATAATAACGTCCATTTGTCACATGCTCGGTTTCAGGTGGGCGATTCTGTCTCATGAGCTTTAAATTGCCTCAAATGTGATTTTTTTTTAAAATTCTTTTGCATCATTACCTCAGCGGAAGACTACCTCTCAGTGAAGCTGGTCACGAGAAAAACTCTCCCGGCTGAGGAGGCCTCCACAGCGTGTTTGCAAGCGCCCGTGTTTTACCACCCGGTGCTGCAGCATTGCATATGGGAGACGCCCGACGGCAACGTGTCCAAATGTCTCACGGAGGACTGGGTCACAACGCACAGGTAAGAGCTAGAGACGGAATATAGCTACAAGGGTGGACAATATCATCCAAGCGGACAAAATCCTGCACAAACAACAACATTGGACAGCCAATATCACTTTGGATAATAAAAAAAAAAACATCTTCAAATAGCGATACTTACTGCTAGCAAAGACCCCAAGTCACCATCTGAAGAAATTTGAATATCACCTCAAAACAATCAAAATGAGGTTTAATGTAAAAATCAGTTTGGACCTGGCCTTCCAAAAAGCATTTTCTTGCATGTTTGATGAATCTACAGAAAATACACTCTAAAAAAAAGTTGGATAAAAAAATAACCCAATTTGTGAATGGACCGATTCATTGACCCAACTTTCTGGGTTAATTTGTCACAAAACAACACCCAAAATTGGTTTTTTTTTTTGCATAAAACAACCCAACAAAATTGGGTCTATTTGTAAAAAAAATAATTTAAAAAATCCACCAACAATTTGAAAAAGTTGTGTCGAATTGACCCAACTATTGGATCTGTCTATTTTTGGCTCAAATTGGGTTATTTTTTTACTCAACTGTTTTTAACGTGTACTATTTTTGGTAAGGACTAGCCCAAAAAGTTGTCTTGGGTCCTTTTTTACCTTTTTTTTTTTTTTACCCAACCGCTTTTAGAGTGCACAAGTAATTGAAATAACCCACAAAACAACAAAAATGTTTGGGTTGTTTTGTCATTTTTGATCGAACTTTTGGGTTAAGTGAATAAGAGTTTCACTTGCTTGAATTTAACAACTGGGAAAAAGAAACTCCACAACAACAGCAAGAAGCCAATGTAAACACAATCAAGGGCCTTGGTGGAGGTAATAATATTTGTTGTGTTCCGTCAGCACGGTGAAGCTGTGCGGTGGAATTAAATCGGGAGAATACAAGCTGTACGTGGAGGCGGGTGGACAAAACAGAAGCAAGTCCGTCTCTGTTTGTGTTGTAGGTAAGAAACAGATGAAGTGAAAGTACTCACAGTCTGTACTTGAGTAGAAGTGCAGATGGCTTTTGTAAAACAAAACATGAAATTGACGTAGGCATAATGTAATATTCACCTGCATATATTCTTTATCCTCTGTAAAGAATGATAAATGTAGGGAAGTAAAAGTGGAAAAAATGTCCCAAAAATAAACATACATGAATCCCTTTCACGCTACAGACGAACCAAAATTCAAATTCCGCGTCATCAACCACAACGAAAGCATCATCCTGCAGACAGCCAGCGCCGTGCCGGCAAATTACACATGGATGCTTTGTTTTTCCGGCAACGAAAGGTACGCCCGTATCATTTCGACTGGCTCTTCGTCACCCGCGACACCATCCCTGCTCTTTTTCGACGATTACAGCTGCGAGGGTCAATCCCACTGGAAAGAGGTCCCCGACGCCTGGCGAGCTGCCGAATGGTGCCGAAAAACCATCGAGAGCTCGACCAGTCGAAACGTGCCGGACGGACACTACTTGAAATTTTGCCTGGCAAACTCCGTCGGCTCCTGGTGCAAGGCCCCGCACCTGGAGTACTACCACCCGCCTTCCCCGCAGGCCTCCAAAGATGTCCTCGACGAGAACGTCAGAAACACGGCGCTGAAAGTTAGCAGCGTGATCCTCGTCGTGGCGTTGCTGGCCGTCAGCGTGGCGCTCGCGTACTTCGTCAAAAAGAAGGTGAGGCGCGGCGCGCTGCCGCTTTCAAAACGCAAGCGGCAGCGGCTAACGCTAAAAATATCCCATAGAAACCCCAGTATCAGCCCCAGCTGCAGATGATCCAGATGGTGGGCCCCAATGATAACGATTACATCTACATTAACTTCAAAGACTTTGAGTATGACCAAAAATGGGAGTTTCCCAGGGAGAACTTGGAGTTAGGTTCGTATCACTTACGTCATTTGAGTCCGGTTGTGCGTATGCCGAGCTGGTTGCCGGTGTGATCCTCAGGGAAAGAACTGGGCTCCGGTGCGTTCGGCATGGTGGTGCAGGCCACGGCGTATGGCATCAAGAAGGCCGGCGTGTCGCAGCAGGTGGCCGTCAAGATGCTTAAAGGTCGGCGTTTGTCTGGCGTAATGTAACGGGCGGGTTCAAATGGGAAGAAAAGGGTCCGATTTTGCATTTCTGGCCGCTTGCAGAGAAACACCAGGAAGTGGAGAAAGAGGCTCTGATGTCGGAACTCAAGATGCTCACGCATATCGGCAGCCACGCGAACGTCGTTAACTTGCTCGGAGCGTGCACAGGATCAGGTGCGTTTACTGGGCGGATGTTGTGTAATAAAGTTAATAAAGTTGTTTTTTTGAATGGTGATTTCAATCACAATTTCAATTCGCAAGTTTGGAATTTCCCTCGTTCTACACAGGCCCCACATATCTGATATTCCAGTACTGTTGCCATGGCGACTTGCTAAACTACCTGAAGAACAGCAGCGAGCGCTACCACAAGTCAGCAGTGGACGCCTTCACCTTGGACCGCGACAATAGCCTCTATCGCAACCTGAAAAATTCAACGATGTAGGTTTTTGTGTCTTTTCATCTATCGATTTTTTCGTAAAGTGGAAGTCAACCTTAAACATTTCTTGACAATAATATGTCATATGTGACCTCACTAGTCGTTTGAACATGACATTCGGATTCATATCAAATTTTTGGAATAAAAATTATGAAACAAAATCCAGCCATTTTTATCCATGTCAGGGGCCATTTTGCCACTTGCTGTCGACTGAAGATGACATCACAGATGCTCAGGACTCGGGCAACGACCAATCACAGCTCACCTGTTTTCTGAAGCTGAACTGTGATTGGTTGTTACCTGAGCTCTGAGCTACTGTGATGTTGTCATCTTCAGTCGACAGCAAGTGGCAAAATGGCCGCCCCCTGAGATGGATAAAAATGGTTGGATTTTGCTGCTTAACTCATATTCCACTAACACAATATCAACCAGAATGCGGCATTTAGACGAGTGGGGCTACATGGAAAATATTATTATCATTTTTTTTTTTAAATGCCTTTGTTGCGCGTTATTATCAGCATGCAGGCGAGCACTTTGGACAACTACATCCCAATGCGCACTGCCTCCACCGGGGGACAAGAGGACGTCGCCCTCCTCTGTCCCAGCTTGGACGACGTGGACTGTGTTGAAGGTCAGTAGGTTACTATTTTGCACAACACACATGATACCAGGCACTCTTTGTGCTCTTTCTGCAGACCCGGAGAACTATGACAACGGACAGACGGACGACCTAAAGGCCCTGACTTTTGATGACCTGTTGAGCTTTGCTGTCCAAGTGGCCAAAGGCATGGACTTCCTTTCCTCTAAAAATGTAAGTACATACATTATATGATGATTGTGATTTATATTCTTTATCCTCTGCGAAGAAAGTGCTACAAAGGAGCTAAGACCATAAAACAGTATGTCCAGAGCCATATATAGAGAGTTTGGCCAACTTGGTTTCAGCAGGGTAACAAGATGGCGTCCATATATCATGTGACCGGCAGTTGACCAATCACAGCGTGTCAACTGCTGGACGCCATCTTGTTACCCTGCCGAAACAAACAAATTGGCCAAACACTCTCTATATATGGCTCTTTGTATGTCTGTATGATACTGCTCCCAGGTGGCCACTATGGGAGCAGCACAGAGTGCATTGAATTAAAGTAAAAAAAATATGGAAAACTGCTTAAATCTTTAGTGCTATTTGATCTCAAGTGTATCCATCGTGACCTGGCGGCTCGCAACGTGCTGGTGACCAAAGGCCGACGGGTGAAAATCGCCGACTTCGGATTGGCGCGGGACATCGACAACGATTCCAACTACGTCGTGAGAGGAAACGTAAGTCAGCCGTTTTTTTTTTTTTCCCTTTGCCGACGCTTTTGTAAAAAAAAACGACTTTTGCCGCCTGGCAGGTGCGTTTGCCCGTGAAGTGGATGGCGCCGGAGAGCATCTTCCAGGGGATGTACGCCATGAAGAGTGACGTGTGGGCGTACGGCATCCTCCTGTGGGAGATATTCTCTCTGGGCGTCACCCCGTACCCGGGCGTGAAAGTGGATCACGGGTTCTATTCCATGATTCAGAGAGGATTCAAGATGGAGTGTCCTTACTACGCTGACGAGTCTGTGTAGGTGTCGTCGGCAGGTTGTGATAGAGAAACAGACAGAGCGGCGGCATTTTTGCGTGCTTCATGCTTGCTTCTCCAGGTACGAGATCATGTGCAAATGCTGGGCCCTGGACCCCGGCGACCGACCCTCTTTCTCCAAATTGGTGACCTTCATGTCGGAGCATCTGACGGACAGTGAGGAGAAGGTACGTTCAAGTGCGCTCAAGGGTCACATTGGATTTTGGAATAAATTATTCAAATTTCATGGACCAAATATGAGAGTGTAAGTTGTAAATGTAGGTCAGTCCTTTTTAGCACGGACTCGCTACCGCTTCCGATAACAGAGCACCTTCTGCTTTCAGCTCTATCACAACGCCATCAACCAGTCATCGAGCGACTACCAGAATGCGTCAGCAGTTTTGGATACTTTCGAGGGCAAGTTAAAGTTGGATGAAAAAACAACCAAAGATGTCCAGTGATCGAACAAAATAATCATTCAGTGCATCCACACGTCTTTCGCAGTTCAGTAAAAACAAAAACCTAGAAGAGGAGCAACGCATTAGTCTGAATTGTCATTTTTCACTTTGCGTATATACTTGTTAATGTGTATTCATTTTAGAAGGTTGCATAAATTTAGTACAAATTTCAAACGAATAATTATTTACTGTATTTTTGCTTTTTTATATTCACTTGAACCATCATCTTTCAGCTAAAACACACCTCATACTATGTTCTCAGATGTAAACTAAAATTACATTTAACAACCACCAACAGTGGCCATACGGGATTTAAATTTAAATTAAAAAAAATACATTTAAAAAAAGGAAGTAAGATTTTGGTATTTTATGAGGCAGCTTCTTGGGTTTTAAATGTGAAAATATGTTTGTTTCACCATGTAATATTGCTGTTTTTGTTTAGTTTTTTTGTTTTTTGCCATCAAATCTTTTAAATATTAACCCACTTTTTATACGCATTTTTATTGAAGCTTTAAATATTATGAGTTTGAATGTAATGTTGTTGTGTGTGTGTTTTTTCAGCTCAAGCAATAAACCTGCAATAAAAATGCATTTACTCAGAAACCGTGTACATGCATACTACTTTATATGTATTTTTAGCTATATATTTTTTCTTAAATATTTCAATAATTTAATAAATTTTTTAGTCACATTTTATCCCTAACAAAATAAATGAACTATTAAATAGTTTTATCTGGCACTACCGTTGTCCATATACTGTAGAACCACTAGCTACTGTATTTGTATCCAACATTTAGCCTTAGAAAAAAACTGTTAAAAAAACACAAATTAACTGAATCTAGCTGCAAAAAAAAAAAACTGGTGGGGGGGGGAACATTTTTAACTGACACTAGCTGTTTTTTTTGTTAGTTTTTACTCGCCTGGCTCGTTTTATAAAGCTAAATATTTAATTTAAAGCAAATTATTCAGCCAAATTTTGTTTGCCCCTCCTTTAGTCGTAGAAAATTGTATTAAGAAGGGGGAGGGGGGGAGGCACGATTCGACCTGAAAACAAAGACTTTACCAGAACTGACCAATCAGCGGTGCGAGGCTACGACAGAATGAAAGGCAGCTTGGCCAATGACTGCATAAAACG
This sequence comes from Leptonotus elevatus, assembly GCF_054856555.1. NCBI lineage: Eukaryota > Metazoa > Chordata > Actinopteri > Syngnathiformes > Syngnathidae > Leptonotus > Leptonotus elevatus. The sequence goes on along the minus strand of NC_141259.1, from coordinate 12,200,517 downwards.
GAAGTACGATGCCAGCCAACTAGCCAATGACGACAAGCATCTTCTTATTTGATGACTGCTATAGGACGACCGCCATTTGCCCGGGCAGTAGTTTCCTTGTTTCCAACAGATACAACTGGTATCTGACTAATTACAGGCTACAGCCTTATCGTTTTTTAGCTGGACTTGGCGAACACACGAAAATCTTACTCTCTCCGTGTAACGAGACAGTTTTGAACGTAGACGTACCTACGTAGCGATCGCTGTGTGCACAATATCACACGTCGACACTGTCGCCATTTTGAATGTGGCGAAGTGAGATCGGAGAACAACATGCCTCATTCGTGTTCTTCCTTGAATTGTACCAACCGCTTTACAGCCGAAACCAGAACACGTGGGATTACTTTTCACAGGTAAAACTGAACTCTGGCTTTAAACAAGATGTATTTGGGCATAATAACAATTTTGCGGCTAATCCCGTGCAAGGTCCTTGAATTCCTGCGATGAAACTAGTCTCCAACTAAGTCTTTCCCTACAGAACAACATTTCTATCGAAGAAAAACAAATACTTATTCGAGCCAAACATTTAAAATGTGAAAATCGCCACGTGTGTGCTTACTGTTCTTAAAAGCACCCAAACGATGATTGTTGTAGTACCCACGATTGACCTGTGAGAGGCAGCACGGGGTGGGGATTGTGTGATGTTTTATTATTTAAGTTGATTTATGTAAATATAACATTTCTGTGCTTACTTTTAAGAAAATTCTCATCTTTTGCCTTATTGTTGGTATATGTTTCCCCCCACTTTAGTTGACTTTTCTCATACAAATCTAGGTTTCCCAAAGATCGAGTGCTGAGAAGAAGATGGGAAAAAGCTGTCCGTAGAGGAGGATTCAACTCCAATACGTCGACAATGCTGTGCAGTGAGCACTTCAGACCGGAGGACTTTGACAGAACAGGTCAGACAGTCAGGCTCCGAGTAGGAACCGTTCCTGTCTGCTGTTACAAACCTCCTGATAATACGGTCGGTGACTCACTAGGATGTAAAGATTGCAACGTTCGAAGCAACATTATGCTGAAAATGTTGTTTACTTTCCCCTTTCGGAATGCGAAGGCTCCCAGGATGTCTCAGACCTCACAGAAGGCGCGGGAGCCCCTGCCAGTAGAACCTCCCCAGCCTGCGCCCACACCTGCACCCTTGCCCACTGTTGTGAGTATTAAGTTCGAGGCGCAGGCCTGAAACGATCAATCGAATAATATATGTGTAAAAACAATGTGATTTAAAAAAAATTAATCCGTCGATTTTTTTTTTCTGATTTAAAAAGATATAAGGTTGGCCGATTGTAAGTCGGAAGTAAAGCTGTTTTTGTACGTATATTGATTTCTCGTTTCTACTAGGACCATGCATACGCTTCAACACCGAATGAGCTGAGGATCAAACTCACTGAAGCCTTGGCAAGGGTGGAGAGTCTGGAAAGAGAAAAGAGGAACGCGAGGGACAGAGAGAGGAGGGTTAGGAACACCGTGAGTTGTCTTCTGGAGGACCTCGAGGTGAAGAAAATCCTGAACGACGAATTGAAAGAGCGGCTCGATATATACTCAGGTGAAAATGGGAAAATTACAACATGGTGTGTGTTTAAAGTGGAAGTCAACCTTAAACGTTTCTTGGTAGTGATATGTGACCTCACTAGTCTAAACATGGCATTCTGATTAATATTATATTTGTGGAATATGAGTTAAGAAGCAAAATCCAGCCGTTTTTATCCATCTCAGGGGGCGGCCATTTTGCCACTTGCTGTCGACTGAAGATGACATCACAGCTACTCGGGGTGCAGGCAAAGACCAATCACAGCTCAGCTGTTTTCTGTGATTTGGTTGTTACCTGAGCAACATTGATGTCATCTTCAGTTGACAGCAAGTGACAAAATGGCCGCCAAGTAAGATGGATAAAAACAGCTTAACTCATATTCCACTAACGCAATATTAACCAGAATGCCGTATTTAGACTAGTGTGGCTGCATAGAACATTATATTGTAAAAAAAATGAAAAGAGAAAGCTTTCTTACCTGGCCCGCAAAATTGCAGCTGTCATGATTTGACCTGTAAACAAACAAAATGGCTGCATGAGCACTTTGGCAGAAATAAAGAGATGAAAAGTGGGACGGGAAAAAACAAACTTAGTGAAAACTTGACCATAAGTATAACAATACTTTCTCTCACTTTTAAGACTTCCAAGAATTGTAACGCTACTCAGGAATTTGCCTGCGCTAACTGAATTCCAGATCTTCCGGTTCACCTGCTGTCCAAGCAAAGCCACCAATACACCAAAGAGCAGAAGGACTTTGCCGTGACTCTCCACTTTCACGGACCGAAGGCGTACAGCTACCTGAGAGAGTGTCTCCATATTAATCTCCCGCATCCGCACACTTTGCAGAAGTAATATTCTCATTGTTTGAAAACTTGTTGTCGCTAACATATGATTTTTTTAAACAGTCGTCGTCAATATTACCGTGAAGTTGAACGTCTGCTTTTTCCATCTCACCAAGGTGGGTGAGCTCAGGACAGGCCAAGCTTGACCTCAATAAGACGCCGGACTCGCTAAGACAAGAGGACGCCGCCGCTAAATATTTAGGTAGCGCGTTTGTCTACATACATACAAAACTGAAAATAAAACATCGCGTCATTGTCAAGGTATTTGGCAAAACATTAACCGGGCAGCTCGAGCTGGTCCTGTGTGTCCAGAAAGGACGTTGGACTTTTGAGGAATGATTAGTTTTGAGACTTTTCAGGTCATCAAGCAGCCGCCAACGAGAACATGGAGCTCTCCCAAGTCAACGCGCTTCCCTACGAGGAGTTTGTGAACATTTTCGGCAACGTGGTGGAGAAGTGTCCCATCGCGGCGGCGGCCGTGAGCTCCCAGCGTCCCTTCGCTGACGTCGACGCCTTGGAGGCGGCCATTTGCGACTTCATCGACGCTCTGTCCGACTCGGGCGAGTCAATGATTATTTGATAAAGTGGCGACATTTAGGAAATACGGTTGTACTAAAAATTGCTAGTTTTTTTGTCCAGGCAAAGAGGGCGTCCTGAGATGCCACCCGGACCTCGCGTGCCGTGACCTCCAGGACGGCACCTTGACCCGAGAGTCCATGAGCGAGCAGGCCAGCGTGGGCTTCGACGTGTTGGGCGTCGAGGAGGCCTACACCATGTCCTGCTTGAACGACGAGTACAAGGAGCGCTTCGGCTTCCCGTTCGTCGTCTGCACCCGCATGAGCGACAAGTCCAGCATTTTCCAGGAGTTGCGCAACCGCGTCGCAAACGGGCTCACGGAGGAGAGAGAGCACGCCATCGAGGAGGTCAAGAAAATCTGTCATCTGCGTGTTCGGGACCTCGTGCGCACCGACGCCGCGGCTCCGTTTTAAATTGCATTCATTGTGTAGCCTGAGGTGGCGGGTTCAAATGGTAAAAATGTTAGGGATATTGGGCTTTCATGTGAATTTTCAACTCGTTGTGCAAAAAGTACATGTGCGTTCTAAAGTTCGGAGATTGTCAAATTCATCCCTGCTGCATTTTAGGTTCATCCTGAAAATTCCCCCAAAAGCCCGACTTTTTGGGAGAGGATACGTTGACGCTACAGTATATCCATATCCACATACAAAAAATTTTTTTTTTACATTAAAAAATGTACAGTTCACATTAACATGAAAACAAATCAGAACTGACCTGAAGTATTAACATAACCCAAGTGTATATTTGATAACTGCGTGAATAAAGTTTTCCCTCCATGGTTTGTTTGTTTGATGAGTGGCCATTCCACTCCAAAGCTCCAATTATTTGTATACAACAATTAAAAATGATATATATTTTTTAAATGTCTTACAAGGTAAGTTGACAAAGATGAATGATTGAATATAACATGGACAATGATGAGGAAAATATGATTTTTGTAAATGCAGTTATTAACATTGGAGATTGGATGATACTGTCGCTACTCACCTACCTTTTGTAACTTTTGGGTTAACGTCACCTCTGAGTTTGTTTAAAAAAAAAAAGTTGGTCTAAAATTGATGATTTGTCGCTCATGTACAGAACGGGTCCTTCCGTAAAGTACTGCCACCTTGTAATGTGCTGTCCTTGTCGATGCCCGATTAAAAACGCGATAGTACGTGACTAAAAAGCAACGCGTTAAAGTAAAACAAATATGAAATACCCACACTGTTACATTTTCACTTTTTTCCCCTCTATATTTTAAATAAACAAATCATCATTGGCGTAATTTAATGCAACTCGGAAACGACAGGCATAAAGTAGTCCAGTACATCAATAGTCACCATGTCGTAAAATGTGTTTACTAGAACAGAAAACTACAATATTTACATGATTGCTGTTTTTGTACTGGTATTTACATAAATATATATCACATATGCCAACTAGAATGATGAGTCAATAAATATTGTCGCCACTAGGAGGCAGGAGAACAACTTCTTTACGTCTTCCACGTTGGTAGAGGCACTAACATGAAGAGTCACCTTATGAAATATTACTTCCCACTTGACGACGGATTTTTTTTTAATGTACAGTACATTTGAATCAAATTATCCGTTATCCGTATGAGTATGTTACAGTAGCTAACAATAATGTTCAAAGCACTTTTTTAGGAAATCAGTGTTTTGATAAAAACAGTTTAAATGTCCCTCTCGATTGAATTTCTGCCACACTTAAAAACATAGCATTACACGTGTGTTTAAAACAACATCGTTTTATTTTAGGAAGTCTGCTTATCTTAATGCTAACCCACAATACAAAATCTCATTGATATGCTAACATGTAGGGCCTAAGAACTTTTATTTCCGTTTGTTTTTATACAGTATTTTGCCTTGTATAGGATGGATGAATAAAACAATCCTCACCGACACATACATGTAGTCTTTATCTTCTATGAAAAACGAAGTTGACGAGGTGAATATAACATGGATGAAATGGTGGGAAAATAATTAACTAATATAATGAAGTTTATTTATTTTTCAATACAGTCATTTATTAACAACACTGTAGTACTCACCTAACTTTTTTTTTTTAATTTAGGGTTAATGTAAATGTCACCTCTGATGAGCCTTAAAAAAAAAAGTCAAATAAAAAGGTCTAAAATTGATGATTAATCGCTCACCTACAGAACGGGTCCTTCCGTGAAGTCCTCCCACCTTGTTTGCTGTCCTTGTCGGTGCCTGATTAAAAACACGCAATTGTACGTGACTTTACAAAGCAACGTTAAGTAAAAATAAAAAAATAATAAAACGGTTACATTTTCACTTTTTTTGTTGTTGCTCTATTTTAAATAAATCATTATTAACGTATTAGAATGTAACACGGGAAGACTGGCATAATGTAGCCCAGTACATAAACAGTTCAAACACATTGCAAAACACCAAAAAAAAAGAATAATAAAATGTATTATTTAATAGAGATCAGAAAATTATGTTTATATGATTTTTTTGCTGGTATTTACACACAAAAAAATACATTACATGCTATGAGCTTTATGAAATAAAACCACTGTTTTGATGAATACCGTTTTTAGCTTTTTTATGTAGGACAGTGGTGCCTTGAGAGATAGTGCTGTATGAGGCAGTGAACTCATTCCACAACAAGCAGAAGCTTAGCAAATGTTGAACAATTCATCATACAAGAGGGTTCAAGCTGTTAAATGTCCAGTTGAAGGTCTGCCACACTAAATATACAACAAACACGTACAAGTCCACTTAGCTTAATGCTAACCCACAATGCAAAAACCCCACTTACCTGCTAGTAATTAGCATAAATAGTCACAGTTTTAGAAGCAAAAACACAAACGACAAACAAAACAATACTCACAGTCATGTCTTTATCTTCTGTGAAAAAAACGCTAATATTACAGCATCATACTGTGTTAGTATAGTAAAAGTCCATTTTTCTTCATTTGTACCTAATGTACCGTATTATACTGCCTCCTGGTGGCCAAGATGGGCGCAACGAATTGGATAGTAGCGTTAAAACATGTACAAACTGTTTTAATTATCTACAATTTATTTATTACTCTGTTTTCAAAAAGTACAATATTAGATTACTATTTGTCCTTATATAAAAAAAAAACCCAACAACAACTCATATTTCAAGGCACCACTGTAGAGTGTGAACAGTGTGAGAAGTGGCTAGGCTATGCTAACAGTTAGCATATAACGGTGAGCTTGAAATTGAATTGAATTGAAATTGTAAATAATAAACAGCCTTAACATTCACGATTGTACATCCTGACGGAGCGACGTGAGGGAGGGGGTGGGTGCGGTGGGGGTGATTTTTGGCACATGCACACCCCAGGATAATCGTTCAGAAACATCTGAAAAGTGGGCAAAAAAGCAAAAATGCTCCATGACGATCTTTCTTATTCAAAAAAGTGTTTTCTTTTGGTCCAGGGTTTGGCGCTCCGGGGAGAGCGGTGGCGAACCCCCCACCGCCGCCTCCCCCTGGTCCCCGGAGGTGACGGCCGAGTCCTGGTCGGGCTCGCCCCGCCTGGCCCGCCGCCGGTCCTCCTCCTTCTTCCACTTCATACGGCGGTTCTGGAACCAGATCTTGATGTGGCGCTCGGTCAGGCTGAGGGTGAGAGCCAGTTCCACGCGGCGAGGCCTGGAAATGTAGCGGTTGAACAGGAATTCCTTCTCCAGCTCCAGGAGCTGTGCGCGCGTGTAGGCCGTGCGCGTGCGCTTGCTCTCCTCGGCCTCCGCCATCATGTAGGGACCTGGACAAACACAGGCGGTTCAGTTCGGAATCATTAGTTAACTAATTAATTGAAAAAACAGAAAAAAATTATAATAAAAAAAAACCAGTTAATATGCAAACCCGCGTGTGCCGAACCGCGAGTTTGCGGGGGTTGACTAAACAACTTGAAACTTATTTTTTTGAAGATTCGTCTGACTATCTGGCAATCAATTTTTCCTCTTAGCAACCAATCTGAGGACTTAAAAATGTTGCCGTTATTGTGGCTGCTGCTGGGGGCGAATTTGAAATCTGATTGGTTAAAGAAAACAATCCCTTTTAATATATCGGCCAGCTCAAATGATTCTGAATAATAATATAAAAAAATTTAAAAAAAACACAAGAACAACAATAAATCTAACATAGTAGCTAATGGAAACAGTGCAGCAAATAAAAACAATATTCTTAAAACATAATTCATATTTGACATACCGTATTTTAGGCATGTGAATAGGCCTACGTTTAACTCAACAATCGGCGACATTTTGGGACTGGGAGCTTGATCCACAATCGATTAGCACAGGGGTACCTAATATTGTGACCCCTTAGTGCATAAAAACAAAATGAACAAAAGACAATTAACACGGTTAATATAGTATTATAAGGATTATATTTGTATTGAAATCCTCATTTATGAAGCCATTTCTCAAAAATAAATAAAAGAGTAGCCTACCATTTTTTTTTAAAGCACCTAAAATGTTGCACAGTATTAAGCAGCATCAACATTTTATATATACGTTATTTTAAATGCTTAAGTCTGCAAAAATTGTAATAACTAGTTATCTTTTTTTTGTTTGTCCTATTATAATACAAAAAAAGTGCAGGCACATTTTCTATTATGCAGGCTTGAACCCAATATACGACCATATTGTAAAAATGATTATAATTCTGATTTGAAGCCCTTTTATATTATCAAAAAGCAATTTATAGTTATGTATATATATATTTTTAATGTTGTTCTTGTGCACACAATATAGCTAAATGAAAGTTCATTTCAACTGAATTTGAATCCAATTTGTAACACTAATGGCAAACTTTACAATATTTTAAATTCATTCCGAAGTCACTTTTGATGCATGTAATAAAAAAAAGAAGATATAACGCTGTAGTAAAATCTAAACATTTTAAAAGTCCATGTAGCCTATGCAAAAACAATTTAAAAAAAATAATATGAACTATAACGCATATATATGTAAATGTTAAATAACGATAGAGTCACCCTTTTATTTAATTAAACAACATTATTAATGATTAACCTTTTTTGACGATAAGAAACAATAAAAAAATCCCGACAAGGTTAACTGCTCGTAAAAACGATTCCCTGTGAGTCACTCTTAAAAGCAATACAAACATAATCATCATCATGTAATAAGCGTTAAGCTACCTGTCCACTGCGCCTTCCACGTGTGGGAGTGAGATTTGCTGCTTTTCATCCAGGGGAAAGGAAGGTGAAAGCGGCCCTGAGAATCGTCCGTGTCGCCGAAGGCCGCGGCGGGCGTAAGCGGAGGCGGCGGCGGCGGCGGGTGTTGGGGCACCTGGCTCGGGTGCGGCTGCTGCTGGTTCTGGTGGTGGTGGTGCAGCAACTGCATCCCGAGCTCTTCCCGCAGCGGGAGCCCGTAGGCGGACTCCGCCGCCAGGCCGTCGGCCGCCTCCAGGGTGCCTCCCGCCGGGTACCCGGCATGCACCTGGCGGCTCATGTAGAGGCAGGGCGGCGGGTTGTGGCCCTGGGCGAACTCGTCCGGGTGTGGCGCCCTCTGGTACGCGCAGGAGTCCTTGAACGGGAGGTGCTGGTACGCGTGGTTGTCCCGATGCATGGCTGCCGCTCGCTGCAGGGCCCTTGCCCCTGGCGTGGACCTTCTCCTCTGCTGGCTGCGCCCACTTGGCGTGCGCAGGTGTGCCCGCGGTTGGATCACGTGAGGCGGCAGCGAGGCCAGCCATTGGCTGAGAAGGGGCATTCGCTAAATTGAACAAAGTAAATACACGCACGTGCGGATTTATTGGAGCTTCTTGTGTCAATCGGGATACGTTGGATTTGACGTGCAGTGGTTCCCCCGCGTGTACTCGCGGTTCGAAAGCTGCGGAGTCACGCAATTGGCTTTTTTTCTATTTTGCAGTTTTGTTTTATTTTCTGGGTGGGGGGGGGGGAACCCCGTTTTTCGTTAAAAGGGGTATGTTCAAGGTTCGCCTGAAAAAGAAAAGAAAAAAAATGTCAACAATGCTAAACAATACAAATCCAATGTATTTGTTGACAAAAAGTTTGTCACTTCCAGTTCTGATTGGGAAATTAAACAAAAAAAAACAGAAAGATGAAACTTAAAAAAAACAACAACACTAAAAAGGACCAAAATAAAATCCTTTATTGACAAAAAAAGTTGCTCACACTCAACTCTGGTTAACGGCTGAAACTATTGAAAACTGACACGAAAGACAGGAAGTAAAATCCCTACAAAATAAAACGGGTAACAGCCTAAACAGCCCAATTCAAAGTCCTTTATGCACAATTTACGTCAACATTGGCTCCACCTGAAAGTCAAACTAACGGGGATGGGAAACAATAAGTTAAAGCCTTACAAAATAAAACCAATTTCAAAAATAAAGCCATTCACAAAAATGCTGGTTAGTTCAACTTCTGGTTGAGAGATCATCCATCCATCCATTTCCTTAACAAAGGTCGCGGGGGGCGCTGGAGCCTATCCCAGCTCGGGCAGTAGGCGGAGTACACCCTGAACTGGCTGCCAGCCAATCGCAGGGCACACAGAGACAAACAGCCGTCCACACTTATGGACAATGTGGAGTGTTCAATTAACCTGCCATGCATGTCTTTGGAATGTGGGAGGAAAGCGGTGTACCCGGAGAAAACCCACGCAGGAAGTTGAAACCTTACAAAATAAAACCAGTAACAGTGCTAAACCATCCAAATCAAAAATCTTTTGTTGGCGAAAACTTGGCCGGCCCCAACTTTGGTTTCGAGATGAAACCAACGGAAATGGGAACAAAAGACAGGAAGTTGGAACCTTTCAAAATAAAATAATTCAAATCACACTCCTTTGTTCCCCCCAAAATTTGTTATTTTTTTCCGAAAACACTTTTGGCCAATTTGCCAACATTAGGCATGGCAGCACACAAGACTTGCGCGGCGTAGCCGTGACGCCGATGTGAACGGCTCATTTAACAGCACTTAGCGGCTCCGAGGCGACGGCGACAAACATGAGGCGGCGCACTCGCGCCGCGCTTACTGGTCATTAGTCTTGCTTTATGTACACTGCGCGTTAGGCCCCATTAAGCAAGGCCTCTCCTGGTTAGCCGATTAAGATGGAACTCAATTACCGTCTTTGCGTGCGTGTCAACTGTGAGCACTTTCATGCAGTGACGCGTCCCAACATCTCCGTGCCCACTTCTGTTGCAAATCAGCGAGCACTTAAAGAAAATGGCAAATGACAGGTGGATTACGGCCTGTTTTACTGCCACTTCTCCGGTTCTTCCTTCCTGCTTAGACCCTTGTGAAACTAAAAAACGGATTTGATTTAAAAAAACAAAAAAAACAAAAACGTCATCTAACCCATTCCTAGTTTATGAAAATCAGGAGTAAGAAAGGGGCGGGGAAAGTAAAATATCTACTTTTAGGGTCACTTTTAGGTATTTCTGTACCCTTTCTAGTACACGCACTTGCTCGAGTTGTTCAACAGCGACAATAAAGCGCTCAGTATCTTAATGGGGCTCTCACACGTACAATAAAAGAGCAAGTGGCGCGACTGGACGCCAATCAGCGACGGGCTGGACGGCGTTTATATTTGAACATCCTTTCGAAGAGGAAGGAAACAGTTAAAAAGGAAGATATCTTCCACGTGGATAATGCGAGTTATGGGGCGGGTTGGCATTACAGTGTGAAAGAGTCACATTTATACGACGACGTCAAACAATAAAGTGTCAACAAGTCAGAGGAGGGGGCACTTTTAACCATCTGTCTGTCCTAAAAAAAAAAAAATGCAGCATTTTGTAAAAAAAAAAAAAAAAAAAAAAGACTTCAAGATCAACACAAAATGGCGGTTGGTGTTAATGTCCTCTCTACAAAATGGCTCCATTGTCGTTTCACATCAAAACTACTTAAAACAAGATACTTGACTCATTGAGCCATTTTCAGCAGTAAAAAGTAAATATTTAGTCTATAATTAATGTGGTAACTTCATTATTTTTCATGTACAATTAATACTTAAAAAAATGATAATAATTCTACTTGCTGTCGACTTAAGATGACATCACCTGTGCTGAGGAAGTAGGTAATGACCAATCATGGCTTTTTTAAAGGTATTAATTGTAACTGAAAAATAGGGAAATAATCAAATTCATTCTGGACAAACTATTAACTTCACTGCTGAAAATAGCTCATAAGTCAAGTATCCTTTAGAAGTTTCTCATTTGAATGAGGCAAAAAAAAAAAGGGGAAAAAAAAGGACAAGCTCTGTAAGAAAATGGTTGCAAGAAAAAAAAGACACGCGCTGTAAAAAAAAAAAATGGATGCAAGATTTTTCATCTAGATGTACCTTGTGATTGACTCGTCATGGCGTACCCCCGCTACTTCGGAAGAAATGTTTAAATCTCAACTTCAAACGTATTACTACATTCTCGCATTATATGCAACTATCTTGCCCTGCCTCACCACGTGCCATCGAGACTTTTGGCCTGTTTTAGTGCCACTTCTCCTCTTTCCTTCCACCTTTTCAACAGTCAACTGTGATGAGGACCGACACAAGGGATGGATTAAAAACTTGAATCCATCAATTTGCTGAGCTTGTCCTTGTCTTTGACGTCCGTCTGTCTTTATCCGATGTCCGTCTGTCTTTATCCGACGTCCGTCTGTCCTTTTCCGGCGTCCGTCTGTCTTTTTCCGGCGTCCGTCCGTCTTTTTCCGGCGTCCGTCCGTCTTTTTCTGATGTCCGTCCATCCGACCTCTCGTCCCTCTCGCGCTTACGTCCGCGACTTCTCTCCCGCTCTCCGTCCCGCCTCTTGGTGTCGCCGCTATACATGTTCCCGCGGTGACGCTTGTGCGAGTGTCCGCCGTCCCGTCCGGCGGAGGGCGACCGACTGCGGCTCCTCCAACCAGGTGACTCCCGCCTCGTAGCGTGTGACGAGTGTCCCGCTTTAGGCTCGCCGGGACGCTGCTGCAGGCCGGTTGAGCGCAAGGTGTTGAGGAGGAAGCGCTTGTTGGTGCCCCGCAATGGACATTTCAACCTGATGAAAAATGAGCACAAACAAGTTCAAAATGTCGTTCTGAGATTTTCAGTTGCTCGAACAAGTGGGAAAATCAGTTGTACTAAGTGGAAATGCAATAACAGATTTTTCCAGGGTCGCTTGGTGCTGCTGTTTTGGTTTCCAAAAGTTCAATTCACTCTTTCATGTCCACAATTGAACATGGGCGTGCAACAAAAACACACTGACGTCATCACTGGTGGACTCACCATCCCGCAGGGCCCATCGTTTCGGCTCTTAGCCGAGCCCTGTCAGTCTCTCTCAGGAGCTCCTCTACAGCACGTCTGCAACACACGCAAATGAGTCAAGTGGACGAAAATACCGGGGGATAAAAATGGGCACGAAAACCAAGAGCATGAACCTAATGAGCGTCAAGTGCTCCATTATTAAGCAGACAAGCCGCGTCCCGATTTAACCCAATCTGGGTAAAGGTGTTAGCTAGCGGCTCACAGCTAATTACTACGTTAACATTAAAAAACACTGTTGCTACGTACGTACTTTTCCAATTCGCTTTCTTCCTCTGCCATAACTACGCGATTGATTGAAAGTGAAATGATATAGAATCCCGTAAATGGGCTGTTTTATTATATTTAAATAGCGAACGGACCGCTTGTTTATCGCGCCGGGGTCCTAACTGTAAGGACCCAAAGGTGGCCGAGTTAATGCCTGATGGAAAAATCCAATCCTCTTTAGACAAAGGTGGAACTGAAACGACCTTTAATATCGATTTTTTTTTTAAACAAAATCCCTGAACGAAAAAAAAAAATAGGCTTGCGCAACAAAATACATTCTTAGTAACGAGCCTGTTTAGAGAATGTAAGGCTGCAAGTCTGTTTTCAAAAGTGAAATCAATGAAAATGAAAAATCAATCTCTAGGGAATTTATTTACACTAACAAAGTATTTGTACTTTATTACTTCCCACACTTCATTTTAATTAATGCACACAGTCACATTAGTTTGTTTTTATTGTCTGGTCAACTTTATTATCGCCCCCCCCCCCTTTTTTTTCATTATGACCCTCCCAAAAATATTTAATAACATAAGTTTTTCTACTACTTGGAGAATATTTTCGAAGTAATTTTACTATTTGGGAATTAACCGTCGGTTGTTTTTTTTCCCCACACGCAGGCATAGTTTTTGAAGCCCCTCCCGGAGTGGATGCGCGCGCCGCCTCCTCCTCCAGATGATTGACAGCGGTGGGCGTTTTCGTGCGGGTTCGCAGGGACGCCGACACTTTGCGGTGAGTGCGTGGATTTGCGGTGAGAGACGCTAACCATCGCCCCCACCCCGCCCCCCAAAACCACCAGCTCTTTCCCCCCTTTTCGGGGTCGGGATGCAAGACGCGGAGGAACATCCGGATTAGGTAATGTATCACATCTGCATGCACGTCTACAATGTCACTTTGTGTGTGCGTGTGTGCGTGTGATGGGGGGCTCGGCTTTGCACTGATATTGAGGGCTTGTTGATGCTGTCAGACAGATGCTCACGTTCCCATCATGACACTGCAGTGTGGGTACCAGCCTGCAGGATGGAGGACAATGACAAAATGAGTGATAAAAAAAAAAACTCAAGCGGGTTTGCAGGCTTGTTCTTGTAAAGTAGACAACAGCAGCCTCTCTGGATCAAAAAATCGGACCACAAAGAGGGCTTTATGTACAAAAAAAAGGGCTAAGCTGACAAAGAGCAAAACATCTATATGGATTGTGCCGAGATTGGTTTAGACAGGTGAAGGGCCAACCGTCTGTTACTGACGTAGGAAGGCGGTGACCTCACCAACTGTGCGATTTAAATCTGAGATTTTAAAACGGATGGTTGCACGCTGGTGTCTACAAGTGTGATGTCACAGCTTTGTTTTAAAAACGGAAACAGAGGGAGCCTTGTGTCCTCATGCTTAATTCATGTCCAGCTGCGGGGATGGAGACAAGCAGGCAGTCACATCCAAGGAGAAGAGGGAGAAAAGAGAGTGAGCTTCCTTTAAAAAAAAGAAGAAGAAAAAAAAAAGGAGGCTAGAATAATTAACAGCCGGACTCTGGTAGCTAAGGAGACGGCGGAGACAGGTTGTCACGGGGACCGTAACCAAGGAGACGGGACAAAAAGAGACTGGGGGTGGAAAACGCATCAAGGGAGGGCTCATCGTGTCATGCTTCCTCGGCATCCTGTGAATGTCAAGCGCCGTGGAAGAAGAGCAGGATAGGGGGCCTGGTACCCATCCTGGTCGCCATGGCGACAACACGGGATAGCGAGAGCCAGGTGTTGTGTCACACGCGAGTCGAGGTACGCCCTCTGCCGGAGCCGAAAGGGGATCGGCGAGTAGAACCTGGCTCTGGAACATTCCATGGGAGAGGAGCGTTGAGAAATCTTTCATGAATCCGTTTTTGGCTTTTATCGCCAAGATTTTTTTTCCCTCTCCTCCGCTTATGTATTTTTATTTTTTTTAAGTGGACAATGTCCTGATCTGTGTTGTTGACATGTGCCACATGAAAACACAGTGTATGAAGTGCTGCATCCATGAGTGAAAATACTCATCTTGCGCTACCCCCATGCAAACTCTGGGCAAAATCCATAGACAAATTTATTGGCGAGATCAAGCCGCTGGGGTCGTAAAGGTCAGGCTCCACCCCCGGTCGTCATGGTAACAAAAGCCTGACTCCTCATTGGCCGAGCAGCATACGGGACGGAATGAAGGCTGGCCCGCTTGAGAACATTCAAGTGGCTGATTTCAGCAAGAGACAATAGGGTGTACAATTTTGTCCCTTGGGGTATTTTGATGAATGCAAGTACACGGAACGGTTTTGTGAAAAACAAATCTCGTGCTATTTTTGGCTCCTATCGCCAAGATGTCCACCCCATTAATCACATTCATGCCTGCTGGTCCTCCCCTCTCTTCTTCTCTGAATGCTCCTTTTTCATCTCTAAAGGACACAACTTTTGACTTTTTATGGCTGGCCTATTTTCAGAAGTTTGTCGTTCTTAAGACGGCACAAGACAAAATATTATACGCACTAAATCAGTGTTCGATCTCGCAAAACTGTCCATCTACCTTCTAAGTCCCGAAGATCTAAATTAATAAAACTAAAAAAAACGGCGTGCTGTCATCCGCAAAGGTTGAAAAAGTCTATTTTGGTGGTTGTATAAAACACAGACAGACAAATATACCATACATGGAGATCTGCACCATATAGATGCCTCAGCTCGACACAGATGATAAAGAATATATGACCGAGTACTGAGTTTCTGCACCATTTCTGTTCAAATATTAGTTGCTTAACCTCAATTCAGACCCATAGATGCTTACGGTGGACGTGACATATTTGCGTGTCTAAACCAATAAAACGCATCATTTGGACGATGTCAACACATCTGGTTCATGATTGGATCCTAGCTAACCAATCACAATCGCAAGTTGATTTGCATGATGTTCATGTTAAAATATTTACATAAAAGCTTTGCCCATCAAAAAAAATGCGGGTCTGAAGTGTTTGAAGGGCTTTATATATGTTTCCCATTATACTTTAGCATTAGCATTAAGCTAGTGCACTAAATATGGGGTGGTCACTCATCTCAGGATACCACTGCAAAAAAATAAAAAATAAAAATCTTGAGTCATTACAGACATCTGTTTTGGGAAGTAAAAGTAAAAATTGGGCAGAAAAATAACCACTCAAGTGATGTACAGCTACCTGAAAAATCCCCTTGTAAATCTCCTTTGTTTTGTCAGCCTCTTAAAAGCCCGCTTTTCCCTTTCTTTCTTTCTTTCTGTTGCTCTCCCGGTCCCCTCTTTCCCCTCCGCCTCAATCCTGGATAATTCCCTCTCGGTGGAATTGGAAGATTGCAGTGGGGCGAGAGCAAAAAGAGAGATTATACTGTCAGATTAGAGGACAGGAGCAGCGATACATAATCTCGGTGCCACACACACACGCACGCGCACGCGCACACACGGAGGCTTTTGTAGCATGCAACACACTGGGCTCACGTGCGCAAAGTATTTGCCACATGAATAAATGCCCGGGCAACATAATCAGACACTTGTTGTTTTCCCCCAAACAGCTGTCTCACCCTCTGACCCGCAGGGTTGTGATGCGCCATCATCCGCCGGGGGGCGTCCGTCCTCGCCGCAAGCCGTTCGTGCCGTGACGCTTATGGGCTAGGAGCTCGCCGGCCGCCTTTCGCCGGGATGGGCAGCCCGGGATGCGAGGTGGCTCTCTCCGGGCCCGCCGAGCCCGCCCCGGAGGCCCCGTGCCCCGAGTGCGGCCAGGTGCACCGCGGCCGGGAGAACCACCTGTACAACTACCGTCTGGAGGTGGACGACGACCTGGTGTGCCACATCTGCCTGCAGCCGCTGGTGCAGCCGCTGGACACGCCGTGCGGCCACACCTTCTGCGCCCGCTGCCTGCGCAGCTTCCTGCAGGAGAGGGACTTCTGCCCGCTGGACCGCACGCGGCTGCAGCTGCCGGCGTGCCGCAGGTCCAGCATTCTGGTGCACAAGCTGCTGGACAAGCTGTCGGTCACGTGCCCGCTGACGCCGCTATGCTCGCTCAGTATGCCCAGATGTGACCTGGAGGCGCACCTCAAACACAGGTGAGCATGAAGAATGATTTTTTTGTGTGTGTGTGTGTGTGTGTGTGTGTGTGTGTGTGTGTGTGTGTGTGTGTGTGTGTGTGTGTGTGTGTGTGTGTGTGTGTGTGTGTGTGTGTGTGTGTGTGTGCGAGACACTGCAGAAGGATATCAGAAATGCCAAGGACAAAAAGTGTGATGTGTTAAAATTAGCGATGTCAAGCGATTATTATTTTTTTAACCAATTAATTGCACAATTTTCCATAATCGCGATTAATCGTTTTTTTTTTCTTACTTCTGCTTTTTTGTACAAAACTTGTAACAGATACTTGAGTGAAATCTTTACACTTAAAAAAATAAATAAATTAATCTTCAGAGTTAACACTAATTTTGACAGCCCTAGTTAAAATGACTAAGAAGTATAAAAAAATATTTTCTGGGAAAAAAAAGCCTCAAAATGATTTTCCTTTATTTTCTTGAGTGCTGTCAAGCGATGCATTGTTTTAAACTAATTAATTGCACAATTTTCCATAATTAATCGCATTTTCTACAAACCTTGCAACATATTTACTTGAGTAAAATCTTTACACTTTAAAAAAAAAATACATTAATTTTCAGAGTTAAAACTAATTTTGACAGCCATATTTAAAATGACAAGAATGAAAAGTGAAATATAAAAAATATTTTCTGGGGAAAAAAAGCCTCAAAAATGATTTTCCTTCTTTTTTTCTCTGATGCCATCACAAAAGAAAAGTAAGACGACAACCATGGGACGAGCAGTGGCATGAACCACAAATAGGTAGAAAGGGAGTTTAAACGCATTCTTTGGCCTGTGGCCCGTTCGGACCAGGTGCTGTGAAACCTTGAGAGAGTGGAAGGTTGGAGGGGATGGTGGCGGGGGATTACCGGGCTGTTAGGTCATGTGACGAGGGATTAGTGGCTCCCAAGTCATCCAGTCATGGGTTGGCCAGCCAGAAGCTCCTCAGCCTTCTCTCACTTTTCTTTCTGGCAAACATGCTGAGCAACTTCAACACCAGAGATCTTTTCAATCACTTCTTCTGCGAGACGGCCAAGGGCAACCCCGGCTTGTGGTGAGTGGAAGGCAAATGTAGATATCGATTAAGTTTTGAGAATTGGGAACGTTTCTGTCTGGCAAATGCAGCAGTGCCCCCTCAAATGAGATTCGGACTTGTGGGGCATGTTTTGGCCTCAAAAGTCATGTGACAGAAAGCAAACTCGTTTGTTCATCTTTAGGGCCTGGGCGATTAATCGGCCGCCGATTATAATCGGCCGATGATTGCCCTTCAAACATCGGCCGATTGGGCCAAAATGAGAGATTGTTTTCCCTTTAAAATGTTCGACTGTAATCAAAGAAAAACAACGTTTTCGATGCTGTAAAAGTACCCTGAATGCACCATTTTGCTTGCGTAGCATTAGCAACGAGCAAGTGTTTCGCATAAGTGATTCTGTTGTCCCCAAGCGTCCTTTAAGCTGTTTAATGACACCCTAGTTGGAGGTAACTGTAAAACTAAACACACGGCAATAAGAATTATAGCCACTGTATATTTAACAGCGCGAATGCTAAAGTGAATGGAGGATCCCTTTCAAATGCTAATGAAAGTTAGCGTCAACTTTGAGAGTGTTTTTCCTTCAAATAACGAATATTCACACATAAATGCTGTAGAAGCACATGCTCACCGGTAAGATAACATTAAGTCAAGGCACAAATTCTGTGAAAAACAAGTTATTTAAATATAATTTAATCGCATTATATAAATATATATTTTTTATATATAATCAGGTAATCTGTATTTTTTTCTGCCAAAAATCGGTATCCGTCTTAAAAAAAAAAAGCATATCGGTTGGGCCCTATTCCGCATTCAAGCTTGAGTTTATGGCTAGCCTGGCGCTAATGCTAAAGTGAATGGGGGATCCCATTCAAATGCTAAAGGGAAGTTAGCATAGACTTCGGGAGTGTTTTTCCTTCAAATAACACGCAAATGCTGTGGGAGCACATACCCAAAAGAGGTTTAAAAAAAAGATACCCTGATCTTTACCCCATTGAGAACCTGTGTAAATGTGCGATATCTGGAACGTTTTTTGGGGCCCGGGAGATTTTCAAAAGTGACTTGTTGATTTTTCCCAACCATCCAGCGCGTTTTGACGCTTCGCTCATTGGCAGCTTAGCCGCTTGTCATCCCCCTCACCGAGCATCTTAAGGGGATTTCCATTAACCAGCTCACGCTAACAAGCAGTGAAAAGCTTTTCCGATTCAGCTCCTTTTTTTTTTTTTTTTGGCCAACATCTCACATTTGCCCGTACACGCTTCATATCACTTCTCTCTTAAAAAGTGGCCAGATCCTTCCGACAAAACCCAAAAAAACATCTTAGGTTATTTTATCAAGAGAATCAGTTACTAACCCAGAAAGATCAATGGAGGGATTAGTGTAACATTCTTTTAAATAAAGATCAGACCTCTGACCGCACGTGGGTATTAACCGCCCTTCACTTAGCGACTTACAGTTCCCAAGATAGCAAAACGGCGACATTTGACTCCTGCCGTTTTGCAAGCGGACAACTCGGGATGAGGTGATTAAAAGGGGACAAGCGCTTGCATAAAAGCCACTTCAAAAGTCAATTTCAACATGTGACGTAACAAACCGCTACCTGGCCCAAGGTGCCCAGGGACACGATGTCAGCAGACCAGCGTGGACGGCCCGCGCAAGGAGATCGGCGACGATCGACCGTCGGCGAAAAGTCCTCCGCGATCCCCGCGCTCGCCGCAGACCGACCTGGGTGACGCCACCCCCTCGCCGCCGCTCGGCGGCGACAACCCGCCGATGAGGACCAATGAGGCGGGCCTGGACAACCCCGCCTTCGAGGAGAGCACTGAGGAAGACAGTGAGTTAGCAAAAAAAAAAAAATCGAAATAAAGGCATTATCAGTAAGCTCCGTTGGTCTTGAATTGTGGGTGTGGTCTTTCAGGTGTGGTGGGCATGGAGTGCATCATCCCCAGGGTGAAGCGACCCCTCAGTAACCCTTGCATCCACCTCCTCCGCTCGGTCAGCTCTACGTCCTCTGGCTGGGACTGCCCCGAGTCGCCGCCTCTTTCCGCAGAAGAAGGTACAAAGTCACTTCAATTCGATTTCAATTGGTTCGTATTCATACAGTGATAAAAAAAAGAAAAAAGAAAAAAAAGAGATGGATTGATGTACTATGTTACCGGTTCGGTCATTGTTTTCTAAAGTAGAAGCAGATGTTGGCAAATGTCTTACTTTGATTAAACACAGAAGATAATCGGTCTTCCTTCTTCAAGCACTACAGAAATAAGTGAACAATTACTGTTGATATGCTGAAATCAGAGGATTTGGACAATTTTGAATTAACAAATGGCTCCAAACGATTACTCCATTATGAAAAATAGTTGTTGATTAATTTGATAATCGATTACTCGATTCATTTTTATAGCTCCAATTTCAATTCAACAATTACTGTTGATATGCTGATATTAGAGGATTTGGACAATTTTAAATGGAAAAAATGGCTCCAAACGATTATAAAAATAATTGCCATTAATTTGAGAATTGATTAATCGATTCATTTTGACAGCTCTAATTTCAATTCAAGTTCAGCTGTTCTAGTAGGCTTTCCCGGACATTTTTTTTAGTAGAGCTGACAAAATATTCAATTTTGTAATCAGATTAATCACATCATTAATCGCTTAATTAAAAAGGCTTTTTTGTCAACATTTTTTGCCCGACAAATTTGACGAGCACCTGCTATGTGTTCATTCTTTCGACATTTAATGCTATGAGGACATCTTAAACATTTTTTGATCCACTGCACGCTCTCATCCTCAGTTAATTACGTGCATAATTTAAAATGGAAAAAAATGACAACCAATATTTTTTACATAAATATTCAGAAAATCATACATACGCATTTATTAAATGCTTGACTTAAATGCATGTAGGTATGTTTATTGCGGAAACACAACCGATGCTACTTTTAACAACTATCCACTGTCAGCTAAAGGATCATCTGCGGTCAAAATTAATAGTAAAAGTTAATACATGATCAACGCGATAATATTTGACTTTGATAGCACTATTTTTTTTAAAAGCGCTTAGAAAGCGGAGGGTAGTAAAATAATTATCGATTTGCGGCGCCAACAGGCTGCGTCAAGTTGCCGTCGCTTCCCGAAGGCGAGATAACGGCGGTGGAGGTCCACCGGGCCAACCCCTACGTGGAGCTGGGCATCAGCATCGTCGGCGGGAACGAGACGCCGCTCATCAACATCGTGATCCAGGAAGTGTACCGGGACGGCGTGATCGCCCGGGACGGGAGGCTGCTGGCGGGGGACCAAATACTCCAGGTGAGATGAAACGGAATTTTTGTCTTCTCCATTTCAATTGGCCACCTCACGGATGTGAAATGAACCTCGCTCGTCCAAAGGTGAACAACGTGGACATCAGCAACGTGCCGCACAGTTTCGCCCGCTCCACGCTGGCGCGGCCTTGCACCACCCTGCAGCTGACCGTGCTCCGGGAGCGGCGCTGCGCGTCGCGGGCGCCGCCCTCCGCCCCGCCCGTCCCAAAAGCTCCCTGCTCCACCCCCGAGGGCAACCCTCCCAGCCCCGTGTCGCTGAGGATCACCTTGCACAAGCGCGACTCGGCCGAGCAGCTGGGCATCAAGCTGGTGCGGCGGACCGACGAGTCCGGGGTCTTCGTGCTGGACCTGCTGGATGGGGGGCTGGCGGCGAAAGACGGCCGGCTGCGGGGCAATGATCGCGTTTTGGCCGTCAACGAGCAGGATCTGCGCCACGGGACCCCGGAGCAGGCTGCGCAGATCATCCAGGTGCGGATGCGTTCGGGGACACCGAAGCTTGGGGGGGAATTTTGATTGAATTAAAAAAAGTCATCAAATGTAATCATTAGGAGTGTCAAAATGAGTATTTTATTTTTGAGTTAATTTAAAGTTCCTTTAAACTTAAATGACTGCACGTCAAAATTTTGCAGTAATAACTTTAATAATAATGCATATTTATGTGGAGACTGTGGTTAAGTTGTATTTTATAATTTGTAAAATATATTTTTAATTTTAACTCAATTTTATGAATTATTATGAAATTACTGTCAATGATGAAAAAATGCAGCCATATTTCTATTAGTTTACCTTTTTTTCCCAACTTTTATGTCAACAAGAGTATGAAAACTTAAAAAAAAATGATTGTACATTTAGAACAGATATAGAATGTGCGATTAATCGTGAGTTAACTATTAAAGTCTTGCGATTAATTACAACCTAAAGATAATGTATTTTGTTGCTGTTGAGGGATGTAATTGTTTATGCTAATTGTTTTATTAGATTAAGTTATTATTGAATAGATTGACTTTCATTACTTTTTAAATTAAATGTGTTGTATATTTTATTGTACATTTAGAACAGATATAAAATTTGCGCTTAATCGTGAGTTAACTATTGAAGTGATGCGATTAATTACGATAAAAAATATATAATGGCCTGACACCCCTAGTAATATTACTTTAAAAAAAGTAATTGGAACTTGTAACTTGACAGGCTAGCGGCGAGCGCGTGCACCTTCTCATCGGCCGACCCAGCAAACCGACTCCGCCGCCGCCGCCAAAATCCAGCTCCACCAGAGATCTCTACTGCCTTGATCACTTCCTGCCTAACCACAGCACCAGCCCCAGTCCGCTGCCCTTGCACCTCTCCCGCACCAGCACGCACCGGGTAAACGCATACGCCCACATTCTCCCCCGCCCCCAAACCATATCTCAATTTTTTTCAAGTCGTCAGTAACTCTAAAATATTTGCCGGCGTTTCCAGGATCTTTCCCAGTGTGTCACTTGCAAGGAGAAACACATCACTGTGAAGAAGGAGCCCCACGAGTCTCTCGGCATGACGGTGGCGGGTGGGCGGGGCAGCAAGAGCGGCGAGCTGCCCATTTTCGTCACCAGCGTCCAGCCGCACGGATGCCTGTCGAGGGACGGGCGAATCAAACGAGGTGAGAACGCCTCCCACTGAAACGTGTCGAGCCGGCCATTTGTTTATTGTCAACAAATCTCGATTTATCCAAACTTACTCATTTGTCATCTCGCAATATAAATCAATAATCATGCCCAAAAATGTACTATAGGCATAAAATGTATGATGCGGGTAGACTGGTCGCCATGACTGGATGGGACGCGACTAGACTGGTCGCCGTGACTGGGCGGGAAGCGACTAGACTGGTCGCCGTGACTGGACGGGAAGCGACTAGACTGGTCGCCATGACTGGACGGGACGCGACTGGTTCTTCAGCAAAAACTAGGTTGCGCTTGAAATACTTCCTGTTTTCAATCTGCTTCCTCAAATTTCCAGTTCGTGTGCTGCCATCTGGAACAATTTCATTTCATTTCAATGGGGAAAATTGATTTGCTCATAACAAATTAAACTCCCAAGTCAAGCTCCCTAACTTTTTTGAGAATACCGCATAACCTCCTCGCTCCCTCTCCCCCCCCCCCCGCCCGTGTCAGGGGACGTCCTCCTGAGCATCAACGGGCAGGACTTGACGTACCTGAGCCACAGCGAGGCGGTGGGCACCCTGAAAGCCAGCGCCGCCTCGGCGTCGGTGCAGCTGCGCGTGCTGGAAGTAAGCATGGTGGAGGAGCGCCAGCGCGACCAGCTGCTGCATCACCACGCTCACGACAGCGACTTCGACGCCAACTGGTCGCCCTCCTGGGTCATGTGGCTCGGGCTCCCCAGGTGAGTTGATGAAACATTTGCTGAAAGGAGGAGATTGTGCATGTTGGCTTCCATGGAATTTTGGGAAAGTGTACCGTGCCTATTTATAAGCAACTTTTGTTTTTAATAGATCAAAGGGACTAGGGGGGCCATTTTTATTCTTCAAGTTATCTTACATAAGGCACAATTGTACGGGGGATCAAAAAAAAAAATGACAAAGTGAAAATATAAATGAAAAAAAAAAATATATATATATATATATATATAAGTAAAAATAAATACAAAAATAAACAATTTAAAAAATAAAAATAAATGTTGAAATGAATTCAAAAATATATAAATAGAATTGAATATCAATCAATAAATAAAAATGCCCTGCATTCACATGTATTTATTTCATGCTGCCGACGCTCAGCCAGGACGAAATGTTATTCAAATGAGGGGGCGGTCCTAAGCGTATCTTGGGTTGAACTCCAGGTTGACCGTGGATAAGATAGTCGTCCATTGCTGGAGCTCTCCAATGCATGCCGGCGAGACTTCCTTCTTCGCCGAGCAGCTCACTCGACCAATGAAAGGCAGTTTGCAACCCAAGACACGCTTAAGACCGCCCCCTCATTTGAATAACATTTCATCCTGGCAGAGCATCTGCAGCATTAAATAAATAGCGTTTTTATTTATTGATTGATATTTAATTCTACTTATATATTTATTCTGACATTTATTTGCTTTATTTTTAGAATCTTGATTTTTATTGTTTTTGTTGTTTTTATTTCCATTTATATATTTTTTTATTAATTTTTTTGAGTTTTATTTGTCATATCCGTTTTTATTGTCACTTTTAGTCATTTATTTTTTATTTTGGCAGTTTTGATCCTCCATACAATTGATCCCTTATGTACAAATAAAGAACTGTTTATGGTTACAAAAAAGGTATACACAATTAAATAGTAGTAGCAGTAGATCAGGGATGGGCAACTTCATTCACGTTATGCACTTCAAACGAACAGTCAACGGTTCATGTAAACAAAACACAGTTTCTGACAACTGAGGTTGTAACATGCCTCATATGACTTCTTTTTCTGCTCATTTTGCTGGCAGTTACTTGCACAGCAGCCACGAGATCGTCCTGCGGAGGAGCCATCCTGGCAGCTGGGGCTTCAGCATCGTGGGGGGCTACGAGGAGACCCACGGCAACCAAGCCTTCTTCATCAAGACCATCGTCCTCGGCACACCCGCCTACTACGATGGACGCCTCAAGTCAGTTGGAGTCAAAAAAAAATTATCATCAATTTTACATACATGCAACTATTTTTTTTTTTATTATTGTGTTAGGTGATTCAAAATTTTAATCATATGCCTACAATAGTTAACTCACAATGAATCGCAAATTTTATATCTGTTCTAAATGTACAATAACAGTATTTCCAAGTCAAAGTAAAATTGGAAAAAAATGTTAAATAGAAATATGGCTGCATCTTTTTTAGTCATCAATGCAGTAATTTCATAATAATTCATAAAACTCAGTCACAATTAAAAAGATGTACTGTAAAAAAACGAGTGTGATATTAATTTGTGTTGGTCATTTTTCTGCCACTAGATGGCATAATTGCATTTGTAATATGTTGGTGACAGGTCTGTGCATTTTTCTTTTCATATTAAGAGCTATCTAATCTTTAACATGAACATGCAAATTTTTTTAATTACAAAATACAACTTGACCCAAATATATGCATGATTAATAAATTTATTACTGCTAAATTCTGACATGGATGAGTTTGCTGCGGTTACAGGCTTTCCAAGTAAGAGGTGGTCATCAACCGCGCGTTAAAGGAACTTTAAATTAACGCACTAATTTTGACACCCCTAAAATCAAAAACAATATATTTCATGAAAATACACAGTGACACTTTTTAACCTCGCTGACATGATCTAATCCATACCGACCTTGTCAGGTGCGGCGACATGATCGTGGCGGTCAACGGCCTGTCCACGGCGGGAATGAGCCACTCGGCGCTGGTCCCCATGCTGAAGGAACAGCGCAGCCGGGTGGCGCTGACGGTCGTCTCCTGGCCCGGCAGCCTGGTATAGCCCGGGCCCAGGTTTGCAGAATGAACTGAGACATGCTTACTGTAACATTGCGCCACCGGGATTATAATCCAGGACCAAAAAAAGCGAGATGATCGTGCCATGCCACTTGACAAGACTGCACTTCCAACACACTGCTGTGCTCATGTCATCTTCACTCTAGCAGGTGGAGACACAAACACACAAATTACAGGCAAGACATCCTGTATTCACCCCCCCCCCCCTCGCAGTTGTAAATTCCAGGGCTCCATTGAGGTGAATGCACCGTTCCGAAAGTTGAACCCTTTCACATTCAACACCAGCGTTGGATCCAGCTGAATAAGAAAAGGGCCTCATTTTCGACCGCCGCCACAACCTGGGGCTCATCATGCGCTCAGGCCCCATCACCATGACAACCAGCTGCCCAATCAGCTGTAATTTTATACATGTGAATGTGTGCGTCCTGTTTGTTTTAATAAATATTTCCTGCAAATAAAACCCAAACGAGACTCGAGTGAATGTGTCAATATCGCATTTGCAGTTCTACTGAGGCTTT
This sequence comes from Leptonotus elevatus, assembly GCF_054856555.1. NCBI lineage: Eukaryota > Metazoa > Chordata > Actinopteri > Syngnathiformes > Syngnathidae > Leptonotus > Leptonotus elevatus. Next base: position 12,174,583 of record NC_141259.1, on the reverse strand, counting down.
ATTTGCAAACAAAACGCCCAAAACATAAATTCACTCAGCTGGCAAACTTTTTTTTTTTTCTTTTAACCGGGCAATCAAATTATAATATCCTCATGATTTAGGACCTTCTAAATGCATTTCGTGCAGCTCGGCAGAAAGCTTGTTGGTCTCAGCGGCCTGCAGCTTGGTCGGTGGGACACTCCACGGCAGCTTCCTTCCGGGATACAGTTTCTAGGAGAACATTTTTATTTATTTTTGGCTCCTGCTTCACACACACACACACACACACACACAGTAACCCTACAACATGCATGGCAAGCCACTCCTACCTTGAGCTTTCTCTTGAGTGGATCATGCGCCGCTCCATGCCGCCACAGACTTTCCTAGTAGCAGCAGCAAAAATAAAAATCACATCAATCTAAATCTTAGCCCCCCCCCCCCCAATTTGCTTTTTGAATATGTGAAGCAACAACACTGCTTCCGGGTCATCATTCAACAATTTAAAAGGCAGTCTTTGTTGAGCAGAGTCACGTAATTTTACATTAGGAAAAGCTCATGGTCAAATAAAGATGTCAGTCCACTACTCACAAAACAGTAGCCATTTTTAGATTTGGGGCAAAATTTAAGGATGAATCTGTTAAATGTTTCTATATTTAAAAAGAGTGGAACAGCTATAAAAAAAATTAGATGACAGAAAGGCATACAAAGATTTTAATTTTTGGACCATCCATGTGAAATTTGAGGATCTCCCAAGGTGGAAGAAATCACTGATTTTAGTAGAGCAGGTAATTTCAATATAACATAGCAAATGATGTACATGCCATATCTCAAGAACTATAATGGCTACAGTAATGCGCTTGGTACCAAAAGCTGGAATTTGACTAATACAGTTACATATATAATAAAAAAACATTTTTGAAGTCATGACTTCAAACATGAACCCATTTTTTTGTTCAACACCTTTATTAAATGTGGCTTAAAAATGCATTTGGAGTTGTAGCTTAAGTGTGGACATTTTGCATGGCCAGTGGTATTTAAAAGGATACTTGACTCAGCCATTTTCAGCAGTAAAAATATATTTGATAACTTCATCTACGATTTAATACTTTAAAAAAAAAACACATTTGTCCACTTGCTTCCGACTGAAGAAGACAATCACCTGTGCTCAGGCAATGGGTAACGACCAATCACGGCTCACCTGTTTTCTGGGTTTGGTCAGCAGACTAAACCATAATTGGTCGTTACGTTTCCTGAGCACGGGTCATGTCATCTTCAGTCGGCAGAAAGTGGTAGAATTCGTTTTTTTTAATTGTTCCTGAAAAATCATTAAGTTATCACATTAATTATAGACAAAATATCTCACTGTTGAAAATGGCTCAATGAGTCAAGTATCCCTTTAAACCATGCAAGTAAGCAAATGTCATGCTTGTATCACCATCTGAGCATTTTGTCCCTCATCTACTAGAATAGGAGACCGTTGGAAGATTGTCCACGTTACCTTAAAGACAAAGCTCTTGCTGCAGCCGGGGTACGGGCAGCTGAAGGGCTTCTTCCCCTCGTGGTCCCCAAGGATGTGGCTCTCCAGGTTGAAACGGCGGGCAAACGTCTTTGAGCAGCCTTGCTTGGGGCACGGGAAGTTGGGCTTTCCCCCGCTGTGGTGGAGCATTTTGTGCTGGTGTAGGAACCACGTGTTGTTGAACTGCTTCTTACATGCCGGGCATGGCAGCTTAACTGTAAAAAATAAAAAATAAATAAAAATAAAAGTAATCCAAGAGGCCTGCTGTGAGAGAACAAACCAAAATGGCCGTCATACCTCTGTGTTTCTTGCGGTGCTCTTGGTACTCTGACCACGTCTTTGCCAGGAAAGGGCACAGCTCGTCCTCACAGGGGTAACCTTAATTTCAATGATACATGTGTATTATTTTCTAATTAAAACACACAAGTGTTCCCTTTAAATATAAAATTAAAATAAAAAGCATGTTTACAGTAAACATCATTCAATTATTTCCTGTATGCAGCCTTTGAAGGGAAATTTTCAGAAACCGCATCCACCATCGATGTTTTAGCAACTGACCTTTATGCATGTTCTCATGATGCTTCAACTTGCCAAGCGAGGGGAACGCCCTCGCGCAGTCATCGGCTGGACAACTAGAACAGAAAACACTCCATTTTAATAACGAGCGTGGGCAATTGTGCATCGGATTAGTAGCTCCATACCAAAACGGCAGACTGCCTTGGTGCATCCCCATGTGGGCCTTCAGCTGGTACTTCTTGTTGAAGCTACTTTGGCAGCCCTGATGCGTACACTGGAATAAATAAATACAATTTTTTTTTTAATTATTATTCATCCAACTGAATAGATGTCAAAAAGATTATCCAGAGTAATTTTCTACTGCTATGGAGTGATTATTTTTTTCCCCCTCTCTCAACTCAAAACAATCATGGCAGACAATCATAAATGTTAACCCTGTTCAATACTTAAAATGGAATACACGAATAGCAGTAAATTGGGACCAAGTTCAACATTACACCGCTACTAACGTAAATCTTAAACCCTCCACCGTTTGATAATCGGGCCTAATTTCCCCCCAAATCAAATGCCTGAATTTAGAACTCCTGTGGAGGTAATTATCCCCCCCAACAGCTCTGAAAATGCTCAGCCCATCGTAACTGTTCAACATTTAGCATCACAAATCCACCAACTGCTTCGTCTGAACGGCCAATTAGCAAATTGGTCACCGGCTAAGCTAACAGTTAGCTTAGCCACTACTATACTACTTTGCAGCAGTTTAAATGCCCGGCGGCGCCCATGCTGCCTCTCGTAAGTCAGCCTTAGGACTTACAACGGGCATTTATTCCTTATTTGCCACATTTTAAAATAGTGTTAAAAAGTTAATAAAAAAAAATCTCACTTGATATCGAGACACCTTGTGCTGGTGTGCTCGAGCGATGTGATTTTTTAAACCGGCGTATCGCAAAAACATCTCAGGGCAGCCGTCTGTCGGACATCTTCACACGAAGGAACACACAAAAAAAAAGAAGCACAAAACACATCTTAAACCTTCCATGAGATAATAGAGAAGATGAAGAGGGTCTTACTTGTGCCGCTTCTCGCCACTGTGGTTGACTTCATGTTTGTTGAGCGCATAACGGCTGCAAAAACTCTTCTCGCAGCTTGCGCAGGAAAATGGTTTCTTGGGGAAAATCCCCCAAAGAAATAAAATTATGTATATAATATAATATGTTTTTTGTTTTGTTTTTTTAAATCACCCGTACATGAACATCACATGATTTTGTAACTTACCAATCCCGTGTGTTTGCACAGATGGACCTCAAGCTTCCACGACTTGGTGAACTTGGCCTTACAGTCAAAAAACGAGCAGACGTAACTTTTGGGACCTTGCAACCTCTCCCCCATCTTTAATGAGTGCGATATAGCAGATGCGGTGTTGTGGTTGAGGATAACAGCAACCCCCAAAGATACGATGTCATAATGGGCAGGACAATTACTGACCTACACTTGGCTACTAACCACGTGCTTGATTTAACTTATTGGACCAAACCACTCTGGAGGACAAAAAGGGGGGGTCTAAAAAGTATAAAAAATTTTAACAGTACAAAAAATGGCGCAAAAAAAATGATCACAATGGGCTCTAGTAAATAATAGTGCAACTTTAACACATTGAAGGCTGGCGTAGGTGTTGTTGTTGCTCAAGCGTTGTAAAAGTCCACTCTTTTATCCGCATTGATTGATTGATTCCAGCTTTAAAAATGTCACCCGTGTATCCAGGAAGGAGACAACTGTCTGCGTTTCACGCACGCACGCACGCACGCACGCACGCACGCACGCACGCACGCATACGCACGTGCTACTTAATCTTATCGACTGTCCAATATAGTTTTTTTACCTGAGAGATTTGTCTCTCGCATTCTCAACAAACTGGAAGTGAGTGAAGCTTTCCAAAGTAAATATTGCACTTAAGCTAGCGCGTTTAGCATAAATTCGGACACGCCAACTGCAAAAATGTGGCGTCTTAATGCCCAAAATAAGCTTTTTTCTTTATTTTTTTGTATAGCTAAGAGATTCAAAATTGCAACCTTAATGTCACCCAAAAAAAAAAACCTCGTACATTCTGGAATTTATGTTAAGGGGAAAAAGTACAGTATGGTGTCACAAGTTTGATAATAATTTGAAAGACATAGTCATGAAAAACAGGGCTCCTGGTATAAAAAAAAAAAAAAATATATATATATATATTTTTTTTTTTTATTATTATCCCGAGTCGGGACTACCGACTCCCTAAGAGAAAATTGGGTAAACGTATCTATTAAAATAACCCTCAAGGGCCCAAGCTCCAAATCGTACAGGAAGTCGGCCATTTTGGGTGATTCACAGGATTTTCCAAAATGAGTTCTGTTTGTTATTAGACAAATTGGGACGTTAAATTCAGAAGTCAGTGATTCCTAAAGTGTGGTACTACAATCACTAGTGGTACTTGGCTTACTGTATTTACTTTTTAGTACAATTTCTTATATTTAGGCGCAATGTCAATGTTCAAACTGTGCATAATGTTACACTGACTTGTGGCCTAATAGCAGCATTTTTATGAACACTTAGATGTACTACGCTACCTTTTTATTTTTAAATGTTGGTTATGGTGGTAACATTTACATAGTGCCAAACGACCATTTTGAAGAACCGCTAAGTAAAAAGAAAACAAAAACATATTGACCGATTAACACAAAATTGGGTGGCTGTTTCTATGGTAACACTAAGACAACCATTTTGGTTTGAAGCAGTCATTTATGGCAACCACTTGTTGCTAGGTAGAATCCATGGGACGACAAATCTGTCCAACTTTTGTGAGCGTGTCACTGGTCTGATATCAGGCTACTAACGAATATAAAATCCAGCCAATGAAACAAATGCAAGAAAACAAACAGCGCTATCTTGCTGTCTAAACATCACCCTGTGCTCCCATGTGAAACCTTTTGACTGGCCGGTGTGAATGAGGCCTATTGAGAGCCTGTTGGACGTTACCTCAGTGCCCTCCCACGCTCCAGGTGAGCGCCGGGGGGGGTCTTATCAGCCCCATCCGGTCCCCACCTCCACCCCAGCCCCTCTGCTGTCAGGCGGACGATCAATACACGTATGCACACACATATATGAGCCTGGCTGTGTGATAAAGGCAGCCAGGCTAACACCACACCTAGCACACACACACACAGATACAGTGTGCACTCTGTTTGGCCCGTAGTGGGATTTCCCTCTGCCTTTGTCACTACTACACACCTCTCTCAAACACACACTACGTGGGCACACACCCTTACATTCACTTATATATAAGCACGTGTATAAATTTGCAAACAAATGATATGAGGCTACATACTATTTTTTAAATATAATCTCATCCCAATATTTAATCTCCATTTTATGAAAACAGAAACCACACTAAGAGATTAAAGTCAGAGTATAATGACAATAAAGTTGTATATTTTTAAGAATAGTAAATAATAGTTGTAGATTTTCAATGTAAAAAAAAATGGGGTAGATGCCACGGACTTTCGACTTCCGGGTTTCACGCATCAGCGTCGTTTCCAGCCACTGATGGCCGCGTTCCAACACTCGCACTCCCCCCCTCCCTCTGCGCCCCCCCGACCGCGCACCCCCGCCCATCGGCGCGCACTCTCTGAAATGCTTCGGACAACTGAGACAGACACACTACATACACACTCGCACCCGTCGAAAGGAACGCGCAACCGAGGGGCACAAAGGCGGAAGCGCAAGAACTGGGACGCGGCCCACACGTCGCAAACAGGAAACGGAAACAAAGCTGATGTGTGAAAAGTCCCGACTCCTCCGTGGCATATACCCCATTCGAAAAGACTGTATACAATTGTATATTTTTGAGATTCGAGTCCAAAAATTGTGAGAATTAAATCATATATTTTTGAGGGGGAAACAATTGTATACAGTAATTTTTATTTTTTTGGTTTAATCTCAGAATTAACAGAAGTAGTTATACAGTACATTTTCATGATTAAAGTCAGAATATTACGAGAATAAAGTATTAATATTACATGAGTACATTTATACATGTTAATTAAAGAAATATACTTGAGAAAAAAGCGTTATATATTTTCTAGACAAAACATATATTATTGACCCCAAAATAAATATTTGGGATTAAACGCTGATATATAAGAATAATGTGGCATACTTTCGATATTAAGGTCAGTATTAGGATTAGATTGATTAATCGTTTGATCATTTGCATTTAATTTGCATGCTAAACAAAGAGTAAAGGACAAAGTCTTGTAAACTGTGAAATGTTCTGCCTGTAATTCATATTTTTATTGTTGTAAGAAATAAGGGAATTTTTATTTATTTATTTATCTGCATTTTCTGCCTAAAAAAAAAATCCATATCAGTCGGGCCCTAGTCAAAATATGACAAGAATTAAATGGTATATTTTTTAAATAAAAGTCTATGAATTGTGTATGTCGTTAAACTTAAGATGGAATATTATTTGAAAAAAAAAAGAAGATTTTTGAGGAAAAAAAGTTGCATATTATCTCAACAAAAATAAAATATAAAAGGTAAAAGTCAGAATATTGCGGCAGTGGCGGGGAGGTGTTAATATGTAACCGAAGCTGCTGGCTGAGCGCACAAACTCAATCTGTTTGTGTGTGTGTGTGTCAAATGCGTGATTAAGTTCACACTACACAGCTTTTATCCAAATATCTCCTCCTCTTACCACCCCTCTCACACACACCCTCTCTCTCTCTCGTGTTTACTTCTTGCTCATTCAATGAGTAACCGTCGTGAGTCATCACACAAATGCTCAGGTGGACCTGTGAGCTGTGTCCATTTGCAGTTGACAAAAATATTTCTTCTGTTAGACTTAATCTGACATGAAGCATGAGGCTACGTGTTTTCATTTTTTGCTTCATTGTGGCCTGACTGTGGAGCTACTTGGCGTGAATGTTAACTGAGAGCCGCCCGCATGTATTTCTGGTCAGATTTTGTCTGTATGAGAAAACAGGATGGAATACTCGTACGCCAACTTATCAGTGCTTCCTTATCTGGAACGCTACAAGCAAAAATGCAGACATCCTGGATCAATACGAAGGGGCTTTGACTGCCAGCTCCCTTGTTGATGAATTGCATTTTGTTTGCCCATCTTTTATCTTATCCCTTATGCTACTCTGTACCGATAAGACTGAATTCCCTGACCTCGGGGGGCCTTCAAGGGTTTTCCAGGGTGAAAACAGGCTTCAGGGCCCTTGAGAGTATTTGATGCAATTCTGAAAACAGACAAGAGTAAAAAAAAATTATTGACAAAAGTTTCCACATGCCCGCTTTAAGAGAATCCATCGTCTTCGCGTGAGTCAAAAAAATTAAGTGTTCTTTATCACATGCACACATTTCATCGCGTCGCCTCAGATCTCGCTGGGCATACTGGAGCTAATTTGTGTCAATATTGGATAAAGTACCCAGGTTGGAACAGATAACCCATTTGTCACATTAGCAGTCAGCCATGTTGGGCTTGCGCTGATTAAACAAGTGGTACACACACACACACAAAAACATTTGTTCCTTTCATTTCATTTTATGTGTTAATGTTTGTGAATTAGGATTAATGATAATTACTTCAACGGTGAGGGCTACGAACAGGGTGTAAGAATGTGTCAAATAAGAAGGCACATAATCATATATGTACTGTATGTATTTCATTCATGATCCAGAATCAAATTAGTCAACTACTGTACAGTACACTGAATATTTGTGATAATTTTCTGTAACTATGCTATAGCTCAAATAAACTGTAGTGTCCTTTCGGATCAAAAGAAAACAAACAAGGCCTCCAATAACGCAGTTCCCTTATTGCACACTTCCCCCTAGTGGACTTTTTGTGATACTACTACTACTACTTTACGTCGAATTACACGTAAATCTATCAGTAACATACGATTTAATAAACCATCATATAACAAACTATAACTTTTTCTGACTTTCAGCTGCAGGTTGTATTTTATTCACGTAATATTCTGACTTTTAATATATTTTTTTAATTCAAGTATACTACTATATTCTCACAATAATATGGCTCATCTATCTTCAAAAATAAATGTATGATCATTTATGATTAAAAAAAAAAGTTTTCACCTAAATAATCCATTTTATATTTCTAGAAAAGTACTTATTTTGAAAATACATATTTTTCTTTTTGAAAACTATATTGTCCGATTATACACCTTACACCACTATAAAATGATTTTCCTCAAGAAAAAACAAAACATTTCCACCCCAAATATTTATAAGCCTGACTATCTCAATAGTAATTAAAAATGCTGAAAATTTAAATCTAAAAAAAATACTTTAATCTTGAAAGTGTACAAAATAAACTGGAACCTAAAAATATATAATTTATTTCTCTCTAGCCTGACTGATCTTAAAAATATACAACCTGATCACATCCAATGTACAGATGCATCTCAAAATACTTTAGTTTCAGTATTACTCAAATCTAAAGACCAATTCCTACTAATTTCAATTCCATATTTTGATGGTTGATTCTAATTTCTAGGCAAATTTTGAATGAATAAGCTACAATCAAAACAAAAACATTAACTATTTCACTCTATAGTTAGTCATTGTCCAAGGTATTTTCATTTGTGATGCACTGTACTTGTGTTTTTTTCAAACACAAATGTATTTAAAGTCAAATGAAATCAAACGTGAGCAGCGACAGCTGTGAACAAACATCTTTATTTTACGTGCACTTTATGCCATGAACTCATAGGGGATGGGCTCCAGCAGCTGAGGCTGATTCTTCTTGGTGCTGACAAAATGAGCTTCGCGGGGAGGAGCAGGCTGCAAAGAACGCATTTAACAGAACGTTACGTCACAAGCGGCTTGCGAGGAAAGACTCAAACGTGACCGTTTCCGGCGCGCTCCGTCCGACCTGGCGCTTGAGCTCCACCCAGGTGCCGTTCTGCTTGGCCTCCAGCTTCTTGCTGTCGTTCTCCTTGACGCGCCTCAGGAAGCTGGCGCGGCTCATAGAGTGCTTCACGTGCTCAATGCGGACGTTGATCTTCTTGGGCAGGATCCTGCCCCTGCAGGCACAAACCACCCGCAATCCAAATGTTTGAAACCGGCACCACTTTCAGCTTTGTCGCCCCACCCCACAGCGCTATTTTCTAAATATCTGCCATCGTTTGTTGTAACCCCGCAAGCACCTCAGCTCTAACAGGTCGGTTGAGACCAAGGATGCCAGAGGTCCGAGTGCTTTCCCCCACACGAATGACCACACAGTGGACACGAACTGTCCCGGTGGCAAAGTGAACGTGGGGTTGCCTTACTTCTCTCCTCGGGCCAAATTAATCCTTTTGGAGGCATTTAAAATATCGTCCGTGGTACTTACTTGACCTGCTTGTTGACAATGACACCGACGGCATGTTGGGTGACGTTGTACACGCGCCCGGTCTTGCCATGGTAGCATTTGTGTGGCATACCCTTCTGAACGGTACCTGTGCCCTGGAGAGAAAAAAAGCACACACACACACAATCAGTCATGACATTGGTCACCAATTTATACTTTAAATGTATTTTTTAGAATCGATTCAAACGGATGATAATGTCACAATGTATACAATATTTTATATCCAACATTTACAAAATGAATAACCCATGTTAGATAAACAACAAACAAGTGCCACGGCCAAATTACACCACACCCTGTTCATTTATTTTTTATTTTTTTTTTAATTCAAAATCCACCTGATAGAATCATTACCTTGATGTCAACAATGTCGCCCTTCTTGTAGATGCGCATGTATGTGGACAGGGGAATCGGGCCTGTCAAATTGTGGAAGGAAATTCAGTGTCAACGTGCACGGCTTCCAACGACAGCATTTACTTGCACAACTTTGGGGGAAAAAAAACACTCACCATGCTTGCGGAATGGCCTGCTAAACATGTACCTGGTCCCCCTCCTCTTGCCTCTGGTGTTCGTCATGTTGCCTGATTACTGAAAAGAATAGACAAATAAAGTAAATATGTGAAATTTGTCTTGAGATACATGATCTAGAACGAGTCTTGAGCATTTTTTTTGTGGTTTTACAAGTGACTGACATATTTATTTGCATGTATGTTTTACTTTGAACAGTTTACTCCCCTCAATTGCAACTATTGCTGCAACTGTACATTAGGCTATTTAACAGCTAACACAGCTCTGCGTCACATGTAAGACGCTTACATTTCAAAAAGGCTTTAGGACATTTGGTAACACTGGCAAACTAACAAATTACAATTGTGAAAGCTGAAGAAGGGTCGAATACGTGTAAGAACGAAAAAAAATAGTGGTTGTTTCCTTCGAGGCCCACATGGAGAAGCACGCCGCAGCTACGGCTCACATTTAGCGGGCTTTACAGTTCTTCCCCGGCGAGTTAATAGCATATTTTCACTACAAACATACAAAATAGGTGTTGAGCTACATACGCAAGTGCAAAGGTCGACGAAACGGGAGTTTTTTGTGGGTGAAATTTGTAACTTTAACCGGAGAACAACTTACCCCGGGGTCTCGACAAGATGGCGGGTACGGCGGAAAGAGAGATTCGAGGACCTCAAGCTCCGCCTTGCTGGGTTACAAATGAGGCTGCCCCGTGTCATTGCCTGAACAAAAAGGCTAAAGCTTTGGCGTGGGCTGAGCCTGGATCAGTTACGTTCGAGAAAATTACAGGGATTTTGTTCATTGCGTATGACTTTTTTTTAAAGAGTAAAATTGCACTTTAAAAAAATGCACATTTGTATTTGCCATGTGCACAAAATCAACGGAAAATAAACATGTTGTTGTCTCCCTCCACAAAGAGTAGTCAAAGAAAGATACAGTAGTCATAAACATAATAAAAGAAAGAGGGCAAAATGTTGCCATTAAGTTATTCACTTCAAGTTGGTGTTTTTGATTTTATACAATGTTCTGTAATTTCTTTTAAAAGTGGGCTGCCATTGCTTCAGTATAGTGTAAGCTAATTTCCACCAGTAAAAAAAGGACGCGCAGTATATCATTATTAGGATATAGCATATCATAATTATGACTTAACATTTATTTATTTATACATACTGGTAAAAACCTAATGATATTATTTGTTTTGTTTAACCGAGTTTTATTACAGGCGGACAAAGGTTTCATTCGTCACCAAAGACGCATGCGCAAGAAACGCACTACGGGTTGGCAGCTGCTTTGCGTACGAGAAGAGCTGAGTGTGTCGTTTTTGATGACATAATTGCGCGTGTCGAACGCGTTTACGATACCATTCTTATTCGTTTTTACACGTGGCTTTGCAGTATCTAAAATTATAGATAAATCGATCTCAAAACAAACAAAAACAAGCACCATCTGTGACGACGGTAGTGGGTGCTGCCCAATGCGGAAGTAACCTGCAGCGAATCCTCTCGCTTCTCAGGCCTAAGCTCTTCACGTGTTGTATGTTGTTTGGCCACTTGCCCAATGCGGAAGTAGCTTGCAGCGAACGCTCTCGCTTTTCTGTATTAGCCTCTGGACGCCTCCTCTGCCTGGGTGCCTGGCCGTTGCTACTGCTCTAGCAAAGCAATCATCGGGAGCTTATCTGGTTGAGCGAGGCGGTGTGCTTGGAAGATGGCTCTGGCTGAATGGAAATCCTAATGACAGTCTCCAAATTTGCCTCTTTTTGTACCATGGTGAGTGTCGTGCGATTCTCGGCCGCGTCTTCGCGTGCTTTCCGTCGTGCCGAATGTGTACATTAGTGTGCTACTCGAACCCCTGTTTGTAGCAAAGGGCGCTAGTTAGCCACCTAGCTAATGTCAGGCTAACAAGCAGCCAACAAGTGACAGCTCGTCAAGCAGTGGAGCGCACATCTGGAGTATAGACGGGCAAACGCCGCGTTAATTAAATAATTTTCGGAGTAAGGGACAAGTTGAGATGCTCGGCCCTTTTTTGACAAGCTACTTGGTATTCCTAACGCAAGGCGATGACGACATGGTTGAACATCAGCTGCGCAGTTTGTCCACTCCCAGCCGCATATATAGAACAGGGGTCCTCGCTTTACGACGGGGCTCGTTCCTGTACGTAAGTAGGAATGCAACATAATAACGCCTGATATATATATTTTTTTGGCCTTCACAGGGCGCCAATGCCTCTGCTCTGGAGAAAGAGATTGGATCTGAGCAGTTTCCGGTCAATGAGCACTACTTCGGCCTGGTCAACGTATGTCACCTTTCACCAGATGCTGTGTTTTTTTAGATGTACCCACTTATGTCAACCAGAACCTCATTTCTTTACCCAGTTCGGGAACACCTGCTACTGCAACTCGGTGCTGCAGGCGCTCTACTTCTGCCGGCCCTTCCGTGAGAAGATCCTGGCGTATCGCGGGCAGCCCCGGCGCAAGGAGAACCTGCTCACTTGCCTGGCTGACCTCTTCCACAGCATCGCCAACCAGAAGAGGAAAGTGGGCGTTATACCGCCAAAGAAGTTCATCACGCGTTTGCGCAAAGAGAATGGTAAGAAGGACATCAATGATCAGTTTATTTATTTTTTTATCTCCTAAGGTCTGGACATTTAAATGATTTTGTCGTTTTTTTTTAAACTCATTCACTGCCATTGACGGCTATAGACGTAAAAAAATTCATTTGAACTATTTGTATTAGTTTAACATTTTTTTCCACTTTTGCTAACAAGAGTATGAAAACCTAGATTTTTTTTTATTCTCCATTCAATACAGATATACAATTTGTGATTAATCATTAGTTAACTAGTGAGGTCATGTCATTAATTACAATAAAAAAGTAATCGCCCGACGGCCCTAATTAAAAAAAAATAGTAAAAATGAGGGGCGTCAGATGATTAAAATTTGTAATTGTAATTAATCGCATGACTTCAATAGTTGACTCGCGATTAATCACAAATTGTATCTGTTATAAATGTACAATACAATTTTTTTTCTAGGTTTTCATAAAAAAATGAAATGAAATAAAAAAAGTTCAATAGAAATAGTATATTTTTTACGTCTATTGTCGTCAATGGCAGTGAATGAGTTAAAACAGATGTGTGGATTTTTTTTTCAACTTTTTTTTTTTTTGCAGGATCATTTTCCCACAGACTACAAATGCAGAAATGAATCGACTATCAAATGAATCGACAACTATTTTGAAATTTGTTAAGCGACCTTATTTAACTTAAGGATAGACACGGCCGCTTAAAAAAAAAATAAAAATCAGTAATGAGAATTAACGGGAAACAAAATCAGAGAATTTATTTTACAGCCGTATCCTACCTGCTTATTTTGTCTGGACGCAGAGCTGTTTGACAACTACATGCAGCAGGACGCCCACGAGTTCCTGAACTACCTGCTCAACACCATCGCCGACCTGCTCCAGGAGGAGCGCAAGCAGGAGAAGACCAACGGCCGCCTGGCCAACGGCACCCTGGACTCGCAGAACAACAACAGCAACGCCGCGCCCGCGCCCACTTGGGTGCACGAGATCTTCCAGGGCACCCTCACCAACGAGACCCGCTGCCTCACATGCGAAACGGTAAGAAAGTCTGTTAAGTATAATAAATAATAATAATAATAATAATAATAAAAAAAATATATATATATTTTATTTCTAACTTTGGGTCAAATCTTAAAAGCAGGTAAAACATTTTTTTTAAATATCAATTCCATAAAAATAGCACCTAAACATCTTTTTCTGCATGTGTTGACTTTGTAACAGCGCCACCCACTGGACTGGAGTGCAACTGTATCATCTTTTTTCCATCTTGTCCTTGCAGATAAGCAGCAAAGATGAGGATTTTCTGGACCTTTCTGTAGATGTAGAACAGAATACCTCCATCACACACTGCCTAAGGTAACGGCCGTTTCATGTGGAGGGCCGGCTGTCTTAAACGTGTGCAAGTCCAATTGAGTCGTGTTTCGCCCCTCAGAGGCTTCAGCAACACGGAGACACTGTGCAGCGAGTACAAATACTACTGTGAAGAATGTAGGAGCAAGCAGGAGGCGCACAAAAGGTTTGTTTGAACTTTAGAGACTCCACGCGCATGACGATAAAAAAATAAAAATAAATCTGCATTCCACCACTGTTAGTTTGGCAGTTAACTACAGCACACTTTAGGATTTGCGATCGTAAATATTGAACTAGATTAACATTTACGATTACCGGCCCCGATAATCTTTGAGGTGTTTAATTGATCAGGTCTTGACTGACTTTGATCAAAAGGGTGAAAAAGCTTCAATTTGGGCCGGTTATTTGCCACTTTTAAATACCAAACTGTCTTAACATTTATGATTGTCGGCCACACTTGTTGGAGAAATTACTCCTGGCACGCATGATAATCACTCAGGATAATCTTTTTACATTACCGTACCCTTTTGGATTTTCAATCGTAAATATTGAACAGGTTTAACATTTACAATTATTGGCCCGACTCACTCATGGTAATCCTTCAGACATTTGAAAATAAGGCATTTGCTGATTTTGGATTGCAAACGAGGTAAAATGCTGAAACTCATCCTGATTATTAGCACGTGTGTGCCCTGCTTTAGGTATTGAACAGTTCTAACATTCACGATTGTCAACAATTTCCGAGCAGATTGGGAAGAAAAATGATAATGATAATTGCTCAAAAACATCTGATAATCGGTCCTTCGTATCAAATTTGACCCAATCATCGCAGCCTGCTTTAACTATTGAACCGTTTTATTTGACGATTGTCGGCCATGTTGCTCAGGGAGAAGGAAAAAAAAGTCACCCTGAACAAACCTCACACCACAAGATAATATTTTAGTGACATTTTACACTGATCGTAAGTGTGTGATTTTAAAATTGGTGTGTATCACAAGTGCGTACCCCGCGTAACTGTCTGCTCGGCGGCGCCGCAGGATGCGTGTGAAGAAGCTGCCGATGATCCTGGCCCTGCACCTGAAGCGCTTCAAGTACATGGAGCAGCTGCAGCGCTACACCAAGCTGTCGTACCGCGTCGTCTTCCCGCTGGAGCTGCGCCTCTTCAACACGTCCGGAGACGCCACCAATCCCGAGAGGCTCTACGACCTGGTCGCCGTGGTCGTGCATTGCGGGAGGTACGGACGCAACACTCCGAACATTTAGGTTCACGCAGTGTCAGAATTTGTGAAGATAAATTCCAGTCTCATAAAAATGCGTAATGTTAGGCCCCCCCGCCCTTAATGAAGGAAATAAGGAAATGCAATTCCGTATTGTTTCTAGCTAAATGTAAAAAAACCTCTTTAAATAAAGACCTCGACTAATAAATTCCTTACCCCAAATAGATATCTGATACTCGACCCACGGGCAAATATATAAGGAAATATGGTTCAGAATTGTTTTTTAACTCTTTGACTGCCAGACGTTTTCAGAAAAGGGATGCCGCCAGTGCCAGCCGATTTAAGCATTTTGACTGATTTTCAAGGTCCACAGAAAATGTTCTGTTTGGACTATGGAAACACACGTACTACCAAATGAAAGATTGGACTTTCATCTTTCATCAGAAAAAAAGAGTTTGTTTCTACCTTATTCCGTTCTTTAGTAATCAACAATAGAAAATGGTTAGTTTGACCCAATTTCGCCTGTGTTGGACCAAAATACGGAGAAATCAAGCTTTTAGTGAAACGATATTATTTCATGCATTCTAGTGAATTTGACACTTCTTTTTGTCCATGAATGATGCCACAAACACCTAAATAGTGCTTTACTTCTATAAAACACTACCACCAAGAATGAAAAAGTGTTTTTTGATAGCAAAATACGTTTATTTACATTCAACAGTGTAACAATTTGACAACAATTTGGCAAACTATTTACAAATGTGTGCAACTGTGGTGCTATTTACAAATATGTGGATGTTTCAACGACAGTTTTTCTTTTTGTAACACTCTCCTGCGTGCAAAGAGACGTAACAGCATTTGCACAACAGATTGCCTCTTCGCGTGTGCCACTTTCTTGCAGGCCGTTTTTTTCCGGGGAATAGCAAGTATATACTGCAGTGTGTCATCAAGTCTAATATCAGGATCATGCTACGGTTACGTTACGGTGGTGTTACGTCTCGCTTCCCCGTGTCCTTCAGTTGCTATACCGGGTTGGTAGGAGATGTTCTGATCCATTTTATCCACTCCCTTCATGGTGGCATCGTAGTCCAGAAACAGTGTCTTCTCCGTGATCAGACTGTACCCGCTCCTCCGATGAATATGCATTGGACTCGGGGTACTCTTCATTGTCCGATCGAATGTCCGCTTGTGCAGCTCCGCGTTTTCCGGCCTTAGCAGCGCTAGCCGCGCTAGCCGCGCGTAGCCGGTGAGGCTTACTACGTGATAGTAACAGGCCAAAGCTTCCAACTTTGGCGTCAAACTCGCAGTCATCATCATCATCATCATCAATCTGCATTGGTCGATGCCAACTCTCCATCGCCCGATCGAATGTCCGCTTGTGCAGAAGTACCCGGCCGGCTATTGTGCGCGTTTTCCGGCCTTAGCAGCGCTAGCCGCGCTAGCCGCGCGTAGCCGGTGAGGCTTACTACGTGATAGTAACAGGCCAAAGCTTCCAACTTTGGCGTAGAGCTCGTTGTCATCATCATCGTTGACATCAATGCGCTTTTTAGTATTGATTGATGCTTTCCGTCTTTGAAAAAAATGCTCAAGCGTGAGCTGCTTGCAACCGGTTGCTTGGGCAGCCATTGTGGGCTTATTCAGCCATTGTCTCCTCAACACTCTAGCTCCGCCTCACGTCTTCTACTGACGCCCACGGTGGGCGGCCCATCCAACCTTGTGCAAAGAGAGTCATCGCTGCCATCTAGAGGCCAAAACAAGTCATTAAACTTACCTGATCTGCCTGATATTTTCAGCACAGCTGCCCAAGGCTTTCCTGCACCCGTTTTTGAAAAAAAAAAAAAAAAACATAGGGGACGTCTTTTAACGTCCTCGGCGCCCTTCCCTAGGTTTATGCTAAACGTTTTATAACGTTTATGGCAGTCAAAGAGTTAACATAAATAAATAAAAACACACCTCCCTAAATAAAGGTTTTTCATATTTTTAATTGAATACCTTACCCCAAATACGGGAGATATCAAGGTACTCTGCAGTTGTGTAAATAAATATGCCACTTGGATAGATGCCCCCCCCCCCCACAAATATAAAAATGCCTTACCCGCCTGGTACTCATGCAAAAATACACTCCTCCCACTCATTAGCATTTATATGAGGAAACGTGGTAACTTCAGTATTTTTCGATACAACTATAAAAATTCATTTGTAAATAAAGGCCTTATCTCTCGTAGATCCTTGGTACTTTTTGCAGTATTATTATTATTTTTTTGCTCATTTATCAAATCCTCTTTTTACCCTATCTTTTTATTCTCCCTAGTGGTCCGAACAGAGGTCATTACATTGCCATCGTCAAAAGTCACGACTTCTGGTTGCTGTTTGACGACGACATTGTGGAGGTGAAGATAAACATTTGATTTCCCACTTCGTACACATATATATATATATATTTTCTTTTAAACTTTTTTTGATCACTGTATGTATGTGTGTGCAGAAAATCGACGCGCAGGCCATCGAGGAGTTCTACGGCCTCACCTCGGAAATCTCCAAGAACTCCGAGTCGGGCTACATCCTCTTCTACCAGTCCAGGGACTAAACCCGGGATGAGGACAGTCGGACATTGAACGACGCAGCAGCCCATGGATCAATTAACGAACAAAATGGCGTCAAGGATACTTTTAACGGCATAGCATGCCTATTTGCAGAGGTGGGCATTTCATCAATATTGACGATTTGACGGCGAACTTCTAAAAAAAAATTAACAAATTTAAGCATTGACGGAAGTGGGGTTTCGTCCGTCAATGTAATTAATCGTCAATCCGTCAATAAATTCGGCAATCCGTCAATGCCACGGACGTCTCATTTGGGTGCGCAGTGGACGAATGAGGGCTTGGCGGTTCAGCTTGAAATGATGACGGAATTGTGCCCAGACTGTTGACGATTGCCGAAGGATGGACGCTCAAAATTCATTGACGCGCCCACCTCTGCCTATTTGTACAGATGTTTTGTTTTTGAGTGACGTTCTAGTTTGAGGGATGAACGAATCTTTAATCATTCATAATATTTTCCCACACCCGAGATGGGAATCATCCTAAACTAAGAAGATACTTACAAGGGGCGACATGGATTGTGTATTTCTACAGTGTACAGAATGGTATTTGTATAAATATTACCACAAAAAAAAAAGATTATTGGAAAATGTCAGATGTATTAATAACACTATGGTGCACTTTTGATACCGTTTTGTAGGTGTTGGTGATTTTATCGTGAGGGAGCAATGGAGGAGGAGGAAAAGGCCTGAATCGTGATCATTTTCTGTTTTAAAGAAAAAGAAATAAAGCCAGTCTTGGGGCGATGTACTCTCGTTCTTTCAAAGTCACAGTGATGACTCATAGCAGCTCAATGTCGCCCCTTAGTGGTGATACCTGCTAATGACGTTCACTTCTACTGCAACAAGAGCTATTTTTAACACGAGTCCCTCGGGGGGGGCAGGTGCTTGCTTGGCCTGCACGAGAAAGTTTCACTTAGCAATATGAAATTTGGTAGGGAAAGACCTGATGCCTGAAAAGACACGAGAAGTCTGCAGTTTTGGTGGGACATGGTCATATTATTATTATTTTTTTATTAGCCCCCAAGACCAGTTTTACTTATAAAATTTGGTTGATGCGCCCATCGCAATTAGAGGCACCTAAAGATCTCAAGAAATCATGTCAAAATACAGGAAGTCTACCAAATTAGTTTCAAGCAACCATTTTGCGTCTCATTTTCAGAGACCAACTTGTAAAATTTGCAAAAATGTCCTTAGTTTTTGTCTTTGTCAAATAATATATGATCTTTTGCAGTTCATTTTAAATATATTTGTTTTGGTAGTGCTGTATGTTTGTACTGAATACGGAAGGTCAAACATTTGTTTGACAATTGCAGTTTGTTAAAAAAAGAAGAAGACTACTCTAAAAACGAATTAAAACTAACTGAATTTAAAGAACAAAAGTCAAAACAAAATAAAAACATGTAATTTGTCACAAAAAAAAAAAAACTAATACAAAAAATAGCTTTAAAACTAACTGAATTTAAAGAAAAGTTAAAACAAAATAAAAATTAGTAGTTTGTCAAATATAAAATAATTTTTAAAAAACAAATTGCTCTAAAAACTAATTAAAACCCACCGAATTCAAAGAATAAAAGTCAAAACAAAATAAAAACTATCACAAAAAATCTAAAACGATTACAACCCTGACCCACACTTCAATGAAAATGTCGCCCCTGAAACCAGTCTCACTTAGCAACATGAAATTCAGTTGGCATGTCTATCAAGAGTAGATCGTCAAAAAAGTCTCAAGAAGCCATGTTTGAAAAGACACGGAAATTCTGCCATTTTGGTTTGAAGCTGCCATTTTCCCCAACCATTTCCAGAAGTCTTTCAAAAACTACCTACAGGTATAAGTGATTTAGAATCAGTATTAAATCTGTCTTCACAGTCACAACTCATTTGCGAAAAATCTAAATGACCAACAGAGGGAGACAGAACAGGAAGCCTGACGGCCCGCTAGTTAGCGCCTCCAGTTTCTTAGATGTGGAAAAACAACATTGTGAGGCATCATCTAACCACTAAGCCACCACCGTGCCACTAGGCCAATTCATTGATCAGGAATCTCGTTATTTTCTATAACCCTGCTCACTAACGATCAGCGAGGGGACCTCACGGAAAGCAAGTACGAGGAACAACCCTCCCGTTTTCTTCGGATGGCGCGCTAGACGCAGGTCCCCTCCTCCTACCCGTCCCCATCCGTGCGTGAGCCCGCCCCTCCCTTCGTCTCCTCTCTCTCTCTCTCTCTCTGTCCATCCATCCTCGCATCACCAAGCCAAAAGAGGAGCCTCCCCCCTTCCCCGCCTCCTCCTCTCCTCTCTTCTCCATCCACCGCTCCCTCCTCCAAGCGCCATGGACGCAAAAGGTTGCCTCTGAACGGCTCCAGCGTCAGCTCACCGAGTCTCAAGGTAAGCCGCGTTGAGCATTCGCCATGCAAACGTCCGATCCATTTTTTTTTGTTTTTTTTCCTCACCTCCCCGCCCACTCCAGCGTCCTTTCCGCTGACGTGGAGCAGCAGGAATAGCAAGTAGCAGTAACATATGGCCACTTTGGGTGCATGCTGCCGTGGTGCGGGGCGGGGTGGCTCAGCCTCCTGCCACCGGTGTTCATATTCCGTCAATGTGGCCTGCTGTGTGCTTGGACGCCCTTCATCCGCCTCCTTTTATAAGACAACGATGTAGGACGCGTGCCTTTTTTTGTTAGTCAGAGCTCAGACCTCCGCCAAGGGCCTAACGTTTTGGATAGCCGGCTCACACACACATGTGACTGAATTTTTCGTCATGTGAGATCCATTCAGAAATGCTGTGAAATCCTCCTTTGTGTGAGAATTTCATGAGGTCTGTTTCCTTAGGCCAGGTGCAAAAGTTTGGTGGAGATCAGCTGAGTAGTTTTCACATAAGCAGCGACATCAATGAATTTGCATCACGAAGACGCGTGAATAATCCAAAGCGAGGTTGACTAAAATTGGGGAAGAACGGTCTTATTTTGCAACATTTGGAGGATGAATGAATGGTGTGTAGACTTCTGACGAGGTATATGAATGAATTTTTGTGCATTTTTCATTCATGAATTCATGAAAATGTTGGAAAATTCATTGCAGTGTTGACGAAAGTAGGGGAAAACTCCTATTTATCAATATTTGGGGCACAGAACTCTGGAAGGCATATTAATGAATTTTTCTCATAAACCTTTAATGGATTATTCATTCACAAGTTCATGAAAATATCATAATGCATGGTTGACAAAAATGAGTAAAAACGGTCCTATTTACTAACCTCCGTGAAGGCATTTTAATGAATTAACAAATGAATGAAAATGTTGAATTTTTTTTTGAATGTTGGCAAAACTTCTGCCCAGGCATGTTAATGAAGAGTTGCGCATTATTTATCCACAACTTAATGAAAATGTTGCTAAATGCATGAAGTGTATTAACAAAAGTTGGGGAACGCTCACCTATTTACCAACACAAAGGTATATTCATGAAATGTTGTCATTAACTTTAATAGGTTATTGGTTCACAATGTTGACAAAATAACATCTGTGAAGGCATATTAATGAATTTTTTGATGCATTTTTTTGATTTGCAAATGAAAGAACGTGTTTAAAATTATTGCATGTTGGCAAAAAAGGGTAAAAAAAAATGGTCCTACTGTATTTCCCTACCTCCGTGAAGGCATTTTAATGAATTTTAATGGATTATTTTGGTTCACCATTTAATAATTTATTTATTTATTGAATCATTATTTTTATTTTAATAATAAGGTAAATGGTACTTTATTCACAAAATAGTGAAAATGTTGAGAAAAATACATTGAATTGTGGGCAAGTGGATCCGTATGCGAACATTTTCATGGGTTCTGTTTACCCAGTCCATAAATCAGATGAGTAGTTTTCACATAATCCTGCTAAGCGCTTACATGCGCCAAGGCTTATTAATTAAATGTTCCTATCCAGATGCATGCATAATTCAGAATTTTTTTTGTAGTTGCGAATTATTCAGTGCTTAGAAATGTTGCTAAATGTGCTGAAAAATTAAAAACTTTTGGGGGATCAATGAATTTTTGTAATTAAGACTCATGCATTCTTTAAAAAATTTATGTAAATGTTGAAAAGTGCATTTCAGGACAAAAGTATTGTGAACATTTGTATTTTTTAAACAAATTTTGATAAATTTTAGGGCACAGGTCACCATCGGGCATATTAATGAATTTTTGTCATTAAGCATTTTTATAATAAATGAGTTGTACGGCGGACAAAAGTGGGGAAAATTGTCCTATATGTCCCTCTATGTCCTAATGGAGTTTGACTGCGTTTTCAGACGGGGGCCACAATGAGCGAAGAGCCACCCAGCTGGCTGAGCCCCGACCCCACGGCGTGGGCCAGCGGCGGAGGGGGCCCGACGGACAACGGCAGCGTCCCGGCGACCTTCCCCGCCGAGGAGTCCCTCTCGCCCCGCCAGCTGCCCCTGCTGGTCAACCCGTGGGACATCGTCCTGTGCACGTCGGGGACTCTGATCGCCTGCGAGAACGCTCTGGTGGTCCTGGTGATCTGGCAGAACCCGTCTCTGCGGGCGCCCATGTTCCTGCTCATCGGCAGTCTGGCCTTGGCGGACCTGCTGGCCGGCCTGGGCCTTGTGCTGCACTTCACCTGTGCCTACCTGCTCCAGTCGGACTCGGCCCAGCTTCTCACCGTGGGCCTGGTGGTGGCCTCCTTCTCGGCGTCCGTCTTCAGCCTGCTGGCCATCACCATCGACCGCTACCTGTCGCTGTACTACGCCCTCACCTACAACTCGGAGCGCACGGCGGCCTTCACGTACACCATGCTGGTCCTCCTGTGGGGGCTGTCGCTGTGCTTGGGTCTGCTTCCCGTCACGGGGGTCAACTGTCTGGCAGAGGAGGCCACGTGCAGCGTGGTGCGCCCGCTCACCAAGAACAACATCGCCGTGCTCTCCGTCTCCTTCCTGCTCCTGTTCGGCCTCATGCTGCAGCTCTACGTGCAGATCTGCAAGATCGTGATGCGACACGCCCACCAGATCGCCCTGCAGCACCACTTCCTGGCTGCCTCGCCGCATTACGTCACCACGCGGAAGGGCGTCTCCACGTTGGCCATCATCCTAGGGACCTTCGCCGCCTGCTGGATGCCCTTCACCGTCTATTCGCTCATCGCCGATTACACGTACCCGCCGTTGTACACCTACGCCACGCTGGTGCCCGCCACCTACAACTCGGTCATCAACCCGGTCATCTACGCCTTCCGGAATCAGGAGATCCAAAAGGCGCTGTGGTTGGTGTGCTGCGGCTGCGTTCCTGCCAGCGTGGCACAACGGGCCCGGACTCCCAGCGATGTCTGACCCAGTGGACCGGGTTTCAGGAGAGAGAGAGAGAGTGGAGGGCGCACCTTGGTTGGTTCTCACGGAGGATTGGACTGACCTAGGTGGGTTTTGAGAGGGGGATATCGGTACTGGTACCTGGGTGGGGTTTGAGAGAGGGTTCATTTTGAGAGGGTCCCTGGGTTGGAGAAATATGACCCAGGCGGGACTTGAGAGTCTTGTGAGGACTTGGGACTTTATGTCACTGGGTTGGTACATCTTTGTGGGTTTAGGAATGGGGGACATCCCTGAGTTGGGGCAAACTTCTGGTGGGTTTTAAGAGAGAGGATCAATCGCCCCTTGGTTGGGTTTTGATCGGGAAACGTCCCGGGTTTGGCTGACAGAAATGGGTGAACCGATTTTGAGAGTGCGGTTCCTCTGGGTTGGATTTGAGAGAGATCCCCTGGGGTTGTTGAGAGAAGGTTTGTTGACACAAATGTGACACAGAGTGCCATTGACGGCTATAGACGTCATTGGCACTGGGTGGGTCCCTGTTGGTCCCTGGGTTGGTTGGTGGGTTGGAGTTTCAGTGAGGGGACTTCCCTGGGTTGGAGCCAACTGATCTGGTTGGATTTTAAGAGAGGAGGTTGGTCTACCAGTGGGCGTCCAGAGAGAGGAACAAACAGACCTGGGTGGGTTCTGAAAAGGGGTCATCCTGGGGTTGGTCCATCTGAGAAGGTTTGCGCAAAATGACATGGGTGGGTTTGCGGCATGGAAGTTACACCAGGTGGTATTTTCTTGTCATCACGTGAGGTTTTTTTTTGCCTCTGTCTTCCTCACTTGAGGCGGCCATGTTGCACGCTGCCAACCATCCCTGCCTGCCCCGCCCTTGCCCCGCTCTGCAGAGGGTGCCCATCACATGTTCCCGCGCGGGGAGCGACTCAGCTTCGGCCACCACGTGCTCGTCCTTCGGGATTATTGGTCGCTCAAAAGGCAGATTAAAAAGCAGGCAGACGACGACGATAAGCACGCGGGCCTTTTTTTTTTCCCCCCTCCCAGCAGCAAGTCTGAAGCAGCATCCATCCCCACCCGCCCGCCCGCCTGCCCCGAACGTGCGTGGCAAGCTAAAGAGGCGCGGCGAGCTAAAAATAGATACCGGCTTCTCTTGTGGAAATGAGAAGGTCTCGCTACACTTCTTGTCTTTCACCGGATTCTTGTGTGTGAATGCGTTCAACGCCATCATACCAATAACGCCCCCCTCCCCCACTCAGGGGAGACCCCCTGCCATTAACAACCCCCCACCCCCCTCCCGTTTGTCATATCACTGGAGGCTGAAGTGCAACATCCATGCACCTCAATGGCATTTGCTTGATTTTTTAATGTTGACGCAGTTGGAGGTTGCAATACAATCCATGCAATTCCACCATTAGTTACAGTAGAATCATGTGACTTCTCTCAGCCAATCAACTAAATTGAGTTATATTATAACGACAAAAGGATTAACTCATTGTTGGGCACTTATAGTGATCTAACCGAATTATAGGGCACTTATTGAAATAACTAAAAAAAACATTCTAATTATTTTAAATATTGGAATCTTAAACAATTTTTCACATTAGATTTATTTATATTTTATATGTCATTAAAACACTTTTGTTGCTGCTGTCCAGTAAAAAATATGTATTATTTTATTTTATTATTATTTATTATTATTATTGTTATTATTAAATTTAAATGTAATTATTTTATGCAATTTAAATACTAAAATTCCTTACATTTACTTAGTAATTTTTTTTTGTATTTAAAATCTTTATTCATATTTATATAATTTCTCGTTCGTGTCTGGCAACAAACTGACTCCACTTAATTCTTAATAAAAGTGAATTAATTTAAATACGCTAAATTTGTCATAATTTAGTAAATATATAAAAAACCAACATTATTTATGATTTTTTAATATAGCATTAACATACCATTAACTCTCATTTTACAGAGCTCCTTTAAATACAATACGTAAATTAAGTTATACTTAAATTTAGTACATAACTTTTACCATTTTTTTTAAACATATGTAAATTGAAGAAAATTGAAGATATTCTTTATGCCATGTTAGCGATGCTCGTTTTCCAATAAGTGCTCTATAAAGGTTAATAAAAAAAAACAGCTGCTGTACATGCCCTAATGTAGTCGTACTATACGTCGTGCTTTTAGGCCATTAAAGAGCTCTCGGCCGTTTTTCTCATGTTGTCAGCAATAACTAACCTTTGGACGGTAGTTATTTTTCCGAGAGGTGAAGCAATACTCAGACAGCAATAACATCCACGCAACCTTACTGTGATTTCTTCCCGCGGAGTGAAGGCTATGAGAGAATAATCAAATGTGATGCATGCGTAAAAAAACAACAAAAAAAATCAGGCTTCATTGCTGAATTTTCATTTGTTGCTTTGTCAATGTGAGCTCATGTGATGATGTAATTAGATCATTTGTTTTGGGTGAAAGTTGATGCCGTTTAAATTTACCAGTATTATGGTAAAAAAAAATAATACATTATTATTATTTTGTTACTTTAAAGTGATTTGTTTTTGTCCAAAATTTGTAAAAAAAAATTGCAATGAGGCCTAAAAACAAATTGCAACAAACCACACTGTGTAGTACCTCAAATTACAGGCCATAAATAGCACTTTTCGAATCTGTAATTATTTTCTAATATGACCCAATATGATACATGCAATTAGCTGATATGAAGTTGACATTCAAATTGCTTCATAACCGGAACAAAAAACTAATTGCAACAAACCCCATCGAGTAGCATCTCAAATAACAGTCTGTAATGTGGGCTTTTCAAATCTGTAATTATTTTATTACTATGACATAATATGATGATGTAATCAGCTGATTTCACATTGATTTTCAAACTTGCCTCATAATCGGGACTAAAAATTAATTGCAACAAACCCCATCGAGTAGTATCTCAAATAACAGCCTGTAACGAGGGCTTTTCAAATCTGTAATTCTTTTATTACTATGACATAATATGATGATGTAATCAGCTGATTTGAAATTGACATTCAAACTTGGCCTTATTACTGGGATAAAAAAAACTAATCGCAATCACATTCATGTCATATCAAGTGACTGAAGCACCCTACATGTTTTGTCGTCGCTTTCCTGAGCTGCCCTGAGTGTTGTAACCTCAAGTGTCTTTTGTGTGTTTTAGTCGTGCTATGAATTGCATGGCCGCATGTGGTCTCCTCAAGGGGTGAGTGTGTCGCTACAAACATGGGTGTTTTTACGGATGCTGCTGCTGCTGCCAGTCTTCCTTGACCGTCCGGAAAAAGATTTCACGTTTTTTTGTGCTCCGCCGCATGCTGCCGCCACGACGTCATCGAACTTTAAAAAAAGCGACGCTACTTGAAGCCAAAGCGAAAGAGGATGATCGATGAAATCAGCGGAAGTCAGCTAAGTGACCTCTGAATGAATCTTATGAGCTAAACGGGGCCACTTCCAAATGATCTTGAGAAGACTTTTGGGAAGTGGCCCCCGGTCTATGTTGACATCACAACAACGACACAAAAAAAAAAAAAAGAAGAAGTCTATTTTGTTATATTCATTGAAAAGTTCTATTTTTTTCGGCTTGAATTCCTTATGTTGTACGATGATATCACGGCGCTGTAAAAGCCTTTTTTTCTGAATGTAGTGACACACAAATTGTTTTTTTCTTGGCCTAGGTTGTGTAAATAATAATAACAATAATAATACGGCATGCTTTCCAAATGGGGGGACTTTACCACCGTGCATGGTGCTACCAAAGCAGTCACTCTTAATGGAAGGAGTTGGGTCGCGCCACTTTTTTGCCCCCCCCCCCCAGTAAATGCAGAATTTGTGGAAAAGGGTGCCAAAAGGGCTTTTGTATCCAAGAATAGCAAAAGACTGTCCCACAAACACAGTGAAAGTAATTGTGTAGCCAAGGAGGGGCTGGAAGTGGTTCGAGCTAACTAACCCGACACTCAAGGGGGCCTGTGAATGTCTGGGGGAGGGGGTGGGTTGCCACAGTAACAGCATCGTGTGTTGTATTTAAATGTGAAATGCACTTTAATGTTATTTTTTGGGGTGGGGGGTGGGGGGTCACGATGGCACAATTGAAGTATCTGCAAAATGAGAATTAAGATGCACTAATTTAATTGTAAAAAAAAAAAAAACATTTGTGTGATATGTGTGCTGTCTATTTTTCCAAAGTGTTCTAGTTGTACTTTTTATTGCTTTGGTTAGTTAATTTTCTATTAAAAAAAACACGCAAAGAAACACGTGCTGTGCATATGACGCCCGCCTCGTCTGGTTTCTTCCTCCCCCCCTCCCCACTCCTGCCCTCTATCTGGTTGCCATAGCAACTCCGCTCCCGTCGCCATAGAAACAGGGGAGCCAGGTACAGTACATGTGACGACAGCGGAGGACAGTGAGGAGACTCGCCAGCCGTTGTGCTCCATTCATGTTTTTTTTATTAGTCTCTGGTTTTACAAAGCTCACACTAGACCGGATACACGACGCAGCCGCAACCATCAATCATTTTGATCACATTTATTTCCCATTCATTGTCTACAGCAGGGCTGGGCAACCTTTTTTTTACCCCATTAGGAGCCATTTCGGTAAACAAAATGTACCCGAGCATGCGGCCATTTTAGAGTCATTCTGGACTTTTTTGCATTTAAAAATTCAGCTCATGAAGACAGTTTTATTTAACAACATGACATTTGGTAGACATGTCTATCATGTGGAAACCCACCAAAAAGTCTAAAGAAGCCATTCTTGAAAAGCCACAGGAAGTCTGTCATTTTGGCTTGAAGTGGCCAATTTTGTGTCATTTTGCCAATTTTCAGGCATTTTTTCATTTATTATACAATGATGTAATGTCATCTTTGGTAGACATCTCCCTGAAATGAGATCGAAAAATGTCTAATTTCCCCAAAATATTCATAATTCCTCCCACAACACTGTGCCATGTGACGTCACTTTTGTGTGTGTGTGTTAACGTTACAAGTTGTATTTGTTTTGTAATGTGAACGATTACATAAAAAGATAGAATTTAAAAAATCTGGCAAAGTTTATTATTTTATGAGCATTTGTGGGTTTAAGATTTTTGGACCACATTTTTACCTTTAAAGCAACACTAAGGAACTTTCAGTTTACGTCGATTATGGCGGCGCCAGATGGGCAAAAGCGCTATTGTTATGCCTGAAGGAAGACCACATTTCCGATGAGGACAAGCGCATTGCGTAATTTTTTTTAGCTCACGCCATTTTCTTGTTGGTCTCCTCAGACAAAACTTTTCAGTTGTCTTGCAGCTTCTTCCAGGAAAGCAGTAATCATGCGTCGACATTCAAGTTGACTTCTGTCTTTGTAACGAATGGTTAAAAGGGGGAAGTGACGTATGCCATAAAACATTCAGCACATTTGTAGTTTTTTGTGTGGCAGTGTTCCTACCATCCTCCTCAAAGTTGCTTAGTGTCAGTAAAAATGATACAGACCCCGTCAAGCCATGGCAAAGGCACCATTCAACTAGTTTTAAGTCGATGTTTCATCAGAAGAGTTATGAAACTATTTGATTAAGGTTGAAAAGTTCCTTAGTGCTGCTACTTTAAATATTTAGCCCCTGAAGACAAGTTGATCTTAGCAACATGAAATTTGGTCGACATCATGAGCAGACCCACAAAAAAAAAAAAAAGACTCAAGCAGCAACTCCCAAAAAGACACAGGAAGTCTACCATTTTGGTTTGTAGTGGCCATTTTAGGGTTAAAATGAACTACTTGAGGAATTTTTGCCAAAATACAGGAAACTGTTCTAACTCACCTCAACAAAGTCAGTTGAACCGAGTGTCCTAAGAGATTCATAGACGCCCTCTACTGGTGAAACTGTACAGCTGCATTGCAATAACTCCACTCCTGACACTCCCGATTTCCAGGTTGCCCACCCCTGCTCTACCTGGTGATCTATAGCGTAATGTTGAATAAAAAAAACAAAAAAACAGGAAGGAATTAGCTCAAGAGGAAAGTCTCTAGTCTAAAAGTGGCATATACATCAAATTATACATGACTTGTGAGTGCAGCATTACAACAGGTACAATGAGGGGGGGGGGGGCACTCACGGTGCTTGAAAAGCATCCAGCAAGATGTGACGGTTGGTTACAGTATATTGACTTCTTTACAGTGCTTGTTGCAGTTTGTGGACCCTTCAGCTTATACAGCATGTGACTGTGTGTGGGTGCGTGTGTGTATGTGTGTGTGTGTGTGCATGTGCTTCAATCGGACCAGTCGTTGTCCTCCAGCTCCGAGTCGTCCTCGGAATCCGAGTACTCCACGGCGATGCGGCGCGACAAGATGGTGGCCACGTCGTTGGCGACGGGCTCCCGCTTGGCCTGCTGCTCCTGTTGCTCCTGAACCTTCTTCAATTGGATGCCTGCAGGGGGCGTAAACGCACGATTAGACAACACAAATAAAGTATGACCCAATAAGAGCATATATTTTTACCCCAGGTTCACATTCCAAGCTGTTTAAAAAAAAACACCACACACACATACCCATCCGTATGGCCGCCAGCAGGTCACTGCGGGCATCGTTGACCATGCTGCTCTCCACGGGCACAGGCGACGACATCTTATGCGCCATAGCGTGGGAGGCACCAGCTTGGAAAGGTGGCGGCGGGGGCCCAGGAGGCGCCGGGGCTGCCGGCCCGCCACATATGGGCAGTGGAAGCGGTGCGTAGCCCCCGGGCACTGGAGACATGGGCCCACCAGGTGGCGAGGCAAAGGCCGTCAGGGCGGAGGGGATGAGAGGAGCCGGGGGTGGCGGTGGCGGCCCCGTGTTGGCGTAACCGTCCATGCTGCAAGAAAGATATGGACGGTGCATCTAATGAAGTGGGTGGGAGTATTTATTGGAGGGGAGGACTTCATTTTTAACAACATTTTTTTTTAAAGATTAAACAGTATTACCTGGGTATTTAAATGAATGTAAAGTTAAAATGGAGGAGCCTTATAAACAAAAGTGGCTGGGGGGAATTTATTGTAGGGGAGGGCTTAATTTTTAGCAACAAATGTTTTTTTTAAAGATTACACAATGTTACCTGGGTATTTAAATTGATGTAAAGTTAAAGAAAGTGAAAGAGCCTTATATACTGAAGTGGCTGGGGGTATTTATTGGAGAGGGCACTTCATTTTTAACAACAAATGATTTTTTTAAGGTCTAAACAATGTTACCTGGATATTTCAATTAATGTAAAGTTAATGTGAAGCTTTATATAATGAAGTGGTTGGGGGTGTTTGTTAGAGGGGAGGGCTTTATTTTTAACAACAAATGTTTTTTAAGACTAAACAATGTCACCTGGGTATTTAAATGAATGTAAAGTTAAAGTAGAGCTTTATATAATGAAGTGGCTGGGGGGATTTATTGGAGAGGATGCTTTATGTTTACAAATTGCAAGGCAGAATTTCTTATACAGCTCTTCTTTTAGACCACATTAGAATAAGCGTTTCAGAAAGTGGATGGTAGGATGGATAGAAGTTGCCAGTGTCTATTAGAAGGAGGGCTTTAATTTTGGGAATGATACTCAACAACTGCTGGTTTGGTTAGCAACCGAGTTAAAATGGGCTGAGCAACAAACTATTTAATGTCTGCATGAATGAACTGAGAGAAATGTAGGTAATAATTTTTTTTCCATGAGGCGTCTATTTGAGGGAGGTGTTCATTTATCTTAATTAGGTAACGTGGTTTTAATTAGTTGATGCCTCAAGGTTTACCTGTAGTCCAGCAGAGGCAGGGACATGGAGCCGCCGTTCATCGCCTCGGCGGGCGGGGGAGGCAGCGGGACATGCTGTTGATGTTGGTGGTGGTGGGCGCGACCAAGCGTGCCACTCTGATAAGCCGCGGCTCTGCCCCTGTTGTCGTAGTCGCCTCCTCCGCGAGGGCCGTGGCACGCCGCCATCTGGGCTGCCAGGGCGCTGGGCGGCGGGCCCGAGTAGGTGTGGGCGTGGCCGGCGTGGTTCATGGCATTGGGATAGTGGTGCAGGTCGCCTGCTTGAGCCCTGGTAGGTGAAGGAACAGAGTACATTGTGGCACAGTAAAATAAAATGCAATACTTTTGGTCTGAAAAAATATCAATATAATGTATAGCAGAGCGTTGTAATTCACTCACAAATATTTCTGCATTTTTATTATATTTAAAATATAGATATAATATACATTTTGTTTCATTACAGATTGAAATGGACCTAACGTTTAATATTCTTTTCTTTTTTCATATTTAAATAAAGTAAATATTTTCATTATTAATGTTAAATATTTAAATGCAGTAAATATTTATAAAAAAAATTTTTTATTTTAAATATTTAAATGTAGTAAACGTTTTTATTATGTATTTATTTTATTGCACATTTAATTTAAATAAAGTAAATATTTTCATTGTTAATGACTTGTTTTGTTAAATATTTAAATTAAGTAAATATTTGTATCATTTATTTATTTTATTGCACATCGAAATGCAGTAAATATTTGCATTAGTAATTTTTCAATACATATTTAAATATAGCACATATGTATTTAACTACAGTAAATATTATAAAATCTATTGTATTTAAACAAAATATATTTGTTTGAAAACTGCAAAATAAACTTAATATGATAACTAAAGTTTGTACTATTTATTTGATTACTAAAAAGTGCTGAAATACTGCACATTGCATAATGACCGGAAGCAAATAAGTACCATAACAAAAATAAAATGTATTTACATGATTTACTTCCCGACAATATTTTTTAAGCACAAAAAAATGCATTGTAAAAATGTGTCAAAATCATGTAAATTATAAAGCGGACTGTGTAGACTTTTGATATTTATTTTTGTATGTCTGTATAGAAAACATCAGCACTCACCTGTTCTCTGGAGACATGGAGCCCTCGGAGGAGGCCCCTCTGTCTCTGTGTATGGTGTGACGGTGATCTGGTCTCAGCTCTTTATCCAGCGCCATCATGTTCCACTCCTGTCGGCGGTTCCTCGCCTTACGGACCTTCTTCACCTCCCTCTGCAACGTTCCGTCCACGCAGCGCTTTTGTTCCTGGGTTCAGTGGACACACACAGTCTTTTAATGAATCATCATAACAAGTAAGGCCGCAGCTTTGGAATATTTTTAGAAGCCAATATTCTCCCCATAAGAAACAGATTTTCTTGTGTTATTGTTGGGATACCCCCCCCCCCATCTGCATGTTACATAATAATATCTGCGACGTTGAGTGTTTGCGGTTTTAAAAGTTTGTGCTGGTGAGTGATGTGGGAGTCAGCCAATGAGCTTTTGCACCTTCTGCTTCCGCTTCTCTTTCCTCTTGTCTTCTGTGTCCTGCAGCATCTTCTCTTTCCACAGGTCGAAGAAGTAGGAGGGGTCGGTGTAGAACTTGAGCGCTTCCTTCTTGTCATCCCTGCACACAGGAACAAAAAAAGCGAGGTGAATAAACCGCTGCTTTCTAGAGTTAAAATTATTATTTTTTATGCTCACCCCCCCCCCCCCCCCTCCACACTTTGGGCTCCAAATACATGGTCATAGTTTTATTGTATTATTGTTTTATCTTCATGTCCAACCTGTAAGAAGAGAGGATGCTGAGTGGTGGAGGTTTGTCACTCAAATTGTACATCTCCTTCACCGGATTGGGCACGCTGCTCTTGGACACCACCTGCTGGTCTTGAGTGGTGGAGCTCTTGAAGGCTTTGCGCATGTTGATGTCTTGCAGGGAAACTGTGCACAAGAAGTGAGCAGCAATGGTTGTTTAATGCCGGGCCGCACCATTTAAAAAAAATATGTGGTTCACTGATCATATACATTATTATGTCCAGTGATATTTGTTGCATTAAATTAGCCAAAATAGGTTAATGAAAATATATTTATTTGTTTGTATTAATTTATCTGAATGAATAATTGGTTATTTGGCACATTTCAGAAAATGTGTGTAAAAAAAAAAAAATCTGGTTCATACATTTGTTGATGCAAAATTATTTTATTAATGCAGAATATATATAATGTCAAGTCAAGTCATATAATTTATTAACTCTGATCTTTAGTCCAATTTTCCCCTTGTTAAACTGGCTGATTAAAATGTATTTATTATTATTATTTAATTTGAATTTTCATTCATGTATCTATATATTAAAAATAAAAATATATAATTGGTTATTTATAGTAAAAAAAATCGAATAAACTAATGTACGTATACTAAAACATAATAAAAATATACAACAGCACTAAAACATTAATATACCTTACATATATGTAATACATTTATCAATAATATAATGTATAAAAATATAAAGATTTTTATAATTTACTAACTCACAGATGACTTACATATAAAATATTCTATACAAATATATATTATATAATATAATAATATAAATACAATTCTAGAGTACTAGAATTGTATTTGTCCTAAAATTGGCTAATTAAAATAGTTAGTTATTCATTTTTATATTAACTACAGTATTTATAACAATTTTACACATACTTTTTAATGTTTAATATTTTTTAAATAATTTATGATACTGATAAACATTAAAACATATTAACAATATACATATTTCTATACAGTAATTTAATCAACAAATGACCTCCCCCATCTCTCAGAAGTTGACCCGCATCTGGTTCCAAGGATGTCATTTTAAAAAAAACTGAAAGACGAAAAAGAGAGATGGACATGTACAAAGCCGATGCCCCACCTTCCTCTACGGTGGAGTCCAGCTGCGTGACCTTGACGGCCAGCCGGTCGATTCGGTCCTGGAGAGAGTTGGCGCGCAGGTAAAAAGTGTTGGCCTCGTTGAACAGCTCGCCAAATATGTCCTCTGCGTGTTTGCCTGATGGGCACAAATATTTTGCTTTTTAACTCATTTGCTCCCAAAAACGTATAAATATGTTCTATTTTAAGTGTTTTAAGTGTCCCAAAGATGTATTTTTACGTTGTTGTTTTTTAATGTGTTTTTTTATGCTAGAGCATTCATTGATGCAGCCTCTCAACTGCAAAGAACCGTTGAAGAAATGGTAGTTATTACACAAACGGCCAGAAGGTGGCAGCAGAGCAAAATAGATCAACCAGGACCATGTTGAAAAAAAAGTTAATTTACTCACAGTTCTACACACATTTGTAAATA
This sequence comes from Leptonotus elevatus, assembly GCF_054856555.1. NCBI lineage: Eukaryota > Metazoa > Chordata > Actinopteri > Syngnathiformes > Syngnathidae > Leptonotus > Leptonotus elevatus. Next base: position 12,140,440 of record NC_141259.1, on the reverse strand, counting down.
ATGATGAAATTTAGCTATATTCTATTGCCAATTGCTACAAAACAGAAACAGATAGAAATATATATTTTTTTCCTGACGAAAGAAGAGACTCTAATCTTTCTTTTGGTAGGTTCCATGTTTTTATATCAATAGAACACGATATTCATTGGGCCTTGCAAAATCTGTCAAAATCCAGTGAAACAGCCGGGAGCGAAGGGGATTGCTTCTGTGAAAATGGCTGCGAGTGAATGAGTTATTCCAGCACAGTACAGTTCATTTGCATTTAACTTTCAAGAACAATATGTTTGCATTTTATTATTTGAAAAAATATATTTTATTTTTTATTTTATTACTTAACTTTTACGATTATGCACATATGCATTTTAATTTTCATATATTTAAGTGGAGTGTTAATATCCAAACTGTTTAATGTTACAGGGCCTTAAACATTTTTTAATCAAGTACTTTTAAGTTATAGTTAACTTTTAGGTACGATATACAGTATTTGCATTTCATCTTTCAGCCCTGTTTGCTTTTAAACATTTTTTTGGATAAAAAAAATTTTTAGGCAACACTTGGTGTAAAAAGTTTGCTGCTATTCAAATGTTACTAAATTCCATTCATACCCTCTTTTTTTTTTTTTTTGCTTTTGGGAAGTGGTCCTACTTTGAACTGGAAGAGCAACATTAATCATGACAAAAAACAAAATGGAAAAATGTACCGTGATATGCTCCAAAACAAACAAACAAGCGAAGCTTCTGTACTGCTCGCATAGAAATACCAAGCAGGGGAGGGGGCTATTTGCAGCCCTCCCGCTGACAGGATGGGCTTCGGGACAAAATATTTCCCGGATGCGGCGCGCTGAGCCCTTTCAACTCTGACCTCCACCCTGAGGGGTGTTAAAGGACGGCCCGCCCCTTTCTGGACATTTGACATGCATGCGTCGCCTGTGAGTGAGCACTTTACCGTAAATACAACTCGCACTGTTGCAATTGTTCAAAAACAAAAAGGACATGAAAAAGATGGATGCCCTAACAGTGACACTCTGGATCATTTGAAAACAGCGCGCACACACATGCAGCTGTCGGAGATTTGCCAGCCTCATAACCCCCCCGGGGTGTGTACAGCCATGGTGATGGCCAACATCAAGATAACAAGGAAGAGGCTTACACTACATTTTATATAGCCTATTTATGATACAAAAAATAGTATAAATATTATAAATATATAAACAAAATAAATAAACAAAGCAATAATGCTAAAAATATTAGAAAAAATAGCTAAAAATATACAAATGTCTGACAGAAATTACACAAATATTACAAAATGATTACATTACAAAATGAAAAACTATTAGTTATAAATTCAAGACAAAAATACAGCAAAATTTGAAAAGAATACTATAATATTGACTAAAATTTGCCTTTTTTATTACTAAAATATTACATATATTTTGGTAAAAAATGTTTTTAACAAAAAATACTAACACATTGGTCAAGATAGAAAAAGAAAAATTGACCAAAAAACATATACAAATATCGGTCAACGTAGAAAAAGATTTTAATTTAAAAAAATACAAAAACATTTGAGTAATAAAATCCAAAAATATTAGAAATCTATACGAAAATCGGCAAAAAAATATGTTATGATAATGAATAAAAAACATACTAGAACAAAAAAAAAGTAGACAAATACTTGAATATTTGACAATATTAGGTAAAATAAATACAATATAAAATAATTTACAAAAATTGTATGGCAAAAATAATTTAAATTAAATGATACAAAATGTATCACAAACATATATAGAAAATATCCAAAAATACGACAAAAAATATCAAAGAGCTATAGAAAATCTACTACAACAAAAATTTTAAAAATATTTGTTATGACAATAAATCAAGAAACTATTACAACAAAAATGTTTAAATAAATACAAATATTTGAATAAAAATTTCAGGCAAAAATACAACAATGTGGAAAAATTCTTTTTAAAACAGTAAAGCTAAAAAGGAAAATAAATTATATAAACTATATCACAGCAAGAAAATTACAAAACAAATAATAATGTTGCTGCCTCTTCTGCAACCGGGCTCATCTCATCTTCTCATCTTTGCATTTCGCTGTTTTTCATACTAACACTGGTGATTTTATTTATTTTTGATTCATGTTAGCTTAAGAGCAAAACTTCCGAAGTGACTTTTTTAACGGCAAGGTTTTATAACGGCAACAATTTCACCCTTGGAAACTTGCACGAGGTAGCTCTCTTTTGGCCTTGGCGGAGGTCCGTACTCAAGTGTGTACTTGTGTGTGTGCGTGTTATGGTGCCGTCTTACTCAGGCTGCTGAGCTGGCGGATGATGGCGGAGAGTGTGTTGTTCATCACGCACTCCAGTTCGTTGTCGATGCCCTCGGGGAGCTCCCCGCGGCACAGGTGGCGCGGCTCGATGTTCCTCTTGACCAGCGGCATGGCGACGCCGGCGATGCTTCACCAACACGCACGACTGCCGGGGACACACGCACGCACATAAATATCTGGCTTTTCATTCAAATGTTTTTTTTTAAATGATTTAAAAAAAACACACATAAATGTTTGAACCCTCCCACCCAAAAAAGAAATATTAATATTAAAAATTTAAATTAAAAAATACTCTATGAGTAGAAAGAAATAGAAAAAAAACCATGAAAACAAACTTTTGAAAAACGACAAAATTATCAAAGCAAAATATATAAAATACAAATATAGGACACAAAAGCATTAGAATAAAAATAGAAAAAACTACAGAAAATTATTTGAGACATTAATTACAAAAATATTAATATCCATCCATCCATTTTACGAACCGCTTGTAATCAAATTAAAAAAAAGATATTAAAAAAATGCAAACATATTACAACACAAAATATAAAAATAATTCGGAATACAGAAATATTAGGCAAATACCAATAAAAAACACATGAAAATGAAGTATATTCAGATAAATATTGACACAAATATAGAAAAAAATAAAATAAAATTAAGACAAAATAATAGAAATAATACAAAATTAAAAAAAAAAAAAATCAAAAATAATAAAATGTCAAGGCAGAAATAGTAAAAACAACTAATGGAAAATTGAGTTAGGATTAGAAAAAAAAAGAACCATAATAATAGAAAACTATTAGGACATGTTTCTAAAAAATTACATTACGACAAAAAAAGAGGAAAATATTTAATAAAATAAAACAAAAAATATATAGAAAAAATGGAGGGGCCTATTAAATCAATATGTTCAATGATGCTGGCAACAGATCGAGGTCCGAGCGCAACGACCGGCAGCGAGGATTAAGGCATTAGCGATAGCAAGATGCAGCGTGCCGGCTAATCCCAAGGCGGCCTGTCAGTGGCCCAGCTGGAAACCTGACACAAATGCAGATCGGTGGATGGAAAGAACGAGAATGATGCTCTCAAAATGTGCAACGTTCACATAAAATAGCAAGCACACTTAAAGGAGACATATTAGGCCTTTTTGAAGAAACGTTTATTCCGAATTTTTGCTTTTTTTTCCCCATAGCATGTTCATTTGAAGATGAAAAAACTTGAAACAATATCTCAATCGACCCACAGGAGAAATCCCGGCGTGCATCGGAGCGGCCATCTTATCAGCGCCTCGCATCCTATTTTGGCAGCCTCGGCCCAAATCCTGTTTCCTGCTCCCGCCTGTGTCACCTCTGCTTTTCCCGTCCAAACAATGCTGCTCTGTCCGCTCTTCAAGAAGCGACTGCAGAACAAAAGACTGCGATTGCCACTTAACACCGGACCGACCCGTGTGGCTACATTTAGCACAAAACCTGCTAAAGCAATCCGCAACATATTTACAACATACTGTATCTATTTAGGTTATTTCCGATGGGACTGTCCAAATGCCGTCCGTTAGAGGGTTGTTAACATCGCCGCAGATGCTATTCTTAGGGGACCGACCGATTTAATCAGATGATACTAGGCTAGCTATTTTAAAAATCGACAAAAATAATTTGGAGGGCCAATTTAAATTGTCTAATACTAGCCTGAGTAGCCTTTTTTTTTAATATATATTTTTATATACACATTAGAACATAAGACATTTCAAACCTACCTAAAAGAAAGGGGAAAAAATCTACAAAAAATCAGCAAATTTTTGCCGATTTTGCTCTCTGTTGTAAAGCGTAATACTCAAGGACAGATGGATCAACATCAACGGACCCAAAAAAAGTTATTTTATTCATTACGGTGTATACATTTTTAATTCATCAGCCGATTAATTGGTTATCGAAAATTTTCTGCCAAATATCTGAATCAGCTTCTGGCTAGAGCTGTCAAAATGAATCGATTAATCGACGAGCAATCGATTAGCAAATTAATCAACACCTATTTTAATAATCGAGTAATCATTTGGAGCCATTTTTTTAAATTTAAAATCGTCCAAATCCTCTGATATCAGCATATCAACAGTAATTGTTCACTGATTTCTATAGCCGTTCATGAAAGAAGACTGATTATCCTCTGTGTTAAATCAAAATAAGACATTTGCAAACATCTGTTTTTACTTGAATTTTTTTTGTAATACACTTTAATGCAAAATTAAAAGGAATCTGATTAGTCGATTAATCGATTCCAAAAATATTCGTGACAGCACTACTTCAGTCTCAAAAAGTCCATATTGGTCGTGAACTACTGTCTGACATTTTGCTTTGTTTGTTAGCATTAAGCTAAACGGACATTAGGCGAACAAAGGGTTATTTCAATAAAAAGTGTGGTCACGCAGCACAAGACTGTCAGCAGTTGCTTGCGGCGGGGAACAACTGCAGCCCGGACGGATGGATCAGTATGAGCCAATTGACCAGAGTGTATGTGTTTGGTTTTGGGCATGACAATCACATCAATGAGGCGAGATAATGAGCAGCATAGAAGGACGGGGTGGGGGGGGGTTTGGGTGGGTGGGTTGCAGTGGAAGGCAAATGTACGACTCAATGAATGAGTGAATGAGAGAGTGCGTGTGAGTGGAAAGTGATGTGTGACGTGAGTGTGTATATGTGTGCAAGTAAAGAGAGTGGGGTGGTGGTGTGTGGATGCGAGAGGAGGGGGGTGGAAATAGGGACCTCAGGGGAAGCCACACTGAAAGGTTCCCGGGACAATGGCGCTGCGTTCACACGGCAACCGCGCCAGTTCTCCCATGCATCCTCTCAAACCCCCCATCTCCTCTTTTTTAGCCCCCCCGCCATACTTTTCTTACTAGGAAAGTGTTTTATTTTTATTTGTTATCTATGTATCGTAATCACATGAAAACTTTTGTTCACATTCATATATATTCTGTGGAATAGTACAGTATTATTTTTACTTTATAATTTAACCACAAGAGAGACTAGGACCGGCCAATTAAATCAATGATATTAGCTCTTTTTACAGTCAGCAAAAATCGAATTATTATTATTTTTTTTACACATTACAACATAAGACGATAATGACAATTAAACAACCCACCCGAAAAATCAGAAGAAAAAAAACTTGACCGATATTTGCCGATTTTTCTCAGTTGTATTAGCTAATTTTAAAATCGGCCGGCCGATTTTTTTATTTTTTATTTTTTTACATATTAACACATTACAACATAAAAAGATAATGACAATTAAACACCCCACCCGAAAAATCTGCTGATATTTGCAGATATTTCTCTCAGTTGTATTAGCTCATTTTTAAATCGGCAAAAATCTGCCATATTTTTCTTTTTGTTTTGCTTTTTTACACATTAACACATGACAACATAAGACGATAATGACAATTAAACCCCCCACCCAAAAAATCTGCACACAAAACAATCGACAGATATTTGCCGATTTTTCTCTCAGTTGTGAAGTTAAACAATGAGGTCCTTGTCAAAGTATTGTGAAACAACAAAATGTAATGTCTGTAATTTATATTTTTATTGTTGTAAGCATAGTGGACCAAAAAATAAGTTATTTTATGAATTTAAAATGTATTTATTAATCAGCTGGTTCATCTGAATTTTATTCTGCCAAATATTGGAATTGGCATAAAAATTTAAAAAACACATCAGCCATATTGTTTCTAGTGGGGATGGGCGAGAACCGATACCAGGTATTATGACCGTTATTTATTGTATCATTTGATGTTATTTTTATGGATCTACCGCCATTGTGGAATTCATAAACACGTATTGTATTGCGTTATCAATGTGTGACCCCGGGGTTACCACTTTCTCTCCAAGATGGCCGCCTCGACCCCAGCTGTGTCACGAAGCGAGGTCGGAGCGCTTGCTAATTTATGAGCCGGTGCTTCTCGCCTCTGCGGGGCTGTATTTTGATCTGGTGAATAATGCAAACGGGATTACGTCAACGCCACTCCGCTCCATGGGTGATGTCATTCCTTCTGCTGTAAAAATTGTACCTGTGATTAAATATTCATCACATGGTTGGTGCACAGCGTAGCTTCTTAGGAGTAGTAATAGTAGTAGCCAATAAGGCTAGTACTACTACTCGCTTTTTCATGACTACTCGAGTAGTACTTTCTTGGCTAGTTTAAATAAAAAATGAATCTTCAATTTCAGGCAGATGTTTATCATGTTCAACTGATTTCATCTCATGTCCAGGGTCCTTGCTAGGCAAATTTGGTAAGTGTGTCAAAGTACAAGCCCCAAGTGCGCCAAAACCACAATGGCCGACTTCCTGTTCAATTCTGGGCCTGCGTCCTTGAAAGTTTTTCGTGCATTTTGACTTACCAGACATGTCTACCAAATTTTGTTTTAATTTGTGATTTTGGGTAACTTTCCATAGCCTCTCGCCCACTAATTCTTCAAACTCATCATCCTTATTTGGTGCCAAGATGGGTGCTATTGACTGATTTTTACAAGAGTCATGCTTCCGCCAGATTGCAAAAAAAAAAAAAGGAATCCAAATTGTTGCATTTTCTAAAATGGTGAAGCCCTCCAAATGTGATTCATTTGAACTAGAACACATCAATTTAAATAAGGCTCAAAGTCATGATTGCGTTCTATGCCACCATTATTGTTTGCAATGCGGTCACGTGAACATCATGCCTTGACATTCGCATTTGATACCCTACTCAGTAGTACTTGCACTACTTTCTCTCTTTAGGATACACACGCACGCACGCACGCAAACACACACGCACGCACAAATGGCAACCACTATCAATCAGCGTTCCGCACCGTCGCTTCCCGTATCTGATGGGCTGACCCACATCTGTTCATCGGAAGCACCCCTACATCCCTACAGCCTATAAAACTCCATGCCGGACGCCGCCGTTCTGGGCGTTTACATCACCCGTTTCCGACAAACACAAATAGGGAATAAAATACGCGTGGAGTAAGGTAGCAGAGCGAGAAATAGACCATTTCTAAAGCAGATTTCGGCTGCCGAGACTCTCAAGAATGACCACTCGGTTAGCTAGCTTAGTCCAATGGTTCGACTTCTGAGTTAGAAGACAATTAAATATAAATATTCACTCTCGTTTCGTTTGGATAATGAAGAAAGGCACCGGTTGTTGTAAGTATATGATAATAAGACCCTCACCAGTTGTTGAATTAGTAGACAAAATCAGCCGGTCCGCATGTCCCGTTAGATAGTCCCATTAGCACTGGCATCCTAACATTATATCGCCCCCCACCCCTCCTCAGCCTGTCTGGCCACTCCGGGGGGAAATCCTTTGAGTACACGGGACACGCCCTACTGGCCAATCAGAGCTCGAATCAGGAGCTTTGACACATGATGGGCGTTCGTGCGAACCAATGAAATGCGGAGTAGGGAATGAATGACAAGGATAGCAATTTTGGTGTGTGTGTGTGGGGGGTTATCGGGGTATGGTTGGGCGTTGTTTTCATTATTTTTTTTTTTTAATGAAACAAAATTGTATTTGTATTCCCCAAGTAATCACATCCACTTTAAAATTGGGTAACACTTCTAAGAAGGTTGAGATAAGACACTGTTTGATTGTGTAACGAATAGCATGGTCAGCATCCTGTGGAAAAAGATTCAGTTGAGAGGATTACTATGGTACTTAAATAGACCAAGGTGTGTTTTAAAACAGGCACTAGGGGTCAGTGAAAAGCTGCATGATAATAACTCACCTGGACAACAAAAGCAACCATGAAAATAATATCTGGAATTTTTACAAATATGGTTGACTTCCTGTTGCATTTTAGCCCTGGAATTTTCCCAAAATGGCTGAAATCAAAATTGCCAATTTCTATTCAATGTCAGGCCTGGGTCTTTGATTTTTTTGTGTCTCTTGTCACAGTCTAATTTTCAATCAGCGAAACTGTTGTTGGGTCAATTTTTTTTCTAAATTACCACAGTTCCTACCAACTAATCTTCCAACTTTGGTGCCAAAATGGACGTTATCCTGTTAATTTTCAGGCATGGGTTCATTAGAGACTTCTTTGTGCATAATAATGGCTGGTCTTCCCAATTTTGTGTCAACTAGTGTTATCAATCGAATTCATTTGTCACAAAAATAATCAAGAGCAACTCCACTGCCTTATACTTGGTCCCAAATAGGGACTGACTGTGTACAGTAGTTGTGATTTCCAAGTGAGGGCCATGCTGGGCTCCGTTGCAGTCAAACATTAAAAATGGTTATTGTGATTGAAAGTGACGTGTCGCTCGGAGAGGCCGCGGTGGAACAGCACTCGCAGTTACGTCGATACTTTACATAACCAAAAACAGAACTGCTTCCACTTTTATTGTCAGGATACTTCATGTAAAATATCTCAATACGATACAGTACAATGCTGCGTTTCCATCTGCCTCCCTCCATGCGATTGGTTGGATTTGTAAAGGCCCACGGCCAACACACAATGACTTAAAACAAAACAAAACATAAAGTCTACACACCCTTGTTCAAATGGCAGGTTTATCGAACAAATAAAATGAAACCAAGATCCAATTCAATGTGTTAAAAAATAATAATAATTCCAAGACATTAAACATACTGGTAACATTGGAACACAGTGAAGACTGTCATCAAAAAGTAGAGAATTTGGCACAACGGTGACATCATCCAGAACTGGACGTGCCTACATAAGCGATGATGTGCACAAAAGTGATGGCAGAAACACAGACAATTTTTTTTTTTTTTTAGCAAGTACTGGCTGTTCATTAGATGTGACCATTTCTAACAATGCCGTCTTCATGCCTATACTATGGAGACATGGTGGCAAGATGGAAGCGTTACTTTACTAAGAACAGGCTACGGTTAAAACATACCAAGGTTGAACTTTTATCATTCCGATTGTGCTAGGTGTGTGCTAACTCCCATTTAACAGGGGTGTGCACATTTGTGCAACAACATATTTCGTTTTTTTTTTTGTACCTCCCAATTTGAAAATAATCATAATCTGGCATTTGAACAGGGGTGTGTAGACTTTTTATATCCACTGTACGTATGGGGCTGGTCGAGAGCTGCTTTGCCAGAACTTAAAACGGATTAAATTAAAAACGACTAAAATCAACATGTCACTTTTTCTGTCCTTTTTCGGAACAACAACAAAAAATCCAGCACAGTTGCATGGGCTGCGCCGTCCTCCCAGCACCTCAGGTTCAGTCCTCGGCTGGGTCGGGTGGCCACACGAGGAAAGAGACGAGACAAAACCGGAGGACAGACGGAACGTGGAATCTGTCGACGCTGGCAGTCAATTAGCAGCTTTTCAGTCTCGTCCCGAGCTTTTGACAGAGACGGGGGGGGCTACTGGCTGGGGTGGGCACGTAGGCGGGGAGCGGGGTGGGGACCGTGGACACGTCAGCCGTCCCTGCGTGTTATCACTCGTTGGGTTTCTGCCTTGTAGCGGGTGTGGCTAACACTTGCGCTATGCTGTTTGTTTGTAAATCTTCACAAGAACTGGGGGACTGCAGCAGAGAGGGCGCCCCACGTTCCTCAGTACATTCTTTCAGGCAGGCGTAATGAGGGTAGCGGGGCGGGGTTGGCGGGGGTGTGTGTACGTCGCGTGGGCGTTTGTGTGGCAACGTGCCGATGCGGTCAGTAGCGGTGGGTCTGGTGGGAGTACTGCGGAGGCTGTTGGGAGGTAGAGGAGTATCCCATGCTGCTTTGGGGCAGTGATGTGCTTGGTCCAGGGTTCTGGTAGGCAGCATGTGGATTGGAGCGCTGCGGGAAGGCATTGCAGACGTTAGTAATACGCTCGGCAATTTTTGTGTCTTTCTAATACCGGGCGTGATGTGTTAGGCAATTAGCCCAACCGTACTGCCTCTCACAGGTCAGACTTGGTACTACAACAGACAACTGGTTTGGGGGGGGGGGGGGGGGGGCAGCCCGGCGATTGTCAGAGGAGATATCGTCGCGTCTTACTCCCAACGCACAAGTTGGTAAGAGTAGAGAAAACGAGGAGCTACCTGGTAGTCTGAGGTCATGATGAGGCCGCCTGAGGTAGTGGTGGGCGGGACCACGCGCACTTTCTTCAGAGGCGGGCCCTGGGCGTGGCTGTTGTCGGGATTGCCGGTGTGCCCCGCCCCGTTTGTGTGGTTGTTTCCCTGTTGCTGCTGCTGCTGGTTCTTCTGCGGGCGCACACAAAAACAATTTGGCAATGGATAAATACTCACATTGAGCCCGTAAAAGGTTACGTCCGCCATTTTGAAGCACAAACTAATTAGCGTTCTCATACAAGTAACATATGCTGTTGTGTATAAGGATAATAATTCACATTATTTACACGGTTGCATTTTGTTCATTTCTTAACAAGACGATTGATGGTGCATTCTAAAAAAGAAGACAAACTACTGTATTGGTGTTGCACTTTCCTAAAAAGAAGAAAAACTATCGCTTTATTTGACTTATTTATTTACTATTTTCCTAGAAAGAAGCCAAGCTACTGGTGTTACCTTTCCTAAACATAAGGTAAACCATTGGTGCTGCTCTTTCCAAAAAACTAAACAAAAAAAACGACAAACTATTTCTGTGGAACTTTCCTACAAAGAAGACAAACTTCTGATGATGCACTCTAAAAAAGAAGACAAATTACTGTATTGGTGTAGCACTTTCCTAAAAAGAAGGCAAACTATTGGTTTATTCTACTTATTTATTTACTATTTTCCAAGGAAGAAGTCAAACTACTGGTGTTACCTTTCCAAAACATAAGGTAAACCATTGCGCTTTCCTAAAAAGAAGACAAACTACCGTATTTCTGTTGCAATCTACTAAAAAGAAGACGACCCTCTGATGTTGGCTTTCCTAAATTTAAGATCAATTATTGATTATTTCCAAAAGGGAGTTTAAACTACTGGCGTTGAACTTTCAAAAAAAGAAAAGATTCAAGATGTTAACACGTAAAATCTGCATGTAATTATATACAGTAAATTTAGCTATCTATATTTTGGGATCATAATGTCTTACTTTGTCTGCCTTATCTTCCGGCTCCTCCTCTGTCAGAAATTCCCTTTTGGGGTAAGGAATTTGACAGCCTGCAAACACACTGACGAAAAACAACATGTTTTTTTTCCACCCCACATGATTTTGGATTAAATTTTGTTAGCGTCAAATGATTGTTGGTGGAGCTGAAACTTACTCCGACGTTGGCAGCGGCTCCTCTAAAAAGTAGGGGTCCTGCATGGCCTGCTCCGACGTGATTCTCCGGATGGGGTCCATGGTCAGTAGCTTCTGCAACTGTCAATCACAGCGCAAAAACGTTACGTCGGACATCTTGGGACAACAATTCGGGAACTTTTTGCGTGCGTCGCCGCTCACCAAATGGAACGCTTTGCTGTCTGGCTTGACTTTGTGTTTCTCCATGTACTTTATAAGGCTGCAGTTTGTGTACCTGCGAGAGCCGAACGAGCACAGTTGACTCTTATGAAAACTTTTTTTAGATGTTGACAAGTGGGACAGCGCGACGGACTTACGTGTTCCTCCTAAAGTCTTTCATCAGCGTGGAGTGCTCGGGCATCTTTTTGATGTCCTCCCAGTCTTTATCTGTTCAGATGAAGGAAGGATTACGCCATGTCGCACCCACCACCCCCTCCCTTGCTTGGTTATCCATCTTGTCCAGTCTGGATTACCAATTTAGGCTGGATTTAAAGTGCTTGGTTGAAGCAACAATGTTGAGATTTTTTCGGAAGCACGATTTGGATGTCAACTGAAAAATGCATGGAATTGAATCAGTATCGGAGGCTTGGACTTGCAGTGTAAATCTATGCTAAATGCACTGGTTCGACACAGTCACACGCAATAATGCAATTTGTTGAAACCTTTTGATTCCCCGACAAGAGGAAAACAAAATCCTTCATGCCGACTGGTGAATTACGCAACAAGAGTAGGCAGGCAGCTTCGCTGAACTGGAAGAGATCCCGCATAAGTGGAGGTTTCGATGTTTGTGACTTGTCCGCTCACAATCCACATTAGCGCCAAAGGAAAAAGATGAAAAAAAAGAAAGGAGAAGGAGAAGAAGGAAGTCTCGTCCATTGCTGCAAGCCAGCGAGACTTCCTTGTTCGCCGAGCCGCTCACTCGACCAATGAAAGGTAGTTTGCAACGACGCAGTCCAACCCAAGACACGCTGCTTAGGACCGCCCCCTCATTTCGACATGGCAGTATGGACCAAAACTGCCAAAATTCTAAATAAATAAATGGCTAAATAAATAACTAAAAGTTAAAATTAAAAAATGAATATAAAAAGTCTAATTTAAAAATTAAATACAAATGTATTTATTTATATATATATATATATATATATATATATATATATATATATATATATATATATATATATATTTTTTTTTTTTGTTCTTTATATTTCCATTTACAATAAATTAATTTTTGGGGATTTAATTTTCAAATTGTATTTTTAAATATCCGTTTTTATTCTCAATTTTAGTCATTTATTTATTTATTTAGTTTGAATTTTGGCAGTTTTGGTCCTCTATACGTGGTGTCCCACCTGCGGGGAAGCCCATGACATTGAAGATGCGGTCCAGCTGGTCGTGATGATAAGGGTTACTGGTCTTGATGTCCTCCTGGCGACAGTGGAAAATGGGCTCGGACGTCAGCAGCTCAGCGAAGATGCAGCCAATCGCCCAAATGTCTGCAAGAGAGCATGTCGAGTTCACAGAGAACTTTGAACTGAGCGCGCTCAGTACGGGGACGCAGTCAACCCACCGATGGCTTTGGTGTAGTGCCGGGCCCCCAGCAGCAGTTCGGGTGCTCTGTACCAGAATGTGACAACCACCGGGTCCAGATCGGCTAAAGGCTTCAGTGGTGAATTGAAGAGACGTGCGAAACCCATGTCCGCTGCAAAACAGCGACACCCGTATATTAAGCAACAACATCCAGGTCATTTCAAATCCAAATTTAAAACAAAGAATACATACCTATCTTTACTCTACCCCTCTCTGGCCCTTCTCCCATCACTAAAATGTTAGCTGGTTTCTGAGGAGGGAAAGAAAACTATTATTACAAACGCTTTACATTGCTGCCCTCTAGCGGACAAACGAAGCCACAGCCGCCGATGAAAGCGTTTCATGTAAATCCCTTGACAAGATTAGCCTAGTTTGAGGTATTTTTAAATGCTTTTACAATGGGAACACAGCAAAATGATCCGATTTGTACAGTATGTATAGAAATCCAATATAGTAGCTCCAAATAAAACACCAACAGTTATTTATGAACCGCGACTAAACACATGCAGACAGAAGTGATGCTGGAACTCTGCCTTGTTTTCCCTTTACAAAAATATCCCTGCCCCCTTTTCAATCGGCTTACAAGGTCTCTGTGGAGGACCCAGTTTGCGTGGAGGTAATGGATGCCGTCCAGGATCTGGTAGAGCAGAGACTTGACCATCCCTCTGGGAAGCTGAAGTGGCTTCTTGTTGGCCTTGGACGCTCTGTGGAATTTAATGATGTGCTGCAGTGAGACGAAAACAAGAGTCAGCCAAGGACCACTGCTGCATTTATTACACACCGTCAGATTGCAATTTTCATACTGTATATTAAAAAAAAACAGTCCCCTCCAAAAGTATTGGAACGACACGGTCAATTCCTTTGTTGTTGTTGTTGTAATAATAATAATAACAACAACAACAACAACAATGCATCAAATAGACATTTGGGTCTCAGAATAAAAGATGAATATGAGCCAGAATTCAAAATTCCAGCTTTTATTGTAACGACCAAATAATATATGAAATTCACTAAGTGAGTGGATTGTATTTTATTATTATTTTTTTTTTTATAGTGGAGTGAATATACATTTTGTAGCATTTTACAAAAAGAGCACCAGGTTCCACAGAAAGAAAAAAAAAAGGCATTACATCATAATCGTGCACTTCGACCTACATCTAACCTAAGTGGGAACAACTTACCCAGAGGTCGTGCTCGGCGTAGTCGAAGAGCAGCCACACTTTGCGGTCGGCGTGCGACAGGAAAACCTTCTGCAGCGAGATGACGTTGGGGTGCTTCAGCTCTCGCAGCAGCTGCAAAAGACAGAAGCCACCTCAGAGGAGGGAAGGATCCAATCCGTAATGGCCATTTTGCTGTTAAGATGGCGCGTAATGAATGTGATGCGACGCTGTAAATTAAATGGGCTCGCTTTCTGTCGGGAGGAAAGTCATTTATCTTCTGTTCCAAGTGCTGATTATTTCCTCTGTGTGCTCAGGGTTGAACTTTGTGGAACAACGGGGATAGAGATTTGGATAGGGCTGAAAGATTTTGAAAAATAGCGACTGTGATTTTTCTCCCCCTTGAATATTACGATTTTTAAGGTTCTCTTCTCATGCATTTTTTTTAATACACAAAAGCAATAAATTAATCAGTACTGTATTACAATAACCAATCTCACATTTATGATACATAAATGTTTCTTGTTTTTATGTTCAACAGTTCTTCTTCAAGCGGTACAGAGAATGGATCGACGGATATGTAGACTACAGATGAAAAAAAAATATGCTGATTTTATTCTGCCAAATATAAGAATCGGCAACAATCAAAACAAAAAAATATATTTCAGTGAGACCCTCGTCTCTATTTTAGACCGTTTGAACCGGAACAGATGAATTCAACTTCCACTATTTTCTATGGGGAGAAAATGTGTGTGAGCGCTGCTCCAGAATGGACTGTATCTGACTTTAGAGAGATTCCGCTGTACTACAAAACAACATCGGAATGGTGTGAAGTTGTTAACACGTCAAAGTAAAAAAAAAAGAAAAAGAAAAAAAAAAGTCTTACTGCAATCTCTCTGCATGCTGACATGGAGATGCCGGTGCCTTCAATCTGCTTGAGTGCATAGTCCTTATCGTCCTTCCTATCAACATACGAGAAGCTGAGCAACATTCATACCAGACCATGGACCATAAAGAGGGTAAGGGTGGGAGTAAGTTGGCAGCTGGCACGAGATGGGGGTTGGGGGGGGGGGGGGGGGGGGGCTGACTTGCATTACCTCCAGATTTGTGTAATCAAGCTCACCTCTGAGGCTGACTACAATAGAGGACGAGGTCTGTCTGGCAGCTGGCGGGGGACAAAACAAGAGCGCCGGGTATCGACTCCTCACTTGAATGAATTCCCCCCCTCGTCCCGTATAAACCCGTGCTTTGTGCCTTACCCCTCATAAACAGCAGCCTTCTCTAATCCAACACAAACCTCTTTTAGTGCTAATTTGCGCCATTCTGGCGCGAGTACGGCAGCAAACTGCAGAGTAGATCACATGCTGATTTGATTGCGGCTGGAGACTAAACGTTGCACGCCATTTCCCAAATGGACATTTAAACACTCTTGGAGCACAGTGGATGGGTGGACCTCATGTCTGCCTCAAAATTCTAGTCATCATCTTGGATCCACGTCATTGTAAAACTATTACTCTAACATCTAACAACATGGTTTGGCATTATCAAGCACAAGTGCACTTGAAGTGCAGTTGATATTTTTGTCTACTTAGAGCATCCTCACTGTA
The DNA here is from genome assembly GCF_054856555.1 of Leptonotus elevatus. NCBI lineage: Eukaryota > Metazoa > Chordata > Actinopteri > Syngnathiformes > Syngnathidae > Leptonotus > Leptonotus elevatus. The sequence continues at coordinate 12,124,524 of NC_141259.1, read as the reverse complement.
GTATCAGTGACTTTCAGTGTGTATGGCTTTAAAAAAGCGGGGCCTGGCCTGGTGAGTGACATGGGTGTCAGTGACTGATATTATAGAGTTGGTTGGCTGTTTTGCATGTTGAGTGTGGTGATGTGATCAAATGACTCAAGTTATTATTGAAGAAGCCCTATTAGTCGTGGCACTTCTGATCGTCATAGTTGGCTCAGCATTTCTCAGTGTATTTTGACAAATGCGTGTCAAAGACACATTAGCAAGACACCGGGTAACGATGTGAAATTGAAGGGGGAAAAAATGCGAGTCTGTTGTTATAAGAGTTGTTTGGCACTTGATGTCCTTAGAGGTAGCAGGTGTACTTATGTGCAAAAGGGGGCACAATGTTGTTTTTTTTCAGCTTGAAAAGTGTCCAAATAACACACACTTTAGTGTGTTTTTTAAACATTACGTGGTGCGTGTTCGCAGCCACAATTGCTTTCCCTCCTGTATCTGCAAAAAAATACAAATGAAAACACACAACGACGCCCGTAATAAGGCGCCGGTAGATGGGGTCGACCCGCACGAAGGCCTCGCTTACCAACAATCCCTCCCGTACTCACCCATCTTTTCTCTTCGCCTTGAAAACATGACCGTAGGTGCCTCTGCCCACTTTGCATCCTTCGTACTCAAACAGGTCCTCGACACGCTCTCGTTCTCCGGTCAGCTTCACTTTAAAATCATAGTCCATTTTTCCCACCGCTGTTTAGGGGCCTCGAACGCGTCGTCTCTTTCTTCTTCTTCGTCTTTTTCTTTTTTTTTTGTTGTAAGCGTCGCCTTGGGAGGCAACTAGGCTACTCCCGACGAGCTCGGCTTCAGTAATTCAACGAGTTGCCTTCCCCGGTATAGCCCTTTCTTCAATCACCCCAACGTCCACATCAAGCTATCCGGGCGAATTCGGTGCACCGGCGGGGACGTGCGATGCTTAAATAATCCGGGTAGGCACGCGAGCATAAAAGTATATTCCTTTCTTTTGATGCTGCGTCTCCCTCAGCCGGTATCTGCTCCAAAGAGACGCACTTTACTCGGTAACGATGTCGTATTCACGCGCGGCACTGTCGTAAAATGTCGTAAAAGTCAGACAGAGCCCCCTGCAGTAGAGAAAGTAGAGGAAAGGGATATTAGAAAAGAGAACATTGCTTGTGTAAATAGAGCTACACTATTGCAACCCGGATATTTGTTCCTGTTTGATCTTAGTTTGACATAAGCAAGATGTGACGTTTCGTCGCATATGTTCCAATGCGCTAAAACTGTAGTAGTGCATAAACAAAACACTAATAAACATAACTCATACAAATACAAAATAAAAAGCGGTAATGATAGGCCAGAACTTTAATAATAATAATAATAATAATAATAATAATACATAGCATATTTAAAAAGAATTGCCTAACTATTTAAATAACCACACTTTAAAACACGACGAGAGACATTTATTGTTTCACAGCAAAACCTGTGTTTTGATGACAAGGGATCACCGTCTCACGTTCGCGTGTTTTCACACGAGCCGTATTAGACGTAACACTACATGTTTGTGTGTGATTTTTAATCGTGTTACGAACGTCCAAAAAAACTGGTATTTTTTTCCCTCTAATCTTAAAAAAGATAATACAAAATATACATTAGAAAAATAAAACCGTATCTACAGCTGTAACTGAAATGTAGTAAATCCAGCGAGGACAGTCTTTAAAAAAAAAATTGTTGACCTGTTTAGCCCCCCAAATGAAATTATAAGACTTTAAATTCTGATGGAAGCCTTTTGTAGTCGTTACGTTTCATATTTTTTGTTACAAAACCGGTGTTTTGGTAACACAGGAACTAACATAGCCGAAACTACTTGTCTGTTATAACACGGACCGTTTAGGCCGTAACACCACCTGGTCCCATCTTGGGTAGAGCGAGAGAAGGGAAAACGAAGGGAACCGTCCATATTACAGCTGCTCTATCGGGTACTATGCCATTTTTACGTCGTTGTCATCTCACCTAAATCCACGCCGGTGCTTGGCGTTATCGACCTCACACGTTGATTCGATATTACAACTGTTTATCCGATGTATATCGGGGGAAATTATTCGGCGTCGGCTCGGCTAACCAAGCTAACGTTGTGTGTTGGGATTGCTATTCGCTATCGTCACTTGCGCTAACTAGCTAGGGCACCGCTAGCCACTAAGGCGTTGCGCATTCAAAATGTTTCTTTGTGTCATTGCGGTGAACGCCCAACTGGTTTTGCATTCGGTGGAGACACACGCTTCGCCGTCATTGCCTTTTTGTCACACTTAAGAAAAAAAAGAACATTCTTTTGTCTTTGCCGTCGGTTACACGGAGACCCTGTCCTTTGCGTTTCGTCCCACCTTCGCGCGGCGACGATTGGACACTCTGCCTGTCACTCATTCCCAGCGGGCTGGTGATTGGCTGTCATTGCAGGGAGGACAGCGCCGCTTTAGCTTGCTTTATCGCCACTGTCTTCAACGTGGCCTTCCGGAGCTTCTGTCAGGAAACTTGGCCAATATTAACGACGAATACGTCGACGCCCGAGTGTCCTTTAACGGCCGTTTTGCGGGCCAAAGATGTGAACGTTCGCATTACGATGCGTTCACGCAGACAGACTTCGGGCTAAGCACGTTAACTGTCGGTTTTTCGTCAGTGGCTGTTTCGAGGCAAAATGGATGACGCTGCCAATGTAGCTGTTTATAGTTAAGGCAATCTGGTTTGTTCTGGGTTTACTAGGGGGTGATGTTAATTACATAACGGGAGCCGGTGAAGGGGAAAGAAATGACAATGCTTTCTTATGTTTACCAGCACTGTTCATGGTTATGGACCCTCCTGGTGGGGGAGACGAGCGTCGGAGACAGGCCGAGCGTCTTCGGAGGGAGGAGGCCTACTATCATTTTATTAATGACTTGAGCGAAGAGGAGTATCGTCTTATGAGAGACAGCAACCTGTTGGGGACCCCCGGTGAGGAGGGATGCTTTGATTTTCTGTGCCCAAGTAGTCCTGCAGTTAACAAGCAAAAGGGGTCCGGTTTTTAAATGTCTTGCTATTGTTTTTGAGTGTGTGAGTAACCGGAACCTGTCACACAGGGGAGGTGACAGCCGAAGAGCTCCAGCAACGTCTGGATGGAGCCAAGGAGCGCGAGTCATCCCAGCCAAACACCGAGCAGCGCTTGCCGGCCGCCGAGCCGGTGGAACAGCAGAGCGGTAGCGGAGAGGATAGAGGTTCTGGCGGGAGACGAGGAGCAGGTAGGACTACCTTGAGGAATCAAGCTGACGTTTAGCACCACTGGGCAACTTCTGATTGGTTTGGGTTTTAAAAGCAACAATTTGAATTTGCAGGGTGTTGGCTGCCTCTTGCCCAGAGACCACTTTACCTGCCAATCCTATTGGCATCATAAATGTCTTGGCCTTACTGTCGCCACCTCCACTTGTAAGTGTCCAGAGTGTGGTGAAAAAGCAAGCGTGCATAAAGACGACAAAAGCATTTTCACTTGTGCAGGCAGCACTTCATGCTGTGTGTTATGTGGCATATTTTTCAGCCAGATTCGGTCCTGAAGCTGCACTTTTGTCATCGCTTTAAAGTGACTCAGCATCTTAACCAGGGTTTAATTTCACACTTGATTGATGTGCAACCAATTTGCACACAAGCCATTAAAATAAAAATTGCCATTATTTGTCCCCTTAACCGTAGTAAGTCAATAATAAAAAAAAAAACACTCAAGTAATCGACATGCTTTCCTTCCAGGCAGCACAGAGCCAGGGACAGAAGCGTCCAACGGAGACTCATTGCTGGAGTGGTTGAACACCTTCCGGCGCACCGGGAACGCCACCCGCAGTGGACAGAGTGGCAACCAGACGTGGCGAGCCGTCAGCCGGACCAACCCCAACAGCGGCGAGTTCCGCTTCAGCCTCGAGATCAACATCAACCACGACCAGCCCGAGACGGGGGAGCACGCCGACGCTATGGATGCGGCCGAGCAGCCGGCCGCCGTCCCGGGTTCCACCTCGCCGCCGAGTCGCGCCACTTCATCCAGCGGCACGCGGTCATCCGGCACGCCCAGGCCGTCCCCTTACCCCACGCCTCGGCCCGCCCTAAGCAGGAGGATGCAGACTCGCCGCACGCGCAGCAGCAGCGCTCTCTCCATGACCCCACCTGCACTTTCAGCCCCTCTTGCGCCCCCTCCTCAAAGGAGAGGAGATGCCATGCACTCGTTAGTACCGCCGCCTACTGGTTCTCATTCAGATCAGTCGGCATCTTCCCCGCGTTCGCCCGCCAATGCAGAAAGGGAGCAAAGTCGCGACAATGTGACTTTATCTCTCGACTGCCCCCGCGTGTCGCCCCAGTCGGGGTCTCAAGCACCGTCGGCGGGACAGGAATCACGCCGGACTCGATCGCGCGGGCGTTGGCGCCGGGTGGCGGCGGCATGGAACGGCGGCATCCCCACCCGCGCAACCAGACGAAGTCGTTCCCCCTTGCATAGAAGCCCTGCAAGCACACCGGCGTCCAGCAGCGCCATCAGCGGCTCAAGCATCCACATTGTTGATGCGGGCACAAGCTCGGTTCCCATGGAGACGGGGGAGGCGGTGGCAGAGCCCACCGCCACCACAGCGGAGCCGGCCGCAGAGAGCGGCGAGAATGAATCTCATTCAGCGGGTGCGGGAGGCTCGTCCTCAGTTCGCCGCCACCCCACAATCATGTTGGACCTGCAGGTGAGGCGGATCCGACCCGGGGAAAACCGGGACCGCGACAGCATCGCCAGCAGGACGCGCTCCCGGGCCCGCGTGGCGGAGAACACCGTCACGTTCGAGAGCGACAGCGGCGGCTTCCGACGCACCATCTCGCGCTCGGAGCGTGCCGGAATCCGCACCTACGTCAGCACCATTCGGATCCCGCTGCGGCGCATTAGCGAGACGGGCCTAGGCGAGCCCAACTCCACCGCGTTGCGCTCCATCCTGCGCCAGATCATGACCGGGTTCGGGGAGCTCAGTTCCCTCATGGAGACCGAGGCCGATTCTGAGACCCCCAGCCACGTGGACGTCGGCGTTACGAGTACAAGTACCGGCCCGGCGGCTCGCTTGTACGCCACTGAGAGCGCATCGGTCCAGACGGGCTCGGGCGGGCCGGATCAAGAGCGAGTGGGGCCTGCCGGTGACGAGGAGGAGCCGGCCGGCCAGGCCAGGCTCAGCGGCGGTTCGGCGAACGCCACGGAGGGGCGGCCGCCCACCAGCCGGGACACAAACAACCTCGTGGAAAACGGCACCCTGCCCATTCTGCGGCTGGCGCAGTTCTTCCTGCTGAACGACGAGGATGACGACGAGCACCCGCGCGGCCTCACCAAAGAGCAGATAGACAATTTGGCCACGCGCTCGTACGGCCAGGCCAGCCTGGAGGGCGAGGCGGGCCGCGCGTGCAGCGTCTGCATCAACGAGTACGCGCAGGGCAACAAGCTGCGGCGCCTGCCCTGCGCGCACGAGTTCCACATCCACTGCATCGACCGCTGGCTGTCGGAGAACAACACCTGCCCCATCTGCAGGCAGCCCATACTCGCTGCGCACCACGACTGACCCGCTTTGGCTTCTTCTTCTACAGCTGAGCAGCCGCCTGTACATAAGTGCGTTCATTTCTATGACGAAGTCCATCGAGAAGAAGGTGGAAGTAAGAGTTCAGGATAGGTGGTGAAAAAAGGCGTAAATCCAGAGGATTAATAAAAGTTTATTTTTTTAGGCTTTTTGATTTCAGTTTCCTTCTCTGTATCCTGTTGGAACTTTATCCGCGAGTGAGCTTTTTGTTAGCCGCTGCTCATAGTCTGACACCATTAAGACGTCCCCTTATCAGAAATAACTTTTTAATTTGATTTGTCCACTGTAGACTGTAAATATTCTACCACAATTTAAGTTGAAAATAAGCTTTTGCACGCAATTTTAAATTGTCCCTTCATAGCCGCTTTCACAAAATCACTTTGGTTTTTATTATCTTTTGCCCAGAATTTGAGAAACAAATGACATAAGCGATATTACAGGTGTAGACAAGACAAGTTAAGACAAAGGCATTTGAGTTTCTGTATTTAATTTGTAATAAAGTTTGTATTAATCTAGGTTCAGTATTTTTGATTTGTCAAGTTCCCCCTCACACAACTGTGCAGAAGCCACTCAAATAATACAAGCCAATCGCTTTCCAATGTTTTCCCATACAGAATGCAGGAATTCAGAGTTGTCATTTAGCCGTGCAATACAGATTAAATAAGAAAAAAAAATATTCGATCATAGTCATGCTTCATGAGGTCTGTCGGAATGTGTGCAAATGAAGGAATTCGCCTCTTCAGACATGGCAGAGGCGCATGTCACTCGTCAATATTTATTCCGTTTCTATATAATGAGATGGGGAAATTTTTGAAACCACGAATGTGTACCATGTTGCCATGTGATGACAGAAATTAAACACTCAATTGTATGATTTTTTTTTGTTTATATGTTCACCCTAATCTTGTGTGATGGGGGGGTTCAAGTTCTGCTCCTTGACAAAATAAAACAGCTTTGTTATGCCCTGTGACACGTTTGAGTGCTCGCCATCTTTGTGTCAGCAATTGTAACCGTTATTCCACTATAACGCGTTATATAACGTTTCCGCGTTCCCGTGTGAAAGGGATGAATCAGTTGGTTGACAACTTGACTTGCATCCGACGTTTTAACGCAGGTACGCAGTCGCGTGGAAAAGACGCCAATGTAGTGCATCATTTGGCGGAAAAGGGGTATAACGTCATTTTCTTCCAAATTAAATCCTCGTTCCATATATCTATAGATTCTGCCCTTCTATTGATAACCGCTGTGTAAAGCCAGACCTAGAAATAAGGTAGAGAAAATGGGCCAATTGTTAGTGTTTTATCTGTTAATTATATATTCAGTTCTTAAGGCACTGGCTAACTTCTTTACGTGCATTTTACGTTACAGATGCGCATTCGTGTGGAGAGACAAGATAAAAGAAGCAGTTGTCCCATTTTTCCACACCGGAATAAAAATAACGACGCATATAGCTGTCGATTATGTCCTTAAATTCGTAACTATTATTTAAATCAGTACAGCATCTTAATTGTGCGACTACGACCTCTTATTTCGAAATTTAGAACTAGTTTGCGGAACTAGATAATCTATTAACATGCACCTGAAATGACGCGGATGAAAAGACGCCAGTGCGTTGTAAAGCGTTACAGAAAAGTAGACGTCGTTTTTGTTTCTTCAAAACAAAACTACGATACACATTTCTTTTGTTTCTGTGTTTTAAATCGTAACCATTGTGTCAAACTACGTTGTAGAGCTGAATCACACTAGGAACAATATGAAGAAAACTGTCAGAGGGATAATATTGTCTTATTTGTACGATTATTACCTCTTATTTTGACATCCGAAACCACCCGACGGAACTAGCGAACCTATCACTTGTTTCTCCTCCTCCTCGTTCCTCGGCTAATAAAGCGGTCAGAGCGAACATGGTCCCCGGTTGTCAGCGGCATCAGCGGCCGCGGCCCGGAGCTACTACTCGCCTTCGCCTCGGCTCCGCTGCAGGCGAGCCGTAAGCGAGCATGTCCCCGCTGCTCCTTCCACTACCACCACCTCTTCGTCGACGGGCACGATGTATTTCAACCGGGGGGGCAAGAAGATCCACAGCGAGGGAGGTAAGCTGCAAAGAACGTACATTACCAAACGGGCGGCTTGTGCCGCGTTTTATTAGCGTGCCACTAATTATTAGCGCACTGACGTTAATGGTGGCTCGACTCGATACTATGTGCGTGTGTTGACCGTGGATGTGAGGACAACGCAAATGTCGCCTCGTCCGCCCTTCAAAGACGAGTGTCGTGATGTCGCTATCGCGGCTTGAAGGTTGGAGGTGCGTATTTGCGTCCGCTATTCAGGTGCGCTTTCGTACTCGGCGTCGTGTGACATGCCGAGTGATGGTGGGAGCGCTCTTATGTTCGTTTGGAGCCAAAGATTTGTGCACCAGCTGGAGGACGAGCCTATTAGAAAGCCGATTTAACGGGCACGTGACCGTCTAAAGAGCGCGCGACCCGGTAAGGGAATCGGAGGTCCTCGCTTTGCGCCGTCCCCGCACATACGACGCGAAGAGACTGCAATGATATAGACAGTTGTAACTATCTCACTACGCAAACGCAAAAACTTTAGAAACAGCGTCAAATAACGCCACGAGGAAACAAAAATGCTACGAGGCCAAAATATATAAGTCAATGAGACAGCAATAATGCTACGAAACCACAATAACACTATATGAAAGCGCAAAAATGCTTTTGACACTACAATTAAAAAACACAATACATGTCATAATGAAGCCGCAAAAAATGATGCCTTAAGACAGTAATAACTAAAACTACGAGACAGAGAAAAAAAAAGAAGACTAAAATAAATATTGTCGTGAGGCTGCACTAAATAATGCCATGAAACCACAACAAGATATGAGACAGCAATAATGCTATGAGACCAAAGTAAATAAAACTAAGAAACTGCAATAATGCTATAAACCCAAAACACTATGAGACTGTAATGAATATTACTATGACACAGCAATAAATGATATGAGACAGAAAAAAAACAATGCCACGAGGCCTCAATAATGCTATGAGAGCACAAACAAGAACAGGATTTTTGTTTTTCATGTATTCCATAAGTACAATTTGCAAATGATGAACAACTAATTAATCACTTTATTAAAAACTACATCAATTCAAAGTAATGAATGTGATTTTCCGACTCAAAAGACATTTTAAACCCCCCCACCAAATAAAACCAGTAATTAAATCATCCTTAATGAATGAAGGGATTGAAATGAAACCGTTTTCTTATCCGTTTCTTCAATTAATCGAAAAAATAACCTGCAGATCAATCAGTTATTAAAATAATTGACAGTTGCAGCCCTAGAAGTTGCTAAGAGGAAAACAAACTTGACCCCCAAAATTAATATATACTGCATATTGATTAAATTGATTAATCTCCTATAGATTTACTGTACAGATGAAGCTACCTTAGGCGTAGAGAAAGCATGGTAATGACTGATTGAAGGACACACACACATATACACACAAACACACACTATGCACACACTGCAGTGGATTGTCCTCGAAGAGAGTAGAATGTGTTAGTCTTTTATTTTAATAGTCACCGGCGCATATTGTCAGGCTGCTGCTATGCTCTTGTTGTCTGTGCGCGAGTGTGTGTGTGTGTGTGTGTGTGTGTGTGTGTGTGTGTGTGTGTGTGTGTGTGTGTGTGTGTGTGTGTGTGTGTGTGTGTGTGTGTGTGTGTGTGTGTGTGTGTGTGTGTGTGTGTGAGTTTGTGTACGCGCGCATGCCGCATCCACAAATAGAAAGCAGGGCAAATTATTAACAGATAAATCATGAGTCATGGAATGCAACACTCGAAATGATCATGACTGAAGTCGAAAGTTGGCCGTGTGCGTTTCCCTCCTGTATGTATGCGCTCTGTGCTGTAATCTCGTGGAGTGTGAGCTCTTGATTCTTTGCTCCAATTAGCGCCGCCGCGTTTGTCATGACATCATACGCGGTTACCAAGCTGTTACATTTAGCTACATTGAATTGTGTGTTAAAAAAAATATATATATATTTGTTTAAGCCATTATCTAGTAGCCTTACATTGCTCCCTTTTTTCTTGGAAAAAAATATTACTTTATTTTGGATGAAATGTAACATTATTTGTTTAAGCATTTTTTTTCCTTAAGTGACAAAAATTATAATATAATTTTTACTGAACATTGTCATTGTTAGCATAAAAACTTCCCGCTAGAATGCAAAAAAAAAAAAATGTCAGGAAAAGCCCACTAGAACATCTGAAATTTGTCATCTTTAAATGGTGGCAGGTGTAAGATGAGCTTGAATGTAATTGGTTAATTCTGAAGACAGTCACATTTCCAGCTCTGAGGGTGTGCACACTTTTGCAACCACAGCTCCCTTGTTTATCTTCTTCTAAAAATCAAACAATTTGGTAAAAAATAAATAAATAAATATATATATATATATATATATATATAGTATATAGGCGGCACGGTGGCTGACTGGTTAGCACGTCCGCCTCCCAGTTCAAAGGTTGTGAGATCAAGTCCGGGCTTCGGCCTTCTTGGGTGGAGTTTGCATGTTCTCCCCGTGCTTGCGTGGGTTTTCTCCGGGTACTCCGGTTTCCTCCCACATTCCAAAAACATGCATGGCAGGTGAATTGGACACTCCAAATTGTCCATAGGTGTGATTGTGAGTATGATTGTTCGTCTCTGTGTGCCCTGCGATTGGCTGGCAACCAGTACAGGGTGTACCCCGCCTACTGCCTGAAGCCAGCTGGGATAGGCTCCAGCAACCCCCGCAACCCTTGTGAGGACAAGCGGTACAGAAAATGGATGGATGGATGGATATATATATATATATATATATATATATATATATGACAAAAAAAGCTGCATTTGAGCAGGGGTGTGTAGACTTTTTATACCCTCTGTAAATGTCAGCTTCACAGATACCGCATCTGCACAGACGTGTGGCAAGTGTATGCTGTGTTTCGATATCGTAGTATGGCCACTTTGCGGAGGGGAAAGGGGCATCTATTAGAGGTGTGGCATTTATTTTTGTATGTTAGCATAGCGGCTAACGAAAGCATGTTTTTGTTAGCGGATGGGGCTCGTGTGGGTGATACGCAGTGCGGCCAACTGTCAACAAGTGTGCTGGTTAGATAATATAAGGGTGAGGCCTTGATGTATTTAGAAGTGCTAGCCAACAGGGGGTGCTCGTGTGTCGTAAATGACTTCCCGCCATCCATTTCTTCACGGATATGTGTGCTCTGTGAGTGTGTGTGTGTATATTTTAGGGCTGAACGATTTTGAAAAAAAACCCAAAAAACCTTAATTATGATTGTTTTCCAACGTCTTCTTCCCAATTTTTTTTTTTTTTTTTTTTTTTTACAAATACAAGTAATAAATTATGTTTTGGTCATCTAGGTTACTCTTACGCAAAAAATCCGAATGAACATTTATTTAATGTTTATCAACCCCAATTACAGTTGCAGCCTTTGCGAGTCGAAAACTATCTCGATTTGAATTTGATTAATTGTTCGGCCTTAGTATATTTACCCGTTGTTGTGTGTGTTGTTCTCTCCCGCCTGCTCGCGGCCCACAGAGCAGTTAGTGTTGACCGCCATTAGGCGGGACGCTTCCGGGCCTGAGGACCCCAGCCGGGGGGCGCGCGCCCGCCCGCCAGACAGCTTTGACAAAAGTGAGTGACGCGGCACGCCGGCACCGGATGGTGTCCGCAAAGGTGCATGCGCGCCAGGAGTAGATGTCATGACGACTCAACGAGACCCCCCACCCCCCACCCCACTCGGCCCCTCGAGAGCTGCGACCTGGCGACGAAAACGTTTCCGTTTGGTGGGAAAAGTGAGCACCAGGGGATTGAGTCAAGTGTAGCTGCTCGGGGCCTGGAGTGATGAATGCCGGATTCGAACCTTCTCACTGCATGCGCTTGTATGGGGAGAAATGAAAACGGTTGTGACGAGGTCACATCTTGATGAACTCATCTGCTGCCATTGACGGCCGTAGACGTCAAAAATTCATTTGAACGATTTCTATTAGTTTCACATTTTTTTTCCACTTTTGTTAACAAGAGATGCATTTGAAGGGATGCGTTTGACAAACAATCATTAGAAAACACGTGCATGCGATGCAACACGCAACACATGCATGTCATGGTTGGACATGCCTGGCAAAGAGCATGTACATGTGCATGCTACCACCTTAGTTGCATGATCTCTATGGAACAGTCCAACGCCTCCACAAGCATAAATGCCGAGTATAAAGGCATTTTTTGGAGGAGGAAAAAATGCAATAAAAAAATGTGCCTTTATTCTCGTAACATATTTCCGTTTATTTTTCTTTAAAAAAAAAAATTGTGACTGGACTGGTCACTTTTACAGTGACTTTTTGTAAAATAAAAGATACAACTTAATTTTAGTTTTGTGTATTAATTTAGTCCCAATATTTAGATACGACTTTACCCGTGTAACATTACGCCATTTTTTTCTTGACAAATTATGTCTTTAACTCATACACTGCCATTGACGGCTATAAACGTCAAAAATTTATTTGAACTATTTATATTTGTTAACAAGAGTATGGAAACCTAGAATTTTTTTTGTACATTTAGAACAGATAAAAAAATTGTCATATTATGCGATTAATTACAATTAAAAAATTTAAAATAAATTTTTTAAAATCATAATTAATCTCATGACTTCAATAGTTAACTCACGATTAATCACACATTTTATATCTGTTCTAAATGTACAATAAAAAAAATTCTAGGTTTTCATACTCTTGTTAACAAAAGTAGAAAAAAATGTTAAACTAATAGAAATAGTTCAAATGATTTTTTTACGTTTATAACCGTAAATGGCAGTGAATGAGTTAACAATGACTATTTTCCTTAAAGGAAATTGCTGTTATTGTTGTAAAATTCTGACTTTATCCTCGCAGTATTGTAAAAAAAAAATTCTGGATGAAAACACTACTTTGTTCTTGCTAATTACATATTTTTTCCTAAAATAAATTATTGTAAAATTACGACTTTATTCAACAATTTTATGAATTTTTTGGGGGGGGAACACTTTTATTTGTTAAAACGTGTGACTTAATTCTCTACCATTCCTCTTGGAAAAAATGTTGGTTTGTTTTTGTATCGTTCCAACATTTTTGTTGAAAAATACAAACCGACTCTCGTAATATTGCAGCAATCCCCCCCAAATTGTGTTTTTGTTGTTCTTTTTATGATTAATTTGTTCATCCCAAAAATGTCGACTTTATTCCCGTAATTTTGTAAGTTTAAAAGTTGTTAATTGCACATTTTTCCTAAAAAAGATAAGTTATTCGTTGCTTTTTTACAACTTTTTTTTCCAAGAAACTTTTGACGATAATCTTGTAAATGACTATGTTCTCGTAATATTGTGAATTAAAAAAAAAAAAAGTCTTTGTTCTTGTTAATTCCTAAAAAGATTAAATTAGGTAATTTTTTTTGTCGAACGATTAACAATTCTGACTTTATTCTCGCTACGTTGCATCTTTTTTTTTAATAGAAAAAATTTAATAAAATATGTTGTCCGCATAAATCTATGTTACCTTACGTAACATTTACGCCATTTGGGGGGGGGGGCATTGAGGGGTGACTCCATGTATCATTCCAGCATTTTTGGTTAAAAAAAAAAAACATGGTGCATGAAACTGTAGTACCATTTGGAAAAATGATCACTAAAGAATTAGCTTTTCCTTTTTGCAATCAAATTATTTGAGTCATTCCATGAATCGTTTCAGCCCTACTTGTGGAATGAACGCACTTGACATGATTTCCAATGGCAGCGTTTGTTGTTCCGTGTGTCTCACGTGTAGGATTACGAGCGTGTCTTGGCTTAGCCGGCAGGCGAAGTTGCAGAATAGACATAGCGAGGATTAGCATGGCCGCGTTGTACGGTTCGGCCCGTAAGAGGCTTTTTTACCTCTTCGCACCCTGCTTATCCGTGACAGCGCGGGAAATGGACCCGGCGGCAAAGCGGGCGACCAGGTCGAGCAGAACCTGCATATAGAGGACGAAGGGGGAGGGGTTCGGGGGGGGGAGGGCTCTCCTCGAGGGTCGCCATGGGAATTGGCGGCCGACCGGGCAGGCTGCGTTCTGTTGGTAATGACTTTTATTTTCTCAACTCTGCTCCTGACCTCCTATATTTTTCCCCATAGCAAAAATGAAAGTGAATAAGTCAGTTCCGGTTGGTTGAAAGTGTGGCGTAGGGTTACGGTTGTTCGGATAAAACCATTATAAGCCGTTTAGGTAGTGTTTTAAGCACAAGCCCCTCAGTAAACTAATAAGTGACGAGGTATGATTTGTTTTAGAGGTGCAACGTTTCATAGATTAATCAACAACTATTCGATTGATAAATTAATAGACGACTATTGTGTATAATTGATTCATCTTTTAGAATCAAATGGCACATGTGACACAAATGAGTCCAGAAAGGCACCCGTTAGCCGTGCTAGCATGTTAGCCGAGTGCATGCTCCTGTTTGTACACTCAATGTGGTGTTAGTGTGTCATTTGAGAAGCTAACTCACTTTTTCACAACCTTTTAGTCATGTTAAAAATCACAGATAGTGTATAACATCTGTGAGGCGGAGTGATATGTAAAATTGTTACCCACAGTAGCTTAAAAATGATTTAAGCAATTATGCTATTAGGCTAACGATATGAGATAAAAGTCCCATCACTCTTGTCCAATCAAATAACTGTTGTGTAATGGACAGTAATGGGCTGTAAAAATGTGGCGTTTGGTTGGCAACCTTCTGTGGTTTGTCATTAGCCATTAGGCCTCCAGCAGGCTATTTAAGATAGTTGCCGCTTGATTAAAAAAAAAAAAATCTTTGTGTCTGTAATAGATGATATGTCGGGAAAATGATATTCATTATTGAGGCACAAATATGAAATCAATTGGATTAAATAAAGGAAGAAATTAAATACAAAAATATTGTATTACAAATAATAATTAGACCAAAAATATGCACACATATTATGAAAAAGTATGACATGAAAAATAAACATTTGAGAAAAAACACAAAAGTATGAGTATGAAGTAAAAAAATATTAAACCAAAAAATGTCAGTCCGACTAAAGTTTTGGAAAACTAAATTAAACAAAAAAAATACACACTATACAAAAGATACTCATAAATAAGAAATACTAAGGAATAAGTGAAAATGACAATACTAGAAAATAATGCAAGAGAGAAATACCATCAGAATATTGGACACAAATTAGAGATGGAAATAAATAAAAAATACATTTAAAAAAATTGAGAGAAAATATCAGGAAAAAAAATACACAAATATTAAGGAAAAGTGCAAAAATAGAAAATTTAAAAATACAAAACTAAACAACAAAAATATTAGAAAAATTATACAAAATAGTAGACAAAACTACACAAATATCAGATGGAAAAAAACATTATTATTAGAATACAGTACAAAAATAAATGAAAAATAGATAAACATTCAATACAAAAATGAACAAATATTTGAGAAATATATACAAATATCACATGAAAAACAAAATACAAAATACATGAGCAGTTTTTTTAAATTACAAATTTAAGCAATTAGAATGCCCTGAAAATGGATTTTAAATAAAGTTGCACATGTCGTGTTGCTCCCTAATGTCGAAAACGTACGACTTAGCGTGCTTTTTTCCCATCAAGAGGTGCTGAGTAACCCGAGCGTTGATCTGCTCCGAGCCAAAGTGGGGCTCCCGAGAATAACGCGGTATTGATCGTGACTGGCGCAGGCGTAACCCACGCCCCTTGGTCTCACTGGCAAAAGCGGCATGTACATTAGAGGTAAAACGGCACCGAAACGGGCGCGTTGACCTCGTCACAGAGGCTCACTCATCTTGATTTGCACTGTGGAGTGATCGCCATTGTGACTTACAAGCCCGCAGGTAATAGCCTGCTCGCAGATCTACAGATAAGACATTTGTTATCATTTGGCCGGTAAGGACTTTGACCCGTT
Organism: Leptonotus elevatus; assembly: GCF_054856555.1. Classification (NCBI taxonomy): domain Eukaryota; kingdom Metazoa; phylum Chordata; class Actinopteri; order Syngnathiformes; family Syngnathidae; genus Leptonotus; species Leptonotus elevatus. Next base: position 12,108,916 of record NC_141259.1, on the reverse strand, counting down.
CGGAGAGCTCACGGCTCAGTGTATAACAGAGGAGGCGTTTGAGTGCTGCGGGATACTCAATCCACCAGACAAGGCCCGGGCTTTATTAGTTTCTGAATTATTGAAGCGCCAGGTCGGCTGCGCCTGTTGTGTTCACTTGCAGGGAAGTGTGTACAGTCGGGCCGACTCCCATGAGGGTCAGGTCCGAATTGAGATTTTTTCACAAGCAATAAATTCATCTGTGTTATAATATCAGACTTCTTATAGGTTAGGCTGACACTAAAATAAAGGGAATAAACCAGGGGTGTCAAACATAGAGCCCGAGGGCTGAATTAGGCCCGCAAAGTGGTTTAATCCGGCCCGCGAGACGATTTTGTCAAGTAAAAAAATAAAAATTGTAATGTCAGATCAATTAATCAGCCGGCCACGATCAACAACGTATAAATTCGTAATTTCACAAGCAGCTCTCAGATGAGCAATGCAACTTGTACACGGCATCGTCCTGGATGTCATTATTTTACACACGACGTAGTTACGGTTTGTTTAAAATTAAAATAATCATAGACCGACATAAACGTGTTAAATACGACCCGAAATAAAAAGTAACAATTTCCAAGAAAGTTTGCAAAACAGCGATGAAATGTTTGATGACGCGAGTGCGGCGTGAGGCTCCTGTCCCTTTAAGAAAGCGGAGCCCCGGGTTTGCCCCCTCCTCTTCCTCCTCCCCACCCACTCTCGGAGGCTCTCCGCTCCATATGGCTTCCTCTCGTCGTCCGGGCTGTCGGCAGCAGCAGCAGCAGCGGCATCAACGCGCCGCTCGCCATCACGCCGGAGGGAGGAGACCGCTCCGATTGTAGTGCTCGTAAGCGCCGTAGTAGTCGCCGGGAGCTTCCTGATGGGGCGGCGTCGGAGCCGGGGGGGGCCCACATCCTGACATCCGGACTTTCCTCTTGGAGAGCTGTCGCTCGGTCCGTCCGTTTGTCCGTCCAGGTCTGCAGCTGAGTCAACGGCGAGGAGGGAGGGAGGGGGTCATGGGGGGGGGTTGTTGCATCCTCTTGTCACTTGTCAGGGTTCTCCATGTGCTGCTTGCTGGAGGTGGGCCCGGTGTGTTTGTTGCCTATTGTGCACCCCTCAGCACATCCATTATTAGCACGAAAGGGGGGGGGGGGGCAATAGCGGGAGGGGAGTCCCGCGGGCGCATTGAAAGGCAACACACACACTCAGCCTACACTAAATGTCTTTTGAATGTGTGTGTGTGTGTGTGTGTGTGTGTCACCCGCCATCCACCCACCCTCTTCTGTCTGTCTGTCTTATTGTCTCCCACCCTTCACCCCACCCACCCCTCCCTTATCCCGCCAAAACACCCCCCCCCCCTTACTCCCACCCCCCCTGCCCCTTACTCACCCAGCCTCGCCTCTGTCTCATCAATCCAACGGCGCAGGACCCGCTTGCTCGTCGGCCGGCTACCACAAGGCGGATGATGAGATGTCCGGCACCACGTCGCAGGCGGAGCCCGTAGACGCCACGGCGCGCGGCGTGCTGCTCAACCGGCCCCAGACCACCAAGTTCTGCGACAACCACGTCAGGTAGGCGACAACGTCGTCAACGCACGGATGCTTGCCATTGCTTTGATACAGTAGACACACAAAAAGTCTACACATCCCTGTTCAAATGCGGTGTTTTTTCAAAGTGAGACCCAGATAACTTTTTCCATCATGTGACCTCTGTCCTGTTCTTTTCAAATGAAAAAAAAAAAAAAGTACAAATAAATAGCTGTGTGCACGCACCTGCTTATAAATAGGGATGTGGCTGTGCTCCGAATGAACCAATCACATTTCAAGCTCATATTAAATAAAGTCCAGATGTTCTAGTAGGCTTTCCCTGACATTTTTGTAGTCACATTTGCACGGTACAAGCTGCGGTCTGACGAGCGCTTCCAAATGTGATGACAAGATGAGATGGAAACTGATCAGGCCGACAGCTGCAGGAATTTCTGGCTGTTTAAGTGCATTTGACAACAGTCTCCTGTTTTCTTCACATGTCAAGACAATGGGTTAGGGTAGCAAGATAAGGCGGAAATACGGTAGAGAAGAATTAACGCCATCAAAATCTTTAGGGGGAAAAAATGTCAGGAAAAATCGACTAGAACGTCTGAACCTTATTTGCGATTAATCAGAGGCAAAAAAAAAGAAGAGCGAGGCAGGGTGATTGAGAAATTTACAGGTTATAGGTCACTTTAATAGTGTAAAGAGTTTTGAAATGGTTTGTCTTGGTCAAATTTGTTTATATCACACAAAAAGCTGGCATTTCAAAACAGAGGTGTGTAGACTTTTTATATATGCTCTAGGTGCAACAAGTCAAATTTTCATCACTATTTCCTACTAAAAGTAGGTTAGGTTTACAAGGTAAATACGTCACTTGTTAGATAAGAATGCCGTTTAATAGCTCATCCATTACGTGATTATTTGCGGCAGTCCCAAAGGTGAGAGACCGAAAGTGTATCAATGGCCACAGTTGAAATTTGATGTAATCAATACGTGCACAGAAATATAAAATGATTTTAAAAAATTGTCCAATCTTTGTCTTTTCACCTAATCATTTTTGCTGTTTGTTTTTTTTGCCTAATATATATATATATATATATATATTTTTTTTTTTTAAATCACTTTTTTTTTGTATTTTTTTCTAAATGTTTTGTATTTTCATGATTTTCATTTTTTGTTTTACATTTTGTTTATTTTTTATCTCTTATTTTTGCTTTATTTGTGTATTTTTTATGCAATAGCTTTTTCATTTTTTTCTAGTGTTAAATGTTTTTTTTCTAATTTACATATTTTTGATCTTAATATTTTGTGTCCTTTTTGTAAAAGAAAATTCTAGTATTTTTTTATATTGATATATTTTTTTAATCTAATATTTATTTGTTTTTCTGTCTCATTTTTTGTCTCACTACTTTTGTTTTTATATATTATTTTTATGTTATATATATTAATTCCCAAATATTTCTTCTAATAATAAATTTATTTTTTAATTTTATATATTTTGAGTAGTTTATATATTTTTATATTTTGTCTAATATTTTTTATTATATTTTTGTTTTTGTCACCGTATTTGTTTATCCTTTCCACTTTTTATGTTTTTTTTGTTTACTATTTTGTATTATTATTTGCTACTTCTCTTTTTGTATTTTTTTTTATGATATTTTTAATATTTTATGTGTGTAATTTTTAATCTAATGTTGCTGTTGTTTTAATATAATGTTTATTTTGTTTTATTTTTTTATATTTGTTGTAATTTTCTTCACACTGTATATTTTCCCTCACTTTTTTGGGTCATTCTTTTTGTCTTTCGAGATATTAATCATAATATCTGAGCATTGTTCCTTTAGCAAAGCGTACCTAATGTATTGACTCATGCCACTCCCAAATCCCTGACGCGTTTCTTTCCACAATATCGCTGTAACTGATAACCCTCATCACTTTGCTCACTGCAATCATGAGCCAAACTGTTCACAGTGTCCTCCCTTGAACGAAGATATTTTAATCTTTGCGTTTATTCGCCATTATGGAGAGTCAAAGTGTGCGTTAGTCTTGTCACTCAGTCCACATGTCCAGTATTGTGTAAGCAGCTGCACGCAGCGGGAGCGAAAATCTCCTGCTGGTGTCTTCTGTTTTAGGAAAAAAACATCCAGGCGTTCTTAAGTTAAAGCCATAGTAACAAAAAAAGAAGAAGAAGAAAAAGGACACAGGTGTGTGGGGGTGGGGGGTGTATAGTGGATAGTAAGTGCAGGAGAGCAGCACTAATGCACAGGTTGCATAAAAAGTGGTGACGTTGAAATATGGAGCTGCAGAGAGGATCCAGATAAAAGCTCAGAGGCTTTAATCTTACTGAAATCAATACTGCTATTGAAGGGTTTCAGGAAGGCCTGCACCGCTGCATTTCCAAACCTTAATGCCATTAGGCCGGCTCATGAAATCCGAGATTTTTTCAACTAATGGCGGCGCACCGACCCAGCCATTCAGTTGCAGAAAATGTGCTCAAATCACAGCAGAGTCTGGCTTGGCTTGAAGTCAATGCCGTACATTTTGTCCCACTCAGGTTTTAGATGTAGTTGTTGACAATAATACACAATAAAAATAAGTGTGTGGGGGGGGGCAACTCTTGTTTTTCATGGGTCCTACATCCTCGCCTATTCAAGATTTTTTGGGGTTTTAAAAATGCTTTTTTTTCCCAGTGCAATTATCATAGTCCACTGTATTAGATTTTTTTTTAAATACACAAAGAGAAACAAAGATTTTAAGTGAAAATACACAAACATTAGAAATAACTAACAAGACATTATTGCCCGATCGATATGGATTTTTTTTAGGCAGATGCCGCTTCGGATATTTGGCAGAATAAAATTACGATAATCAGTTAATGAGCAGACTAACTCATTCACTGCCGTTGACAGCTATAGACGTCAAAAATTAATCTGGACTATTTCTATTAGTTTCACTTCTTTTCCCACTTTTGTTAACAAGAGTATGAAAACCTAGAAAAAAAAATATTGTACATTTAGAACAGATATCAAATTTGTGATTAATCGGAAGTTAACTAGTGAAGTCATGTGATTAATTATAATTACAAATTTTTATCGCCTGATGCCCCTAAAGCCCCTAAAAGATTATTAAAAATTAGGGGTGTCAGACGATTAAATTTTTTAATTGTAGTTAATCGCATGACTTCAATAGTTAACTCAAGATTAATCATAAATTTAATATCGGGCCTTAATAAGAATATGAAAGAAAAAAATGCAAGAAAAAGAAAAAACAACACTTTTTACAAAAGCAAAAATATTATGTGACCCCCAAATTAAGTTCAGCTATTTATCATGGTCTGATTGAACTGGGGTGTGTAGACTTTTTATACGCGCTGTATTTATTATATGGTAAATGGACTGCTTTTTATCACATAAAAAAAAAACTGCAGTGGTTCTTCCCTACCTGTCCACTTCAAAGCTCACCATGAAGACCTTTTTTTTTTTTTTTTACGAGCACTTAAAGAAGCTCTTAGCCTTCAATACGGCAAACGTGATCAATACATTTGATTGAAGTCGCCGTCGATTCTGCCGTCCTCGCCAGGGCCCTCGCTCCAAATTTAGCTTTCGGGATTTAGACGTTTCGGTGTATTTATAGGCGCAATCCACAGGGGGACATTTTTGTCTCCAAGGTTTCAAACACTGCAGTGATTAAAAAGCAAATGTTGCGGAGTCGGTGAAAGGATGGCACGCGAATTAACCGTGACTCTCTCTCCCTCCATCTGCCGCGCTTTCTCCTCCTCCCCCGTCGGCTGCCAACAGCACCACCAAGTATGGCGTCCTCTCCTTTCTCCCCCGCTTCATGTACGAGCAGATCAGGCGGGCGGCCAACGCCTTCTTCCTCTTCATCACACTCATGCAGGTAAGCAACTTGTTAATAAGCCAGTCAAGCGTTTGCTCATACTTGTGACTTGCCGCCAGCAAATCCCCGACGTCTCGCCGACCGGCCGCTACACCACGCTGGTGCCGCTCATCTTCATCCTCACCGTGGCCGGCATCAAGGAGATCATCGAGGACTACGTGAGTATCTCCCGAAACGCCGACCTCGCCGCTGGCGTTGAAAAAGGCACGTCTAACCTTTTTTTGTCTCCGCGCAGAAAAGACATAAAGCGGACAACACGGTCAACAAGAAGAAGACCACAGGTATTGCGCTAACGAATTAGCGTCCATTCTTGCGTGTGTGGTTTTGTTTTCCCTGGGCTGCTGTGTGTCGCTCATTAGACACTTTGCTATGAATAGTGCATGAGAGCTCTTCTCTATAGGCTGACTGACAGCTGCTGTTGTCCTTCCTGTCTGGCAGTGTTGCGTAACGGAGCCTGGCAGACCATCATCTGGAAGCAGGTAACGCCTCCAAACAATAATAATAATAACTTTTTTTTTTTTTTTGCTGTTTTGCTTTGTTTTGACCAGTTAGAAGTCTGTTTTGTTGTCTTAGGTGTCATTTCACTATCAGTCCCTAGATGGCACACTATTGTATGTAAATTTGAAGAACAGTGAAAACAGGAAGTATTTCAAACGCTGCCTCATTTTTGCTGAAGAGATCAGAAAGAGATTATTTTTATGCATTTCATGCCTACAGAAAGTAACGGCTGTTGGTTCATTTTATAATTTGGTTGTGATTTTTTTATGTGTATTGTTAGTTTTGGGGGGGGGGGGGACAGGATTTGTTTACTGTAACACATTGAGGGATTGGTACACTGTTCCATTGCTCTTGCTCTCTCTCAGTCAAGGTTATAGTAAACGAAAGCAAAAAACTAAAATAACTACAATTGGGAAAAAAAAACTTTTATTAATGATTTTTTTTTAAGAGGAAAATTTAACCCCCAAAAAAATAAAAAAATAAAAATAATAGCAAAAATGTCCATGTTTTCCATCTTTGTTAATTAATGAATTTCATGCATATTTTAAATATTATTTTCATTATTACTGTTCGGTCATACAGAAGAAGGAAGGTCAACAGTTAGGGAGTAGTAGCTTACTTTTTAAATTACACAATGCTTAGTGATCTTTTTTATTATCTCGCACTACACAAATACTCTCTATAAAAAAATAAAATATTTGATTTGATCTTTATTTATCTCGAACAAATACAACAAAAATATATAAACAAAAAGGGTCATACAATGAGTTCGGTTCGAGAAGGGGCAGAAAGAAGCCAAAGCTTATCTTGTCCTATCTTTCCAAAAATAAAATAAAAATAAATATTGAAACGAATAAAACTAAACTAAAAAAACAAATAACCCCACCCCAAAAATTTGTTTAAACTAAACTTAATTGAATTTAAAAAGGAAAAGTGAAAACGAAATTAAAATCCATAATAGAAAAATCCAAAACTATTTTAATATTTTTGTCTCAATATTTGGCAGAATTTGTGACTATAATACTAGTGTTTTTCATCTAGTATTTTTTCTAAGATAGAGTATTGATATTTCCCAATCGTGCATGCACACTTCAAGAAAGCTTCTTGATGTGATTTTGAAGTATGCGAGCCTGCTCGGTCGTAGTCCAATTAAAAGACGGCTAAAGCAACGCACCGCTGTGCCGCCTGCCACTTGATGTCATCTCTGATGGCTGCTCACTAATTTCTTCTTTTTCCCATGTCCCCCCCCCCCCCCCCCCCCCCCCACCTGGCTTCCCCAATATCATTGCCGTGCCGACCATTAGGTGGCAGTAGGAGACATAGTGAAGGTGACCAATGGGCAGCACCTTCCGGCCGACATGGTTATTGTGTCGTCCAGGTCAGAGTGCGCTCATGAATTCACGTTTTGCTGTTCAGTATTCGGACAGTGCTGTGATTTTTAAAAACACGTGGTCAACAGTGAACCTCAGGCCATGTGCTACACGGAGACCTCCAACCTCGATGGGGAAACCAACCTGAAGATTCGACAGGTGACTGAAAACTAACAAGGCTTTTTCGACATTATTTTTAGTTTGATGCTTCTCTCAAAGGGGAAGTTCAAAATGTTCTTTACAGTAGTATGTTCTATGCAGCCCCACTAGTCTATATGAATGAAGCAGCAAAATCCAGCCGTTTTTATCCATCTCGGGGCGGCCATTTTGCCACTTCTTGTGAATCTCACGACCAAACTTGTGGATTTTGCTGCTTCATTCATATTCTATTTTAGTTTATATTTTCTGGTGTAATATATTTTTTTGTACTTGCATTTTAATGTATTTTTTCTTGTCCTTGTTGTACTTTAATTAGTTTTTTATTTTAATTCAATTTTTATTTTTAATATTCATTTTAAACTATTGCATCTGATTATTATTATTATTATTATTATTATTATTATTACTTCTACTTTTAAAATAAATAAAATAAAATAATAATAAAAATGAATGTAATAATAAAAATAATTACATATTTAATCTTAATATTAATTTTACATTATATTTTTTATTTTAGTTTATATTTTCTGGTGTAATATGTTTTTTTTGTACTTGCATTTTAATAATTTTTTTAAGTCATTGTACTTTAATTTGTTTTTTATTTTAATCACATTATTTTAATATTAATTTAAAACCATTGCTTTCAATTATTATTATTATTATTATTATTATTATTATGACTGCTTTTCACTTTAGATATTAATACGAATTTATATTGTGTTTTAATTAGGACGCTTTCATTTGTGGTTCATGCATGCATTACATTAACAATTTGAATTGTTTTTGCGCCGATGTACCTGCAGGGTCTGTCGCTCACGGCGGGCATCCAGACTCTTGAGGACCTGATGTCCTTATCCGGCGTCTTGGAGTGCGAAGGTCCCAACAGACATTTGTACGATTTCACCGGCACGCTGAGGCTGGAAAACCAAAAGTATGACACACACAAAAACAAATGGGTCACACTGGGTTGCGTTGCATACTGACGCTTTCCCCTCCGCAGAGCTGCTCCTCTGGGCCCAGACCAGGTCCTGCTGCGTGGCGCCCAGATCCGCAACACTCAGTGGGTGGTGGGAATCGTCGTCTACACCGGCCACGACTCCAAACTCATGCAGGTAAACGAGAACCGGGTGATTTTTTTTGCGCGGGGATTCCCGCTCACACGTCTCTTTTTTTTCCTGGCCAAAAAGAACTCCACCAAGGCGCCCCTGAAGCGCTCCAACGTGGAGCGGGTGACCAACATGCAGATCCTGGTGCTGTTCGGCATCCTGCTGGTCATGGCCTTGGTCAGCTCGGTAGGAGCCGCCATCTGGAACAGGCAGTACACCGAGGAAGCTTGCTGGTATCTGTCCCGACAGGGTGAGCGAGGCCCACTTGATGAGACGTGTCCACGCGCTCGCACGCTTTCACCCGTGAAAAGAATTTGAAAGGTTTTATTTTGACAGGTGACATCTCCACGAACTTTGCATACAACCTGCTGACCTTCATCATCCTGTACAACAACCTCATCCCCATCAGCCTGCTGGTCACCCTGGAGGTGGTCAAGTTCACGCAGGCCCTCTTCATCAACTGGGTGCGCAAGTTTCTCAATCGTGAAAAAGAAAAGAAAGCCGTGTGAGCCGGAAGGAAAGAGTGCGCAAAAGACGGAGGATGTTAAAAATTTGGGAATTTAAAAAGTTGGTATCATTTATCAGTATCAGCACAGGTATCAGTGATACCTGGCTCTCGTTTAATCCATATCGTGTCGTATTATGTCGGCATTACTGGAGTTACTTGGTGTTGTATCGCTCATTTAACAGTGTTGTTGATATCACTATTGGTACCAGTTATACATGTCTGGCCTTCTGGTATCGTATCGTTCACATTAAGTGCGGTATTGATGTCACTAGGGGTATCGTGTGGTTAGCATTTAAATTGATATCATACCAATATCAGTATTGGTATCAGCGATACTAGCCCCTCCTTAACGTCATATTGTTAGATGTCGTATTATGTCGTTATTATTGAATTATTTTACTTGGTGTCGTATCAGTCATATTAATTTAAAGTGGTATGGATATCACAATTAGTATCAACGATACACGTGTGGCCAACTTAGTAATGTATCGGTCACTTTAAAAGTGGTGTAGATGTGGTATCGTGTAGTTCGTTTCCTTTATAAATATCAGTATTGATATCATCGATACTAGCCTCTCTTTTACTTGATATCATATCAGCCATATTAAGCCTATATAAATTGTCGAATATCAGTATTCTATTGTGTCGGCATTACTGGATTATTTTAATTGGTATATTGGTTATATTAAAAAGGTGTTAATATCAGTATTGGTATCAACAATGCATGTCTGGCCTACTTGGTATTGTATCGTTCACATACAAGTTGGTATCGGTTGTTGATATCAGTCAGTCAATGTTCAATTTCGGTAGAATTTTACATCCCGTTTGCTTCTACGCTGTTTGACAAGTGACGCTGCAGAGCGCTACGCTAGCGTCTTACGCTAGCCACCGACTTGTTTGTTTTGTTTTCTAAAGTGGTGCTTATTATTTCCTTCTTTCCTTTCAGGATGTGGAGATGTACTACGCCGAGACGGACACGCCAGCGATGGCGCGAACGTCCAACTTGAATGAGGAGCTGGGCCAGGTTCCGTCACGCTTTCGTCTTCCACATTTGTGAAACACATTTTGCATATGATTTAATTGTGGTTATTTATTTATTTTTCTCTCTTTCCAGGTGAAGTATCTGTTTTCCGACAAGACGGGAACCCTCACCTGCAACGTCATGCACTTTAAGAAGTGCACCATAGCCGGAATCACTTACGGGTAAGCGATTTAGTTTTCCTTCAATCGTCACCAGCTTTCACTTTTAAGACCGTCCAATCCTTCCAATTGTTGACTAATTCTCAACTCTCTATTCATGAATTCAACTGACGTGTTTGATTGATTTCCGGCATGCTTGATGAAGGGCAAACTAATCGACTCATCCGCTTGATTTCCCTTTCCGCAACCTCATTCATTACCGCAGCCACTTCCCCGATCTCGACTGCGATCGTTCCATGGAAGACTTCAGGTGAGTCCCGCCGCCGCCGCCGCCCGCCCGGTCCGTCCGGTCCGTCCGTCGGCCTTTCCCGCGTGAGCCGCGCTTGCTTGTTTTGTTGCTGTTGTTTTCGCTCCGAAACCATTAGTTGGCGATGGCGAAGCCTCCCGATTTTGATTTGTCTGCTTTTGTTCTCGACAGCAATCTGCCGTCCAGCAGCAACAACTCGACCGAGTTCGACGACCCGGCTCTCATCCAGAACATCGAAAAAAACCACGTAAGTGTCACCTGGCGGCTTCTGTTCCATCTCAGGCAAGCAGATGCCACACGAAATGAAATGAAATTCAATTATTTCTACATAGAATGTAAATTTAATGAATTTCGGCCAGCCAATTTAATTCTCCGATATTAGCTCTCCATTTTAATTTTTTTTTATTTTTGCTGTATTTTTTCTCATTTTATTTTTTACACATTAAAACTTTGCAACATAAAATAAAGATAATGACATTCTAATCAAATCTGCAAAAATGTGGCCGATTTTTGCAGAATTTTTTCTGTTGTGAAGTTTAAAAATATATAAATAAATAAGGACTAATTATTGACAATCAAAAGTTCTGCCTGTAAATCATATCTTATATGGTTGTGATTGTTTAGGGGCCAAAAAAGAAGTTATTTTAAATATTATTAATCAGCCAATTAATTTGGCTATCAGAATTTTATTTGGACAAATATTAAAATCCGAACTGCCTTAAAAATTTAATTGAATTTAATACAATGCTTTGCAATATACTTAAGCTATTTTTTTTCCTCTATTGCAATCGTTATTCTGGCTTTTATTTAATTAAACATTTATCCCTTTGTCGTCAATGTTATGGCTGTCTTTTATTTATTTAATTTAATACAGCTTTTGCATAGTATATTAAAGTTTTCTGGTCATAGAAAATCATTTTATGGACATTTTGATTTAATGAAACTTTTGCACTGTGCACTTGAGTTAATTAAATTATCACTGCCGTGATGAATAATATTATGGGTAGTTCTATTTGATTTATGTTTTCCTACATTGTAAATAATGTTTTGGGCAGTGCGATATAATAGCACTTTTTACAGTGTATGTAATTTTACGATAAAATGTTTGGTTCAACTCAGTTTTTTTATAGCCATTTTAACGTGAAAATGCTAACAAATAATGTTATGGGAAATGAAATATTTAAAAATATTTTGAAGTGTTAATATTTTCTTTCTCAAATAACGGTATTGGCTTTTTTTTTAAATTAATGATTTAATTCAAATTTTCTGCAGTTTCTCCCCATAGCAAATTCCATCAACGTTATAATTTAATTAATCAAGTTTTGTAGTACGCAATTTTTAACAAATGCACTTCCGATCCGTGTGCAGCCGACGTGCCCCCAGATCTGCGAGTTCTTGACCATGATGGCCGTGTGCCACACGGTGGTGCCCGAGCGCGACAACGACCAGATCATCTACCAGGCCTCCTCGCCCGACGAGGGCGCTCTGGTCAAGGGGGCCAAGGGTCTCGGGTTCGTCTTCACAGGCCGGACCCCGGATTCGGTCATCATCGAGGCCGTAAGTCTCGTAACTTGGGAGCCGATCCGTTCGGAGCTGTAGAGGAAGTTGACGTTGTGTTGTTTTGTTCCAGAGAGGGAAGGAGATGACCTACCAGTTGCTGAACGTGTTGGAGTTCTCCAGGTTATTCCTTGTGTCTCGGAAATTCAAATTCATGAAAAATTGTTGTGACCCTCAAGCTTTCTGTTTTCAGTAACCGCAAGCGCATGTCCGCGGTGGTGAGGACACCAAACGGGAGGCTGAGGCTCTATTGCAAAGGAGCGGTATGTTCATTCTCATTGTTGGCAGCTCTAGTTATTGTCACTGCTGGTATCGTGATACCAGTCTTGTAACTGTTGATATTTGTTATAATAACAACCTAGTGTATAAGTGTATATACTCTAGGGGTGGGTCGATACGGGTAAATCACGATTCGATACTGTGATGATATGTGGCCCATGATAACGATATCACAATACACGATATCTACGATATTCAAAATGTTTTCAGAAATGTTCTCAACGATATATCACGATACTCAGTGTGTAAGTGACAGTGAAAACTTGCCGACTGTTCTTCTTCGCCAATAGTGTCTAGACAACAGTTCTTCGCCACTGCTTCTGCCTCCTTTACCACCATTTAGGGGATTAGCGCCCCCACAAACAGGACAGGAGAGATTAAGTACTGACAGTGACAGCAAAGGATCACAAAAGTCACGATTCGGATTGGATGACGGAATTAAGTCACAGATCAAATTGTTTTTTTTTGTTTTTTGTTTTTATTAGAAAACAAAACAAGATAAATTTATTTATTTTATTAAACACTTTTGCCCATTAAATATTAATACTAATAATAATAAAATCAACTCAAAATGTTTAATTTGGTCGTTTTAGGATATAGGAACACAAGTTTAAGTGCAATAAGAGGCAGATACATTCTTATTTTATACCTGGACCATGTATAAAATAACAAGCTATTAATGGCTTAAAGTTGTTTTCCTCAAATCTAAACGTCAATATTTGACATTTTCAGTTGAATGTTTTTATTTATTGTTTTATAAAATAAATGAAGACAAAGTTCTATTATTGTTATTTTTTTAATAATGAACATTCCCTTCCTTTTAAACATGGAGAGTGAATTACAAAGTAGCCCAGGCCCAGGATATTTTAAAAAGTCAAGAAAGCAAGGTGTTGCCAGCCCTTTTTTGCACTTCAGGGCCACCGTACCAGCCAGGCAATAATGCTAACACTAGCTGCTAGCCACTAATGTACAATGATCACGTAATTAACTAGCGTTTTTTTAGCATCCTAAATTAGCGATTAAATATTTACTTTCGGGATAGCATTGTTATAATGCTGGTAGAAAATCTTTAATTTCAATAAAAACTTTTGATATGTAAGCCAACATGTCGAAAAAGAAGAAACCTTTATTTTTTTAAGCTAAGCTATGAGCACAACAATATATTGCAATATCGATTTTTTTTTTCCCGCCCACCCCTAATACACTCTATATCGACATATATGTATGTATTTCAGGATAATGTGATATTTGAACGTCTGACTGAGGACTCTCAGTACAACGAGTTGACCATCGCTCACCTGGAGCAGTTTGCCACGGAAGGTAAGCGATGCGAGCAGAGCGTGGGAGATTTTTTGTTTTTGGTTTCTGCCGCCTTTCCTGAGCCGTTTTCCATCCGCGCAGGCCTGAGGACTTTGTGCTTCGCCTACGTGGACCTGCGGGAGGACGCCTACCAGGAGTGGCTGAAGGAATACAACCGTGTCAGCACCGTGCTCAAAGACAGGGCGCAAAAACTGGAGGAGTGCTATGAACTGCTGGAAAAGGTCTGGACAAGTTTTGTGATATTGGTTGTCGATATCAGTCGTTGCGATACCAGCCTCGCTCGCTTGGTATTGTATTGGTCGAGGGATGGGCGAGTACTGATAGAAGGTATCCATGTCGGTTACCATACCAGCCTTATTTTCATGTATCGGCACTCGTGAACTGATATCGGGCCTCTTGTGGCTGTTTAACGATCAGGAATTAGAAATTAGAGGAATAAAAATACAACAACATTATTTTCATGCAATTTTAAGGAAAAATAATATGATGGGATATTTAGGTCTTTCTTAAAAAATATCTGTCATTTTTTGGGGCAGGAATCTCATGTACTAGTGGTATTGGCGACTCCTTAAGAGTTGAGTATCAGTCTGAAAAAAATTGGTATTGAACATCCATATATTGGTCACATTGAAGTTGGTGTTATTTATATCACTGTTAATATCAACCAGTTTTTCTAAATTTCTATTAGTTGTCTGCATCAGTAATAATATCAGCTCATATTAGGATGGATATTGGGGAATTGATAATTGATATTGCTTATCTGTCAGTGTTGATGTCTTCAATTTCAGCTTTATTTTTTTGTTACTTGCCGTTTAAAAAATATATTATATTAGTCTTGGTATCAGGGATACCGGCCTCATTTTTGTTGATTTTGGTTATTGATATCAGTATTGGTTTAGGTGATGGCAAAATCACTTTTGGATGTTATCAAAGTCCCACACAGTGGAAGTTGGGTCATGGCAGCTTTTTTCATTTGGTCTTGGTATCAATATTGGTATCGTCCACTCTTTATGGTCATATTTGTGGTCACTCCTTGCGGCCTACCCTTTTATCAATACGTATATTAATGTGATTATGCCCATTTAGTAGCTTCACGCATAGCAACATGCTAAATGCAAAGTTCCTGACTACCAGCAGGTGGCGCAGTTGCTTCACTGCGTTGGGTGCTCAGCTATCGAGCTCCATAGGTGGCGAGAGGATTGGGATGTGCAAAAAGGAGGGAGGGAGGGAGGGAGGAAGAGGAGTGAGGAAGAGGAGGAGCCTTGGGGGGTGAAAAGAGGAAGCAGGAGAAGAGAAGGAGCGCTCAGACTGGGAGACCACAAGGCTAATTAGCCCGCCTGCCAAAAGCCCCCCCACCCCCCTCCATAAAAGTGCAGTCAACAACACAGTAGTGTTAGCGCGCGGGTAGTGTTTGTGTGCGCATCTGAGTGTGTCTAATAAGCGTACATGTGCGTTTAATTGCTGAGCAAATTCAAGTCAAGGAGGGCAAGGGAGGGGCGAGAGGCGCGGGGGTGGCCGCCGATGGATTCTTGGCACCCGAGTCAAGGGACCGTCCGAAAGAGCTCGTCGTCATAATTGGAAGTGAATGATGTTGTTGGCGTGACGGTCGCCCTCACAAGCACGAGCTGTCCTGCTCAATTTGGACTCGGAGATTCAACACTCGGCAGACGCGAGTCATACGACACCTCCGATACTTTTGCCCGTGTTGTGGGCTAAAAAAGCACATTCTAAAAACAAATCAATGGAATCAGCTCCCAACAGGACTTAATGCTGCTTGATGCCACCAACACGAGTTGTTGATATTAGGATTGGTATCAGTTTCTATCTTGTATCGCCCATACCATACATTGTATTGATAAGCCATAGCAAGTAAAGGAGTGGCTATTATCACTGATACCAATATCAATACAGATGAGATATGATACCAGGCAAGTTTGGTATCACTGATATCAATAACCAAGAGCAAGTTAAAAAGGAAAAGAAAAAAGAAGTAGCTTGTATCTCTGATACCAAAACTGATATAGATAAGAGATCCCAACGCCAAAGTGACCTCGCTATGGAACGTCAACAATGATAACATATCAACTTCTATTTAATTGATGCGATACTTGGTAAAGTAAACAAGAAGCTGATATCAATGATAAGAATACTGATACTAAAATACCAATACTGACAAAAGTGATATCAACTTTAATATGACCATATCAATAACTTACGTGAACTTAAAAATGGCTGAAATGATACCAAGTAAATATTAGGTTGGTCTCTACTGATATTGCTAACCCATATCAAGAAAAATAAGGCTGGCATCATTGATACCAATATTGATGTCGTTAAGAAGTACACATTTTCAAGTGACAAATATGGTACCAGATAAGCAAGGCTGGTATCGTTGATACCAATAATGATATTAATAATAAATAAGTTTAAAAAACAGATAAGCGTGATACCTGCTTTAATATGAGTGATACGATATCATGAATTATAGCCCAGTATTACTGAAAACATTGCAAGTTTGAATTTTGAAAACCTAAAATGGCTTGCACAATAAAAAGTAAACAAAAGCTGCTGTTGTAAAAGTAAAAGCTAATATTACTGATACTACTGATATCTCAAAGCGATACCAATTTTAATGTGACTGATATGATACCAAGCAAGCAAGGCTGGAAACAAAGACATCGCAATCTAAAAATTTTCTCTCCCATCTTTTTCCGCAACCCATCAGAACCTACTGCTGCTGGGCGCCACCGCCATCGAGGACCGCCTCCAGGCCGGCGTCCCCGAGACCATCGCCACCTTGATGCGTGCCGACATCAAGATCTGGGTCCTGACCGGCGACAAGCAGGAGACGGCCATCAACATCGGTAAGACGAGATCATCGCCACTTTTTTTGTCGGTGTCGCCTTGAATTTGACCTCCTCGACCCCCCGCGCGCTCCTCAGGCTACTCGTGCCGCCTGGTGACGCACGGCATGTCCCTCGTCATCGTCAACGAGGACTCCCTGGACGTGAGTACCGCCTTCCTCTTCATCACTTTGCCGCTCGCGTTGTTGTGTACGCGTGGCGGTTGCCGTGGTAACTGGGGCGGAGGCGGACCCTCCCGCCAGGTGGGTGGGCGGCGCCCTTTGTGCGCTCACAGGTAATTAAAGTGTCCGGTGTCCCCCTGCAAGTTGTGGAGACAGCTTTGTCTGTTTTTCTCACACATATGACCGCATCAGTGATTGCTGGAATGATACTGGAATGTTGATACTTTGACACTTAACATTTCTAGGTTTGATTTTCACATGTCTATTTTTATAACCAGCGCTCATCATGATATCACTGGTATCGGCCCGATACGCCCTTTCTTAAAGGTATCGGGTACTTATGAGTCTGTCTATACTAGCCACCGATAATTAAGGCAGAAACGTCTAGAATCGAGTAAGTCCTCTTCGCCGTGTATCGGCATGTGGCGTCTGTATTTGTGGACTCAAAAGTCAATACTCGTATTGGTATCAGTCTAAAAAAAAAAATTGGTATTGAACATCCCTAATGTATATCACTAATACAAGCCATATTAAAGTATGTGTCAATTTGTGATATCATATTAGTGTAAGTCAAACTTACTTGATATTTTATCTGTCATAACCAAAAACATGCATGGCAGGTGAATTGGACACTCCAAATTGTCCATAGGTGTGATTGTGAGTATGGTTGTTCATCTCTGTGTGCCCTGCGATTGGCTGGCAACCAGTTCAGGGTGTACCCCGCCTACTGCCCGAAGCCAGCTGGGATAGGCTCCAGCAACCCCCGCGACCCTTGTGAGGACAAGTGGTACAGAAAATGGATGGATGGATAATCAAGTTGATCAGTTTTGAGTATCAGAATTGGCGATACCAGTCATATTAAGGTTCATATTGGTCCATTATAACATGTAGATATAGGTGATATCAGCCTCCTACATGGTATTGGTGATACCAGTCATATTATTATTATTTTTTTATTGTCATTGATAGTTTACAGATATAGGTGATACCAGCCTCCTACTTGATATCGTTTTGGACTAATTTAAATTATTTTGATGTATTGATTGTGGTATGTTGATATCCGTAGGCAGCCTAAATATTAGCATTGATATCAGCGATACCAGCTATATTAAAGTTTGTATCAGTTTGTGATATCATATTGGCGTAAGTGACTGACTTGATATTATTATATTGTTCATATTCAAGTTTGAATCGCATGCCACTGTTGAGTATCAGAATTGGTGATACCAGTCATATTAAAGTTCATATTGGTCCTTGATAACGTGGCGATATAGGTGATACAAGCCTCCTACAAATTAAGTTTTATTGATGTATTGGTCATGTTAAAATTGATAAAAGTAGTCAGTGTAAATATCAATACTGATATTAGCGATACTAGACATGTTAAAGTTGTATCATTGTCAATATCATATTGGTATCTGCGATACCAGATGTTCTTACTTTGTATCATATCAGTCATATTGATGTGATTCCATCCTTTTTTTTTTTCAGTCAATATCAGTTAACGCAATAAATAAATGATATTGCCTTACACTTGTTATCATAACCGGTCAAAATGCCTTCCGATATCGTCCGTATCCGACTGTATGAGAGTGTATGCGTGCTTCTATTTTTGCCCGCCGTCTTGTTTGTCTAATTGGAGTCGCGTCTTTACGCTCAAGATGCCATCATGTGTGACGGCTTTGCCCTTAAGTGTTTTGATTTGATCCGATTCCCGTCATGTGTCTGTCTCCCACGCACACGCACACACACACACACACACACACACACACACACACACACACACACACACACACACACACACACACACACACACACACACACACACACACACAACGTTGTGTGTCTGAGCCCACATGGAGCTTGTGAGTCATAAAATATGAACGCTTGGCACCGAATAGCGTGCCAGGCCTCGTTTATTGTCCAAATGTGCTCAAGTGTACATCAAGACGCTTTGTGTTTACATTCACAACTTTCTCACTTCATCACGGTTGTTACCCAGATGACGGATTGCCGCGTGCGCTGCCAACGCTTTTGCCTGACGACCTAATATTTAGCGCATAAAAATCCAAAAATGGTGACTCAACGCCTTTGGTTGAAAAACCTCGGAAAGGGGGCATGTTATGGAAAAATGTGTCTTAACCGTACACGGTGCAGCCTATGAAGTGCTGCCACCATGAATGAAAATTTAGTTGTCTTCATTTTAACTTTCTTGCAAAAAAAACCCAAAAAACTCTCCGGGCCTGAGACGTATTTATCGACAATTGAATTAGTGCTGTTAGTCTTATGAGTGCATTATCGTTAATAGAGTTTGGATAACTGTGTTTGCAGACTCGAGAGAAAAAAAGAAAGAAAAAGAGTTAACTGGCTTATTCCTGACAAAGTTTTTGTATATTGGAAGTTGCCCGTGTGAATACGTGACACTGACGCACACTTAAAATAACTTTCCACAGAACTTGCTTATCATCAGTCACACCTCAAGTGTGACCTCCTCAGGTCCTCTCAAAGGCTGTGGGATATTAGCATTCTGTATCACTGATACCAGCCTGTCCCACTTGATATAAAACAAAACTAGGTATCGGTAAACTGGGTTTCTGAATCATTAATCGGAGCAACATTAGCGGTTACCAACCTCCCCAGAGTCCCCGCAATATCTTCATAATTATCGTATCGTTATACCAGTCATTTTTACCTGATATCATGTTGGTATTGACGATATGAGCCTCTCTGTGCTATTTCATCAGTCGTGTTAAAGTTTGTATTGATATCAGCGAAGCCGAGCACCACTTGAAATTTTGCAGCTTCGCTTAATCGATATCGTATTTGTATCAGTGATACCAAGCCTTGCCCAATACGTGCGCAGCGGATTCCTTCGCTTCATGTCTCCGTCACACCACCAAGTCCACATCTGTCAACGCCTTGTCTCGACGCAGGAAGCAACGGAACACTCTGCGCTCCGTGTATGTGTTTAGGGAAAGTGGGGACACTTGAGATCCGGGAGACCCACCTCCCCCCCTTTCGATGCCACACACACGCCCTGGCAAATGTTGAGGGTGTGTGCGTGGCTAACGTCTTTGGCATTCCCGACGGACGCATGAGTACGCGCGTCTTCTGACTTTCCCACAATCCTTTTTAAAGGCACGCAGAACTGGCCATTAATCATTTTACACACACAAACACGCACTTACACGATACATACTGTAAGTGCAAATATCGCGGCCTTTTTTGGTGCGTTTGCTGGCCGTTTGTCACCTACATTTGTAGACGTGTGTGTGTGTATGTTTTGTTATGGCACAGTATATTTAGAAAATTCAACATGCATGTGATATCATTATGGGTATCGTATTTGTCATATTAAAGTCGCTATTGATATCAGCATTCACATTGGTGATAGCGGCCTCTAGTATTCGGTATTCTTTTATTTATTGTTTCATTGGTTATCGATAGTTGCATCCTATTGGTCAAACTGAAGTCCTTATCGATATCAGTATTGATATTGGCGATAGCAGCCACTTTAACTTGGTATTGTATCAGTCATGCTCGCATTTAGATCCGTTGATAATATCAGTATCAGTATTGATATCAGTAATAGCACCCACCTATTATTTGTGTCCCAGTCGTCTGTTATCAATACTAAAGATATCATGAATGGTATCTGTGATAACAGCCTTTCTTACTTACTCATCTTATGTTATCAATACCATTAGTGGTTTCAGGAATTGATATTAGTATTGGTATTGCATTAATCCTAATAAAGTCGTTACAGGTATCATAAATGACATCATTGATATCAACCTTTCTAACTTACTCGTCCCTTAATATAGATACTAGTACATGTATCGTTTTTGGTCATGTACTTGTATCAGTTGATATCAGTGTTGGTGTTGTAACCTTTCTAATTATACATATCATAAATGGTATCAGTAATAGCAACCTTTCATACGTACTCATCCATTGTTATTGATATGAGTAACAGTATCAATATAACACTTCGCACATTGCAATTGATATCAGCATTTGTGTTGTATTAATCCTAATAAAGTTGTTACAATTATCATAAATGTATCAGTGACATCAATGGTTAAGTACTTACTCATGCCATGTTATCAATATGAGTAACAGTATCACATTGGTCATGTTAACACTTGTACCGGCAATTGATATTAGTATTGGTATCGTATATCCTATCCTAAAAAAGTCGTTACAGGTCTCATAAATGGTATCAGTGATATCAACCATTCATACCTACTCAGCCCTCGTTATCGATACCAACGATACTAGGGGCAGTATCAAAACACATTTGTGTTTTGAAATCCCATGAGAAGGCTCCCTGAGTTGAAATCTCACGTGATTTGCTGAAGTCTCACGTGACGTTGTTGTCGGTGAGACCTTTGGGACCTCCAAATTGTACCAAACCCCGCCTCCATGTCTGGCTTATTTAGGCTTCTAAATATAATCCAGATAAAATTTAGAGCAGACTGTGTGTGCGTGTGTGTTTTTCCAGCCTCTTCGAGCTCAGATGCATGCGATAAGTCAATATTTAGTTTGGAGGATAAAAAAAATAAAAATGGCGCAATCAAATGAGTGAGGCCGCCTTTTTCCCTGAGTGGAGAGGCGTCTGAAAATGAGCGCTAATTTAGCGTGAGAAAAGTACTTAGTCGGGCATTTTTGTCCTTGTCTCGCCTTTGATCTGTGCAAGAAAGCGCAACGTAGACTTTTTCTTTTTCTTTTTTTTGCAGTGTGTTTGTTTTGGTGCCAGTGTAAGTCTTGGATGATTTTGAGGCTGCCTGTTTTTTTGCTATTGTTTGTCTTCTTCGGATAGATTCAAGGAAGTGGTAATTATGATGTTACATTGTGAATTTCCTGGAATGAATTGAAACTTTTTGTTACAATGAATCTCGTCAAAGTCATTGAATGGAATCATTTCAATTAAAATAATGTATATATTGCAATCCATACACATTATGTATCTCACCAAATTACAAAAGTCTTTTAGCTTAATGCTAATGTAAAAATGCAAAAACGCCATAGGCTGGCTAACTAAACTAGCTAGCATCTGTTGCAGTACTAAACCGTTCGTCGGCTTGTATTTGAACGCGTACGATTTTTTTTTAATGTTGGTATAGCGGAACTTGTAAAGTTCAATATTTTGTTTACTGCACTAATAACGGAAGTTGAGACTGGCTATAGACAACGACAGCGCAATGAAGTCCATAGCATTGGCTCAAGCAAATTATTTAAGGGGCGGAAAACCGGCTGGCAAACACATCATTCCCGAGTAACTTTCACACAATCGCACAACGCAACACACAGGATGTGCACAAATACGACATCAAACGTCTTCAACCGGCGAAACTGTGAGAAGACGTGAGAAATCGGAGCTACTTTGCCGTTTAGGCTTTTAACGAGAGTGCGAAACAAGCCCTAATGGGCTCTTGATTTGGGTTATGGGGGCTATTAAAATGGCTCCTGGAGGGCGTGCTGGTTGCCTGGCAACTAAAATGTGTTCCAGAAGTACAGTATAGTGCATTTTTAAAGAGAAACTGCCAAAGCAAAGTCGTTCAAATGTATTGATAAAGTTGTAAATGCTCAAATATTTAAAAAAAAATTCCCTATAATGCCACCAGGCTTGCACAATCGAGGCATTACCGTGTGGCATTATGGGAATAAATGCTATGTTTTTAGCATTTAGCCCACGTTTTTGCAATATGACATAGCCCAGTCAAAACTGTTTTCTCGCAAATTGGCAGCTTCATAATTTTCAAATGTGGATTCAGAAAAACACATTTTTTGTTAGAAACACTTACAATTTAAATTTGATTAAAACATAGTTTAAAAATAATAATTTAAGATTGTGTTTTAATTGAATGCAGTAAAATTCCATCTAAAATAAAATAAAAATTAAAATATTTATTCATGTAATATTTTTTTTTGCTTTCATTTAAAAAGATGTTCTAAGATGCTAAGCTAACACGCTATGCTATTTAAAAATGTGATTTTGCAAATCGACTTTAATTAATTAGGAAAAGACTTAAGATTTAAATTAGATTGCAACGAATAAAAAAAAAAACTACTTTGTCCAACTCATGCAAACTGAATACAGATGAGCCGAACATCATATTACACCTCCGTCTTAATTTTTCGGACCCGATAAAATGCCACAAAAATACACACAACACAATTACGTGAACAATGCGGCCTTTCTTTCTTGGCCTTCCCACACATGCGTTACCCCCCCCCCCCCCCCTCCTCCTCCTCCCAAATATTCCCGCTCATGTTTTCTCAGCCCGGGGCTGTATGTTTTTCTTTGTATGCCGGAATTCCTGTTTGCATCCACCTTTACCCCCCCCCCCCCCCTCCCCGAAAGCAAAACACAAACATAATGAAGGGATTAACAGGAGATTACAGGTTGTCACAGTTCTCCCACTCAAAAGTGTCGACGTGTGCGTGCTGAAAAACACGCGTGTTCACGTGTTAAGTGGTCCGCTTCCCCCCCAGTTCCACAGCCTTAGCCACAAAACTCAGGATTAATATGATTTAAAAAAAAAAAAGATTTTCAAAATAAAGATGTATGCAATTTTTGTTTAACACGATACAATGGTTTTCCCGTCCTATCCAAATCCCGTGCGTCTCATTTCGCAGGCGACCCGCGCCACCCTGACCGCCCACTGCTCGTCCCTGGGCGACTCCCTGCGGAAAGAGAACGAGCTGGCGCTGGTCATCGACGGGCAGACCCTCAAGTACGCGCTGTCCTTCGAGCTGCGCCAGGCCTTCCTGGACCTGGCCCTGTCGTGCAAGGCGGTCATCTGCTGCCGGTGGGTCACATTTGGCCGACCGTGACGCTGAAGGGGGTTGCCGGGCGGGATTGCTTTCATGACATGTGTTTATGTGACGCTCTTGATGGCTTCCATACTGAATGTTTACTTCCTGTTCCCTTTTTTTTTTTTGTCTCTCCGTGAAAGTTTCCACTCACAAGCAGCTGTAATGCTTAACAAAAGAGTTTCCACTACTTGCCTTTTATGTGGGAGTGTGTGTGAGTTACTGTGTGTGTGGGGGGGGGGGGGGGGGGGGGATGCAGGCAGCCGGGAAGTAATTGACTCGTTGCATTTCCAGGCTGTATCTGGACTCAAGCCTCTCTAAGGCCTTGCAAAAAAAACCGCGGGCTTCCTATTGTCTGTTCTCCGTCTCTCCTTTCAAAATGGCCGTCGTTTCACATTGATTTGAATTTGAATGAGGATAAGCGGTTTGGAAAACGGACGGATGAAAATATTTAAAATTCAGTACACTTTAAAGTCATTTGCATTGAAAAAAAACAAAAAAATATTGGCGACATTCTTTCATGGAAGATTAGCGAGATTTTTTTTACCGAGAGATAAACTCGCGCTAATATTCACGTTTTTTTCTCGTAAATTTATGAGTTTTTTTCCTTGCAAATTTACCACTTGTCACAAATATTCTTCTAGTTTTTTTTCTCGTAAATTTGTGAGTTTTTTCCTCCCGCTAATTTGCCACTTCAAAATATTGTAAACCTGCGAGTTTATTTCTCATAAATTTGTGATTTTTTTTCTTGCAAATATGCCACTTAATAATGCCACAAATATTCAAGCTTTTCTCGTAAATTTGTACGTTTTTTTTCTTGCAAATTTGCCACTTTCGAATATTTGCGATATCGTTTTTTTCTTGTAAATTTGTACGTTTTTCTCGCAAATTTGCCATTTATAATGTCTCGTTGATTCCTCGTAAATTTGTGAGTTTTTTTTCTTACAAATTTGCCACAAGCATCCAAGTTTTTTTTGCGCATATTTGCCACTTTTGAATATTTGCGATACAGTTTTTTTCTTGTAAATATGTGGGGTTTTTTGTTGCAAATTTGCCACTTTGTCGCAAACATTACATTTTTTCCCTCATAAATTAGCCAGTTTTTTTCCCTCGCCAATTTGCAAAATATTTGAGTTTTTTCCCGTGAATGTGTTTGTTTTTTTCTTGTAATATTACCCCCCTCTCTAAAAAAAAATCTATCTATACGTACGTGGCCCTAATACGCTGTCGTAAAATGAAAATGATCTCAATGGGATTTTTAGTTCTCCGACTCCCCTTATTGACCTTAGTTGCTGTCAGAGCAGCCCTCAAGGGAAGTATCTCGTAATGGAGCCTTGCCATTGTCTGCGGACAGACAGAACCGGTTGTTGACACGGGATCAGTGATGCATACAGGTCAAGAGGGTGGAGGAGCACCTGAGGCGAACACACACACGCACGCACACACACACACACACACACACACACAGGAGCCCAGGTATAAACCTACCAAAACAGACGTGGTCTGAAAATGCTATATTATTTTCGTTATTTATTTATTTATTTTTTTCTCCGTGTGTGTGTGTGCCGCAGAGTGTCGCCGCTGCAGAAGTCGGAAATCGTGGACATGGTGAAGAAGCACACGAAGGCCATCACGCTGGCCATCGGCGACGGCGCCAACGACGTGGGCATGATCCAGACGGCGCACGTGGGCGTGGGCATCAGCGGCAACGAGGGCATGCAGGCCACCAACTCGTCGGACTACTCCATCGCGCAGGTGGGCTGCGCCGCTCGGTTACTAACTTTATATACTTTGTCCTTCACTCCCAAAAATTTATTTATACGTCTTATATGATTTTTTTTTTCATGCAAGAGCACACTTGATGCAGCTTCTGACATGAAGAGGTGGCTTAAAGCAATGGTAGTTGTTACAGAAAAACGACCAGAGGGTGGCAGCAGAGTATAAGAGATCAGCCAGGGCCATGTTGCAACAAGTTCTTTTTGCCAGTGTTTTCAACAGGAATGTGAATAATGATGGAACTTAGCTATATTCTAATGGTAAAAAAAAAAATCAATTTTTTCCTGATGAAAGAAGAGACTCTAATCTCTCTTTTGGTAGGTTCCATGTTTTTTAGAACATTCTAACGAAATATCCTGTGGGACTTGTAAAATCAGTGGAGCGAAGGGGGTTGCTTCAGTGAAAATGCCTGGGAGTGAATGACTTAAATACAAGGGAATTATTTTGAAGATATAATGGAAATTAGAGCAAAAGTTTCAACAAAAAAAGTCAATCAAAGCAGATAAAATTGAAGACAAAAGGAATTTAAAGCCTTAATTGCAGAGTTTATCTTGTCAGTGTGATACAAACATGCACGCACGCAGGCCGTGTCATTTTACGCTGTTTATCTCGTGGCCCCCCCCAGGGCTCGTCCCACAATCTGCCTGCCGATCACGGCGACACTTGTCTGCACTCTTCCCTTCATACTAGTCAGTCTGGATTGTTGACTAAAATGGGGCACTTTTAATAATGACGTCTTATTGTAAAGAAAAAAAGTATTATACATGTTTTTATATTTCATTTATTATTATTTATTGTCTATCTATATCTGCTTTTTTCTTTTTACTGTGTCCATCTACATTTGCGAAAGGGTTAAAGCACTGAAACATAGATGCTTTTTTAGATGCTATTTAGCGTTAGCATTAAGCTAATGAAGGCACATTTGTTTATTTTAAATACAAATTATGTCATTCTGTTTAGTTTGGCAGTAAACCATTGCACGTATGTCATTAACGTGTGCGTGTTATTGACAGTTTTTGTACTGAAACTGAGATGCTCTTTAGATGCTCTTTAGCGTTAGCATTAAGCTAATGAAGGTAAAAAAAAAAAAAAAATACAGGTGATGTCATTCTGTTAAGTTTGGCAGTAAACTATTGAACGTATGTCATTAATGTGTGTCGTACTGCAACAGATGCTTTTTAGATGCTATTTAGCGTTAGCATTAAGCTAATGAAGGCAATTTTTTTTGTTTTAAATACGAACGATGTCATTCTGTTAAGTTTGGCAGTAAACTATTGAACGTATGTCATCAATGTGTGCGTGTGACTGACAGTTTTCGTACTGCAACAGATGCTTTTTAGATGCTATTCAGCGTTAGCATTAGGCTAATGAAGGCAATTTTTTTTGTTTTTAAATACAAATGACGTCATTCTGTTTAGTTTGGCAGTAAACCATTGAACGTATGTCATTAACGTGTGCGTGTGACCGACAGTTTTCATACTGAAACATAGATGCTTTTTAGATGCTGTTTAGCGTTAGCATTAAGCTAATGAAGGGCAAATTTGTTTTAAATACAGATGATGTCATTCTGTTTAGTTTGGCAGTAAACCATTGAACCCATGTCGTCAACGTGTGCGTGTGTCACTGACAGTTCTCGTACCTGGAGAAGCTGCTGCTGGTGCACGGCGCGTGGAGCTACAACCGCGTCACCAAGTGCATCCTCTACTGCTTCTACAAGAACGTGGTGCTCTACATCATCGAGGTACACGCACTGCACAGCACAGACAGACAGACAAGCAGTTGCATTAACAGAGACGTTTCGCAGCTGTTGCCGGACACGCTTGACAGTGATGGACGAGGTGCCCTTTGTGGCGTCTGCTTTCTGTCTCCGAAGCGCAGGCTACATGTTTAGATAGGCGCTGTTGAGATCTGGGCTACAATCAGCATTGTGCGCGTGTGTGTTTGTGTGTGCGTACCGAAAGGAGGCCTGTTTTTGGGACAAAATCCAGTTTGAACTGCAAAACAATTGCACGGCATTACATCATCAGTACTCGGTGTCAATGAGTACTTTCATGTAAATACGTGTGCTTTATCTGGAGGGGGGGGGGGAAATGGTTTCCCTCCCCATTTTAGGCTCTAAGCTTTGTGTGCGAGGTCAGCTGCCCTTGCCTGTCTGTTAGGAGAGAGGAGGCCCGACCCCCTTCCGCCAAACCCCCCCCGTCTGTCGGACATTAAGGATGCCAGCAGGTGCAGTTCCTCATGGCAGTCGACTGCGCGCGTATATCCTTGTGTGTGAAAAAACATGGCGCCATTGCCCAAGAAAAATCGAGCTATTTTGTATTATAAAAATGATGTTGTTAATTGACTGTGGTCAGGTGACAGAGACTCTCCGCACTTCGCTTTTTAGGCACAGCTGCGTATAAAATTAGAAGTATGGCAAAAGTATTATTGTCAAACAATATGAATAAATGAATGACGATGAAATATATTTTCCCCTCATGTTGCCACTTGGTTAAAAAAATTAAAAAAACATCTTGTAAATATCTGACAATAGTGCATTACGTGCTGCCTGTGCGCACGGGTTTCCGTCGAGGTTAGTGCGGTTAAACTTGGTGTTGGCCGTGATGTTTGCGAGTGTGTTTTCAACACGTTCCGGTGATTGATGCCAGACGGCACAGTGGAGCCGCAGGAAGTCCGACATCACACCGAACACTTCATACATCAGCGGCAGACAACACCTTGGACGGAACGGAACACAAGCTGCGTGTCGTCTGGTGAATGAATGAAAAAAGAAAAGAAAAAAGCTAACGTATTTGTCTGTCGTCACTCAATACTCCTTCCCTCAGACTTTTTACTCAAAATACCGTACAACCAAACATTTCTTGTGATAGTGTGGCAAAGTTGATCAAAACAAATACTTTTTATCGTGTTTCTCTTAAAAAAAAAAAAAAGAAAAATCCTCTGGAAATTCTTCAAACTTCTGAAAAAAAATATATTTGCCTCAATGCATGAAAAAATACTTCTTGAAAAAATATATTTTTTAAATAGCTTAATTCTTGAACAACATTTCTTGAAAAATATAATTAGACTTTTTTTCATTTTTGAAAAGCAAGTGAGTTTTTTTATTTTTCTAAAAGAATATAACAAAATGTTTGAAAAAATAGGCTGAATCCTTAATCCTTAATTTTTTTAAACATTGCTCAATTTTTGGAAAATAAATTATTGAAAAATATCAACAAAAAAAATATTATTATTGAAAGAGTTTTTTTTGTGAAAAAAATATGCTTTCTTGAAAAAATATGAATCATTTTTTTAAACTGCCTTAAAAAATATGACTCAATTCTGGGAAAAAAACTTTTTCTTGAAAAAAATCTAGTTTTGAATTCTTTGACAATAAATTATTGAAAAATGTGAATAGATATTTTTATTGCTTGAAAAATAAATACTTTTGTCTTTAAAAGAATATCATTTAAATTTAGAAAAAAAATACAGATTTTTTTTTAATGAAGCAATTTTTTTTGAAAAATATGAAAATGTTTAAAAATATGGCTCAATTATTGAATTTTTAAAATATATATATGGTATATGATTAGATTTTTGGAATATATAGCTTCATTCTTGAAAAATCAAGGCTTTTTCTTGAAAAATTTATTTTCTTTTTTGTGTCTGTCATCAGCTTTGGTTCGCCTTCGTCAACGGCTTCTCGGGCCAGATCCTCTTCGAGCGCTGGTGCATCGGCCTCTACAACGTGGTGAGCAATCCGTCAACCGCTCAGCGGGTGCTTCTTGTCCTCGCGGAATCAAACACACCTTTGGCCTCCTACCGATTTAATGTTGACATGTTACATATTTTTCTAATCTGATATTTTATTTCTCCAAAATGCAAAAAAATTAAAAATCCTTGTAAGAGTTTTACTTTTATTAAGAAAAAAACTTTTATTTTTTCCCCTTTTCGTGTAATAATAAAAAATTTAGCTTGAAGAAAGATTTACCTGTTTTGATAAAAACAACTTTTTCTCAAATTACATTTTGGGGGGGATAAAAATGCATCTTTTTTCCCATGTAGACATCCATTTTCAATACCACTTATCCCGGTCTTGGAAAAATGAGGCTTATTTTTCTTTGAAAAAAAACACACATATTTCATTTTATATTGCATTTCTTAATATTATGCGGTGTTTGTTTTGCAGATTTTCACGGCCTTGCCTCCGTTCACTTTGGGCATCTTCGACCGGCCGTGCAGCCAACAGAACATGCTGCGATTCCCTCAACTCTACCGGATCACCCAGAATGCCGAGGGCTTCAACACCAAGGTGTGCACACACGCAAAACACACACACACACACACACACACACACGTACACTCTCTTGCTCTGCATTGGCGCGGTCTCGCGGGGTTTTGGCGAGCGCTGTTTGTTTGGCGCAACGGCGAGTAAACAAGAGAGTTTCGAGAGGGGCGGGCCTGGCCCGTTTCCATGGCGACCCTCAGGAGATTCAGAGGTGGCGGATAAGGACGTCTTTCTTTCTGCAGTCTGTCCTACATGTCTTTAATATTCATGTGTATGTGTACAGGAAGTTTTTTTCAATGTCAATGTGTGTGTGTGTGTTTTCAGGTGTTCTGGGGTCACTGTATCAACGCACTGATTCACTCCATTATTCTCTTTTGGTTTCCTCTCAAGATGTTAGAGCACGGTGAGTGTCTCTGCACGAACATGAGTTTAGTCCCATTTATATTTGGTTTGGTAAGACTTTTCTTGTAATGTATGATATTTTTCTTGATTCCCCCCCCCCCCCCCATATTACACCGTTATTTTGGTTGAAAAATGTAAACCGCCCAAATGCCAAATCCAGAAAGTAAAATCCCTGCCACAGTTTGGCTTTAGCACCTGGTGCTAGCCAGCTAGCTAGCTCCCTAGCAGATAAACGAGCACCATGGCTAGCTAGCTAGCTCGCTCCCTAGCGGGTAAACAAGCACCATGGGTGCTAGCTAGCTAGCCACTGTTTGGCTTTAGCCTCAGGTGCTAGTTAGCTAGCTCCCTAGCTAGCCCCCATGGTGCTTGTTTATCAGCTAGGGAGCTAGCTAGCTAGCTAGCACTAGGGGCTAAAGCCAAACTGTGGCAGGGTTTTTACTTTCTGGACCTGGATTTGCCACCTCTGAAACAATGTATATATCACTAATACTAAAACTAATGAAAACTAAACTAAAACAGCATTTTTTTTTTATTCATCTAAAAATGTAATTAAACTAACACAATTTAAAAAACAAAAGTCTAAACGAACTATGATGAAAAATCCCAAACTATTATAACCCTGTTTACGTGCGCTTATGTGTGTGTGTACAGACTCGCCGTTCAAAAACGGTCAGGGCAACGACTACCTTTTTGTTGGAAACATGGTCTACACGGTGAGTTTTCCCTTTTTTTGCACATTATCTGTTGGACATTGGCCTCCTCACCGGGGGACCGAGGAGGAGGGTCTCTTCCCGTCTCCATCTGACACACACACAATCTAAATTTTCCTCCCTAACGTCCCGGGAGAACATTTAAGGTATTTTTGTACGTGTACCGTGCCAGCGATCTAAGAGCATTTGTCAACGGTTCTGTCTGCAGTATGTCGTCGTCACAGTGTGTCTGAAAGCTGGAATGGAGACCACCGCTTGGACCAGGGTAAGCGTGACCCCGACGAAGCACCCGATGTGAATTATCGTCGTATTGAAAGGCCAACAAGTGGAAGGAAATGTGACCGGAAAAAATGCTGTTTCACTTACAAATGTTTTTACCAGGCACTTTTTATATGGAACAATACATGTAGCAATGATGAAGATTTAAAGTTCGATTGATTTTAATTTATTAGATATATTGCAAAAAAAAAGAAAAAAGAAGTAAAAGTTTCAGATTTTATTTAAATTGATTAACTAGGAGATTCATTTGAAAAATATAAAGTTATTATGATATAAAGGAGTATTTTCTCCGGGAATACGTCCAACAGTAATGGTAACAGCTGTATTGGGACTATTAGGGCCACACTGAAAAGTGTCAAATGAAAATATTACAGATGTATAAATGTTAAAGAGTGCAGTTGAGTACAGTTGTAAAAAAACAACAACAAAAAACATTGATTAGAGTTGTAAAATTACAAGGGAATATTTGTATCATAAGAGAATTAATTAGTTTTTTTATATTACAAATACTTAAATCAGAAGATTTTGACTGAAGATTACAACTTTTTTCAATTTTTTTGATATATAAATAGAATAAATACTTTTTTCCTAAAACTCCAGAATGTTTCCTCATAATAGTTCCTTTCTTTCCTATAAATAAAAAATATATATTATTTTTTCTCGCAGTATTCTTTTCTTGTAGTTTTATTATTTTTCTTTCTTTCTTTTGTTTAATAATAATGTTTTTTCTTTAATCTGCCATTTTTCTTCTTTTTTTTTTGTCTTTTAAAAATCTTGACTTTTTTCTCATAATAACTACTACTTTTGGGGGGGAACAAAATTTATTTTTGATTTTTTTTTTATCGTATTGCATTTTTTTTGTACTGTAATAGTTTTTTTCATATTTGTTTTTACTCTGTTGCAGTACTTTTTTTCTTTATTTTTGTTAATCTCTTTTTTTTCTTTTCTTTTTTTAATAAAACCATCTTTTAAGAATCTGGATTTTTACTTGTGACTTTGCCTTTAAAGCAAATTGTGACTCCCCCCATAATTACCTTTCCCCCCCTAAAACACTTTTTAATATCTGACTCTATTTTGGAATAATTTACCTTTTTTTTTTAAATTCATAATGATATTCATCCTTTTTAACAGAATCAGCCTTTTTTTCCCCTTCATAACATTTAATTAAAAAGCGAAAGTCACACACAACCTTACTCCCACTCTAATAATTGAATATAAGGCCAGCTCGTGTATCACGACACATGTGGAACCGATCGGGTGTTTGACACATTTGAGGCTAAACAGCCGCGAGCGGACACGCGCGCATTGCTAGCGCCGTGAACACGGAAGCCGGTTTGCTAAAAGTTTGGCAGGCACGCCATTTGCATTTCCACACGACGTGCCAGCCAACAGCTGACCGTGGAAACGGGAACACAACACACAGATAGACATTTTTGGTCGCTTTTATTACTGGAATTGACGCCGTGTCCCCTTGCAGCACATCACAGAGCAAGGGGGCCCCGGACGTCTATATTGAGACCAGCCACTATTTGCACTATTTGACCTCGTCATTCTCTTGTGTCCAGTTCTCCCACCTGGCCGTGTGGGGAAGCATGCTCCTGTGGCTGGTCTTCTTTGGGGTCTACTCGGCCATCTGGCCCACCTTTCCCATGGCCCCCGACATGCTGGGCCAGGTAAGTATCTCAAATCAGGTTTCCCTATTGAAATGAATGGGGATGCTGTTAATCTGTTCCAGCGCCCCCCCCCCCCCCTCCCCAAAACAAAAACAAAATGTGATAAAAAATAAATAAATTATTATTTATTGTTTATTATTTTTTTAATAGTATTTGAAGCATACCGACTCTCGTACAATTCGGACAACATTTTTCCTCAAAGAAAAATTCTTATAGGGGCAGATCACTTGACTTTTAGTTGATTGGTTGATAAATATCGTATTTTTACATGTTCTTAATTTTTGAAGTCAAGAATAATAGCCATAAAAATGCATCCTGTTGGAATACTTTATTCTAATAATTTATTGGATATGGACTTGGTATCAGCAGATACGCAAACTCATTTGCTCTGCTAAGTGCAGTGTGAAAAGGGCTTCAATTGTATTATAGCTAAACAGGGGGGGGTGGGGTAGCTATAGTTCGACTTTGCTGTAGTAGTTACCACTATAGCTCCTGACCAAGACTCTCTTCCTGGGTGTTCCGTGTCGGGTGCCCCCCAGGGAAGGGCGTAAAAGGGGGGGGGGGGGGACTGGCGTGCCGCACCTGCCGCTTGCCACCCGAGCCCCCTCTCCTCCCCCTACGTCTTTTACTGCCCTTTGCCGAGGTGTTGACTTAAGAGGGTGGACTGCTGTTGCTCCTGCTGCTGAGGAGGGACAGCGGGGTGATTGAGAGAGTCGTTGTAGGGATTATAAAGACGGGCAGGGGGCACGGGGGCTGGGGAGGGGGCTTGAGGTGAGGCGGAAGGGACTGGCGGGGCTGGGCTCCCTCTCAGACCATTAATTCAATTTGTGTCAGGGATCCGGAATGCGCTCAAATATCCCAGCAGCTGCTCCGTCTGACTGCGGAATGGTCAGATGAGACCCGCGCAACCATTCTTGCCGTGTCAACTAATCCTTTTTACTTTTTTTACGTCTTTATATCTTTATATTTCGGTATTCAGTTGGAATAACTTGAGTCCAAGTCTATGCTTTATTTGTGTCCCAACTGTGACTAATAACTCAACAGCCTAGTTGGACGAGTCTCTCTCCTATCATTTCTGATTCCAGCTGTTGCCAGAGATATTTCCTCATAATTTTCCGCGTCTTCATTCCGTCCTTCCCCGGAGGGGAGCAAATTATCTGTGTGGACGCCAGTTTGTTCGACAACACAGCTGCTTCCAGCACTCGTACTTTGACCAACTCCGAATTGGTCATTCGTCTAAATGAGCCCCAATCAAAAGGAGATACACGAGACAGACATATTGCGAAGTTTTTATTTGCCCACATTATCTAATGTGGGCGGAGCTTGGCGTCAAAAGTTGGATGACCGTTTGGTGGATTAGTCATGAAAAAGGATACACAAGGCGAGAGTGGAAAGTCAGCAAAAAATGAACAACAGTTTCATAGATCAGCATAAAATTGGGTCGACATGTTTATCATAACACGGCTTGTGAAAAACTCAGGAACTCATGCAGAAATTCGATCAGAAAGTCAGCCATTTTGTTTTGGAACAGCCATTTTGGACAAAGTCCGGCGCAAGTGAAACGTTTTTAAAAATTTGCCATTGACACCAGTTTCACCAATTGACATGATATTGGGTGGATGTATCGCTGACAATAAGACACACACAAAAGTGTCAAGGACTCGCGCCAGGAATTAAACAGGAAGTCAGCCATTTTGGTTCAAAGCTGACATTTCCAGCAACTTCCGTGCATGTAGAAAGTCGGAAAACTATTTGCCCCTGACACCAGTTTCGCCAATCAACATATAATTTGGTGAACATGTCTACCATAACACGCACGAAAAAGTCTCAGGAACCCATGCTGGGTTTTGAACAGGAAGTCGGCCATTTTGGTTTGGATCAGCCATTTCAAGCAAATTCCAGGGTGAGTAGAAAGTTTAAAAAAAAAATAGCCCCTGTCACTAGTTTCACCAAACATCATGAAATTTGGTGAACATGTCTATCATGACACAACGCACGAAAAAGTCTCAAGAACCCTTGCCATAAATTGAACAGGAAGTCGTCCATTTTGGTTTGAAGCAGCCATTTCAAGCAAATTCCTGGGCTATTGAAATTTATTTTGTATTATATCAAAACTTAAACAAAAAAAAAATTTATGTTTTGTGTGTTGTCCTGACAGGCCGCCAGCGTGATGCAGTGCTGGTACTTCTGGTTAGGTCTGCTCCTGGTGCCCGCCGTCTGTTTACTCAAGGACTTCGTTTGGGCGGCGTAAGTAACTGCGCAAATATGATCGACACGCACGAATATATTTGAACCAATCACCACGTTTGCTGGCAGGATGCGTCGCTCGGTGAGGAAGACGCTGCTGGAGGAGGTGCAGGAGCTGGAGGCTCGCGCCGTGGACCCGGGTGCGGCGGTGCTGAGGGACGCCAGCGGGCGCAGGTACCAGCCACGCGGCGGTCTTCCGCGTCATTTCTTTGACCGCATCAGGCCACCGTACAAGTTTTGCATACCGCTTCAGAATAGAATACATGATGCACCGCCAAAAATCACCAAAATATTCAAAGATAAGAAGTTGTTAGATTGTGGTGAGAATATAGATAATAGTGCACTGTGAATACATTGAAAATTAATGTACATTTTTCAGTTCCTTTTAGTACATGAATTTGTCGAATTTTGAATTTAAAACCGCAATGGAGCTGATCAGAATCATCATCCATGAATCGGGAAGTAGTTTCATCATTTTTAATGATGTCGTTTGTGTTCGATTCTATGCTTTACAGTGTATTTTATTTTAACTGTATTTGTTTATATGATTTGATTTAAAAAACAAAACAATTATTGTGTTGTTACTAGGGATGTTGGATACGTTTTTTTTCAGACTGATACAGTAAGAGTACTTGACTCCTGAGTAGTCACCGATACCAAGTACTGATACCACAAAAAAAAAACTATGATAGATCATTTTAACCTATGTATCCCAATACAAAACATTTTCTTTCAAATGCATAAAATGAATGGCAATTTACTATTCTTATTTGTAATTCCTAGTTTACGATTGCAAAATGGCCTTCTTGAGTACCGACATCTTGAAATAATGCCTTGTATCGGCCCATCCCTAGTTACAGTTTTCATCATTTCGTTATTAATATTTTCAACAGATACATTTTAGTGATAAGTTATTTGTCATATTGTGCATGTTTTGTACTGGACATTATTTTGATTTTATTATATGATGTTTAGTTTTTCCCTCTTCATTAATTCACATTTTTATGCATAAAATTGTAATGTAATGCAGGTATATCATAAGTATCACACATTTGAGATATTTATTTAAAAATCCCTTTATTATTTTCTTTATACAGTTATGTACTGTATTTATATTAAGTTTCCTTTTAATTTGAGTTTTGCTATAAAGTCAAGCATACAGGATCACGTGTTCATCATAACTGTAATCATCATCATCAGAACTAAAGGCAAAGCCGAGGTCCCGTAAAGGCGGCACGGAGGTAGTAGCTCCCGCGTGTCAACTGTCCCGTGTGAACTCTGACCTCTAATGACCTTTCACCCTCATTTATTTTTTTGCATGCTCATCGTTTCCATTTCTCCCCCCTCATTTCTTTTTGGGAAAAAAAATTCAAAACGCTTCATAGGTGGACCAATTTGAGCTGCTGCACGGACCTGGTGTGTTGTCTTAAGCTACGCATTCTGTGTGTGTGGTGTGCGCGTGTGTAGCGGTGCTAGAAAGTAAGCAGTAGTTTGAAGCGTTTGGCTCCCAAATCCCAAAGTGTGTCGTTAACACGTCGACTGCGCAGATTGCCGCTGCACTTACGCGTCAATTAGCGGCCCTGCCTTCAAACGCGCCTTTATACGGAGACAAGCCGCTTTCTGTGAGCTTGCGGGCCCCACCCCCGCCCTCCTCCAGAGGCTGGAGGTGTGCTTTCATCAGGTCCGAGGAAGCTTGCCTCTCATCATCCGGAATGAGAGGAGTTATAGTATAGCGTCCGGCAAGGCGGCAAATTGTAAAAAGAGCACATCTGTGTTTGTAGTATGGGAAAAGATGTGGAAAGGTCGGAGGAGAATCCCCGAGGGCGAAGTTGAAATGGTGCGCATCCTTTATGTTTTTTATTCAACGGACATCATTTGCTTTGGCTAAAGACTCGCTAGTTTCCTCCTCAACATTTTAAAGGCTCACGTTCCCAGGGAAGCACTCTTGCTTTTTGGAAAAGACATCTTTAGAAGCATGTTTTAAAAAAAGCCGAATTCTGACTTTGACAACATCTGGGACAAAGTCCGATTCGTCGTAGCTGCTCATGTGCTACTTTTTGAGGGTTTCAATCAATCTTGGAAAAGACGCTAGAATTTGAAAGTGCAACAAATAATCGACAGCTATTTTCATAATCGAATACAGTAATTTCTGGACTATAAAGCGCACCCGACTATAAGCCGCAGGTGTTTAATGTTACCGCAACGGGTTCCCGCTACTTTCTTTTCCATAATGAGGGCGCAAATTGTCTTGTGAAAAAAGTAGTGGCTTAGGGTCCAGAAATTACTGTCATTATTTAGAGACGTTTACTTGAAATTGTTTTTTTCCTTTTTTTTATCACATCATATAATTTGCAACATTGACATCCGAAAGTAGGGCTGACGGGAAATTGTCCAAATATGCTCTAACTCTACAGTAAATATTTAAAACATCAAAAAGACATTTCGATGCCGTCTTAAAATAATCGCTGAAGTCATTTTTTTCAAAATTTTCAGAAAACAAAAAATCAACCATTTGCATCATGAGATGATTTAGGCAAAAAAAAATTACTTAGGAAATTATTTTAGTAGAGGGTGATGATTTGTTTTTGTTTTTTGTTTTTAATTTTCGAATTATATATTTTTTTATAGCCGTTTTTATTTTCACTTTTAGTGATTTATTTAGTAATTTATTTATTTTGAATTTGGGCCGTTTGATCTTACATAGTAAACATCAACAACTTAAAAATAAATAAATAAATAAATAAGCATTTTTGCCTGTTTTCTGTCGTTAGCAAACAAACCGGTAACTGAATCATTATCAATTTGTGAACTTTGCACTCTCGATTTGAAAGAATGTCCTGTTTTTGATAAAAGGCATCATGTATTTTTCTTTTAATTAATCAAAAAAGACAAGAATATTTGTTTTAGTTGACACAAAGCATGGGTGTGTGAAAAGCAGCCGCTAGCTAGCTCGCAAGCTAATAGCGATCTTGCGAGGCTCCTCTTGGCCGGCGAACGGGCGGCGGGCTTGTCGTCACCTCCTTGTTTGAGAACTTAAATAACAACACTTGAGTTTCTGTGTCAATTGTGGCATCCAGGAAATAAGTATTTTCGTGGCGTAGCAAGTTGCTAGCTTGCTAGCTAACTGCACTAGTGGTCGGAATGCACAATTAAGCCAAATGACTTTGTTTTGAGATATTCAGTCTTGGTTTTATTTTCGTTTTTAAGTGTATCTTTTAGGATAAGTGGTAACAAAAAAAAAAAAAAAAAAAGCAATTCTTTGAAGCTTGTTGGAATGAACTTTCACCGACTTTTGAGGTTATTCGATTGAACAGACATCATTTGCTTTGGCTAAAGACCTTTTAGTTTCCCTAAACTTGAAAGGCGTCCCTTCCCAGGAAAACCTCGCTTGTTTTTTGGTGCATAGAGCTCCATTCATCCACGTCATGGCGGACACGTCCGCGGCCTCAGCGGCGACGTGACGACGAGGCGTTCGAAGGGGGTGTTAATACGAGCGAGGCGCTTCGTTGTTTTTGTTCGACGGGAGAGGAGAGTAGCCGTGACGGCGTGTGGTCTTCACACAGAGAGTCCAGTCTTCTTCTCTGAGAGTTGGGGGGGACCAAGGAAAGGGGGGTTGCCCGGGTTGAGGTCCACTGTGGACGTCTTGTTTGACCAAAGATACGTTTCAACAGCGCCGTATGGTTCGGTTTGGAATGCTAAGATACGCTAAACGGAAACAAAGGACGTTCAACTTTAGGTGATGCTTTCTTAGGCTGGATTTACATGGAATGGTTAGACAGAAATGTTTGCCAAATTTATTTGACCTATTCAGAATTGTACAAAATTAGGTGCAACTTCCGATATATATTTTTTATGTACGTTGTTCATGTTGAGGCTAGTTTCGTAAAAAAAAGCCAAAGAAAAAGATAACCATGTCGAGTGAATCTTTTGATTCTCACTGGACTGATAATTTTAGTGACTTCAGAGTAATTTCCCCCAAATTTCTTTGACAAATTTCAGACTTGTACGATATCAGAAGCAACTTCCGATGTAAGCTATTTTCGCACGTTTTTCTTGTTGAAGCTAGTGTCGCAAATACGCTAAAGAAAAAGCGTAGCTATGCCAAGGTAATCATTTGATTCTCAGTTGAGGGACTTTTTAGTGACTTAATGACAAATTGATTTGAGAAATTCAGAATTGTACGACGTCAGAGGCAACTTCCGATGTAATTTTTTTCGCAGGTAGTTCTTGTTGAGGCTAGTTTAGCAAAAAAGCCAAAGAACAATCTGAGTAGTTAGTCTTTTGATTATTAGTGGAATGACATTTTAGTGACTTTAGAGGCATTTGTCCAAATTGTCTTTGAGAAATTCAGAATTGTACAATTTTAGCTGCAACTTCCG
Organism: Leptonotus elevatus; assembly: GCF_054856555.1. Taxonomy (NCBI): domain Eukaryota; kingdom Metazoa; phylum Chordata; class Actinopteri; order Syngnathiformes; family Syngnathidae; genus Leptonotus; species Leptonotus elevatus. The sequence continues at coordinate 12,069,675 of NC_141259.1, read as the reverse complement.
ATTTGTATTATTTTCGCACGTTTTTGTTGACCTAAAGAGAAGCTAGCAATGCAAGATAATGATTCTCACTGGTATGACATTTCAGTGACTTTTAGAGACATTGTTACCAAATAAAATTTGACAAATTAAGGCGTGTACGATATCTTGAGCAACTTCAGATGCATTTTTATTATTATTATTATTCAGGTTTATTTGCTGGTCCATTGAAATATGTTTTTTACGTGATTCTAGTCCCTGGCGCAAAAGGAATTATACTCTACACCAGAGATGGCAAATCCAGGTGCAGAAAGTAAAAACCCTGCCACAGTTTGGCTTTAGCCCCTCGTGCTAGCTAGCTCCCTAGCAGGTAAACAAGCACCTGGGGAGCTAGCTAGCTAGCACCTGGGGGAGCTAGCTAGCTAGCACCTGGGGCTAAAGCCAAACTGTGGCAGGCTAGCTAGTTCCCTAGCAGGTAAACAAGCACCCAGAGAACTAGCTAGAGAGCTAGCTAGCTAACACCTGGGGCTAAAGCCAAACTGTGGCAGGCTAGCTAGTTCCCTAGCAGGTAAACAAGCACCCGGGGAGCTAGCTAGCTAGCACCTGGGGCTAAAGCCAAACTGTGGCAGGGATTTTACTTTCTGGATTTGGATTTGCCACCTCTGGCCGACACAAAAAAAACCCAACAACTTTTGTGCGACTTTAACGTCATATTTGAACCCCCCCAAAAAAGACGCCAACTGTCATTTTTATCAGTTGCGGTCCTCAAGGACGCTCTTGTTGAACGGCCTCGTCGTGCGCCAAGCTGTCCGACCTGCTTTCTGTAACTGTAAACAGAATAAATGTTGACCCAGTAGAGTCAATAGTTAGCGCTTAAGTGTGTGTCACCCCCCACCACCACCACCAACACCCTCGCCGCCCCCCTTTTCCTTTTCTTTTTTAACCTTGGAAATGAAACGTCTCCTTCCTGTCCTCTGGCGTCTCCCCGCAGTCTAAACGAACGTGCCCATCTGCTGACAAGAGTCTTTAGGAAGACGCCCTCCAGCATCGGACGCTCCAACTCGCTGCAGCAGCCCGTCACGCGTGAGTACCACGCGCGTTTTTGCCGCTGGTGATCGGCATAATCGGCCCTCTAACGTCTGCTCTACCGACTTCGCCATACCGCATGACCCCCCCCCCCCCTCCTCTTGACCCCGCCACCATCTCCCCGCCCACTCTCCATCCGCAGACGGCTACGCCTTCTCCCAGGAGGAGCACGGCGTGGTGTCCCAATCGCAGGTCGTGCGCTCCTACGACACCACCCGCCAGCGGCCCAGCATCTGACCCCTGAACTGACACGCCCCCCCCCCCACCCCCAACCACGAGATGCCGCCACGGCAACAGGACACCAAGCGTATGGACTACGCTTCCAAAACTGCAATTTTACACGCCGCTAAGTCAGAGACTGCTCGGGAAGCCTGATTGGTGCGTTCCACTGTACCCGCCTGTGCATGTGTACGTGTGTGTGTGTGTGTGCGTCTCATAGCCCCCCCGCCCCCACCCACCCCCCGCGCAATTCAGTCATCACATGCCGACATCAGAAGGGAACCGGGAGGGTGGGGGCAGTGGCCTTCCAAATAAACACGCACGGATGAATTCCATTCCGAGCGCTGCCAAACACCACAGGGGATGCGACTGAGGCGGAACGCTCGGACCCCCGCCCACCCCCGACCTCCTGCCCCCCCACCACAAACGACTACTGGAGCATCCATCTTCCTTATCGCCTCGCTTCCTATCTTGCCCATCTCCACTACTCAACTTTTTTTTGGTCTGTTTTTTTTTTTTACTTAAAAGTCCTAGATAAGGAATGTTCTACTTGAGCTAGTATGGCAAGCCATTTTCTTTATTCCATATCCTACTAGTGCGCTGAATTGTCACTTTACTAGTACGCCATCTGTCCTTACTGTTAAGACAATTCAACACACTAGGGCGCACTAGTAGAATGACTCTTACGAGTGGCAACTTTCCCACAACCCACCCTGTATGACATTCCTCTGCACTAGTAGAACAAATAGCCAGTCTACTAGCACTAGTAGAATGACTGTCTCAGTAGTGACCTTTATACTGCCTTTTACTATTGTTTGAAATTTCTGTGCACTAGTAGAATGACCAAAGCACACTCGTAGAATGATTAAAGTGCACTAGTACAATGACTATGTCACACTAGGGTTATTACTAGGGCCCATTAATGGAACAACTAACAGGCACTAGTAGGACGACTAAGGCACCCTATAAGATTAAAACTAATGGAGTGACTAAGGCGCACCAGTAGAATTGCTAGGGTTCACTGGTAGAATGATTGAAGTGCACTAGAAGCGCAACTAAGGCGCACTAGTAGAATTGCTATGGCGAACTAGCAGAATGATTAAAGTGCACTAGTAGCGCAACTAAGGCGCACTATTTGAATGACTAAGGTGCACTAATAGAATAACTAGGACATACAACTAGAACAACTAGTGCGCACTACTGAAATGACTGGCTTACAATTTTTTCCCGCCACACCCACTGTGACATTTTTGCACACTAAGTAAATGACCAGAGGGCGTACTAGTAGAATGACGTGGGCACACTACTACATGTTACAAGTGAGGCAAAACTGTGCACTAGTGGAAAACTGTGCTACCATTGGTATAAAATTGCACTAGTAAACATCTAGCGCTTCACTCGTAGTGCACAGATGTCAACTAGTGCACAGTTTTGTCTCACAAGTAACATGTAATTGTTCTACTAGTGCGCTGAATTTTCTTACTAGCGAGGACAAAGTGCGCTGTAGGATATTGAATAAATGCTGAAACGGCCTTCCACCGAACGAGCGCTAGTATTCATCCGAAACAAGAAGGGATTTATTTTATTTTTTTGCTGGTTGTGTACTTTGTTTGTGTTTTTGTTCTTTTTTTTTTTTTTTTTTTTGTGAATGTGTCGTCTTGTGTGGACGGCGCCCCGCTTCAGGAATGCGACAATGACGGCTTGTAGAGAGGGGACGGATTGTCCCGTCCGTCCGTCCGTCCGACCGACCGAGTCCTAATCATTAAATCGAATCAATCCCAAAACGCGTCTGCTGCTGCTGATTTGTAAGAAACTTCTTCTTCTTTTTGGCCCCAGAGAAGTCACGCGATTGGCCGCCTTTCACAATCGGCGTTTTGTGCGAGTGTCTGCTCCGTTCTCGTGTGATCACTTAATTGATTTTTATCTGCGGCAAATGGAACATTTGGGGCAAAAAATAATGCTTTCTCACGCAACCTGGACAGATTTGGTAAATGAGGAGTTCCAGGGTCTTGTTAGCCTAAAGCATAACATTTTTTGCTCATTTATTATTATTTTTTTATTAAAATGTATAATGAATATTTTTAAGTTATTGACACTGTTTTTATACTTGCATGGGATTATTAAAAAAAAAAAAAGTGTTAACATTTTGGGGGAAATCAAATCCGCCATCATAACAGTTGATTTATCTCTTTACAAAAAAATCCTATATTTTTATTAAAATAATTTTTTTTTAAATAAAAAAATAGGAATTGTTGCTTATTTTAATTTTTTTTATTTTACTTTTTTAAATTTTGAAGAAATTTATCTTAGGAAAATGATAAAAAAAAAAATTATTGAAACCATTGCCGTCATAAAACAAGCTGCTGACGTACCTTTTTTTTTTTTTTAAAGTACATATATTTTCTGTTCAAAATGAGTAATTACAAACAGTTGACTTTTTATTGCTTTTTTTTCATATTTAAAGAAAAATGCCTTTTTTCATTTGTAAAACAAATTTTCCCTTGTGATTTATTACAAACCACCATTTCTAATGACAAAACTGTCGCCATCATAAAACTTAAAAACTAACCGCTGATCTTTAATGTTATTTCTGCTGTTTAAAAAAAAACTAAACATTTTTTAACCATTTTTTAAATATCTTAATGATTCATAATAAATCCTCTTTTTCTTTTATTGTTGAAACTACTGTAAAAAAGAATCAAACTGTCACCACAATGAAACAATGAAGAAATGTTTCCCTATAGGAAATAAACTAACAACAGATTTTAAAGTAGTGTTTTGAAAATTGGTCACAGCATCTCAAATTTAGTATTTAACCCCCCCCCCCCCCCCCCCGACAGACGTTCTTAATTGTGACCCTAATATACGTGTATATATAGAGCAACAAAAACCTTTGGACTGAGCAACCATTTGCACCACAATAGACTTGATTTCCTCTTATATGATTCTTGTCCAATCTTTTGCTGAGCTTTAGGGTGTCAAATTTATGCAAACCTTTTAAAATCAATGAACCCCCACCCCCACCCACCCCCAATGCTCCCCTCCCAATCTCTCGTGTCCAAGTGGAGATGCCTTTCCCGCCCACCTTCCTGGACTTGCAGCTGCTGCAATATGGAGAATCCATCCACTCCCGGAGCTACTTAACTGTAAGTACGCAGCCTGCCAAAATCGCACCTCCTCCTCCTGGTGCTTCTCCGTCCCGCCGGACGCTTCTGATGATGTGACGGCAATTTGTTCCAGCGTCCGCTGTGGGCGGTCGAACCGTCTGCCAATGTGTCATTAGAGTGTTGCGAGGGGATTAAAGACAGAAAATGGTGAAACACGCTATGAGCGCTTGTTGAGCTGAGAGTCAGGGTGGGCAACATACAGGCCGGTGGGCTCGGTTGGAGGGGGGGTGCGCCAACTCTCAGGATTTTAAAGAATTTTTATATCATTATATTATAATATTTTTGTATACATTGTAAAGGAATTTGTGAAAAACTGCTCAAAAAGTATCCAAAAGGCTTTGTTTTGACCCTATTTTCAGGAGGGGGGGGGTGCATAGAGGAAGGGGTGCGCCATCTTGTTGGGATTTTGAAAGTGATGCACAATTTAAGAAGTTTTCAAGCTACTATTCTAAACATATCCAAAACACTTCATTTTTTTTTAGGGGTGTGTAGGGCAGAGGTGGTGCACCAACTTGAGTTCTTCAAGGAGGTATATGACTTTAAAAGTTTGGAATAGACTGCTCTCAAAGTGTTTTTTGGTTTTTTATTTAGGCGTAGTACATGGTAGAGGGGGTGGGTATCATAAAAAAATTGGATTAGACTGCTAAAAGTGTGTGAAATTGTTTTGTCTTTTTTTAAGGAGGTATGGATAAGGGGGTGCGCCAACTCGGTTGCGCTGTCGAACGTGGTTTGTAGCTTAAAAAATTGCGAAAGACTGCTCTAAATCTTTGGTTGAAAGTAAGTTTGGGGTAGGAGGGTGCGCCAAATCTGTTTTAGAAATACTTCTCTGAAAGTCTCCAAAAGTATTTGCTTTGAATTTTCCAGGGTGCGTATGTGGTAAAAGGGGTGCGCTAACACTGACAGGATGTTGAAAGTGGTGCGTTACTTAAAAAGTTGGAACAGCCAGCCCTGCAAGTAGCCAAGAGGCTTAAATTTATTTATCTCTACAGGTGTGTATAGCTGATAGGGGGTGCGCCAACTCTGTTGAGATGCTAAAAGGGGGTGCGTGGCTTTAAAATTGGTTAAATGCTTCTCTAAAAGTATTCGAAAGCCAGGTTTTGGTTTGACTATTTGAGTGATTTTGGAGTAGAGGGGGTGCGCCAGGGAGTGCAGATAATAATTGCTCTAAAAATATCCATAATGCTTTTTTTGTGTTTGTATTTTGATTGTCAAAGTAAGCAAACAAGATGCAGTAGCTCCCTGAAAATGACTTTTTTATTTCGTTCCATGTTAATATTAAAAATGGCGCTAGTGCACCGCCAACGACACAAGTTGTTTTGCTGCAGATTACGCCGAGCGACTGCACATTCCTGCATTTTGAAGGCAACGGGCGACTGCTTGTTTTCTCGCCACACGCACTGAACTGTGCAAGTGTTAAATCCAGTAACCCACCTCACGGGAGGGGGTGCGCGGGGGCAGGGGGGTATCGTCTTCAAAGCGCCGCCTCGCCGTCCTTTGGGTGACGTCGGCGCTTTCTCACGCCGGGGTGGCGTCGGGGAAAAACAGTCTGGAGCGTCACGGTCGGCGCGCCGCGCTCACTTCATTAGCGTTTAAATAGTCTGTAGGGAGACCGTCTGCGCTTGCCATCACGCACCTTACGAACCGCGCACCATAAATCACCACAGTCACCACCGGTATAAACACACAAATCTTGCAAGTATTTTGGAGTTTGTAAGCTGAGCTTGGCTTAACGGGGGGGGGGGGGGGGGGACTCGCTCAGGTGGAGCTTGACGACTCGTCACACCGTCACCGGAGGGTATTTCTGCTCACTGGCGACACTGGAGCCTCCAGCTTGAGGGGGAGGGCACGGGGACTGGAGGGGTCTATACCCGCCGTGGGTGGGGTCCAAAAAAGTGGGGGACACCGGATGGGCGTAGCCGATATACTGCGGATGCAAGAACTGTCCCTGGTGCGGCATGATCTGCGTGGCCTGCTGGCAGTTGAGAACCGAGAAGTTGGTGGGCATGTTGACGAAGACGCTGGCGTCGGGCGGCAGGCAGCAGGTGGCCTGCGCCCGGACCATGGGGGCGGCCGGGCGGGGGTTGGCGGACGGGGCGGACGAGCTGGACGAGGTTGCCGTGCTGGACTGGCGCGACGACGAGCCCCTGGAGGTGCCGGCGCTGGACATCATGGGGATGGTCTCCAGGAGGCGGCCCCCGGTACCCGCCGCCGCCGCCGCCGCCAGCTCTTGCTTCGGGCGCAGGCAGCGGCAGCAGCACATGGCCACCACCGAGCCCACCAGGATGAAGGCCACGAATACGGAACCCACGATGAGGAAGGGGACGTAGATGGGAACTGTGGAGGGAGACCACAATGTTAAGTAAGAACCCCACAAAGTCTAAACGTCCTATCGGTCTTGACAGGTGAGTGCCGATTGGCCGAGACAAGGACACAAAGCGCTTGGAGCGAAAAGTGCGGCGGGATTTGCTTCCCAGGGAGCCTGAGACTCTCATTAGCACTTCTCCATTTTGTTTTGATGTCGTCTAATCCTCAGTGCCCCGCTGTGTCCCCGGTACTCCGAACAACATGTTATTGGGCACTTTGTCACGGTGCGGGTCATTTCCACATCATTTGGTCAATAACGGTAAAGACGTGCCCCAATGAAATTGGTGTGTTTGAATTCTTAACAATTGGTATCATTCAAAAGGTAAATATTAGAAGTGTGAAGCGGTTTTTTAATCGTAATTTTTTTGCATGACTTAAAGTAAAAACCGTGCCACAGTTTAGCTTTGGTCCCAGGTGCTAGCTAGCTCTAGCTGCCATGGTGCTCGTTTACCTGCTAGCAAGCTAGCATAAGGGGCTAAAGCTAAACTGTGGCAGGGTTTTTACTTTCTGGATCTGGATTTGCCACCTCTGCTCATCACTCTTTTATATTTGTTCTAAATGTACAATAAAATGACCAATACATGTTTTTTCTAAGTTTCATACTCTTAACATAAACGTGGGAAAAAAACGTTAAACTAATAGAAATATGGCTGCATCTTTCAGTCCTCGATACAGTAATTTCATAATAATTCATAAAATTGAGTTTAAATTAAAAAGATGTAATGTACTGTAAAAAAAAAAAAGGTGTGATATTGATTTGTGTTGGTCATTTTTCTGCCACTAGATGGCATAATTGCATTTGTAAGACGTTGGTGACAGCTCGGTGCATTTTTCTCTTAACATTAAGAACTATCTCATCTTTAACATGAAGTAACGTGAATTTCTGACCCCAGTCTCCACAAATATATGCATTATTGTTACATTTATTACTGCCAAATTTTGACGTGGAATTCCTCCAGTACAGGCTTTCACTGTAACGAGCGGTCATTAATCGCGCGTTCAAAAAATTTTGTGGCGTTTAAGCAACTTTAAATTAACGCACTAATTTTGACACCCCTCGTAAATATCTTTTGTCACACTTATAAAGCCAAAATGTCTTTACCGTTATGTGCCCTATTAAAGGAAATTTAATTTACAAAATGTTAATTTTTTTTCCTATTGATTCAAAAGCCTTCAAATATCCGCTTTGATCGGCCACGGCGGAAGTCGGCTGCGACCACTCCCACTGCGGCGCAGCCTCTCCTTTTAAGCATCGACCTTTTCGAAATTTCAACAGAGCTGGCGCGCACGCCTTCGACGAAGCATTTGGAGTACTTTTAAAAGGGCCTTTCCCCAAATCTTTCTAACCGTCCCTTTAGATTTGGACACACCCAACCCGCCGTAAACACCCTGAAGAAACAACAAGCCAAAAGAAATTATTTTCGAGCCGCCTTTCCCCCCCCCCCCCAAACTTTTTAAACTACGCACTGCACCCAGTTCAACATCCTGACAGTTGGCGCGCCGCCATCGACACTGAACAGCCGTTAAAAAAAAATGCCAAAGTGGTTAGCATACTTTTAAAGCAGTCTTTATAAAAGTCCAAATCTTTTGGATACTGCGATGTGTACCTAATGAAGTGGCCAGTGAGTGTAAGCCAGGTAATTGTGTGTGTGTGTGTGTGTGTGTTCTTGAGCCAGTTATTCCTGGCCGGACTTTGCAGCGCTTGGCCTGTGCTTAAAGAAAAGAAGGCATTCAGTGTCCAATGATTTAATGAAAATCAAAGAAGCGAGCCCGTCTCGTCTGGCTGACTTTTATATCCAAAAAAGCAACCGGAGAGCGGCCGACCTTTTGCCAGCTTCACGAGGCCGCTGCAAATAAGCAGTGGACGGTTGCTGCCTTTTTATTGTTTGTTGTGAGAGTAGTTCAGCAGACAGCAACAGAAAAAAAGACGCAAACCACAGAAGAAGAGGATATTCGTAAAGAAAAGCATGGGCGTGCTTTGAGGGTGGGGGGGGGGGCTTGTGGGGCACCCCCACTCTTGTCAAAATATTTTTCGGGGGCTTAAAAAAAAAAGCCGGTTCGCGCTGGGCATTTAGCAAGCTTTGATAGCCATATATTTTTCATTGTATTTTCTTTCTATTTTTACACCAAAAAAAAACTCTAATTTTTTTTTTAATCTCTTAGTATTTTATCTTTTTCCATTGCATGTATTTTTATCTATATTTTCTATCTCTAATTTTGATACTATTGTCCTTTTTCTTTAATATATATTTTTTGTGGTTGCACCTACAGGTTGTATATTATATATATTAATATATTGTAATGTATTTGTTCTCATATTTTAATCCCCTTTAAGCAAATTTTTGGTATATTTGGATTTTTAATGCAGCAATTATGTTTTATTCTTTTTATGTATTTTTTCCATCTAATATATATCTCATGTAATATTTTTGTACATGCTTAACTTTATGCATTAGTCTTAAATGTTTGTGTTGGGGTTTTTTTTTACTATAATTTGCGTATTTTATATTTTTTTATGTATTTTAGCCTAATATTTTCATGAATTTTTTTAAAATTTATATTATTTTTCCTCATCTTTGTCGTATATTTCTTTACTTATCTAATATTTTGTAATATATTTTTTGTTTATCGCATTTTGAACAATTTTCATCCAATTTTGTGATATTTTGTATTTTAATTTGTCATGTGTTTAATTTTTTCTAAAACTTTTTTTTCGGTATAATTTTGTACTTTAATTTTTTATTTTTGTTATAATACATTTTTCATGTCATAATAATTTGTAATGTATATTTTAATTTTGAACTTCTTAGATATTAGTATTTTCATCTAGTATTTTTATCAAATTCGCTTTTCTTGTAATACTCAATATAGTGTCTGTCATTTAGCAATATTGTGATAAAACTGATATTTATCACGAATGAGCCGCTTTTACACAATTTCATCTTTGACGCAGTCGCGCCTTAACAGCGTGAAATTGCAAAATGGCTACATTTTCACGCTGTACCATTTCCAGTGTGTACTCCCAACAGCGATCAAAACATTTAACGTCCATGTTACGTCACAAGCGATTTTCTTGCGTTTTAACGGCCCTCCCCGCGGGTCGGCAGTTATTTTCCATTCTGCGGGAGTGTTACAGGGCGTAACGTGGAGAGCGAGGGTACGAGCTCCAATTACCTTTTGTCCGCAGTCTCCCTCTTTTTTCTTTTTTTTTTCTCTCAATGCCCATCAAAAGCAGAGAGGTTTTAGCACAGATTACGGCATGTGAGGCTTCGGACTTAAAAAGTAGGCGGGCAAGCAAGATGAAGAGGACGAGGGGGAGGAGGAGGAGTTGGAGGACAGGTGACACCAAAGCCAGAAGTGAGGTGTCAACTTCTAACATATCTCACCCGACACCTCTCTCCTAATAAACAGCTTCTCACAGAAACTCTTTCTATAAGTCTGTTATGGCTACACATATAGGAGTAATGTCCCTTGGGGGGGAGGGGAGGGGGGGTCACTGCCCTTTTTTCCTGTACTTATATGGGCGCCGAGCATCCTGTTTTCGCCCACTCTCATCCGACGAGTTGTATTTTTTTTTTTATCAGGGTTTCATACTTATGTTTTTACAATTTCAAGTCCTTTCGCTGAGTTAGCACGAGTGCTAAAAGTCGCTTGCGAAACTGACACCCGACCGAGACGTTTTATGACCGGCACTTCCAACACGTAGTGCAATTTACACTATCCATGACAGTTTTGCAAAACACGATCAGTTCTTGGCCCGCTGCTACACAACCGATCAAAATGCGGAACTCCCGGAGCAGGCGTTTGCGCAAAGCCATGGAAGATTTACTACTTGAGGTTGTTAAAGCAGGGGCGCGATTGTAGGATCAAATGTTTCGGGGTGCTAATAGTTTTGGTGCCAGAAAACATTCGGTAGTGGGGGTGTTGTAGTTTTCACTTTTTACCCATCAAAAGTAGGCCCTTAGCAAATTAGCATATCAAAGGTATGTTTGTTTTTTTCCGTGTCGATTTGAATTTGATGAATTGTCCTGTTCTAAATTGCGCCAATGCAAACTTATTTTATTACAAAAGATGCATTAGCATGAGTATCACCTCACCGGGTAACCTATCCATCTGTGCACAGTTTGGGTTTGGGCTTAGACTAACCACCTACAGATGCCTGAACCATGAGGGAGATTTTCCACCACTTTATAAGGTTAAAATTCACGTCACAGCTGATAAACGGACGCGGACTAAGTCTTTTCATGTCGACAACTGAGATATAAAAAAAAATGGTTTGCAAATGGGTTTTTTCGCACCTGTCGCCGCTTCACTTTTGGGAACACGGGCCGCTCGAACCCACACCCTGCGGGCATTCTCCCGTTGCCTGAACGCCACATGTTTTTCTCCATGGCGGAGCACATTAATAACGTCCTGCCTGTTAGTCATCAAAGCCGCTCTGTGTATTCCTTGCCTTGAGTGATTAATAGCCTGTAAAGCGTAGGAAAATGGATAAAAATGCAACTGAGCCTTGTACGAGGTGAGGAAGGGGGGGGGGGGGGTAAAAATGTAAGGTTGGCCGGGAGCCAGCGGATGAAATGTATACAGCAGTTCCTGCAGTGATCGCAAATGAGGGTCAGATAAAAAAGCTGGACAACCAAGATGCTCTTCTTCAGAATACGACCGCCATTTTGATTACATTGTCAGGGCTGCATGCACAAGAAAGTAGATTTATTTCCTCCTGGAATTTTTGATGAAAATAAAAATACAAAAGTTTTTACTTTTGTCTATTGGGTGATGAATATTTTCACCCGGGTGAGCACGCTCCAGTTGAATGTTGTCAAGCTTAACATGTCCACCCTGTCATAGTGAAATAACAGTTGTTATAGAAATCGGAACTCAAACTGTGTTAAAACAGCACAGTCAGCTTGTGAACTGAATCATGTTGCAAAGTGAAGGGCCATCGTGTGCTTAAAAAAAAAAAAAACGTCCACCCTGTCATAATGAAATATCATCTCATATGATAGAATAAAATCCTTCAGAAATTCAAATTATATTTATTCAAACACTACACTTAGCTTGTTAACTGTTGCCAAATTAAGGTCCATGTGCTCAATAAATGCTAACATTACCCTTAAATGTCCACCCTGTCAGCAAGCTCGTTGATTTTGCTGTTTACATGTACATTGTCAGCTTGTAGTTAATTTATTTGGGGGGGGGGGGGTGCGAGAGCTTAACCGATATTCATTTCTAAGAGCATAACATCTACTTAAAACAAATGTCCACCCTGTCATAGTGAATTATCAACTGATGTAAAACCTTTCAAATGTTTATTGAAACTGTACAGTTAGCTTACAAACTGTTGCCAGGAAAAGGTCCACCATGTGCACACTAAATACTAACATAAGAAAAATATGTCCACCCTGTCATTGTCCATCTTGTCAATAAAGTCACAAATTTGGCTGTTGTCACCTATATTGTTTGCTTGCAATTAATTTATTGAAACAGGGCGAGGGCTTAACCGATATTCATTTCGAACAGCATAACAACTGCTTAAAACAAATGTCCGCCCTGTCATAATGACACATTAACTGATGTAAAACCTTTCAGAAATTCAAATTATATTTATTAGAACAGCATAGCTTGCTAACTGATGTCAAGTTAAGGTCCACCCATACACTCACCAAATGCTAACATTAGCCAAAAAATGTCCACCCCGTCAGCAAGCTCACAGATTTCGCATTTCTAACAGCATAACATCTACCAATGTGATATTTTAATTGAATCTCGTTGCCACTATACGGTTATACGGTGATATCGACTCGCTTAGCGGAAAGATGATTTGAGAAGGTGCGTATGTTTTAACGGGTGGAGCTGTCAGCACCTTTTTGTCAGCTGAGCGACCGTCCACCACTTGATTCCGGCAGCACCCGACAAACGCTATTCTATTTTTAAAAGTGCACTTTAGGACCATTTGGAAGCCCCGCGTAGCAGTTTTTTTTTTTCTTCTCTTCCCCGAGCTGTCTGCTTTGCAGCTGTTGCTGCCAACCTGCCGGCAGCTGATGCGCCTCTCGACGAGGACGTACTCTGCACACCACGGACCGCTTCATGGGAGGAAAGTGGAACCGTGTAATCACTCCAAATCCGATCTTAAGACCTCGTGAGAGTTAGTCGGTATTTTCTCAGTTCAGATGTATTTCGATACAACATCCAGATGGCTTTTCAAAATCGCCTGCAAAATTTTGGACTCCTCTTTTATGTCTTGCACATAATTTGTTGGGTGTGTGCAGGATATGCACCAGCTCTGTCAGGGTATTGAATGGGTGCATGGCTGAAAAAGTTTGTCCTTTAACTATCCGAAAGGCTTTTTTTTTTTTAAGGGTGTGTGAAGGGTAATGGGGGTGCGCCAACTCGTTACAGGGAGTGTGTGGCTTAAAAAGTTTGCGAAAAGTCTGTTCCAAAAGTATTGAAACGCTTGTTTTAGCTACTTTGAAGGGTGTGTATGTAGGGTAAGTGGTGCACCAACTTTGTCGGGATGTTAAAGGGGGTGCGTTTGGTAAAGACTGCTCTTTGAGTATCCAGAAACCTTTGTTTTTACCCTTTTTTTTTTTTTTTTACAGGATGACCGATGCAGTGCGTTGATTCAGTAGGAATACTGAAGGGGGTGCGCAGCTGAAAAATGTGTAATAGACACTTCTAAAAGTCTCTAATTTGACTTTTTTTAGTGTCTATCTGGAGGGTAGAGGGGTGCACCAACTTTGTTGGGACGTTGCAAGGGGGTGTCCGGCTGGAAAAGTTTGAGAAAAACTGCACTGAGTATACAAAAAGCTTTGTTTTTATTTCTTTAAAAAAAAAAAAGTTTTATATATAAGGTCGAAGGGGTGCTCCGGCTCTAATATCATCTTGAAGGTGCAACTTCCTAATGCCAGTAACAATTATGTAATGCTTTACATTTGAGAAATTACTTTCTAACCCTCTTTTTCAGCATCATAGTCATTAGAGTCCTCCACTGATTTCCTTTCCCCGTGATGAACAAGATCTGAGTGCACATGCACGCTCGTACCTGCACCGGAGTCCTTCGTCTCCTTGCCCTCGGTCCCGGGTTCCAGGGCCCGCCTGTCGTTGTCGCAGCTGCCCTGATCCAGTCGCGCGTCCGTGCTGGAGCAGCAGTACCTCAGCTCGCACTTCCCGCAGCAAATGATGGCGTCCACGCCGTCTATTTTCTCCGGGCACTGGAAGCCTTCCTTCCACGCTCCCTGGGCGTCGTGCCATCCGTGGCAGTACTCCCCGCTGGCCTGCACGTCGATGGTGACCAGGAGAAGGTTCAAGACCACGGCGCCCAGGAGTCCTCCGGCCCACATACTGCGGGCGACAGAAAGAAAGGCCCGCCGCTAGGATTCACTATGAGGGGAGCTGTGGCAATTAAGAAAAGGAGTTTTGCGCAACTTAAGCGCTGGCATTTGTTTGAGAATTCCTGTACGTAATTGCGTCTCCAAAAAAATGACTCCACGCGTTTATTTATCCTCCCAAGATCACGTTTAGTCTCCCAGGTGCGAGTTTTCTGAAGTCGCGCGTTAAATCCAGTCCGGGCAAAGAGTAGAGAAGTCTCCAATGTCCTCCCGTGTGGTCCTGCGACCGGCTGTTCCAAACGCGAGTGGCGCGCTTCGCATGTTGCTGGGGGCGTCCCGACGAGAACAGAGCACAAGTGAAGTCCAGGCGATGTCCTACTGGGTCAATCTGAGCTGATGCGCGCGGGACATCCTACTTTGCGTCACAGGCGGGGGCGTGGAGAAAGTCCGAGATGACAGCTGGCCAGGTAAAATTGCACCAGACAACTCTTATTAACGGTTTCACCCTATAAAAGTCGCTCGCGTTGTTTTATTGATATATTAAATTGTGAACATAAATATTAAAATGACGACACTGTCTTCATTCGCTACTTGTGTAACTTTCGAAGTAAATATAAATATCAATATGTTGGTTCGTGTCGGGGAGGGTTTCAAACATTGCCATCTAGTGCACGAATGTGCTCATTTCACTTCGAATCATTATTGAAAGCGTCTCATTTTGTAAAGAGCATTTTCGCCATTAAATATGTTCCATAAACTACGTTGACAGTGTACCAGTATTTATGTGAAGCTAATTCTAGACGTTTTCAAGTGATAAGGTAAAAAAGTATCGTCAGATGAATCGGCAATGGCTACATTTCCCATCATGCTCTTGGTGCAAGGAAGGAGAAAGCACAATATCTCATGAAAAAACAAAAATTTTAGCTAGTATCTTTATTATATATGTGTCTGTGTTTTCTATAAATGCGTATCATTTAATTTTACATTTATTAGGCACCGCACGTCCTAGAAGTGCAAATGCTTCTGGTTGGCCCAAATTACTACATTTCCCATAGTGCTCTTGGCGTCAAGAGGCGTCCGTCGCAACGTGCAAAAAGTCACACAACAAACTGCGAAGGGAAAAATGGCTTGTATTTTGACTCGTTTCCGTTTCCGATACTCATGTCAAACATACTTTCTTTATTTTTATTTTGTTATTATTATTATTTAACGTGCCCCAAAAGTTACGAACGCTCAGTGGCTAATACTACATCTCCCATTATGCTCTCAGCGCAAGGATGTGACCGTCGTAACAAGTCATTTTCACACAAAAAGAAAAAGGCAAATAGAGTAGAAGATAGCGAGTTGATCCGTTTGGGGGATTTCATTTGATACTTTAACAGCCCTTGAGATATTAATTATTATGTTCACGGAAGTTTAAAATATATATATCAGCACACACTTCCTGGCCGACAGTACTACATGTCCCATCATGCTCTTCGCGTACGTAATGCCAAGTACAGGGAAGTGGCGCGGGACGGTTGAAAAACTCACTCAACAAACCACGAAATACGCATTTCAAGCTAGCAACTTGACTGGCATTTTCGAGGCGTATTTAACTTTTAGAATAACGCGACAGCTGTAATCCTAACGTCGGGGTTGTTTTACGTTTATTTTTTCCAAATTACCGCTAACTTTGAATGTTAGCTTGCTTAAAACGTGAATGTGGCTGCTGGCGAACGCTAATGCTAACTCATTGACATTCGTAAGCCTACAAGCGTGTTAAATAGCACTATGTCATTCGCTAGAGGAGGATTTCGGACGCAAAACGGCAAGGGTTTTAAAAAGCCCCTTCGTCCCAAGAAGACAGCACCTCCTCCCAAAAGAGAGTGGGTGGTGAGTAGTGCCACTTATTAAATCGTACAACAACAAAGTTTTCAGTCAATAATGACGAGTCCTCGTATTACCACGTAACCTGAATGTGTACGTAACGTAAGTAGGAACTCTACAGTCTGCCACGAACACCCTTACACGGCTGTTACATTAAATTTATGTAAGAACTCCTAGTCCATAAATATGAATCAACAAATCCGAATAATTAAGATATGTCTATTGGACTTGCTCTGTTGTGAATGTTGAACCTTCAATAGCAATGTTTTGGTTTCAGAGCACCGTCAGTGACCTCTCCGTGCACAAGCTGAGCCCCGCAGAGTTGGTAAATCTGGTTTAACTATCTTTAATGGTTTATTTTAAGATGCCTTCAAGCACGAAGACCTCTGCTAAAGAAGTATCTCCTTGGTGTGTCCTCAGAACCATCGCCACGAGATCCACAAGTCGCACAACAAGGCCGCCGCTCAGTGGGAGCTACGAGAGAAAGCACTGAAAACTCGCCTCTGGCAGGCTGGATGTAGTCCTCTGGACAAAGCCAGTCAAGCAATCATGAGAGAGGTGTGCCATTATTTTTAATATAGTACTGTACATATTTAAATATTTTTCTTTTCTGTTTTTTTTTTATTAAATAAAAGTGTTTTGTTTGCAGGTGTTTTCTGACAAGCTGCTATTGCAGGATGTGCTGGCCCGCTCCGACAGAGCCTTGGCCGTAGTCAACGACCTGTTTGGCGACCCACCACGAAGGCAGACTGGTAGAATTATTAACATGCCACATTACCCAAATTTGAATTTGTATATTACGTTTTTTTGTATGTTAATGTAATTCATTGTATGTCTATGTAATTCCGCAGCACATCCCAGCGTGACCGTGGCCCCAAACTTGGATTCTCCTCTTTTCCAGAGATCCACTGAGCTGTCATCATTTCATGACTCCATGTTGGATCAACAGGTTTCTGAGCAAAGTATCCCAGTAGTGTTTGTACAACACGCACACATGCGCTACTGGGATCCAATCCCAAAATGTTTGTCAATCAAAAATGTGTCCAAAATTCTGACAAATCAGTCATAGAAAGTATTGGTCAAATTCACTTTTGAGGTGACGAAAAATCAGAAATATAGCTATGTATAATACATATTCAAATGTCTAAAATATGTATATTTTCAGGCTGTCCTTGAACCAGAGGACGACTATTACTACAGTGATGAAGAGCCCACAGAGGGAAGAGTATTCCAGAGGTAATCGCATCAATTAAATCTAAATGGGTAATTAAAGACAGACAATCACATAACTTTCTTTTGCATTTATTGCAGTAAGATTAAGGTGAATAATAAGATGGGAGGGCTTCAGCGCCAAATCATTCGGCATGAGCGCAGATATACCGGTCCTCAAACTCCCTGCACACCAGCCAGACAACCACCCCAAATTGGTAAAAAAAAATAAAAATCTTAAATGTTGAATTTCAAATGTCGACATTTGAACTCATCCCAGGTTTTCATTTTAAGCTCTCAATGCCACAGCGGCAGTCCAACGTTTACGGTCAAGAAGCGGCTACACAAATGAAGCAGCTGAGGAGCCTTCCTTGCTGGTCTCGCAAGTCCTCAACCCTGATCTTTCTCCCAGGCAGTCAGGTAACCAAAGAAACCACACCCTCTTCAAACGTTATATATTCAACACACTGGTACACAAGTTGTGGTGGTGTTGCGCAGGCAGCTGTCACTCTGCCAGGACCAGGAAGCGCGCCTGCAAGACCGCCGAGCTGAACGGCAACTCCGCAGCCTCTCCGAGCGGGGAACAGTCCGGCCTGGGCCTGCTGCAGACCATGCTGGCCCAAGTGGAGCTCGACTTGGATTCCCTGTGTCCGCAAACGTCGACGCAGAGCCAGCAACGCCCGGCACAAGGCCTCACTGGCTTCTCCGTGGCTTTGGTCTCCGCTCTGGCACGCCTCGTTAACCTCCTCAAAGATGTACCGTCCAAAAACAAGGCTTCACGTAACATACTTAACGTTCCTGGGAGATGACTCAAATCTGTCTTTTTTTTTTTTCCTTAGCGAGAACATGACGTGGAGAATACCAATGAGGACAGACGAAAGCTTGAGGAGAAGCTGAGAGAGCAACGGAGCTTGATTGACGCTCTCACTGCAGAGACCATGACTCTAAGAGAAGAGACCTCCGTCCTGAAGGTGAGTGGGCCGGCAGTCCAGACACACAGCTATTTGTACACAAACAAAAAACTTCCCCTTTTATGCCCATGAGTCATTTTTTTAATCTCATTTGCAGGTAGAGTTGGAGCAGCGCACATCAGAGCTGGAGAGGAAACTGGACTCGGTGGTGTCGGCAATGGCGACGCAAATCAACCAACCCCAACGCTCTGATGTCATCGCTACAGGTTTTTATTTTGTGTGTTGTATTTCAATTTGTTTATGGTAAAGTTGTGATATGGGAAAAACAACAGCCAAAGGTTTACAGGAATGAAGTTGAAATATTCACAGAATTATTATTTTTTTAATCAAGATTTAACAAGACATTTTACAGGAAATATTATTGTCATTTATAATAATAAAGTCAAAATATAAGAAAAAAAAATATTTAAAGGGATAAAGTCAAACTAATACAAGCAAAAATGTGCACATATTAGAAAAAAAGGATGTAAATAATAATTACAAAAAAATTATTCCACATGAAAAGTACATAAAGAATTGTTTTTTTAAATCTAAATAAAAGGTCTTAGACGTTAAATGCAAATGTCTTGAACTTAGAAGTAAGAATAACACAACTGGTGTACTTGGACAGTCATTCATTCGCCTACCACTAGAGGGAGCCCTTGTACTGACACTGCACTGAGAAACTGGTCTAATTAATGCATTCCAATGCAAGGGCTGTCAGAAAATGTGCCCTTTACAAAGATAAGTTGGACTGCTCAATTTGGTGTTTCTAATGAGGTGTCGTGCCTGCACAGTTCAACAGCCTGTTGCCGAGCGACCACCAGTTTCCATGTCTCCCGCCATTCGACTCTCCTCACCTGGACAGGGAGATTCCTGGCAGCCAAATCCTGGTAGCCTCATGCATTAGTTTACTACGAGTACCATGTACCAGTTCGTTAAAAAATGTTTTTAAAAAAATAAACATTTTCCTACAGAACTCGATCAGGGTGCCCACAACCTGCTGAGAGCCCACAGCTCAGTGTCCAGTCTTCCCCTCACGTCGCGACTTTCTCCCGAGGCCTTGGAGGCTGAGATCGGCCATCTCTGCCGACTCCGAGACGTGATCAGTACCCAGCTTAGCCATGCCGAGTGCGTCAGAGGGTTGCCTAGAAGCGGCAGCGCAGAGCAGAAGGGCTCGAGTTCCGTCAGCACAGGTCCAGTGGCACCTGACAGGACGTCGCAGCCCGAGAGCACCGCCAGGCTGAGTCAACACGTCCACCAAGCGAACCATCAGGTGATGGCCCCTAAAAATTATTTGGCATCCCTTAACCAAAACTAAAATCTCTTTGCCATTGTTTAGGGGACTCCGAATAACAACAACGTAAGTAGTGTGCAGCAGCGCCTCCTGGAGCTCACCAGGCAAAGCGCAGCAGCCAGAGGACGATTGCTGGACCTCATTGAGCAGCAGAAACAGACGCTTACCGTCAGAGTGTCTCCGTCCGGCTCGCCCGTGCCCACCTCGGCCTTCAGTCCACGACCATCAGGTAGACTGTTTAACATTCCTGCCATGTGTTTGTTGTAATACGATAAATTGTGACGGTTGTCTTGTCCCCAAGGTGGCAGTGGAAGCACTGACGGGTCTCACCTGGTTCCGACAGACAACAGACGGTAAGCTGGAAAATTCAACGGGATATAATTGTGAAAATTTGACTTTTACCATTTTTATTATATATTTTTTTACAAACTTCTGTACAATTACTTGTAGTTGTAATGTGTCTCCGAGCGAGCCATTCTGAATTTATGACATTCATAATTGTGATTCGGGTGTTTCTAAAATCCTTATAGCTCAGCTGGTTCGCGTGTGTATTCTCGGCATTACGAAGAGGCACAGAGGGATGGAAGCGCACGGGTGAATAAACACACAAATGCAATAGATGTGTTTATGTTGCTGCAAAATAAACATGTCGGTCGTTCCTTCACAGCAAACAGACAAGCAGCAAGTACAGGACGGCTGGTTCGCTCTCGCCACTCATTTTCGATGACAAGAAGAGGACTTTTTAAAAATGTCGTAATTGTTTTTAACTATTAATATGGTTATTAAAGCGGGATTTCCAAGGTTAGACGCAAAGGTCGTTTTCCTTTTGATCGCCATTTGTTCCACTTTCATCAAATAAATCATTGTCTTTGTTGTACTGTTTTCAGTTGACGAGTTGTCTCATTTTGACGTGGTCGCTTTTTGCAGCATGCTGTCACCGTGACAACCGATAGTATTGACGACTGAAGACATCTCAAGTGCGTGCAGGGAGTCAGGAGAAGATGCAGTGCAGTACAAAGCCAGTAGGTGGCAACATGGACTCACTCTGAGTAAGTGTAGTACTAAAGCTCGTTTTTTTGGAGGGGGGGGGGCACACTTGAACTGTTAAATTGATTGTGTACAAAATGTATTTGCAACAAATCTGCGCAAAAATATTTTATTTAAAAATACATTTCAATTAACCCAATCAGCAAAACTAATACTGTACAATAAATATTCTAAACCACGTTAAGAAACACAGCCACCCTTTGCCCACCCACATTTTAGAGTTTTGTGATCTGTTTTTTTTTTTTAAATTGTAAAATTAATCTGCTCTGTCTGTATTCTAAAAGTTCAAGAATTCCGCGCTACAACTTTAAATACACTTACTCCATGTAATAAAATCACAAGGAGTAGATAAATAAATGGGGGTTGGGGGGTGGCAGGCCAGAGCTCATTGTGACCGGACGAGTACGTGAAGGGCGAGGGTGAATGGGGATTAACCCCACCCGAGTGCTTTTCAATGCACCCTCCTTCCCCGATCACCACAGGGACTCTGGACTTTTCTCATGTGATCGACCATAAAAACATTTTATTTTTTACATTGGATTTTGTTTACAGATAAACACACAAATACGTCATAATGAAGTCAAATAATAGCATCTGCATTGGTTATGTAACATCAATTGGATTTAAAAATCAATAGGGGTCAAACTCGCAAGTTGCAATGATATATGTGGGGCGAATGGGGGTAGCTTACTAGCTTTCATCGATTCATTTCCACATGCCCCCACTTCACCCCTGTGAAGGAGGTGCAAGTCACTCTGCTAAACACACACACTTTGCCGAGGTTCCGAGAACACGTTGCGTTAGTCATTTTGTCAAAGGATTCAATTTTGGACATCATGTGCTATATTAATAGCTAGTGAACATTTGTGCAGTACATTATTATGTTAAAAAGCATGGAAAAATTCATGTAGGTATTATAGCAAAATAATATGCATATTAAAATACAGTATTTGTAGCCTGACTAGTTTAAAAGTATCAAATAACTTAAAATAAAATAACTAGCAATGTAAATATAAAAAAATGAGCATGGACCTAAAGTGTCTGAAAATTGACAAATAGATAGTAAAGCCGGTTAAACGCAAATTAATGACTTGTCAAAAATCTTGAATAATTGGTTCGTCGTTCTGCCACTAGGGGGAGACATGGCAACAAAAGCCTTTTTGGGGTCTCTTGGCGCTGATTTTGAACTTTCAAATCTCATTTAAAACAGCAATGTAGTTTTTTTTATGATTAGTTAAGTTACCACACGATATGCTTAAAAAAACACATACACATTCTTGAACTAACTTCTTGAGAATATCTCAAGGTTGGACTCAGAATGGAATGTTTTGTAGAGTGTGTGCTTTGGTATTCGTGCGCGTGTGCCTGTGTGTGCAGGCGTGTCCTCTGCAGCTGTGCAACGTTCTGATCTGAAGCGGCCCATTGCTTGCTGTGAAAATATTATCGCAAGTGTTTATTATTGCTTTGGCGTGAAACAGTGGGAGTGTTGTATGTGCGTGGACTATACGTGTGCGGAGGGCCAGCATTCGGGGTCGGGGAGGGGCGTAGTATCTGTTTCCCACCGGCCAGCCCCCGGTCTGTGGCCCATTGCACCCTGGGTAATGGGGGAGGCCTTTTGGAGTTGATTAGTTCCGGCTGGATCCCAGATAGAGTTCTGACAGCCAGGAGAAACGATCTCTCAGCATGAACCCCCCCAATACCCCCCTACACGCATACACATGCCTGTCAGACACAATGGGACCGAGAAGGGGAAGGGCTTTTTAAACAACTCCACTTGTCCCCATGCATGGTTGAAAACTTGTATTACCTTTAACTCCAAACAATCACTTTTTAAGGCGGTCAATAATGTGTACTGTCACCCTTCTATCACTTTTTTTTTTTTGCATCTTTTATTTTGAAGTCCAGAGACACTTTGAATCTTTGAAATATAATCGGTTAAGTTGGTGTGCTTGTTTTATTAACCCGCCAGTGGTCATGTAGGTATTCACTTTTCAAAACGATACGACTGGGTAGCCCAGTTTGAGAAGCCTCCTTTGCGCAGCCCATGATGGATGCTTGGATCAGCCCCATTGAATGTTTAGAATGTTTTTACCGCGGGACAAAACGCGGCCTCCAGTGTGTCGGACACCTGTGGCCCGCTCTGGCATCCGTCACACGCATTCCAAAAAAAAAAAGAGCGTCATTCACACACACGTTCCCGCTGCGATTCTACCTCCCCCATCACCATCCCCAACACTTCTCTCTCTGCCTCCCCCCACTGAGATGTGCTCTTTCTCTCTCTTTCTCCACACTTAATTGATTAAGGGCCGTTTTCATAAATCAATTTGGGATGCTCATCAGTCAGCCATGAAAAGACAGAACCCCCCCCTTCCTACACTCCACTTCTTCTTCCAGCACCTCTCCCTGTGAGCACTGTTATTAATCTACCTCAGCATGCCATGCCACTCTCACTTACAAACACACTCTCAGAGCTGTGGGGTTTGTTTTCTTTGGCTTTGCAACATGAAATATGCAAATTGAGGAGCTGGGAGGGACACGGTGACACACACTTTCCGTCCAGGGTTACACACCAGTTTAGTTTTTTTATACTTTAAAACTGAAATAAATAAATTATTTATATATATATATTTATTCCAGGTCAGTACATTTATTTGGTTCCTTCCATTTAATGGGATTACGATTAGATTTGAATATGATTCGGCTCGTTTCGAGAAGGTATGACATCACACAATGAGTTTCTTGTTGAAAGTAGGCAATCATTTTGCAATATGAATTAACTTGTCAATACTGCAAACATGGCATTGCCTTCTATAAGAGGGTATCAAAGATGAAGAAGTTTATTTGTAGCTTTTGATATGTTCAACAAAATGTAAAAGCTCAAACTTATCATGTTAACTAAATTCAAAGAAACCAATAACATCAAACCGATTTATACTGATTTATCACTTTTAGATCAGGCCATCAGCTGGTTCATTAATCCATGTGCCAACCAGAGGTGGCAAATCCAAGTCCAGAATGTAAAAACCCTGCCACAGTTTGGCCTTAGCCCTGATGCTAGCTAGCTAGCTCCCTAGCAGGTAAACGAGCACCATGGGAGCTAGCTAGGGAACTTTCGCCCCAGGTGCTAGCTAGGTGCCATGGTGCTCGTTTACCTGCTAGAGAGCTAACTAGCTACCTGGGTAGCATCAAGGGTTAAAGCCAAACTGTGGCAGGGTTTTTATTTTCAGGTGCTAGCTCCCTAGCTAGCTCCCATGGTGCTCGTTTACCTGCTAGGGAGCTAACTAGCTAGCATCAGGGCTAAGGCCAAACTGTGGCAGGGTATTAACTTTCTGGACCTGGATTTGCCACCTCTGGTACCAACATACTTGCATCTTTTAAAAGAAAAAAAGAAAAGACGTTCTGATTCAAATAGATTTTTGTTTTACCACTAATATACAGATATATACTGTAGATATACATACACACACACAAAAAAAAATTCTGTGTAAATGAGACTGACAGTACATTCTCGCCATATGGGTGACATAAACCGCTGCTGTGGTCGAGCAAATTATACACGCCTAGAAATGACTAAAATAAACACACGCTTGAATGTTAGCTTAACCTGTTGCTGTGCGAGGCAGCATTGTACTCCACAGTCTCCATTTTGCTGCAGTGCTCCATTTTCTGGCTGAGCCACTGACAACTATAGAGGGCCATCTCAATTTCTTTTGTCATTTTGCATGGGGTGATTTTAAGTTTAAGTTGCATTTTCTGTAGTGGATTGCCACAATAGTTCTCAGTTTTTCCTCGGTTGCTGTCACTTGAAGGTACCCTGCGTTCTGAATTTAAAACTGAACGTATTACAAAACATCAGCTCTTGTTTGTGATTACGTGGCTCGATTTGTCATTATCACCGCTGTCATCTTTTTCTCCCCCTCGCTTGGAAGCCGCCACTGCCGTAGTGGATGTTTCCACACCAACGTAACCATGACACCACCCTGTCTTATTAAAAGAGCCGCGTGCCAAGATGCAATGCATTCTGGGAGCCATGCAACAGCTGCAAGTGATATGGCTGATTTTTCTTCCCTCCCCAACTCCCCTCCCGCCCAAACTTTCCTCAGTCTGGATTTTCTTACACTTTGCCCTTTTTCTGTGTCACTTTCCCCTTCATCTTGATCTTTTGTTCTTTCTCCCCCCCCCCTTCCCTCAAATGCCTCCCTTGTACCCCGTCGTTCTACTTTTGACTTGTTTCTCATTCCATTCCCCATCCCTCCATATTTGCCCCCCCCCCCCTCTCTCTCTCGGAACTGCGGGGGTGTTGGCTTTAGTGGTAGTGAAAGCGGCGTTTCCTTTGAAAACAGTTTGTCTTAATGAGAAAGCGTGGTTGGGGGGGGTCACAGCTGAAGCCAATTGCGGCCTTTTCCTGTCTGAGGTGCCGCTGGACCAGGTCAAGCTCAGGGTCACGCTGGGCCGTCGCTGCGGCTGGGTCCTGGTGCCGGTTCTGAATCGCTGCCAGCGTGTGTGTGTGTTAAGAAAAGAAGGGCACATCTGTTTCTGATCCCCCAGAATGCCTTGCGCTCCATAACCGGAGGTGCTGGTTGTGCCTGTTGAAGCTTGAGGGGAGGAGTTGGGAGGCAGTACACGAGGGTGAGTGAACAGTCACATGCATGTTTTGGCCTTTTCTGTCACAAAAAGACACGAAGAGCGATGAATAAACGCCTCATACGCTGGTGCCTTGAGATACGAGCAACCTGGCTTACAAGTTTTTCGAGATATAAGCCGTTGTTAGCTTGTCTTAGCTAATGCTAACATTGGCAACGATTAGCATGTGTCTGTTATAATCCGTTAAGCAACGGATTTGAACCCAAACACAAACGTACAGTATGTAGACAGCTTTTAACTTATGGCTAATGCTAACATAGGCAATTAGCATCTATGTGGCTGTGTTATCATTCTTTAAGCAACATATATTTGAACATAAACACACGTAGACAGACAACAGTAATCAATGTCATACACAATTTTTTATCCTCTGTGACTAAATGATTAGCACTTGAGTTCTAGGCAGGGCACGCCCCGCTACAATATGATTGGCTGCTGCATCCAGGCACGAAGGTAAGTATTGAATTGATTTTTTTTTTTTATAAAGGCGGAGTTTGTAGTGGTAAAACTGCTAGCACGATTTGAACGTAGCCTCACGTCAATAATCCCCCACTCGAGTCTCAGAGCCCCCTCGTTAGCGTGCTTGAGCGCGTTTCTCGAACATAGCCATTCGTAATGACGTGAATATGAAAGTGTGTCACCGTGATTGCCACAAAGAACACCGCTTGAACAAAAGGGCAGCGCAGGCAACACCATGCTAGCATTAGCACTGTAAACAAGCCGACGTTAGCTACATTGATAGCATGACTCATTCATAATGGTGTGTCACGATAACATATGTTATCAGTTCAAAGGTTTGTTTTGGGGAATGTACAATCGAATAAAAATCAAAAAGTGGTTCTGATTTTGACTTTAAAAAAAAAAAAAAATTTTTTAGTGAAGTATTTGCTCTTGTACACCACTTTAAATGAGATAACAATTTGTTATTTTGCTGCTATCTTGTAGTGAAGAAGCAACTCCAAGTGGTTTTCCAGCAGTGGAGAGGAGACGGTGACCTGGCAGCTGTTTTTGCTCTTCTCAACCTTGACAAATTCCCTCGGCTTCTCCTCCTTTCCCCTCGACCTTCCAGAAGGTAAGCCGCAGATGAAACGTCAAGTCGGTCTTTGAAGCGAGACCGTAAAACAGATGCATATTAACGAGCGTACCTAACGAGCTGCAGCAGGAGCCTCCCGCAGCCGCGTCGCTGTTATGTTGGCCATGTTTGCTCTCAATTTATGGGAAAGCACGATGGTGTAGCGGTTTAGCGCGTCAGCATCACATTTCTGAGGTTCTGGGCTCGAGTCCTGCCTTCCTGTGCGGGGGTTTGTTTTTTCCCTCCCAAATTGCGAAAACAAAAGCATGTTCGCGCCATTGATTCTAAATTGTCCATAAGTGTGAATCCGAGTGTGAATGGTCCGAAGGTTAAATGAGGAGTTCCTCCTTTTTCTCAAAGAAATGAGGAAAGTGGAATGATTAATCTTGTCTTTTCCCGTCTGTTTTTGTTTTATGCTGCGTCTTTTTCTCACACGCACACTTTCCAAGCCTGACATGCACAATCACACACACTTGCTCGGCACACCTGAGCCAATAAAGCCCCGCGTCATTTTGCCAGGAAAAGCAATTTCATTCCCTCCATCCTGCCCCCTTTCCATTTCACTCCCCGAGGCCTGAAAACCTGCCCCTGTACTTAACATCTCCCAAAACTTCTGAACACTACTATGTCCACCTCACCCCCCCGTAGAGTTTTTTTTTTTTTTTACAAGGCCTGTCATCCCTGCCAGGGCCGTAAAAAAACACATCTGGAATCACACTCTGCACTCCCCTTCTACTCGACCCTCCCTCTCTCCTCACACACATACAAGGAGAAGCATACACACTCCCATAACAAACTACAAACTGAAATAACACCAGTGGCCTAAAGTGAGACGTTCCTAATGAGAGCCGGAGAGGAGGAGTGTGTCCGTCATTGTTTGTCTGTGCGTGTGTGTGTGTGTGTGTGTGTTGCTGGCACCGACTCAGTGAAACCCGACGCGGCCTCGTCGACCGCCCGCCCACGCAGGCCGGGGCCATTTTGGATTGGGCCCATTCCCGTCCCTCCCCGGGAGCTCGCTGTCTCACGGTCTGAAGCGTGACTATATATACATTTAATAAGGGCCTTTGCGGCGCCGTAATGGGCACTTGGGCCCGGGCTACGGCCCGCGCCGGTCGGGATGCGTCGGCGGCAGATACAAGGAGCGAAAAGGGAGGAGTGCAATTGATTCACACCTCGAAAAATCGTCACTTTGTGTGCTTTAGCAGGAAGAAACTGTGATGAACATGATTAAATGTCTATGGCGGCGAATGAGTTAACATTGCATCACAGTCAAACGGTCCTGGGTTCCAATCTCAATTCTTCAGACGTATTTTCCATTAATTGTTGCTTCCTGAAATCCTTTTTGACAGTATGTAAAAAAACAACAACCTCCAACTCATTCTTCCTGAAAGGGATCCAGTCTTAGATAATAGACGGCTCCAAAACCACCCAGAAATCTGGCTGTTCTTTCTGTTCTTTTTTTTTTTAATTTTTTTTATTACGTGCAACCTAATCAGAGCGAGGGGTTAGCGGTGGACGCAGCAATGAAGTGAAAGACACGGAACAGCTTCCCGGCCTGAGATTGGGTTGCATTTGGAGCGTCTAACCGGCAACATGTGCCGCTTGTACTGGGCACACACCATCAATGCTCACATTTACTGTATTTGTAGGAGTGTGTCTGTGTGTGTTTCATTGAGAGACGAGAATAAGGGGGCGAGCGGGGAGGGGGGGGGGGGGAATCTGCGGTAGGTGACCCCACAGGTCTGCCATTTGAACACTCTGCCAGAACCTTTTATTGTTTTTTGTGGGTTTTTTTCTGTTGAGAGCAGGGTGCTGGAGGAGGAATATGAATGTGTATGTGTGCACTGAGGCGGTCTATTAGAATAGAACTGAATACGCTTTTATTAGTGCCGCAATGGGGAAATTTGGCGTTTTCTGTGACAAAATCGACAATAGTAACAGATAAGAATGACAACATAATTTTTTTTTTTTTAGAGCTGTCAAAATTAGTTGATTAATCGACAAGTAATCAATTATCTAGTTTAGCCTTTTTTATTTTTATTTAAAATGGTCCAAATCCTTTGATTTCAGCATATCAACAGTAATTGTTTACTGATTTCTGTTGTGCTTCATCAAAGAAGTTTAGAAAATGACCAAATTGGTAACATAGTACAACATCAATCCCCCCCCTGTTTTTTAATGACTATATAAATACAAAGTATGAAATAACCACTAATCACTGGTTAATAAATAGCAATCAGGGAAAAAAAATTTTATATACACTTTAATGCAAAATTAAAATGCGATTATGCGAAAACCTGATTAGTTGACTAATCGATATGATAAAATAAATATATGAGAGAAAATTCAGATTCTTTATAAATAGCGTATTTATTGTTCTTATTGATAAAACTTTAAAAAATTAAAATCAACTTTAGATTTGTGTCATATTTGATACACCCGGTCACAATCAATGCTTAAAATCCATACATTTTTAACTGTCAAAAATATAATAATAAACAGACATATCAAACATATAGGTATTTCCAAAAATAAGAAAGATTTCCCACTATTAATTAATATGTGTAGGTGTCTCTCCTTTCTTAATCCTGCAAGGTCGCTGGAAAAGCCATCAGCTGGGTAATACTGCCCTCTAATGGATTATCCTTGCAATGCATGTATCAGATCATATACGTCAGGGTTTTAATGGGAAAAAATAATTATACTCATGAAATAGAGGGCTCAAAATGTCTTGTATTTAATATATGTTTGACTTTATAGGGTTAATCGATTCTAAAAATATTCGATAGTGACAGCAAGATGTTTGTTTTTTTAAACCTTTATACGTGCAACAAGAGATGCCAATATAAAGGGAGCTCTAGTATATTAATTTGAATTTCCATTTATTTTTATTTTTTTTGTACAGCACTTTGCTCCATCTGTGGCTATTTAAAGAAAGTTGCGTCGAGTTCTCGAACTGGTGCTGAACTGCAGTCGGAGACTGAAAAACGTCTTTCCCAGGAGGCAATTTCGCAACACTGATCCAATGTCAGTGGGAGAGCCAAAAGCAAGGAAATGATATGCTTACATTTTTTTTTTTTTTGCAAAAGCCTAAGCTGTCAAACGATAATGGCCTCACTTCTGTCTGAATGATACTTGAAACGAAATGGATAAATGGAAGTGTATAGGGACTTTTGGGACAAAATGGCTGCCCACTGAGATGGATAAAAATGGGTGGATTTTGCTGTGTAATTGATATTCCATAAACACAATATTAATCAAAATGTCATGTTTGGGGCCACAAACAACATGGATATAATTGAAAAGAAAATTTTTGGTTTGACTTCCACTTTTAATGAGGTGTGTACACAGAGAACAATAACTTGTTTCTTGCCATTCCCTTTTCCTTTCTCTTTTTTTCTTTTCTTTTTCTTCCTTGTTCCTCTCCCTCTCTCCTCAACCTCGCTGTCTTTGATTGCAACCCCCCCCCCCCCCCAAAAAAAATCACTCTCCCTCCCTCCATCGCTGGGCCTCCGGCCATCTTTCTGGAGCGGTTTCCTGAGTCTGCCCAGATTAATGAGTGTATAAGTCAGTGTGTGTGTGTGTGTGTGTGTGTGTGTGTGAGAGAGAGAGAGAGCGAGGGGGAAAAAAAGGGAGGATGAATGCCTTACCACACCACAAATTGTGTGTGTGTGTGTTGGGGGTGGGTTGATCTGCGGCCTCCAAACCAAACTTTTTATTTTGCGGATTTTCCTCGCAGTCGAAATCGAATTGGATTTTGCCATCTTGCCCCCCCCCCCAATTCACCACAAATCACCGTGATTGCAATCAGGAACACAAAAGTGAGCGTGGCAACCTTTGACCCCTCGCCCGTAAGGAGGTCAGAGGATGGAAAAGCTTCGCTGCCGAGACGCTTTGGTGTGTAGATGCTGAAAACACAATCGCAAGTGATTAAACCAACTAAAAATAATCCACTGATTAGAGCCACATGTTGAATTGATGACGTGTGTGTGCGGTCACAAAAAGGGAGGAGGAGGCCAGCAGAGGCCGCTTCGAATCAAAGCAACGGGGGAAAAAAACAGTTTGTCTTCTCTCTGAGCTCTGATAATACCGCCACGTGAGTCCCCTTCGCGCCGTGTTTGTTTATTCTCACAACTCACTCACACACAAACGCACCCGCGACGTCAACACGCCGCACAAACGTCTTCGCGCAGACTCGCTCACACGTGGACATAAACATGAGACCCCCTCCCTCTCTCGTGGTCGGTGGGGGTCTCATAATGGCCAGGTGGTTTCAGTTAGGGTGCACTCGCATGAAAGCAGACGAAAAATCTAAATAAATGTGTTTTCTTAGTCAGGTACTTGCTTTGCGTCCACTCAGGAACAGCTGAAATCAGTCAAGAGATTATGATTGTTGTTTATTTGAGTTTTGAAAGCTTCTTTTCAGCAAAGGTGGTTTAATTGAATTATCGTTGGGATTTGGAGTAGATTAACATACAACTTTAAAGGAGACTTATTATGTAAATTTTTTTTGCATGCAAATAGTTGATTCCCATTTGAAATATTTTGTGACCCATTTCTGATTATGTAATTTTTCCACCCATGACTTGAACAGCAGAGGTGGCAAATCCAGGTCCAGAAAGTAAAAACCCTGCCACAGTTTAACTTTAGGCCCTGAAGCTAGCAATATAGCTAGCTAGCTCCCTAGCAGGTAAACAAGCACCATGGGAACTAGCTATCTAGCTAGCACCTGAAAGTAAAAACACTGCCACAGTTTGGCTTTAGCCCCTGATGCTAGCTAGCTAGCTGCCTAGTAGGTAAACAAGCACCATGGGAGCTAGCTAGGGAGCTATCTATCTAGCTAGCACGTGAAAGTAAAAACCCTGCCACAGTTTGGCTTTAGCCCCTGATGCTAGCTAGCTAGCTGCCTAGTAGGTAAACAAGCACCATGGGAGCTAGCTAGGGAGCTATCTATCTAGCTAGCACGTGAAAGTAAAAACCCTGCCACAGTTTGGCTTTAGCCCCTGATGCTAGCTAGCTCGCTGGCTGCCTAGCAGGTAAACGAGCACCATGGGAGCTAGCTAAGGAGCTAGCTAGCTAGCACCTGGGGCTAAAGCCAAAATGTGGCAGGGTTTTTACTTTCTGGCCCTGGATTTGCCACCTCTGGAGAAGATCCAGCGCCACTTTTAAGTGGTTATACTCTACAAAAACACGATAATGCAGAAACGCCAACATCCCCCATGGATGGGACAAAGACATAAGGTAAGCAGAGCTGCACTGTAAAAAAAAAAAAGAAAGAAAAAGTTTGAACTTGAAATTTCAAAACATACTTCTATGAAATGTTAAGTTTGTCTTAAGGATGGGCGAGTACCAATACCGAGGTTATTCGAGGTATACGGCGGCCTAGCCCATAACAACAACAAAGCTCAATTCATCCGCTCCTTAGTGTTGTGACTCTCGTAACCCACATCAACTCCTTCATGTCTCCATTGTGAAGGTCTTATCTTCATTCTTTAAGCAGACGTAGCAGCCACCAGACAAACGCCAGCGTCGTCCGTCACATCCGTGGCCCGTGACGCTGTCAGTCATTAATGAACTGCAGGAGGGAAAACGTGGGCTGGACATCCTGCGGCGGGGCAGAGCGGGCGGCGTGTGCTTATTTGATAAGAAGTCGTCCGTCAGGAAAGAAAATAAACAGCCTGAGCGTGCGGCTACTGTGAGAGCTGCTACTGGAGCGCAACACAATATTTACACGAACACACACATTCGACTCACATTGAAGCACAGAGGCATGGTGATGCATGCGAGCGCAACTTTTTCGTCAATACGTATCGCAATGCAAACGGACTATTTTGACACTTACTATGTTCTTACAATTTCGTTTTTAGTAGATGCATGTCACGATTCACAAAGTGGGTTACACTGCCTCTAGTGGTACATAAAGGAATCACTGCACAATTGCAATATCGTCTTTCCGTTTCTTTTTCTTTACTTTTACTTTTCTCATTTACATGAGACATCATGCTAATTAGTAATTACATGTTTTCTGCCAGTCATGTAATCCCAGTCAGTATTGCGATATCAGTAGCACGATTCCTCTGCGATTCAACTAAACTTGTTTGCAGTGATGGATGTGCTCATGAAATTCCCCAATGAGAGAAATAACTGACTGAAGCAAAAAGGAGGTGAGGAGGGAAGGAGGGAGGGGGTGAAATGATTCCCAAACCTTAATGTTTTCCACATGCTTTGGAAAATAGTCGACACATATGATTTGTTGTTAGGAGTTAAAAAAACAAAAAAACATGAGATTTTAAAAGGCGGCTGTCAGAAGAGTGACATTCTCGAAGCCGAACGCTGGCGTTGGGCGACGGCCAATGTTTGCCGCGCGCAACTCCACCACCGCCCTATAAGCAGCGTCTCCACTCTCAGTTGGGGAAACATTGTGGCTTCGCAACTAAAAATTAACAGCGTCGCTTTTTTCCCCGCAGACGCTTCTTTTTGCAAACAAACAACACTTTGGTCCTGTTCGTATAGAACCAGTCAGTCAAAATATCTGCCTTTGCTTTCACTATGTGGCAAAATCAATGCCGCCTGCTGACGCAGCCGTATCAATGTTAGCATTTTTGTTTTTAGCTTTTATAGGATAACAAGCATCACATGCATGTTTGCATGCAGGACTGCACATTTAAATGTGATCAGATCACAGCAGAAAAGCACTGCAATTTGGTATAAAAACATTTCCCGCAAGAATTTTTTGGCGCAGCACAGTGGGTGAGTGTGAATGGTTTTTTTTCTCTATATATGCGCTGTGATTTTTTTTTGGGGGGGGGGGGGATAATTAAGTTGATGCAAGTGAAAAAATAATAATAATCTGGATAGCATTATTTTCACATTATCTGTAAGGAAAAAAATATGTGCAAGTTGATGCAAGTGTTAAGGTAAATAAATAAAAATCTGGAAAAAATTATTTTGAATAATGTAATGGATTTCTGTCAAAAAATAAATTAATCTGAAATTGTGTTTCAAAGTCATTTTGTCCAGCATGTATATGTCTAATTAAATAGATAACTTTAAGTAACATGTCCCGTTAATAGCGTCACATAAAAAAACACTGTAAAATATAAAAATTAAAACAAGTGTTGCAACAACAACGAGCTTGCTAGCTAGCTAGCTATTTATCTGGACTTTTGAGGTAAAATTCCAAGTTGGGGCGTTAGACTGTATTCTTGGTCTTTGATGTTGCATAATCTGTTTTTTGTGTGTGTGCCTCTCGAGGATCCATTGTTTGTTTGTTTGTTTTAGATAAGGAAGGCGGAGGTGGGGGTGCGCCAAGGGACCGGGGCAAAGAGGGGCCCTTTGACCCCATCCAGACCCCGAGTCCCGCCCTCTGGCTGTGACTGACAGATAGCATCGGTGTATCATGGCTCCTTATCAGCCGGCTCCCTCTGATCTGGGATCAGCCCCCGCAGCCGGAGAGGGTACGGAGAACACGCAAACATTGTATGTAGAACTTAGACAGCCATCTTAGTGTGAGCGTGTTATTTCTCTTGGATACCAGGCTGCTCTATGTTGCCTGCAAGTCATCGGGTGTATTTCTTGGAGAGGGTGAGCTCATGCTTCCAACATAAAGACGCATTGAGTGAAGTGGGACCGAGGGCCAAGTCTGGAGGTACACACACACACACGCACGCATAGCGAGAGACACACTCGGGCCAGTGTGGAGGGCTCCCGAGGGCCAGCGGGGACTATCGTTTTCCTCGTTAATTACGACCGTCTGGCAGGCTTGGAAAGCAGGAAGTCCAAGAGGGAGCGATGGAAAGAGGGAAGGAGGGAGGGATGGTATATAGATGATAGCGGAGGGAGAGTTAAAATAAGGGAGGATGGAGACATCCAAGTCAAGTTTGGATGGTAAAACCAGGTGCTTTTTCCTGTCTTCATCCCAGTTTAGCCCACCATTGGGAACGCAGGTTTTATTCCGACCATGTCCGCTTTTTCTGCGTCAAATGCATGTTAAATTAGCGTCAGGACACACCTGCCAGCATTTAAAGTGCCTCTGATTAACACCAAATAAAATTCAGATGTTCTAAAAGGCTTTTCCTGACACCTTTTGGCTTTCTGGCAATCGGCCGATATAGTAACTTGTTTTTTGCTCCCCCTTTCCTGACAAGATGTGAATTACAGACAGAACATTTGTCTGGTTCATTACTTTGTTTTTTTAACTTTACAAGAAAAGAAAAAAATGCACATTTTTTTATTTCCCTACTTGATGTTCTTCATTGTGTTCCGTGATAAATTTAACACCTTGGAAATTCTTTTGCACCCTTCCCATGATTAACAATGAGATCACGCCGACTTTGTGAAAGCTATCTGCTGACCATGTTAAGATGTGACCATAAAGATGTCAGGAAAAGCCTACTAGAACAGCTGAACTTTATTGGGGCAGGTGTGTGCTGACTCCTGAGTAACACGAGTTTGAGCACGGCCAGTTGTACTCCTCTTGTAAAAGTTTTTTTTTTTTTTTTTAAGGTTATAGGTCACATTAACCTGGCATTTGAACAGGGTGTGTAGACTTTTTATATCCATACTAGATAGATTGCTGGATGTGCATTTCTGTTTTTATCATCTTCCTTTCTGGGGGCTTTCTCTACGTCCCAGGCCGAACCGCGTTCTTTTTTTTCGTGTGATATACAGCGTACACCTTTTTGACCCTCTCATCCAAAACCAGCTTGCAACCGTAACTTAACTTTACTGTCTGGCCTTCTTCTGCCATCCATTTGTCATCGGAACCCCCCCCCCCCCCCCCCCCCCCCCGCGGCCATCCCGCGACCCTTGCTTGAGACCAAACATCACCTAGCCACACACTGAGCTTGAATATAAAAATTGACTTAAAAATAAAAAAGCACAGAAAGTGAAAAAGTGGGCCGAGCAGCTGCGGTGGCGAGCGGAGCGGGCCTGGGATTTAACTGGCTCCAGGTCCAATTACCAGTGTCTGCCGCATCTGGACGCAGTTACAGAGGCGAAGCGCTCTGCGCCGCCATTAGGGATATAAATTCACAAGTTTTTCAGACGAGGACGCTCGATGATGTGTGGGGCTCAGACACCAGACGGAGCGAGGCTTGCGGCTCTTACTAACAAAGCACCACAACAGTTTGTTTTACATAAAAACAGACAAACTAGTTTGAACAAATCATGATCAATAAATCTGACATCACTCACAGGGTTTGCTATTCATTGTCGATCCTTTAACTACCCACTCAACCAATCTGTAACGATTTTGTCCAGTTTATCTGCCGCGCTGTTGTATGGTGTTCCACAGGGTTCCGTTTTGGGGGCCCTACTGTTTTCCTTTTTGTTGTTATAGAATCCAAATGAAGGTACGCTGTTGCACCCTACACAAAATGATTCCATATTTTCCGCAATAGTTCTGAAAAAGCACCAATTAAATATGACTTAAACCGTCTCAAAATACAGTGAATCTGCTTTCCCCAAACCTTTCAGCTGTAGATTTCTTAAGAAAAAATAAAAACACTTCCTGTTTTTTATCTTTTGACTTCATTGATTGTGAAAGTGACATTACAAGGTTGTAAAATATTGATGGCTAAGTAAGCAACTTTTGCTAGCGGAAGTGGTACACTTTGTCTTTCAGAATAAGAGCATAATACAGGAAGTGCTTTTTTTTTTTTTAACTGGGTACATTTTGCTAACTAAACACTGTTTTTGTTTTTTAATCATTTAAAAATTATATACACAAAGCATGCACACACACAAAAACACGCACCCATAAACTTTTATGCATGTGAAGCTAGTTTGACGTTAGCCGTGTGTCATCGCCTCGGGAACTTTTCATATCCGGAGATTTTATTGTTCTTTTTCATTCCATTATTAAAGCTTACTTAGTGTGTGTGTGTGTGTGTGTGTGTGTGTGTGTGCGCGCGTGTGTGTTTTCATTCCACTGCGATTGTGCTGCCGTGGCACACATCCAAACTCAGGTGGGGTCGGACCTCAGGGTGAGTTACAGCGTGTGTTTGTGTGTGTCACGATGACTCCATGTTGTTGTTTTTCTGCCCAGTGGGTCTCTCCATGGAGACGACGGGATGTCATTTTGTTTGGCCCACGTTCATTTGGACTCTTCGACTGGCTCGCCAGCGATGACGTCCAAAAATTCATAACTGGAATCCCTCTTGCATCCTTTAAGCTTCCTCCGCAAGGCAACGGCCGCAGAAGCTCCGTGCAATATCCGCTCGGCTTATGCTACACAATATTGTCTCTATATTGTCTATATTGCGATATGAAAAGGAATTTTGAGGCGGCTTAACCCTAAAAAGGAAGAGTAATGAAGTTCTAAAAATATTTTTGAAAAATGGACAGATTCCTATGCTCTTGAAAAGTCCATATTTAGAGTTAAAGTGAATTTTGATGTACTTTTTTTTTTTATGTACTCTGATGACAAAAAGTGTTGATGTTTTCGTAAAATGTTTTGGGCATTTTACTTAAGATGTCATTTCTCTGCAATAGTTAGCAAGTGAGCTAGCCAGTGTAACATAATATGGTTAGATTTTTTCCTGATTTGTTAACATTTTTGTTCATTTGTCATTTCACTAGTGAGATATCTATCTTAGCAATATATTTTTTTCAATTTTCTTAACATCTTTTTGGCATTTTACTTAATTTGAAATTTCTCTGTGACAGTTAGCAAGCTAGCTTAGCAATAGATAATCTGCTACAGTTAGCAAGCTAGCGTAGCAATAGATGGATCGATTTTGTTCAAATTTG
This sequence comes from Leptonotus elevatus, assembly GCF_054856555.1. Classification (NCBI taxonomy): domain Eukaryota; kingdom Metazoa; phylum Chordata; class Actinopteri; order Syngnathiformes; family Syngnathidae; genus Leptonotus; species Leptonotus elevatus. Next base: position 12,032,695 of record NC_141259.1, on the reverse strand, counting down.
TTGACATTTTCATTCATTTCTCTTTCGAGCTAGCTGGCTTAGCGGAAGATAGCTGGATCGATTTTGTTCAAATTTGTTAACATTTGTTTCATTTGTTGTTTCAGTGCACTAGTTAGCGATTTTCTGTAGCTATAGCTAGCTTAGTGATAAATATACAGTATAACGCAATATTTTTAGATACTACATCAAGATGTATAATCAAATATCTAAATTAAGGTTGTCCCGTGTGAACTTAAGTCCTTCAAACCCATTTCACTCGACAACATTTATACTATGTTATTTAAAATATTCCAAAACATTTTGTACTAAAACAAACACGCTGCCATGCTACATTTTAAGGCGAGACACATTTACCATTCATCATGCGCGTCCTGCTGTGAGAAGTCAGACATTTTCTCATGAGCTCTTTGGAGTCTTTTTATACATTTAGAACCAGAGGAAAACGCCGAAAAAGACGAGTGAGCCGACCAGCTTTTGACATGTGCTCTGCTCGGCGCTTTTTCAGCTCACATGCGTTTATTTTTAGGCGTACGCAGGAAGTGGAGCTACGGCCGCTATGTTTCCGACTCTACCTCCCCTCGTGCTTCATTAATCCCGCTTATTCTGACACGCCACTCGCGGGATGACACCTATTGTTTAAGTGTCTCACGTATTGTTAGGATTTGAACCATGACATAGTGCTTTTGCGGCTCAATTGCAGTTCAATTTTGTATTTCCGCAGTCTTTGCATTGCTGTACTTGGCCCTCAGTCTCATATGGGATAAAGTATGCTTCCTTACTGAGAAGTAAATATGTAAACACAGGAGACTGGTTCTTTCTAATAATTATCTGCAATATATGCCACGGTTTCCACTTTGCTGTGGTGCTCCAATTTCTTGCCGCCCTTAGTCTCCTCTTGGATAAAATTTGTCTCCTTGCAGAGCAGTAAATACAGGAGGACCCCGTTGCCCCCCCCCCCTCCCCCAAGTTATATTTGGGCATTATACGCCACAGTCTCTACTTTCCTGCCCTTTGCCCTTAGTCTCATTTAGGATAAAATGTGTATGTACCTCCTTGCTGTAAAGTTAATACAGGAGACTCTCTTTCTTCCCAATAATTAGTCCTATTAGTAGTAGTAAACACTACAGTCTCCACTTTGCTGTAGTGCGCTTCTTGGAGCCCTTAGTCTCATCTCAGATAAAGTGTTTACTTACCTAGAAGTAAATACATGAAACCATTCGTTAAGACTGCCTTTGTCCTCCATTGTTTATTTGTTGTTTTTGATACAAGTGATGCCTTCAACGTGCCTCGGTTTTTACAGTTTCCTCTGTCTTATTGGGGCATTACACAGGTACTCCCCAATCTCCGCTTTCCTGCCGCATGCAGTTCCTGTCGTCCAGTCCCACGACATCATCGGCCAGTCTGACTTGCGGGTTCTGCCATTAATTCAGGTCTTGATGACTAAAGCCACATAAAATGCGCACGTTTGCAGGGAAGAAATACGACGCAGAGACGTGCACGTACAGACATGTCGTCAACCCGCATAAACCGCGTGTGCCGTTTTCAAGTCGCAGCGAAAACATGAGAAAAAAAAACAGATGTAATAAAAGCCACTAATTTTTATATGACTCAGTGATGTAATGTAAGCCTCAACCGAAGATTAATGACCAGCAACAACAAGGTTTTGTTTTCGTGGCTGTTTGGTTTTCACATGAAAAAAAAAGAAAAAAAAGAAAAGCTTTTTGACCAAAGTGGAGATTCTGAAGCATAACACCCCAATTAGAGTAGTTATGATGATTTTTTTTTTCCGTCCTGGATGAGCCTGCGGGCCAAATGCAGGAAAGCAGAGAATGTGGAGCGTAATATTGAACCCTGGATGACCAGGTAGTTCTGCCTTTTGCCAATGTTGTTTGCATGTACCCGCCATCAAGAGGAAAACCCTGCAGTCCACCACCCCCCCCCCCCCCAAAAAAAAAACAAGCCGTCCCGCTCTCGCTGTCCATTCTGGACAGGATGAATTAGCGTGGGACAAAGGGCTTTGTGGGCCAGCCATGAAAGGCCCATTAAACACGCCGTATCCCCCAGAGGCCCTGCCCCGTAGGACGCCCCTCTCCCAGAAGGGGCGCAATCCCAGCATGCACTGCTCCCCTTCTGCACCGTCACGGAAACGGACAGGACAGAAGACTTGTCCTTTGAAGGTCTCGAGCCATGTGTCAGATATCTCCATGGCTCCTTGTTTACTTGGTCACCATGGCGACCAACTCCTCTTTGCCGCAACAGGCGTGTCACTTCCGCCATTGATGCTATGACATATTCTCCGCTTGGCTGCAGCAGCCCCACTTTCTTGATTCTCCTTTTAATCAAATGTGCCTCTTTACAAGGAAGTGAATATAGGAGATGGTCATCCTTCCCAATAATTAGTCCTATTGATGTATTAAACTCCACAGCGTTTGCTTTTTTTTATTTTTTATTTTTTTTACTCTTGGCCCACAGTCTCCTCTAGGATGTGTCTCCTCATTGAGAACACAGAAGAACCTCATTCTCCTCTCAAATTGTGAATACAGCATACCCTCGTTCTTTTAGTTAGTCCTATCAGTGTGTTTTGCTCCTTATTCTCCACTTTGATGCAGCAGCATGCTTTCTCTTTGCCCTAAGTCTCCTCTTATTTAAAATGTGTCAGGAGATACTAGTTCTTCCCAGTAATTAGTCCAATCAGTGTTATGCTCCATAGTCCCTATTTTGCTTTAGAAGTCTACTTTCTCACTGCCCTTCGTGTCCTCCTGGATATTTGTCTCCTTGCAAGGGGTTAATTCTTCTACAAATAAGTCCAACTGGGATATTATACTCCTCAGTCGCTACTTTACTGCTGTTTTTTCACTACCTATGGTCTCCTTTTGATCATGATTTATCTTTAATTTGTCCTGTAGGTACTATAACACCCCACAGTTCCTTCTTAGCTGCAGTAGCCCACTTTCTCGCTGCCCTTATTCTCTTTTTGGATAAAATTGGAGATCTTTTTTTTCTATTTCTCGTTTTTACGACTGATATGTTCAAGACACCTTGGAAAGCAGACCGCTCAAAATCGAGGCCAAGAGCGTATACCCACGACACTTGACCTCCTACACACACACACACACACTATTTATTACTGAATAGATTTGGAATGTTTTTTTTTTTCATTTAAAAAAAAAAGTGCTGTGTGAAGTGGACAATTCCTAAAGAAGGAAATGAGAGGAGCAGGGAGGCTGTGATCAGTGTAGTATGAGTGTGTGTGTGTGTGTGTGTGTGTGTATTGTACAGTTTAAAAAAACGTGACCCACAACAGCACAGCTGCACTAGAGGGCCTGCAGGCCACAAAAAAAAAAAGGGGGGGGGGGGGGGCTGCACATACCAAATCAGGAGGAGAGAAGAAGCAACAGGAGTGCATGGGGAGTATGTGTCCTTTATTGCCCCTTCCAGGACACCCTAGCTTTGGGAATGAGTATTTTAAATATAAAAATAATTATAAACATTAACACTTTTTGGTTGAAGTTTGCAGTTGTTAAAGAAGTAGTACTGATTCGCGTGTGAGTGTGGTGTGTGTGTGTGTGTGTGTGTGTGTGGGGGGGGGGTAGGATCCAGTCCCCCGCATTGTTGAGGTCCCTCCTCTTGCTTTGGGAAATGGGAGGACTGGGAAGGCGTTGCAAAAAAAAAAAAAAAAAAAAAGTAGGAGGGAGGAGAGTGGGGGGAAGAATTGTTTGAGAGCTCAGTCATCCAAACATCTCCTTTCAGTGTGAGAAACTTTTTTGGGGGAGCACGCAGGGAAAATGTCGCCGCAGTAAATAAAACAACACGAGAAGAATAACTGGAAGAAAACGGTTTTTGCTTATTTTTCCTCATTGTTGCAGAGGAGGACTAAAAAAAATCGCTTTGCTGAGAAAAAAAAACCGAGGTGCAAGCGCTAAATCGAGCAGTTACGGTGAGTTTGAAGCTTTCACGCTCTTTGTTTTTGAATTAAAATACACGTTCAATGGATGCGAAACTTGTGCTTACTCAAAAAAAAAAAAACTCAAGAAAGTGATGTTTGCGTGTTGCTACTTGGTCACGCTCGTTAGCGTGGTAGCATTTGTGAAGTGTTTAACCCCACCAGTGCGTCTTATCAATGGAGATTCAGGAACAAACTACACAAAATGTATTTTTAAATGTGCCTCAAATGTACCTTGTGCGTTTCGCTCAAATGTAAATTCGGCATGTGGACGCGCTACGTGACGACTTCGTCAGCTTTTCTTTTTGATTTTTCGCTCGACTTTTCACACCATTAAACCGTTCACGCGTGTTTAGGACGACAAAGTAACGCGTCGCGTGAGGTTTTGTGGTTGTTAATCGTTTTTCTTTTACGCTTTTTACACGTTGTGCAGGCCGCAGCCTATGTAGTTTCCACCATTGGGGGGAACACGACACACATTGGAGCTCTGCTAGCTTTACGTACCCCCACAGCAACATTGTTTGGTGAACCTCCTGTGAAGTATTGTTTTGTCCCAGCGTGCGATGAACGCACCATTGTCCTGCAGAGATTGTGAGGATGTTTTTTTTTTGGGCATGTACTGTACTTGTATGAGTGTGTTTTGTGTGAGGGCATTTACTTGACTCTCTTTTAGATGCTGGCCAATCATAACAGTGGCCTTTGCGTCACGTGGTGACCAGCGAATGGATGGTGAAGTGTTTTGCAGCATCCCTTCCACGCTGTCATATTAATCGGGATACAATGTTGACGTCAGCGTGAAAGTTTCCTGCTAATGAGTTTGTGTGGTGGCTGTGGGGAAAAGGGGGTGTCTTTTTTTTGTTGTTGTTGTTGTTTGGATTTTTTTCTTTAGGCCTCTCGGTGAAACATAAATATCACCCGGGTTAAAAATGGAGACGCTCTCTAATAGTTTGGAGGAATTAAGATCGAAGAGGTGAAATTTACCATGCGTGTGAGTGTGATTTTCCGACGACCACTCCAGCCTGAGTTCAGGTGGGAGAGGTTCCAGCTCGCCCACAACTAATGAGCACGAGCACTTTTGAAAATGGTTGGATGCAAATGGGGGGGCTCTTTGTGTTGTTCTTGATCAGTTCTGACAAGTGTGGCGAGCCTAAATTGAACTAATTGATTCCAGTTCTGATTATCTGCACATCGACCCCCCACCCCCCAAAACAATCAAAATCACTGCTGCTATTTGACATTGGCGCTTGTTGTAACGCAAACTTTTTTAGGTTGAACTTTGTTCTTCCTTGTTTGCGGTTTTTGCAGTTTGTCTTGTTACATACCAGTTTGTAAAACAAACTTTGCAGTCCAGTAATTACCGTTATGGGATAATCCACAGTCTCCATTTTTATTCAACGGCAAGCTTTCTTGCTTCCCTTACGCTGCACTTTGATACTCCGTGGATTGGAACGAGTCAACTAGAGATTTTTATGCAGTCATTTTTTCAGCACAGTTACAGCCAATATTTTTTTGCGCCAATGACCAGTTTCATGTAAAGATGTATTTTGATAGACCAGCATAAAAACAAATAGCGAAAAGAATAAAACCACAACTGACCATTACTCTGAATCTTTTTGTTGTAATTAGTAGCAGATCTTGGCATTGTTTATCTCTTTAACATGTTTTGGTTTTTCCATAAAAAAAAAGAAGAAAAAAAAGCATTTCTCAATGTCACCGTTTCTATTTCACTTTATTGTATTTGAGGATAAACAAGCATGGTTTGCAAGTAAATGTTTGCCGACAAAGATGGCAATCAGATTAGTCGATGCTAGCCAGGCTAACTGCTACTCCACCTATGGCAGCAGACGGACGAGTCGAAAGTTGTCAATTGGCCGGTTGGAAGACGCAATGTCAAAAGTCAAGAGTTACCATTTTTTAACTTCAAACTTTGTGTGGAGTGTAAAGTCGAACGAAATAAATGAAAGCAATTTATCAAGAAGGTTGTATTTTCCTAGATCTGGGAAGTCTCTGACAAGCACTAAGAAAAAAAGTGAATTAGCATATCATGTAATTACTTAAGCTTATAGGCTGTGATGACCAAAACAGAGCCCTGTTGTGTAAAATAAAAACAGTTTTCAGCATGTACTGTTGTTTGTATTGCTGACATTTTCCTACAGATTTGCACTCTCCTGAAGGAGAAACTGTTAGCATTAGCATATTTAGCACCCCTTGAATGTATTTATGTATTTTGGTGCACAGCCACCTGAGTGCGGTTATCCGAATGTATGCGCTCCACTGTTGCCAAGTGTGTCGTTAGCTCGTTGTGGAACGCGGTGCGTTTGTGGGCCGGTGAACTTTTAGCCTCTCGCTAGTTTGTTGTTTGTTAGCCAAACTGTTAGCATGATAACATTCATTTGATCATTAGTACTTTTTTTGCTACCTTGTGATACAATATTAGCATACAAACTGCTATCATGCTAGCATTTTATCCATTCTCATTAGAAATAGTGCTTGAATACAGGGTAAAATTGTTAGCAATCTATCTTGGAGTTTTTTTTTTTTTTGTAGTTGCGTTTCTATCTTGCTATATGTTCGTGTACCAAATGTTAGCATGCTAGCATTTTCTCAATGCTATGACTATGCTGTCTCATATTCTCCATTTTAAGAGAATCTGTGGCACATTCAATTCAGTCACAGGCATTTTCCACACCACTTATATTTTCTAGTTCTATATTTATGAGCATTTTTAAACCTTTTTGGTGCTTTTTATATCACTTCCTTTTGAACTTTTTAGTTTTGCCCGGCATTGTAAACGGCCCACGCCGGGCTCAAGGTTGCCCACCCCAGTTGTAACATTGGCGACAAAAGAGAAGGGGAAGAAAGAAATCTCCTTCCTCGAGGGCACGCTTTCATCTGTGACAGCGGGACGCTCGGGCAGCCATAACAGACGTTTTTGGGGCGTCCAATCAGGGGCGGTCGGGGCTCTCGGCCTGTGCCTCACCTGTGTGGTCCTTCTGGAGAGGAAGAACTAGAAAGAGTCGTAATGGAGCTCTCGTTTCAGTGAAATGAGAAGAACAGCAAAACTGTTCATTGGGTTGAATGAGCGGACATGTTTATTAAGAAAACGTAAAAAAAAAAAATAATATAAAACTATATTTATTGTAACCATTTTGTTATGTTTATTAGCATTGTTGAGCAATCAAATAATCTAAAACTGAGAAGCTGTGCATCTACAAAACTCAATGCAGCTCTGCTTACCTTTCAGCTTTAACATGGGAGTAGGGGTGTCACACTTATGCATGGGGGATTTGGGAGTTTCTGCATGCTCAGACAGTGTGTGCTGGTTGTTGCTTGAAAATGACTCCGGATATTGACCAGGCCTTGCTTCCGGATCATTGGCAAAAAAATTCAGTGTTGATGCTGTTGCTACAGTATGTAAATTATTTTACAAGTACTTTGGTTGTTTGATTTCATACTTGATGGTTGGCCCTCTTTTTAATGTATGTCACCTTCAGCTTAGTTTAACACTTGTGACTAGTTAAAAATCATAAATTGTGAGGCGTATTTCCTCATATTGGGGGCTCTTCTTGGGTCTGTCTGTACTGATTGAGGGAAGGTACCTGGCCTTCTCTGTCCGTCTATATTGGGACACTTTGGCAAGAAGGTACTCCTGATCCTCGCCGTCAGCCAGGACCGAATTGAGAGGGTGGAATGTAAGAGTAAAAAAAAAAAAAAAAAGAGCGAATGAGAGAGTGAGGGACTTCTGAGGCTAATTAAACATACCGCCATCAAACGGGAAGAAATCCCTTTCCGCTTCAGGTGCCTCTTAGCGACATGTGCAAACTTTTCCCACGCTTTTCTCTCTCTCTCCAAATCCCTTTAGCTTAGCTAAGTTAATTGGATAATGCAGGTGTTCTCAAATTTGGATCCACGAGCCATATCTAGTGGGTCCTCAAAAAATTTTATAATTTTTTTTTTAAATGGAGGGGAAAAAATTCTCCTCTGTAAAAGGGTCCTTGGACCCGAAATGTTTGAGAACCCCTCCGCTAATGAACTTAGCCCTCTCACACACACTTACAAACACACACATTGTGAAGTCTAAGTGCTTGTTTGCTCACGGATCCACTCCAATAGGAGGGTGAGTGTGTGTGTGTGTGTGTGTGTGTGTAAAGTAGATGTTTGGACAGAGATTACAGGGTGTTGTTAGCGACGCGCTAATAGCTCATTCACACACATTTGTTTAACCTCGTCGTCTGGATGAATTATTGTGTTAAAAAATGCCGGCATATCAACTTTCCCGCCTTGAGAAATCCGGGCGCCGTTCCAAGGACGTTAACCGATAATCACATGTAGGCTGGCAGCGCCTGGCCCGGTCCGATAAATCGCCGGGCAGATGAATGCTTGTCCACCCGCCCGCCCCTCAGGGTTATCAAGAGCTGGAATTTTACACTGTGCTCTCCTGTCAGCCGGCCAGCGTCGACCGTGCGAGCGAGACTTCAGCTCAGCAAGCTCCACAAATTCGTTCTAACGGCTTGTTTAGTTTTTTTTCTTGAGATTTTGTCGATGTTGCTTTATTGAACCTACGCTAGCAAAATAAACGCATGACACGCTTCTATGGCCACAACTGACAACCGGGCATTCGACATGCTAACCGGCTAACAGTTAGCCGCTTTGTTGTGCGCTCAGTTAGCCTTGAGCGCACAAACAAACCAATCCTACATTTTCATTGTCTGAAGCTAGTCTGTGCTAACACTGCAGCTCTGCTTACCCGTTTTGGCTTTTGTCAATATACTTTTATCAGGAAAGTGCCCTTGAAAGTAGCTTTTCGCTTTGAATCTTAGCTCAACATAGCTGCCATTGCTCAGAGACGGATAGATAGATATAGATCAGGGATAGGCAAGTTCGGTTTCCTTGGATAAAAACACAACCAGAGTTGTGAGTGACAGGACAAATGGTGACCGTGCTTTAAAATAGGAAGAAGGAAAAAAAAGACTAACTTCCTCCAGAATCCTGGTCCAGCTGGTTCTCCTCTCAGGAAACTCTCACTTCAGTTTCCCGCCTCCGCGTCTTTCTGGTTTTCCTGTATACGAACGAGTCTTGTGACTTTCCAGCCAGGTCTTATCTCAAGTTCCCAATGTCTGTTTTTCATATCACATTTGAGCCCGCTCTCTCTTCCCCCCCCCCCCCCCCCTTCTTGCCGCAGAGAGTTGCCAAGCCAGGCGTCGGATCCCTCCCTGGGTCCCTGCTCAATAATAGGCAGAAATTGCTCTTGATTTATAATTGGTTCCATTCAGTCTAAAAAAGTTTTCCCCCTTCCTTTTCCTCTGTACTTTCTTTCTCCAATCTCTACAATGCGGGAACACACAAGTAGAGTTTTTTTTTATTTTTTATCTGTGTGTACCTAATCAAGTGGCACCAACACTTTTATTTAGGACCCTGCATTTTTGATCTATTGACATTTTTTTTGTTTTAGCATAAATGCTCATTGGGCTAAATTGAAGAAACAAAGCGCGCCCCCAAGTGGCCCCGTGGGCCATATGTTGCCCACCCCGCCATTGAGGATATAAGCGGCATCTGTTTTCATGTGCGTATTGGTATAAACCGAGAAATATCCTGAGGTTTGCATATTTGCGCGTCTGTGTGAGTATACTTTTGCCATGTAATGGGGACTGTGTGATTGCTCGCGTATGCGCGGGCAGAGAAAACAGGCCGCCGGAGCATACTTGTGGCCGTGCGAAATATGTAAGTGCATGTGTGCGACGAGTGCTTCAAAATTGCGGCTATTAAGTTAGCTTTTTTCACCGCGTGCCTTTTGGATGCTGAAAGCTAGTAACGACTTGCCACAACACACATTTTTAGATGATAGATAGATGAATTTTATAACAAAAAATGGAGAGCTGTTTTCAGTTTTCCGTTCATTAAATGACGCGAAGACTAAGCAAAAATTTGTTTCGGTCAGATTTCATCACGTGTGTAAGTTTAGATGCTAACTAAGCTAGCAGCAACTTGCCACAACTCTCACTTCTTTTCACAGACGTTTTCCCCCTTAAATAGTTGATTTCGTAACAGAATAGAGTAATAATTTTCCACGAAAAGTACCTATATACATTAAAAAAATTTTTTTTATTTTGCTTTCTTGCCAGGTGCTAAATAGGTATCAACGACTTTTCACAACACTCGCTTTTCCCTCTCATGGATCCTTGAAAATTTATATTAGTTATCCTTTTCATCACAGTATATACTGTATTTGTTGTCTGGCTAACTCTCATCAAAGTGATATAAAACTCACATTTGTGCTCAAATAGTTGATTTTAAACAGTAGTTGAATTATTGCCTTGATTGAATAACATTGAAAGTCACTATTTGGTATAATTTAGTGAGCTGTTTCAGCGCCGCTTATTATTATGCATTTACACGTTCAGCTAAAGCTAGCGAACACGTGTTTACGTTACAAAGCAGTCGCATTTCTTTTTTTCTTAGTCTGTTTTATACCAGAGATGTATCATTGTATCTTTATTAAATTATAGTAAAAATGAAAGTTAAAATAAGTTTCTTTGATCTAAAAAGAGGGATGTTTTTTCTCACCTTAAATGATATCAAAGAAGCTCTAGCAAGGTAGTTTCCCATGGTTGATTCTTAACAGTTGACCCCACCCCCCACCCCGGATTGGCTAATACGCAAATGTCTTGTTCTATCCCCTTTAAAAAAAAAATTTTTTTTAAATTGCGTCCTGTTCCCATGGTCCTGCCGCATCCCGCCAGCATCTCACGCCAAGTGCAGGAATGCGTCCGTGAGTGTGTGTGTGTGTAAGCCGTAATTAGCCCGCCGCGGTTAATTCGGCTTGGTTATCTAAATCATGCAAATTGGGCGACGCCGCCTAATTGATTTGAACGCCCGCCCCACATCCAGCCAGCCAGCTTTTCAATTCTGTCCAGATCTCCCTCGTTAATCCCCCCAAGACGCCGTGTAGCTCGTTAGTGTCGGTTCGCAGGGACCGATATGCGGATTTGGACCGGCGTATAGCTCATTATTAGCTTGAAAGATGGTTTGGGGGTATTAAGGAGGGGGGGGGGGTCTCGTTAGCAATGCCTCGATGGCTTTTTGTATGGAATTTAATGGCATGTGAGAACCAGTCTTTCTCAATCTGTCGCCTGGGAATTTTCTCTTGACTTCCCACCCTTGTGGATCTTTTCACACAAGCGCAGTCCCACCTCGGCTTCAGCCTTGATACAACACCTGAAGCTTCATCTCTCATGTTTGTGGAAAAATACCAGCAACACGCAGCCTTCGTCACAGGCAGCATCTGGCCTCTGTTCGTGCTCAATACTACGGCTGATGTTTTAAAAGTTGCAGTGTGACTTTGCCCATCTACAGTTCTCGGGAAAATTGCGACTTTTACGGGCAGGATGATATGGATTGATGGCATACCCCCACCACAAGGTTGTGCCGTGACTTTGTAGAATTCCATAGTTAAAACGTTGATACGACCTTTGAAGACATGAAACCGTGCTGACTTTGCCTCCCTGGGAACGTGATGACTTGGACTGGCAGTGTGTACGGGTCTAATGGCAAACTGCTCCACAACGTTGTTACTGACATTGCGGAATTCCCTCTTTCGGCCGCCGCTACTACACCTGTAGACCTAAAATTACCAAGTTGACTTTGTCCCCCTCCTGGGAAAATGCTGGGGCTAATGGCATAGCCCTCCACAGCGCTGTGTCCCATCTTTTCGGTAGTCACTGGTTACGGTTCTGATTCTACCTCATACGGTGTAAAATTACCAGGTTGATTTCTCCCTTTTACAAAACACAGTGACTTTTAAAGGCATTGTGATGACAGCAGTGTTAACCCTCCACAATGTTGTGTCCCAGCATTGATGCATTGTATCCACTTTTTACGGTTTTGATATGACTTTAGAAGGTCTAAAAATCAATGGTGATCTGCTAGCCCTGGGGAAATTACGACTTTTACAGCTGTGTGATGGAGACTGTTGTACCGCTCCACAACATAGTGTCAAGGTCAACATAGATAGTGCATTATGGAATTTCATAGTTAGGGCTCTGATACTACTTCTCTAGGTGTAAAATTGCCACGTTGATTTCATCCCCACTTTTCGAGGTGGCGGTATAGAGCATACCGCTCCACAATGTTGTGCGAAGGTTTGCTGCTTTCTTCTGCGTCGACTTCTAACAAAAACAATCCAAATTGGAAACATAACCCACACATACCCTATACTTGTTTATGTTGACTTGTTGACTGGCTTCTTAAATGTTTGTTAAGCAGACCGCAGACCCTCGCCAACCCCCCCCCCCCCCCAAAAAAAACCCCGCCTTGTAACCCGTGGCACGGGGCCTGGAGGCCAGCAAAGCAGCTTGGTGGAAATATGTCGGCACATTGTTTCAACGATGGCCTCGCCTGCCATTTGACGTCCTCGCTGTTCGTGGGAGTCACCGTCCTCCATCAATCTATAAAACCCTCCACTCACTACCACTTGGTCATTGAGCGCCCTCTTCCTCCCCCTCTTTGGTCAATGAGCGGGGCCCATCAGCTCTTCCCCGGGCCCTTCAGAGCAACGTCTCCCCTTTCTCCAGGGGTCCGCGGGGGTCTTTGTCCGGGCGCCGGCTCACTGCTTTACAATGACCCTCCACTCTATTAAGGTGCGTTCTGCCTGTTAGCGTCGCCCGGGGCAACCGGCCTCCCGCGCCGCAGCTATGCATTGTGGGCCACGGAGGCAGAGCGGTCCCCGTTGAAACCCCGGCACTCCTCACACTTGACACCGCATGTGTTTATCTAAAGGGGAGGAAAGAGTAAGGGAGGGGCGTACGGCGACGTAAAAAGTTGGGGGAGCGAGGCGAGTGATAAATATTCAACAGAGGGGAGTTACGAGCAAGCGCACCCCTCCATCATCGCTGCGGCCCCCCCTTCCCACCTCCTCCTCGTCGTCTTCATGCCAGAAAGCAGATGGAATGTGAGCACTCCGGGAGGAGGCTCCAGCCTGGTTTTGTTCAATTAGCAAGGTTGTCAAAATGAATTTATCCGCCCGGCTGGGACCACAATGAGAAGGGGGGCAGAGGGGGACGGGCATTGGGGTATGTGTGTGTGTGTGTGTGTGTGTGTGTGTGTCTTGTCATGTGACCACAAATACCATGGACATATAAGGCCGCCACTTGTTGCTCCTTATCGTCATTTGCGTCTGTCGTACACTCAATGTAAGCACAAGATCATGTACAGTATGCACACTATAGTAGCGTGTTTATGCAGAGATCCCGCAAAATGACATCAATGTGGTAATTTATGACTTTTTTGCGGAATAATTTTGTATCGGGCAAGAGGCAGGACAAGCATTTTGACTATAATGAGAGATACAGTTACAGAAAAAAACAGACGGTTCAGTTACAACTAGGACGGTTGCCACTGGTCGAGGTCATACGAGCCTATAAAGAGCATAGAATACATTTTTGTAAGTGAAAAGGCATGCAAGTCCATTTATTTAGTGCCAATTATGTACATAAGAAAACCAGCTGAACCCCACACGAGCAAGCGCTTTACAACGGAGTCGAGGAAGGAAAAACTCCCTTTAAGGAAGAAAGCTCGAACAGAACAAATGCTCTGTCGGCGGACCGTCTGCCTCGGGTGGTTGATTTGAGATGTAGCGACAGAGTAAAGAGACAGAATGTAGATGGAGAAAGAGAAAGAAAGAAAGAAAGAAACGGCCACAACTGTAGAAGTCCTATCATGACCGCAAGAACAACAATACTGGGCGGGAGTAGTGAATGTTTAACTTCCTACTGCTGTCCCAGCATTGTGGAATGGCCTTAAACACAGACAGCATCCTGCCTCCTGTTACACTCTGATACTTCCTCAGAAGCTGGAAAATTTGTGGCTCAACTGTGACCCGGTACCTTTCACACAGAATAGAGCCCTAAACCAGGGGTCTGCAACCTGCGGCTCTGGAGCCACATGTGGCTCTTTAGTCCCTCTCCCGTGGCTCCCTCTTATTTATAAAAAAAAAAAAAATGAAATGAATATTTTATTTTTACAGGTTTATTTGTTTTTATTTTTTGGGATAAAATATTCATTAAATTAATTAATTAATTAATTACATAAAAAAAAAGTCTGTCCAAATTTTTAAGTTGCCAGAAAAAGAGACAAAAGAAGCAAAAAATTAACATAAAATGTCCTTGAAATCGCCCAAAAATGTCAGAATTGAATTTTAAAAAGTCAGAAAAGAAAATGTTCAAAAAGTAACCATAAAATGTCCAAAAACAAAAGAAATCCTGAAAACGCAGAAAAAATGTACAAAACAAATGCCATCAAATGTCAAAAAAAGGAAGAAGAGAGGCGGAAAATTAACATAATGTGCATAAAATTGCCAAGAATGTCATAAATGTTGACAGAAAGGCAGAAAAGTCTAAAAATGTGTGAGAGAAAAAAATAAGAAATTCCAAAACGGGAAGACGAAAGGTGGAATTAAATGAGTTGTATGTTGCATATATATATATATATATATATATATATATATATATATATATATATATATATATATATATATATATATATATATATATATATATATATATATATATTTCTGGCTCCAGACAAATTTTTTATTTGGCCTAAAACGGCTCTTTTGACAGTAAAGGTTGCTGACCCCAGTCCTAAACGGAACATCCGGATTCTAACTTGCTTGTGCCTTTTTTGCATCGAATTGCACAAATGCGCTATATTGCCGTGAATGCGTACGCATTTCCCTGCTTGCCTGAGGCGGTCTTATTCCAGTTGTGCTTTGCGGTCACACAGCTGGAAGATATGAAATCTCACTTAAGAGTTTTTAAGGCTGCTCATGGGCACGTATGGATTTCTGTGGGGTGGGGGGAGCGCGACTGTTCTGGTTTCCATCAGCCTGGATGCTGCTGTGTAGGAGGCTTGTGTGTGTGTGTATGTGACTTTTTTCTTTTTTTTTTCTGGATGGAAAAAAGTTGGACATAGATGTCAGGGCAACTTTTCATCTGGAGGCAGGGTATCCGCTAAGCAAACACCAGGCCCAGCTGACTAATGAATCACATTTGGAGGGGGCCCAGGGGGGGCTGGGGGGGGATCTTTTTTTTTTTTAGGCACGACTGACGTATTACTGCTGTTTTAACAGCCATCCATCTCGCGCCGGGCCCCGTCCTCCCTTCTCGTCGACAGTGTGTTAAAGGTGACATTTTATGGAAAGTTGAGTTTTGTTGAGTTGAGTCTGATTGCATGTTGTTGTTTTTTTGTGCAAGCTAAATCAAATTCCTTTTGTTTGCAAAAAAGTTGGCCGTCCACCTGGAAGCGGGCACAGGTGCTGGATGCGCATATACGCCTTCTTTTTATGAGCAGCTGTCGCGGCTTTGGCCACAGAAGCCACAAGCCTTCAGGCTGGCTCGCACTTTGTTTGTTTACCGTGTGCGCTCGCCACTAAATGGCCTCCCCGAGCCCGTAAATGTAAGAGTAGCGTGTGTGTGATGCTACGGTTTGTTTATGTACTCAACATGCCCGCCATTCCAACAGGTCAATATTTGCATATCGGGGAGATTTGACATCATCGAGTGCACCTGCGCATGCTAATGAAGATCCATTACAAGTGACACATTCATATGTGAAATACCTCTCGTATCACAACTGAGCATTAGTATGTTTATTTAGAAACAAAAACGACAACTTTCCTCTCATTAGCTTCCTGTTAGCTGAAGCAGCACGACATGAGTGGCTGGTGGCCATTTTGTTTGCATGTAGCAGCTCTTTTGTTAGTTTGTTAGGTATTTGACAAATTGAAGCAATATGTTGCCATTTGACTTTAAAAGAAGCGTCAAAATCATTCAATCGTCAAATGTTGCCATAGTGACCCTTATTGCTAGTTTTAGCGCCTAGTGTCTTTTAGCTTCACTTGAGTCTTTCGATATCTTCGTTAGCATTGTGCTTGGCTTGTTAGCTTTAGGCCACATTGTTTGATAAATATTTACCATTATTCTTTTGTATTTACCACAGCGGTTTAATAAATAATACTAAATGATACCTTACAACTCGGGCAGCTGCTAATATGACAAAGACCTAAAGTGAGTCGTGTTTGTTGCTTTTGGCCATTTAACGTTAGCAATGAGTTAGCATCATTGCTATAAAATGCTCGTACAAGGAGGGGAAAAAAATTTAATTTGTGTGAAGAAAAGTGAAAGCAGGCTGGATAAATGATGTGATTATTACAGCATGTGTTGTTTTTTGCCTGTTAGAGGGTGGTCGCTAATCCAATATTGCTCTTATTAATGGCGTACAGTGTGTGGTCCTGTGTGTGTGTGTGTGAGAGACTATTGGCTTTAGTTGACAACAGTTTTTCCGCCAGCTCTTCGTTTTAACTCTACTTTAGAGTTTCCATCCTCTTTCCGCGCTCGTCTTCCCCGCCCTCTCTTTGTGTTTTGTGTCCCAACGGCCTCGTTAATCACAGATAAGCGTACAAACGCGTAGTCCAGTATGAATATTATGCATGTTCAGTACCGGGGGGGGGGGAGGTTTGAGAAGCGCGGGACCACCCTCCTCATCCTGACGGGAAGTTGTTAGTTTAACCTGACAGGAAAGAATTCAGGAAACTTGGCAGTGAGCAACGAGAGAGAAGGGGAAGAGATGCACACTCTCTGTATTAACCATTAATAAGCCGACTGTTTGTATTAGCATCGCGGCGCATGTTGCACTGGAGGATAGCGTAAGCTCAGTTAGCATTAATTAGCATAATTTATTTTGTTTTTTCTTTTCTTTTTTTTGTGTGCGTGTGAAATTGTTACCTCGTCTTTAGTTGTGTTGGTAGATTTTGTTACCATTAATTAGTTTGACTTCTTTAGGTCTTTTGGTGGTTTTGTGTGTTGACTTGATTTGGGTTCTCTTGGTGGTTTTGTTTGCATTTGTTTAGCTTGATGTATTTTTATATTTTTGTATGTTTGTTCTTCAGGTGTGCTTGTGCTCTTTTGTTAGCATTTATTTGCTTGGCATCTTTAGGTCTATTTGTGTGTTTTTTTGTTTACATTAGTTACCTTAACCCCTTTAGGACTCTTGTTGGTGGTTGTTAGCTTGAAATCTTGAGGTTTGTTGGTAGCTTGAAATCTCATTTATTTAGGTTTAATTGTGGTTAGTACACTTGACTTTTTTAGGTCTGTTGGCGTTTTCTTTTTTTTTCCGCATTTGTTAGCTTGACTTCTTCCCACCCCCTAAACCCTTCGTCAATGCGCCCTCTTGTTTTTTTTACCCTCACCCCCACACGTCCTGGACCCTCTACCTGTATCAGTTACACCTGAGCAGGAAGGCGTCGTGTTAGAGGCCTGAGAATGAGAGAGTCTCTTTGATGAGTGCAGAGGTGGTCAAAAAAAGGCTTCATTTGTGCGGTTGCCACTGACGATGCCTTGCTAATGGACGCCTGTTTGTATGCATGCGGTGTAAGAGGGAAGTCGCATATCATTTCCATCATTAACGCCCCTACATAAAATGACATAGCACAGTGTAATATGCTTGCCAGGCCAGTTGGGGGCGATGTCACTTTGTAAAGAAGCGTAGGTATACTTTTTTTTGTTATTTATTAGACCACCGATCAAACAAAGGAGTGCACTCAGCATCATGCAGTACTTCAACGCATACTCTTTCAGTTTCTGGACATCTTAATCAAACGTGATATGCAAATTTTTCAATACGTGATGATTATTTTTGGGAAGTTGTGGCACATTGCCATTTATTGACCGTCTTTGCATTTTGTGTAATGTTTCAGAGGGGAGTTGCATGGAAGATGTCTGGAAAACGCGACTGGACTCCATGGATAAGAAAAAGAAGCACTCCCGTCTTGTGCGCTCTGGGCGCAGTACTGCTATGTTGCCTTCAGAGCAGCGCCTCTGTCTCTGGTGAGTAGATCTTTAGATTAGTGTATAGTCTCCCATATGGGTTTTTTTTTATATTTTTTTTTATTTTACATTTTTTATTTTTTTACGTGGGTTTTCCCCTAACACCTGGCGCAGGGTAATCCTTGCCAAGGACAAAATATTTCGACTGGCAGTGAGGGCGTGTTAACGCGTCTGGCAGCTGCAACAGCAATTTGCTTGAAACTAGAGAATGCAATTTGTGTAGAAATTGCGTGCCGATGGTGAATAACTAACAAATCCCCCTCCTCCGCTCCATCATGTAGACGAAATCCCCGAGTTCACCGAGGAGCCCGACTCTGTGGTGCAGAAGCTGGGAGGCAGCGTGAGCTTGCGCTGCTCCGCCCGGCCAGCTTCCGCCTCCATCAGCTGGCGCCTGAACGGCCGGCAGCTCATGGACGGAGACCTCGGCGTGGCGCTGGGTCCCGCGGGCTTGTTCATCGCCACGCTGTCCAACGTGACGTTAGGCCGCTACCAGTGTGTGGCCACCACCGGGGTTGGGGCCCTGGCCAGCGTGCCCGCTGACGTCACCGCAGCCAGTGAGTAGCCACCCACGCAGCACATACATTTTGCTTCTTTTTTTTTTTTTTTCCCCAGTTTGTCCAAAAGAACGTCCAAAAAACACAAGTTGTTGTATTTTTCCTCTATAAAAACACTCAAAGCACCCACTTTTACATCCTGAGAGTTGGCGCATCCCCTCAGCCCAACTGCAACCCTAAAAAAATCAAACGGAACACCTTTCAGCTACTTTTAGAGCAGTATGTCCCAAACTTTTTTTTTTTTTTTAAAGGCCTTGTTCTAATGGGGTTGCGACTGCTGTCAGTGTATGCGAGGTTACATTTGATATGCATCCTGGGACTGCGAGGGGGCCTGAAGCCGTGTAACCTGAAGCGCAGGAATGGAGGGGTAGGGGTTCGGGGGGGCGGACACCAGGGGCCAGTCGGAACAGGAAGAGGGACCAGGACTTGGCGAGTAGCCTCCAACCCCCGTTTGCTCCCATAACACCCCCATTGCTCTCCGTAGGGCCTGACAGCTGGCCCCCGTGATGAGGTTCGAACTTGTAGCCGTGCGTGATGTGATGCCATGCGTGAGGAGGATGATGATGATGATGAGGATGATGATGATGACACCAGGAGGCGTTTCAGGGCCAGTCGAGACAAGATCCCCTCACAAGATGAGACGTGGTTATCTCCTTTCCACTTTCTCCTATCTCTCTCCAAGATAGCAAAACACAACGCAGGATGTTGCAGTATTATTACAAATTCGCAGCTGCCCGCAGTCTCCTCACAGATCAAATGAATGTCGCTATCAAGAAATAAATATGGTTAAATTGACCAACTTAAACACACATGCTATAACCTATCATGAATGCCTCAGTGTTACACTCCACAATCTCCACTTTGCTCAGTTCTTGCTACCCACAGTCTCTTGGATAATATTAGTTTCCTAAGTGAAAAGTAAATAAGGAAGCTACAAGTGGCCAAAATAGACACGCACGTTTGTATTATGTCACCCTGGAATCTGTCTTATTATCACATGCCACAGCACTCTTTTGTGTTGCTGCCCGCAGTCTCCTTTTGGATAAATTGAGCTTCCTTCCTGAGAAGTAAATACAAAAAACAAGACTAGAAATAACCAAAGATAAAACATGAATATGATCTCATCCTGGATAAAGCAGTAGGATCACACTCCAATGTGCTTTGTTTTCTTGCTGTCCACAGTCTCCTCTAGGATAAAATGAGTTTCCTTCTCAAAAAGTAAATACAGGAAACATGACTAGAAACGACCAACATAAAAATACACTGTGATCTCATCCTGGAAGCAGTAATATCACACTTGACAGTGCTCTGTTTTCTTTATGCCCACAGTCTCCTCTTGAATAAAATGAGTCCCCTTGCTGAAAAGTAAATGACACACCTATTTTGTCACCCTGAATTATGTCGTATTATCACACTTCACACACCACTCTTTTTTTTTTTTTCTTCTTTTTTTTTTTGCCCGCAGTCTCCTCTTGGATAAAAGGAATTTCCTTCCTGAAAACTAAGTTCACAACACGGCTAGAAAGTAGAAACAACCCAAATAAAAATGTGATCTCATCCTGAACTCAGCAGTACCACCACACTAATGCGGCCCACAGTCTCCCTTTGGATAAAATTGCTTTATTGCATTGCTGTGAATAATATACTGATAAATATGCAAATAGTGGAACACATCTAGATGCCCAGATGCCAGCCCTATGTGCCTGAGTGCTGCCATATTATACTCCACAGTCTCAACTTGGAAACATTTCCTGAAAAATAAAACCCTAACAATGTCATCACCTTCGGCCGGGCCTCGAACTTGTAGGGAGTTGCTCCATAGGGAGTGCGTACGTGCCTGCTCCCGCCTCCATGGTTTTTTTTGTTTGTTTTTTGGGGCTATGGGGGTACTTTGATTCCCCGACTACCCTCCGTGCTATGATTGGAAATCCATAAAGATGAAGGATTTAAGCCGGGCCCCCGCCAAGCATGCGGGAGGTCCGCTCTGCTTTATGAACGCAATCAATCCTCCGATGCACGCTCGCACCTGAGAGGCGCCCATATGTGTGGAAGAATGTGGGAGGAGGAAGGTGAGCAGATATGAGTGAGGGCGGGGGGGATGGCTGTAAAAACAACCCCTGATTGATTTTGCAAATGGAGCGCTCGCAGCACTTTAGCCTGACATGTCTTTGGCTGCGGTAAGGTGTGCGTTCTGCACCCCCCCCCCCCCCCCCTCCGCCTCCTGCATCATTCCGCCACGTTTTATTGCTCCGGCAGACAGACAGCAGGGCCCGGCGAGTAAATCAAGAGCCGTCTTGCAGAGAAGCCGTTTGTTCTTTGGCTTTGAGTAAATCACCGCGACGGGCCCGCAATCGGCCAAGAGCAACACACCTTCCCGGGAAAAAAGAATGGAGCGAGGTCGTGTTTTGTAAGGGATACATCACACGGCTCTTCTGAAAAAAAACAAAAATAGACTAATTGTGTTACTTTTTGTCTTAATCGTCTCCTTCTATCAGCCCCGCCTCCCTCGGTCCTTTTCCCGGCTTCTTAAGAGCGGTGAGTGGCGCTTCCTCCCCGAAACCAAACTGGATCCCTGAAACTCTATAGCGCGGACACCTCTCACCTCTGACCCCTCCGTCAGGCCTCTGGCAGGGGGTTAAGGGTTCAGGGGTCAGATCTGTGTCTGCAGACTGTGTGTCTGCGGGACACTGGCGGCACATGCACCCCCCCCCCCCCCCAACCACCTTCCATCCCGGTAATCCCGCTCCCACAGAACGTGAGCTGCCCCCGGCGTAATATTTGCCTTGCGAAATTTGATTGGACTGTGTTTTTGCCAAATCAAGCCAGGCTTGCATCCTTTTCTTTGCAAAAGGAGACCCCCATCGAACCCTAACCCTGTATGAAGAACACCGTTTTTCAAGCCGTGTTGCAACCTATGTGATGCCTCTGAATTTTCTTCTCAGAGCTGCGCGACTTCGAACCCGACGACCAGCAGGAGATCGAGGTGGACGAAGGCAACACGGCCGTAATCGAGTGTCACCTCCCGGAGAGCCAACCCAAGGCGCAAGTCCGCTACAGCGTCAAGCAGGAATGGCTTGAGACGTCCAAAGGTACCCGACCTCCCCCTCCACTTCCCCGCGCTATCTTCATCATTTACTGGAATGCCGTCAAGTCGCTATCTGAGCCCATCATTAAAGCGCTGATAAAGGCGGATTATCTCAAGAATGTTAAATTACGGCAATTGTGGCCTGTTTATTTTTCAAAGTATTTACGTCGAAAGTTGCCTGGGAGAGAAGAAAAGCGGCCGTGCTTTTGCGGCTGGTATGCTAATAATGCCTGCGAGCTGTAGGCTCCTGATAGCAGACGCTTATCTGCCAGGAAATGAACGTTTAAACGTGGACTCGAGGCTGCCACCCTCTGGTATAAACTGGAAGTGGAGCCAGTCTAACATTGCGAAACATCCATCCATCCGTTTGTATAGGAAATAGTGGCTATATATTTTTTTCTTTAGTATTGTTTACATACGTGTAGAAAGGTTTGGACTCCTCAAAAAGTTCTCACACGGTAAAACAAAAAAGTAAAGTAAATTCTAAGGAAATGTTTGCAAGGAAAGTTTTGAGTACATTTTTATCAGTTTATTTAAAAAAAAATAACATTCAGCTTTGTTGACGGCTACTCTACCACTTGAGCCATGCCACACTTGCTGTGTCCAAAATGAGACAAAAAATGGGTCTCTTGGAGGTACAAGGATTCCGCCTGACACCAGCAATATACTAACACACATGAGTAGTGGCATGGCTCAGGTGCTAGAGTGGCTGTCTCCCAACCTGAAGATTATGGGTTTATTCCTCAACCCATGAGTAGCTTTTCTTTTCTTTTTTTTAATAAACCCCCTTGTAAAGTGTACTTAGAATTTCTGAGTGAAAAAACTACTAGATTTTTTTTAAAGTAAATATTACTTCTTCTTTTTTTTCTTTTTTCTTTTTTACCTGAAGGTTGTGGGTTTGTTCCTCAACCCATGAGTAGCTTCTTTTTTTTTTTTTTAATAACCCCCCTTGTAAAATTTACTTAGAATTTCTGAGTGAAAAAAAACGTTACTAGATTTTTTTTCAAGTAAATATAATATTTTTTACAGTGCAGTAGGAAGTGTCCACACCCCCGCACCCTGCCGTAAAAATAGCTCGGCACGCTCGTCGCCTTTGTTTTCACATCTGCGTCGCGCGTTCTTAACATTCGTCCTTGGCCGTGATTTGGCTTTTTAGAGCTGTTTCCTCTCCTTGCGCAGGGAACTACCTCATCATGCCGTCAGGAAACCTGCAGATCGCCAACGCCACGCGGGACGACGAGGGCCCGTACAAGTGCGCCGCCTACAACCCCGTCACCCAGGAGGTCAAGACGTCCTCCTCGGCCGACCGCCTGCGCATCCGCCGTAAGTCGCCATCAATAGTCAACCGCAAATGCGCAAGGGGATTACTATATATGCTATAAATTTGCATCACGGGACACATGTGGCGCACACTTGCCAGTTTAGTGCGACGTTTTTCATTTGATGTCGCCTGGCAGCCATATTTCTTTTAAACGCTTGAACCGCATTCAAAGAAAGAAAGTGCGCACATTGTGATGTCAATTACAAGCAGGAAATCCCCCCCCCCCCCCTCCCTTCCCCTCCAGGGTCCACGTCGGAAGCAGCCCGCATCATCTACCCGCCGGCGTCCCGCTCCATCATGGTGACCCGGGGCCAACGGCTGGTGCTGGAGTGCGTGGCGAGCGGCATCCCCACGCCGCACGTCACGTGGGCCAAGGACGGCGAGGACCTGCGCGTCCACAACAACACGCGCTTCCTGCTCAGCAACCTGCTGATCGACGCCGCGGCGGAAGGAGACTCGGGAACGTACGCCTGCCGGGCCGACAACGGCATCGGCGCCACGGTCGCCGCCACCGTGCTCTACGACGTGCAAGTGTTTGGTAAGAGAACAGTCGAAGTTCTGTTTTGTTTGACGACACACGTCTCTACTGTCTCCTGTCCAAGGTTATGGATTTGTGTTTTTCCAGTGATTTTCCGCCTATGTTGTCACAGTCCCCCTCTTGCAGCTGGCTTGAGTTAAAGTCACGGCGCTGCAGTAATGAGCTCAGTTTCCCCCCCCGATTCACAAGAAGTCAACCATCAACTCAGCCTTGACGCACACGTGCGCAATTTAGTCTCCCTTGTTGGAATATGTTCACATTCTTGGCATGCGGTCACATGGGGGGGTGGGGGTATTTTTTGGATCAGGTAAAAGGTATTCAACAAGTTATCATTGGCCCTGAAAAAATGGTGGCTAGCTGTTTAATATTCATGAGAGGATAGTTTGTTTCGGTTTTACGAGAATCATTCTGGTACTTTGCGTTTTTTTTAAATTATGGACAGATTGTTAATTGTGTGGTATTGATGGTTAATATCTTGAAACAAATAGAGACAAAAAATGGAGTGCATTACTAGTCAGCTGTGTAAAGATTTTTTCCATGACTCAAGTTAGTTTAATCTTTTAAATTGCATTCATTAAATATTGCTGGCGTCGGGCCAAAATCTCATAAGTCACAATTTGATATATATTTTTTCTCATATCTCTACTATTGGTCAGTCCACAAGAATGGGTATTATTTTACAAATTATTGGATAATCTTAAGTGTTGAAAATGACCTGCTCTCTTTGATGACACAATGTTAATATATTATTATTATTATTTTATGTATTTATTTTTTATTTTACTTATTGTATTTTATTGACTTTAAAAAAATATATGTTATAGTTGGTTTTACTAGATTTTATTTGTAAGATATTTTGCGGATCTCAATGCCCAGCACTTAGGAAATTCTTGTTTATAAAATGTGCTATAGAAATAAAGTGGATTGGATTTAAGAGTTGAACGAGGGGTCTCCTGAAAATTTTTGTTTTGGCCCGAATTTTAGAGATGCAACATTAATCAACAACTACTTTTATTGTTTATTTTATTAAGTAATTAATTTTTTAATAATTTTTTTATTTATATACTTTTTTTTTGTTGTTGCAATAATAGATTAATCGTTTATCGGCACCGTTTTAACGTAAAACTGTATAAATCCCCAAATATTCAGCCAGTCAACAGTAAATATTCTCTGATTTATGTCAATCAAAATGTGCAAACATCTGATTTTTATTTTGCAAAACGATCAATAATTTTTCCTATTTTCTGACTCATCTTACAGACTAAGCCAGTTACTGAATCATAATCAATATATTCAATAATTAATGTCCTGTTTTTTAATAAAGGGATGAAAATGTAAAACAAATTACACCAGATTTATTCATTAGTCCTCAAAAAATTGACAGATTAACAAATTATTAAGAAACGTATAACTTTTATCATGCATCAAAATAAATAACAGTATTTTTTTATATAGATTTCTGTTTTAATTTGTAAATTTTTATGATGACTTCTAAATTGTCTGTCCCCGTCTTTGTCCCTCCAGAGCCTCCCCAGGTGGCCGTGGAGCTGCAGCATCAGGAGGCGGCGTTGGGCGAGACTGTGCGCTTCTCCTGCCAGGCTCGCGGCAAGCCGGCGCCAACCGTCACGTGGCTGCACAACGCCGTCCCCCTGTCGCCGTCGACGCGCCACCGCCTCACCTCGCGGATGCTGCGCGTCTCCAACGTGGGCCCGCAGGACGAGGGTCTCTACCAATGCATGGCGGAAAACGGCGTGGGCAGCTCACAGGCGTCCGCGCGACTAATCACCATCTCCACCGGTGGGTGACTCGCGAGCCGCCGCGCAGCCGGCGTTTATTTCGATTGCACCAAAAACGATGGTTATCCCGATTTTTGTCTTGACAGGGATTCCGCCCAGGGTCAAGCTGCCCTCCATGTATCGCCCGCTCAGCCCGGACAAAGTTCTGAGGGAGCAGCCGCCCGTCAGGCCCGGCGCGGCGGGGGCCACGCTGCCTCTGGACTGCGCGGCGTTACCGGGACAGATTCTGCCCGCCGAGGCGCCAATCATCCTCAGCCAGCCTCGCACGGGCAAAGCCGACAACTACGAGCTGACGTGGAGGCCGCGGCACGAGCGTGGAGCCCCCGTGCTGGAGTATATGATCAAGTACAGAAAGGTGAGGATCAATACGTTGTTATTGTACTACGGAAAAGAGGATTAGGGCCAGTGAAGAGAGAAAAACAGAGTTTGGCAGGATTCTCACTTTATTCTCACTTTTAAGTCAGAATTCTTACTTTAAAGTCAGAATAATATTAGCACAAATAAAGTCAGAATTCTGAGAATGAAGTCCAAGGATATACCCAGGAGAGGTTATTAGCCACTTCCTGGCTATTAGCATTAGCTTAGCATGCTAAGCTAACACATGATATGTGATATCACAATGAGCCCAGGATATACCCAGTAGGGGTCATTAGCTTAGCATTTTAGGCTAACACCTGATATATGACATCAGCGTGATCCCAGGATGTACCCAGTAGAAGTCATTAGCCACTTCCTGGCTATTAGCATTAGCTTCTGACTTAAATGTGAGAATTCTGAGAATAAAGTGAGAATCCACCACTGGCCCTAATCCTCTTCCGTAGTGTGCACATTTATTTATTTACTTTTTACACAAGAATCTGTTTGGAAGGTGAAAGCGTTCAACCATACGTGACTTCCGTGCGCCTCATAGGTGGGCGACCCGTCGGCCGAGTGGACGTCCACTAGCATCCCGGGCTCCTTGCACAAGCTGACGCTGGCCAAGCTGCAGCCGGACAGCCTGTACGAGGTAGAGATGGCCGCCAAGAACTGCGCCGGCTTGGGCCAGCCGGCCATGATGACCTTCAGGACGGGGAAAGGTACTTTAGCGACAGCGGCTAGCTTAATGCTAACACACGATGCGAACGAAACGTTGCACTTAAGCGTTCACTTCCCAGACCCGCACTTTAAATCTCGACGTTTCTTTCAGGTCGTAAAGGATTGGGAGGTCATAACGATCTGCCCAAAACTCCCGCGGTTCCGTCGCCAAGCCTGTCGCGTAAGTGTCGCTCCAATTCGCGTACTGTACTAACTTGTATGTCCTTTTTGACTAACGTGCGCTTTTCTCAGTCTCTCTTTCACTTGTCTGCTGGATGAACTCTCAGTAAGTGTCATTCACATTAACACCTTTTAACCTGCAAAATTTTCATGGGAGTTAACGGGCCTAATATATTAAATATGTTCAATTGAAAATGTGCAATGTATTTGAAAAGACAAATCTTGTCTATTAGGTTAGATAAAATATTAAAATTTAACACATTTAATTACAAAAAAACACAAACAATTAAAAAAAAATTATACAGATTTTTTTATGATGAAAAAACTATTCATTGACAGTAATGACAAAAAAATCAGACGAGGAATAAAATATAACAAAATAAACATCAGTCTAATTCTTAAGCATTACAAAAACAAAAACTTACTGAAAAACAAATATTAACAGATTTAAATATATATATATATATATAATATTCTCTCTTCTCCTAAATATTAAATCATAAAATTAAAAATGATTCTGTACTGCTTTTTTTTTTTGCCTCGTGTAGACATTTTGACATCAATTTGTAAAAAAGTAAAAAAAAAATTAAATTCTCAGTAATACAACAATAATAAAATTTTGCATTTAGCATCTTGTATAAACTCCAAGATTAAATACTTTTTTAAAATAATTCTCACAT
This sequence comes from Leptonotus elevatus, assembly GCF_054856555.1. Taxonomy (NCBI): domain Eukaryota; kingdom Metazoa; phylum Chordata; class Actinopteri; order Syngnathiformes; family Syngnathidae; genus Leptonotus; species Leptonotus elevatus. The sequence goes on along the minus strand of NC_141259.1, from coordinate 12,005,644 downwards.
TTTTATTTTAATCTCATAATGTTGCTGATTTTTTCCCCTTGAAATGGGGAGTGGGCTTCTTGATTTGTTTGTGATTTGTAAAATAATAATAGTAAATATAAAAATTGACACAAAATGTGCTATTTTCTGTGGTGAGGGTACATACCACTTTTTTAAAATTACAATTTTAAACGTGCATTTAAGTTTTGACAGTTGTTAATTTTTCATCAACTCTTAAATTCTGGTAATGAAATGGCCATCATTTAAAAATGCTCCCTAAAATGTTCTGTTCAATTCCCATGCAAACTTTTCAGGAATTTCGTTTAACACCTTTTCCTTATCAAACTCACAAGTCTCGTTTGTCCTCATCTGTCCAATCTCATGTCGATTTCTCCGCTCCCTCAACGCAGCTCCCGAGGCGCCGGACAAGCCGACGGTTTCCACGGCGACCGAGACGTCGGCGTACGTGACGTGGATCCCGCGCGGCAACCGCGGCTTCCCCATCCAGTCGTTCCGCGTGGAATACAAGAAGGTGAAGAAGGCGGGCGAGGACTGGGTGACGGCGGAGGAGAACATCCCGCCGTCGCGGCTCTCCGTGGAGATCACCGGCCTGGAAAAAGGTGGGCCGGCTCGAACGCAATCGGCGGAGGAGAACTCGTGACAGCAAACAGTGGTTAACGCCGATTGTCCCTCGTAGGGACGTCCTATAAGTTCCGGGTGGTTGCGGTCAACGTGATCGGGTCCAGCCCGCCCAGCGCCCCCTCCAAGGCCTACACGGTGGTGGGCGGGAGGACTCACGAACGCCCCGTGGACGGACCTTACATCACCTACAACGAAGCCATCAATGAAACCACCGTCATCCTCAAGTGGACGGTAAAGACGGGGGAGAAAAAAAAAAACCAATGTTGAGAACATCCTAATTAACGTGCTTCTTTTTTTTTCTCCCCGCAGTACACTCCTGTGAACAACACGCCCATCTACGGCTTCTACATCTACTACCGGCCCACGGACAGCGACAACGACAGCGACTACAAGAAGGACGTGGTGGAGGGCGACCGCTACTGGCACTCCATCGGCGACCTGCAACCCGAGACGGCGTACGACATCAAGATGCAGAGCTTCAACGAGAAGGGCGAGAGCGACTTCGGCAACGTGGTCATCCTGGAGACCAAGGCCCGCCCCCACCACCACAGGCCCGCCCCCTCCGAGGGCCCCGACCGCGAGACGGGCCGTCAGGGCGGTCTGGTGTCGCGGCCCGGCGACCTGCCCTACCTCATCGTGGGCGTGGTCCTGGGCGCCTTCGTCTTCATCATCGTCGCCTTCATCCCCTTCTGCCTGTGGAGGGCTTGGGCCAAGCAGAGTAAGACGCCCACGCCCACTTATTACGTTATGAGCAAATCAAATCAAATCAACACCCTAGTGTATTTCTAAATGATGCGTTCAAGGGAATTTAGGGAAATGGGAATTTTATCAATTCTCCTGTCATAGACGTTTTCTCAAATAATTGTCTTTTTCTTATTGGGGGGGGGGGGATTATCAAAATTGTTTAAAAAATAATACAACAAAATTACAAATTATAATTTAAAATAATCTGCACTTGAGGTTCATTTTCAGATAAATATATATATATTTTTTTATGAATTGAAAATTACAAATAATTGTTTTTCTCTTACATTGTTAAATTTATAGTTTATAGTTATATGGAATAATGTATAGATTTAAATTTTTTGAATTACAATCTTAAATTTAATGTTCATAAATGTAATTAATTAATTAATTATAATTTATGAACATAAAACACCATTTATGTATTTATTTTTTTAAAGTTCATAAATTAAAAAAAAACCTCTCTAAAGTCTGTCTAGAAACATGTTAATTTTGAATTCAAGGTTATATTTTAAAGTTTATAATTTTCCAAAACTTTCTAAAGACTTTCGAGAAAGATGTAGATTTAATTTATTTGTATTACATTGTTAAATTAAAAATGTATACGTTTTGAAAATATAGATATGAAAATATAGATTTAAGATTTTTGAATTACAATGTTAAATTTAAAGTTATTAAATTTAAAATATAATTTATGGACTTAAAAAGAGCATTTATGTATTTATTTAATAAAATAAAATAAAAAACATTCTAAAGCTTGTCTAGAAACATGTTAAATGTTATATTTATATACATAAGTTTATAAATTTCCAAAACTTTCTAGAGAAGTGTAGCTTTCAAATTTTTGAAATACATTGTTAAAGTTAATACGTTTTAGAATTTTTCTAGAAAATGTCGATTTGGAAAATTTTGAAATGCATTATAAAATCTAAAGTTCATAAATGTTCTTAAGACATCCTAAAAAAATGTAGATTTCGAATTTTTAAATCGTTAAATCTAAAGTTTCATAACGTTTGTGAGCATTTAAAAAAAAAAGTTTTTTTTTTGTTTTTGTTTTTGCAGAGCAAACGTCCGACTTGTGCTTCCCGGCCGTGGCGGCGCCCGTGTCGTCGTCGTGCCAGTACACCATGGTGCCCCTGCAGGGTCTGGCCCTGGTGGGGCGCTGCCCCGCCGACGGCCACCTGACTGTCCCGCACGCCGTTTACCCTCACAACGGGCACAACGGTAAAGCCCACCACCACGAGCACCTGGCCCACGGACAAGCGGGGCTCCACCAGGTACGATCTTGAGACTTGGCCATTTCTCGGAATGTTGATGAATGTTTATTGATGGCGTGGCGTTTGTTGTAGGAGGACACGGACATGGAATGTGACACATTGTTACCGCAGGGACTGGCCAACGAGTACCACTTCTGCGCCAGGTGACGTTCACGCGCCAGCCGACCTGTTTTGAAGGCATTCGAACCCTTTTCACTCATGAGTTTTTTTTCCCCCTCTTCAGAGATCCTGAGCACAACGAGCACACATTAGGGTCAGCTGATGATTCCTCGCTACGGCTCCTCAAGTCTTCTTGTCACCTGGATGACGAGCAGGAGTTCATGCGGGACGGGGACGAGGAAGGGGAGGAGCTTTCCCAAAGTACGCCCTTGTCACTTGTTGTTACTGCTGCCTTCAGTTGTACACTCTAAAAACAGTTGGGTCAAAAATGGACCGATCCTCTACTTGGGTGAACTTGACCCAACTTTGAGTCAAGAAATGGGTCTTTTAGTGTAAAAGTGAAAGTAATGATGTCTTTATTTCTAAAGATGTAATTTAAAAAAATGTAGTTATTATTTTTTTGATTTAGTTATTTTTAAACTATTTTTATTTTGTTGTTGTTTTCTGTTTTAATATTTTATAATAATCTATTTTTCTACAAAAAGTCCTATAAGCAATTGAAATTTTCTCTGAAAAAAAAATAAACCTTTCAAAATAAAGTTTCACCCCCCCCCCCAAAAAAAGATTTCTCTATTTGCTAATTCCTCATTTTACTCAATTAACTTTTTTGAGACACATTAATGTTTCTACATTTTGTGTCTTTTGTTCACAAAACATCAAATAAAAGGTAAAGTAAATGTTTGATCTTCGTTCTTCAAATACAATTGAAATACTTAAAACAAAACAAAAATTCTTGACAGAATTTTGTAAAGGCAGTTTTTTTCCCAAAAAAAAATACAATAAAATTGTTCTCTACATTAACATGCATAAATATATCGATTTTGTTATTTTTTCTTGGATAATTCTCAATTTAGAAAATAAGGCATTCCATAAATTTGCACGGGTTCAACCAGAAACAACCCACAAGGTGCACATTGGCATGTTTATTCCACAATTTCAACACTTCGGCAGAAAGTGGCTTGCCAAGTAAAAAAAATAAAAAAAATTGTTATTAAATGTGCATTAAAATTCATCATGTTATCAGATGAATTGAAGTATCCATTTAAACATATTGGTAAATGACTACCTAATTGAATAAAGTTTTTCGCTTATTGTAACGCAGTCAAATGACATCAACAATATCCGCGTTGTCTTCATGTGCTTCTAATCAGCTTTTCTTTTTTTTCTCTTTTTTTTTTTGAGTTGAGATTCCTCAGTGCGCCACATGTAAGCCGGGGAAACTTCCACGCGCTCATAGTTGACATTTTCCTTCGACCGCCTTTCGCTCCTCCTGACAGCTTTCTCTTTTTCTAAAATGCAGAACGGACGTCTTTGCCCGCCGCCGTATCGCTGGAAGACGAAGGAATTTTCACCACGTCGTCGACCGCCACGCCGCCGCTATTCGAAGACGCCATACAGGAAGCTGATATCCCGCCCAGTGAAGCAACGTATTCGTAAAAAAAAAAGAGAAAAAAAAAGACTTTTTAAAGAGGAATCTATTTATTTTTGTACCACAGATATTTATGTATTTATGCCTTTGTACATACTGTATGTTTGATAACTGTATATAAGGTTATTTTCATATTGAAAGAGGCTCTATTCACAAGTCCCACCCTTTTGTCAAGTGTGCTATTAAATAAAATAAAAAAATGCAGGTTTTTTTTTCATAATTCTAAAGATTTTTTTAAATTAAAAAATAAAACTTATTTAGGGTGAAAGCACAATTATATAGACGATTAAAATGAAGTTAGAATTGTGAATAAAAATGCAATCTATATTATTTAGATTTTTTTTTCTTCAAAATTCTAATTTACTTAGGGAAATTTTTAATTTCCTAATTAACACTGCCATTGACGGCTATAAACGTCAAAAATTCGTAATTAATTGCATGACTTCAATAGTTAACTCACAATTAATCACAAATTTTATATCTGTTCGAAATGTACAATACATTTTTTTTAGGTTTTCATACTCTTAACAAAAGTAGAATTTTTTTTTTTTATAGGAATAGTTAAAATAATTTTTGGACGTTTATAACCGTCAATGGCAGTGAATGAGTAAAAAAAACAACATACTTTCAAGTTTTTTTCCCTTTAACTTCTAAGTTTATTTTTGTAAAGAAATATGGCAAATTCCGTACAACTGAACTTGACACCCTCCAAAAAAACAAATTTAATTGTGCAGAATGTGCTTTGTTTTATTTGTCAGTTTTTCTAATTTTTTCCAACAGTTTATTCTTCTTTCTTTTTTTTAAAGGCTGACTTCATTTCAATTAAAATCTACAAAGGCATTTTTATTCACAATTCCAAATTATTCCAAATTAAGCTTTTGTATTGGAAAATTGTTTCACCTCTCAAAATTTTGACTTTCATCCAAACATTAGAGAATTGTTCCCCCCTTTTAACCAGCACTTGTTCTCATTCCCCACCATCTTCATGGATCCGTCAGTGACGCTTTTTATCGATTATGTATAGCAACAATAACCGCATGATTAACAAGCTATTAGTGAACTTATGCCACATTGTGTGAAAAAGATGATATATTGTATAGTAGTTATTTATTTTTTCCCAAGTCACCGAACGGGATTGTGGACACCTATCAGTCGCCGATAAGCTGCATTCGTCCCTGCTTTGTTACCAAAATGGCCGCCTGTGGCAGGTGTCAGTATTTCTCACGTCGCTGTTTTACAAGTATTGCGCCTTCTTGTGCCAGCAAAATGAAGGAAATTCACAGTGCAGCCTTTCTTTGTACGCGTGTGTGTGTGTCCGTGTGTGTGGCCGAATCACTATTGCATGTAAATAAAAGCTTATGAAGTCGATTTGTGTGTTCGTGCGCGGTGCAGTTTTCCAATTCTTCGCGGTCTTCGAGCCTCGCTGCTTTTGTTTCCCAGCAAAAACAGTTGACAGTGTAATTTGTTTCAAGCTCTGCGGTTGGCGTCATTTTGAATATTTTTTTATTTATTTTTTTGGGAGCTGGGATTGTGTCATGAAAACCAAATTTTCAAATGTTTCAAGATTTTAAATTGTAAAAATGTACTTTTTAATTAATTATACTTTTGCAAAATAGTTGTAATTCAAAGATTCCAATTTTTAAATACTCACTTATTTATTCATTATCTTAAAATTTTGATAAATAATTTTAAAGCAAAATTCTACTTTAGTAAAAACGAAAATGCAAAAAAATAAATAATTTTATCAATTTTTTTATTTTAAACGTTTTTAATAAATTGATTCTAAAACTGTTTTAATACTTTAAATACAAAATAAACATTCAAGAACATTTTTTAAGAGTTTAAATAAAAAATAAAAAACATTTTATAAATTTTATTTTACATGGGGTACCTACCGCACGATCCTGTTTTTAGACCACAAGGTCACGTGACTTCAGCAGCTTGAACCGGAAGGTGGTCAAAATGAAGCCGGCTCATTGACGAGCAATGCAAGTAGTGCTTGTTTTGTTCTCGTGTCCACATATGAAGGATGTATTCTTTATTCGTTTCGCGAAACATAAAATTCATTGGGATAAATGTGAACGGAAATCAACTTGTGCGGACTTCCAAATGAGCAGTTTAAGGAGATGGCTTGAGTGTTCGACGGCTGAAAAATAAGAAATGAGCTGACCTGAACCAAAGGTAAAGTTTTTTTGTTTTTTTCAACTGACACTGACTTTCTCCAGTTTCAACAAGCTATCCTTCCTTTAGCACCATATGCCCTGTCTGTCATATCTGCTTGTCTTACGTCTTTGATAGTTGTTGGGGGGTACATTTATTATAATAAGATTATTTTTCATACATGTCACAGCTGCAAGAAAGACAAAAATAAAATAAAATAAAAATCGGGCGGTAAGTAAGACAGGTGCGAACAAGTGGCAACGCCATTTTAGCATTTTCTCTCGTCATTCATTATTGTCGTCCGGCAGTCGGGGTATTGCCAAACGCCTCAAAATTTAAGTAATAATAAATTAAATACAATCGCTTACTTCTTCGGGAAGGCAGTATATGTGAAATGTTTGCTACATATGAAATCGAAAGGACAGAATTAGTAGATTTAGACTAGTTTAGTAGTCTAGTAGACTGTTTACATGCGTCTAGCATGTGACGCCCCCCTCGCTAGACTCATGAATATTAAATAGGTGAGGTGACGTATATCTTGCGGCATCCTATTGTAGAATGTTTCTAAAACGTTTGTAATCATAGCAAAAGGAGTCAAAATGCACCACCTGGTGGCGAGACGAATTTGGAGCAGGCAGAAATTCAGAACATCCGCTTATAAACTTTATTAATTTTCTTTGTCTATGTACAAATACACAATCTAACCTTCTGATATGAAACGTGTGTATTTACAAAATAGATTCTGTACACAACCTGATATAAGTTAGTCATTAGCGCTGCAGGTTTCTTCTTTAAAAACAAACAGAAAAACAAAGAATTCCACTGGATTGTTCTTTTACATACGAACTGATAACGTTGCCCATAAAGCTTGAAGCACATTCTTTAAAAAAAAAAAAAAAAAAAAAAAGAGCTTTGAAATGATCATGACAACAAATGCGATGGAAACAGTCGCGTAAACAGTAGCCCCCTTTCACGCTGCCCGTCGTGGCAGTTTCGCGCCGTTCCCACGCTCACACGGCCGAGCTGCCGTCGTGTCCCAGGATGTGGCTGATGTTGTGCGCCGGCCTGTTGGGTTGCTTCCCCGACTCGGCGGCCGACGCGTTGGCGAGCGACAGCAGCGGCGACATGGGCATGGCCGAGCCGTCGGCGGGCATCCCGGCGGCGATTTCCGGGAAGAGCGAGGTGAGGCTGAAGTTGGAGATGTGCGGCGTGATGCCCGACGAGTTGGCGATGGGCATGGGCGGCATGTCGGGCAGCAGCGGGAAGCTGGCCTGCGCGAAGCCCACGGCGCGCGGCGGCGACAGGATGGAGCCGAAGCGGTTGTTGAGGGCCGGCGGGGCGCTGGGTTTGTCGGCGCTGGGGCTGGTGAACATCTGGTTGGAGAAATACTGCAGGGTGACGTCGCCCGGCAGGCTGGGGTGCGCCGCCGGCGAGTAGGACGGGTAGAAGGAGGGTAAGGTGTTCTGCGGCTCGACGGGCAGCAAGGAGGGCGTGCGCGAGGCGTTGGGCTGACTGACGGGCGGGATGAAGGTGGAGTTGGCGTTGAGGGGCGGGTTCATGCCGCCCTCGGGGATGAACGGGAAACCGAAGTTCTGCGCCAGGTGCTGCTCGGCCACCAGGTTGTTGTCGCCGGGCACTTGGGCACCGTCCGCCATGAAGCGGACGATGGCGCTGCGGCGTGCCTCGCCGCCCGACTGCGGCCGGCCCAGGAGTACGCCGCCTCCGGACGGGAGGGGCAGGTGGCCATCGGGCTCGAAGGGGTTGCCGGGCCGCAGCGTACCCGAACGGGGCCGCTCGCCCGGCCGCAGCTTGGCGGGCTGCGCGTGGCGCGAGTGCTGGCTGACCGGCGGCCGCGAGGGTGCCGAGGATCGGCCCGGCTCGGCGGGGTGGGCCGCCCGTACGGCGCCGTGCATATTAGCGTTGACCTGAGAAATGTGACTTTTATTCATGGTGGGTTTCTGACTGGGACTGGACGTTTTGGCCTGGATGTCCGCCGAGGAGGTTCCGGAAGCGCAGGGGTACTCCATGCTGACCGGCGGGCAGCACTGCGCCGCCCTCTGGTGGTTCCCCTCCGGCGACAGGAGGCTCTGCATGAAACTCTGATGACAAGCTTCCTGTTCGCGCAGCAGCGACGGTCCCACGTGCGGCCCCTGCGGCCCCAGGTGGACCCCCGCATAGCCGCCGCCACCGCGGTTCCTGCCGTCCGGCGGGGGGCCGACGCCCATTCGGAAACTTCCCTGCTGCTGCTGCTGCTGCTGCGCCCGCTGCGACTTGGGGGCCATGTCGCTCCCGCGGGAAACCTGGGCCTCAAATCCGGCCAGCTGATGCGCACCCGGTCCCGCCGACATGCTTTTGAACGGCGGGCACTCCGACACGCGCTGAACGTCAGCTGACCCCGAGTGGTCCGAGGGGAGGCGGCCCTGCGGGTTGTGCGCCGCCACGTTGGTTTTACCTCTCCCCGATGCGTCCATGTAGCCGCGCAGGTCGCCCTGCTCCGGCGCGGCGCCGCCCCGGCCCGGTTGGAGGTGGTGCGCCATACGCTGCTGCTGCTCGGCACTCGTGGTGCTTTTGCCGATGAGCGCCTCGGCGGAGTAGTTGGAGACGCGGTGGCGCTCCTGGCGGGAGGGCGCGCACGACAGCTCGGACGAGCGGGACGCCGGGTTGCCGGGCGGCGAGATCAGCTGCTGCTGCTGATCCAAAGTCCTTGAGGTCATCATCCTCTGCATGGCGGCGTGATCTTGACCGGGCTGAGGCGAGACGCACAAAATGTAAACATTATTTTGATTTTTGGGGGGGGGGTTCACTTCTTGCATTTCTGTCATGACAAAAGTCTCAGACAGGAAGTACACCATTTTGTAAGCGTGTGGGTGGAATCAAAACTGTCCATTTTTCTTGGGTGGCCGATTGTCAGGAGAACTAATCAATTTTATTGATCAACCTAGCAGACACACATCAACAATTTTTATTTTCTGCAATACATGATGCGGTTTTGTTTTTAGTTTTAGGTCCCGGACGTGAAGCAGATTTCTAATGTTGCTCTCGAGACATGCGCAAGAAGTGAGCAACACTGCCACCAAGTGGTGACTGGTAGTTGTCACACTCGTCTGTGCTCTCAGTGATGACCACCAATTCAGAGCAGCAAATTAATTGATAAGCACTTTCGGACATCAAAAGTCAATGTTGATGTGGTTCAAAAAACTGTGTACCTCACACAATTTTATAAAAAATTGGGTTTTCCAGAGACAAACGGTTCAGAGTACAGGAAGTCTTTGGTTTATGATGGTTCGACTTTGGGCATAATACCGTTTTTAATTAATTTATTTCTGTTCATGTTTAGAACTTTTTTATTCATTTATTATGTATATATTATTATTTATTTACTTATTTTAGGACTTATTCAAATAGTGTTGGCAAAGGTTAGTAATAAAATGACGGTGTGTTACAAACAGGAATATAAGAGTTTACAGTTCATTTTTATTTCATTTCAACTTATGGCTTTTAAAGTTTGATCTCATTCGCCATCTTTGCAAAATGTCGGCCCCTCGCTGGGATACGAGCTTTTGCGTCGCGAAGTGAGTTTTTTGCGCGACAATGTGAGTGAGGACTAACCTTGAGGTGGTCCTGCTGCGCCAGGTGGTTGCTGTGGTGGGTTCGAGCTCCTGCCGCTTGGGCCTCACAGCTCTTGTCCTGATGTCGGAAGTGCTGCTGTTGTATCTGTTGCTGCAGATGTTGCTGGTGCCTGCTATGGGAGTTCTGCTGCTGCTGCTGCTGCTGCTGCTGCAGCTGTTGATGGTGTTGTTGTTGTTGGTGCGTTTGATGCTGCTGCGGGTGCGACTGTTGGTGCTGCGCCGGCTGATGTGACTGTTGGTGGGCTTGCTGCTGATGCGGCGCCTGTTGCGGGTGCGAGTGCGACTGCTGGACTGCCGACTTTTCCAAATGATGTTGCTTCTGTTGCATGGCGGCGGAAGAGCCGGCCTGGCTGCCTCGGACCATCCCCCTCTTCTTGTCTTGCTGGAGCGCCCTCTGGTGGAGCGAGTGGCGCTGCGTGGGGTCCGGCTGGCTCAGGTGGTGTTGCAAATGGTACAAGTGGTGTCGCTGTTGCTCTTGCTGCTGCTGTTTCATGTAAAGGTTGCCTCCCAGGTGCTGGCTGGGCTGGCCGGCGGGATGCTGCGGGTGAGGCGGGTGGAGCACCCCCGGCTGGTTTTGCTCGGGGGGGCAGTGGGCGTCGGCGGCTCGGACCACGGTGCTCATGAAGGAGTTGGTGGAGAAGAGGGAGCCTTCCGAGTTGATCCTCGCCATGGTTGAGGACGAAGGGGGAAGTTGTCCCAGCATCATCTGGCCGTGGTCGGCTGCTTTCACATCCATGTGGCCCACAGTGGGCGGCGGCGGCGGCGGCGGCAGGCACGGCTTGGCTCGTTTGGCGGTGTTGAGCATGGCTTCCTCCTGGGCCTGCCGCTTGGAGAGGATCTTGACTTGCTCCGCCTGCGCCCTCATTAGAGCCGTCTTCATGGGGGCAAACTCATTGAGCTGGGCGCAGGGCGACAGCGCGTTGTTGGACGGTTGGGGAAGGTGGCCGGCGACGGCGACGGGCGCCGAGCACTGCTGGCCCGCCAGACTGGGAGAACCCGGGTAGGCCTGCTGCGAGGAGCTGGGCCTGATCAGGTTGTTGACGCTCAAGCTGGCCACGGTGCCGCTCTGAGTCTGGACCTGGGGGAGCGGCTGAGATTGCGAGTACGCGACGAGATGAGCCGGCGGGTGCCTGCTGACGGATCCGTCGCCAACTTGCCCTCTGACCGGCTGAACTGGCGGCTTAACGGCATCTACGGGTTTGGTCACTTTCACCTGCTGCACATTGGAGGTTTTTTCTTTACCGGCGGGACCTTTCGGCGGTTGCCAGGCGTCGTTGCCGGCGCACCTCCTCCCTGGACTGTCCTGCTCCAACATGGCCAGCGCCAGCATCTCGGCCTGCTCGGACGTGAAAGTAAACGTTCCGAAGGAGCCGGAGGAGGCGGCGTTCATGCTTTGACCTTGAGGGAGCATGGAGGCCACCGAGAAGCCTCTGCCACCCGCCGCCACCGTCGCCATGGCGGAATCAGTCACGGCGGGCTCCATCGTTTGATCATCTAGATTGGTGTAGACCCCGTGAGATGGCACATAATCTTTCTTCGGTGTCGTTTCAGAGGAAGACGCTGCTAAACTTGTCGAAGGATTTTCCTCCTGGGTCTGTCTGATCTTCGCTGCCGGCTGAGGAAGTTTTTCGGTTGGCACGTTCATGTCGGGCTGCTGAGTCGTACCGGCGCTAACCGGCGGAGTTGCAGTTGTGGACACGGCGGGCGAAGGAGTACTGCAAGGCAGCGGATCGCTGTTGTTGGGTCTCTGGGGACAAGACGTGGATTGTGAGCTCTGAGTTGTGAGGACTACCGCTGTAGTAGGACATGCGGTGCCGGCGCTGTTCACGACTACGTCGCCGCCGCTCGTGACTGTGACGACAGTTTTGCTCAGTTTCGACACCGGAGAGGGAAGAGCTGAGTCGCTTTGCGTTGTGTGCGTCGCTACACTGCTAGCTTCTGATTCTACAGGTTTGCTGACGTTTGAACACGCAGCCGCGGCTCCACTCACCGACGGCGTGACTGAGGTCGCGCCGACTACTGTCGCCGCAACACTCGAGTTAGCTTGACTGAAAATAGCATCAGCGGGATTTGAGCCGACACTTTGCGGTCCGGGTTGACTAAATCCGGTCGTGCCGCAGAATGTAACGCAAACAAGCGGCGAGTTTTGTGGTGAGGTGACACTTTGTACGGTTTCAGTCGACGCCGTCGTGGCGGCTACGGCAGGAATGTCGGTGGTCTGAGATGTTTTCTGTTTTTCGTCTGAGCTCGCCTGGCTAAGCTCGCTTTTCTTAGACGCTTTGGTCTTTTTTGCCGTCGACCGCTTAGCATGGAGAGTCGCCCGCAGCCTTTTTCCGGCACTCGCCGTCGGACCAGATTTGACCGGGCTCGGGCTCGGCGCCTGGGGGACGGTCGCAGCCGCAGGAGGCTGTCGTTTTTGCTGGACCACTGCGGGCGGGCCGCCGCCGTTGTTGTTGTTGTTGCTGCTGCTCTGGCTAAGCGGAAGACCCTGAGAAATGCTCTGGTTCAAACTGCTGAGGGCGCCGAGACTCTTGAGAGCCACGTTGGTGGTCGGCTCCTCCGTGGTGGTCGGCTGGACCAGTTGGATTGTACTTTGGGAAGCGCTTTTGTCCGAAGTCTTCATGGGCTGTAGGGCGAACACCTGCCCGTTCACAGTGATGGTCTGCGGGCTCGCGGCGGACGCCTGGCTCAACTGTGACGTCACCGGCGGTTGTGCCGGACGCGGCAGAATGTGCACCAGCTGCTTCCCGCCCACGCTCGTTGAACTGTTGGGTGTTTGCGTGGCGGGTAGTGACGAAGGCGCAGCAGCGGGATTCTGAGGGGTGGGCGGGGCTTGATTGGGAGCCTGGATGATGACGATATGCTGACAGGGCGTCGGGTTGCTCGCTTCTTCCCTCATGGCGGGCTGGCTGGAGCAGGAGTTCGCCTGCTGCAGAATAACCACGCTGGGGTTATTGCTGCTCTGCGGCGCCGTGGTCGCCGCGCCGCCCGGGTTGACCTGCAGCACTTGCATGGTCTGGAGGAGCGGCAGCACGGTGGCCTGCTGCTGCTGCTGCTGCTGCTGCTGAGAAATGAGCGACGCCGGCTGGTGTACGGCCGACTGCGGCTGGGATACGACGGCGGGGCAGGCCACCATCGCCGGCTGCGGCAGCGCGGCGCACTGAGGTTGCGGGGCGAGGACTGGGATGGCAGGTCGCAGCTGGGGCGGCCTTGCTTGCTGCATCTGGATTTGAATGGGCTGAACAGGAGGCGGCTTGGTGACCACGGGGCACACCGTCACCTGGTGGACAGCTTGGGTAGTGCTCCCGTGACTCTGACAGACGGGCTGCACCGTGTTGCCGGCCATCTGCAGCGTCGTCCACGTGGTTTGCGTGCTACCCGCCGCCCCCGCCCTGAGCAGGGTTTGACTGTTGGGAATGGCAGCCCTGAGGGTGGTGTCCCTTATTGTGGCGAGACAGGAGACTGGTGGCAGAAGTTGAGGCGCTGAAGTCGAAGCTATGTTGGTCTGGGCGGAGGCGGCAGGTGGCTGGGGTATGGCGGCGTTTACAGCAGGGAGCTGGAGGGTGATGTAGGACACGGAAGGCGGCGGCGGCGGCTTCTCAATCACGCACTGCTCCACCACCGCCAGGCCTGCCGTCGACTGGGCGACACTCGAACCCGAGTGAAGCGACGTAGCGGAAGTGGTCACTTGCAGCAAGGCGCCATTCACCGTCACCTCCGAGGGTGGCTGAAGGATTAAAGTTTCCGGGGGGGGCTGCTTCCCGGGGCTGCTCTCTTTCCCCGCGGGGCACATCACGTTGCCGTTGGAATAGACGATGATTCCTTTGGTTAGCTGATGAGTGGGGGTCACTTTGGCCACTTTGGCGCAGCGCTGCTTGCCCTTCCAGTGGACGGTGGGGTCTTCCAGGAGGTTGATGTCGTGAGCCTTGAGGAGCTCGATGTAGTGGGCGCTCTCCTTGCGGAGCTCCTCACAATGACGCCGCAGCCGCCGGATCTCCTCCGCTGCGGAAGTCGAGATCGTACACAATCATTTGTCACAGCCGCTGTATGCGATTACACAAAAATACTTGAAGCCTTTCCTCAATTAAACATAGGGACGTCTCATTTTAAATTGTGCTTTTATTTTTTTTAGTCTTACAGCTGTGTAATGTGAAAATTGAATGGGTGAATAACAGAACTAAACCTTTTTTATTATTATTAAACTGTCTATTTTTATTACCCTCAAAGTAGTAACACATCAGCATATTAGCTCTTTCAAAATAAGGCAATTTTTTGGGGGGTAGTTTTTTTTTTCTTCACAATATAAGATAAAGATGATGTCATTCAAACATCCCCCCCCCCCCAAAATATCAGCTGATTTTTGCCCATTTTTCTCTGAATATTGTAAAACACACAAATATTCTGCCTTTAATTCATATATTCAGTTGTAAGCGTTAAGAGACCAAAAAACAAGTTATTGTCTTCTTCTTTTTTTTATTGGCTGATTTATCGGTTATCAAAATTTAATTTAGCTAAATATTGGAATCAGCCTCAAAAAATCCTTATCAGTTGATAAAAAAAAATAAAAAAATATATAGGACTCCTGTCATATACTTACTAAATAATTATGTCCTGCTACTATTAAAGGAAAACCAACCTTTAGTGTTGTAGGAAAATTGTTGGATTCTGACATTGTTTACATATTACCTTGGACTTTATCGCCACCCTCCAGGAGCATCGCGTCATTTTGTTTCTTCAGCTCGGTGATGTAGCGAAAGGCCTGGTCCAGGATCATGTTCTTACTCTGAGGACAGAGACAAAGGTGAGTGAATTTAATCTAATTTCAACCAAGAGTTGCGGTAGCATATATAAATAAAACAACCATTCACAATTAACACCTTTGGTCAATTTCTTCAATCAGCGTAACGGGTGGATGTGGATGGAAACATGCAATTGTGGAGAAAGCATAAAAACAGACTATAGTTGAATGCATGTTACCTGTTTAAGTGCTTGTGAACAGGGCAACAGATTGCCAATGCGGTTAATCCCTGCATTTATCTTCTCTTTGCGATGCCTCTCGACTGGATACAAGAGAGGAAATGTAAAGTGACCGCAAGGTCACCACAGGTGACAATTAAACATTTGAATATTATACCTGCATTGTGGGATTCTTTGTTTTTCTTCTTTCTGCAAAAGATTTAGGGAAAGTATCTGATTAAATACATGACGTCTTTTTTTTTTTTTTAACAGCATTGTAAGACTTACTTTGGTTTTCGACCAGTTGTCTCAGTTTCAGTCATCTCTGGCATGCTTTCCCAAACAGTTGCCTGTCAGGCTCGTCAACACGCTCACCAGTTTGACCTGAGATCTTTCCTGTGTCCGTCCTGCAATGCAAACAGCATCCACGATGACACAGTATGTATAGAACAAGTTGAAAAGATTGAAAATTGTAGAAATTCTCCCGGGGTGGTTTAGAAACAAGCGTCGCTGCGTTAAAACAAGACACATTGTTACAACGAAAAGCTCAACGTAACTCATTTGGATAAGTCTGTAGACACGGTGTGACAAAAAGAACACGCATAGCGGACTACTGTATTGTGCAGTCGCTTTATTTATTTATCACGCTTGTGATTCGAAGACAAAGTAGCAATCTATGCTTATCCCGGCTAGTTCGCTAATAGTTAGCCTAGCTCACTTTGAAAGCAGAAAACGAGCGCCGTTTCGTCGCTACTACGCTGACAAAACGCTTTTAGAAGAGCTCTTGTTCACACTCACCTGTAGTTTGGACATTTTATGTAACTGTCTGCGCCTACGACAACTTAGGAGAGGAGTTCGAGAAGCTAAGTGTGTGCTAGCTACCTAGCATGCTAGTTCAACCCATCTCCCAAAACAATCTAGCTGCAAAACGAGGCGGGCGCTTAGGGAGCAGACAGCCAATCAGATTTCCGAGCAGGGGGCGACGTAGCCAATCGAAAGCGCCTGTGTGGATGTGTACGCCTCACATTATGTATGCTGTTTTGAAGTTGTTTTTTTTCTCCTTCAACAAATTGGGTCGCGGGATATATTTTTTAATCTATTCAGATTGTTCTAATACTTAATTAACCAAACGAGAGTGTTTTTTTTAAATACTCTTAATTTGCTCGTGTTTCTTGAAAAGGATGAGGAAACGTGTCATAATAATATAACAACCATAGAGCCATATAATAAAGGCCATCTTTGTGATCTTCAAAGGGTGTATGAACAGGATAAGCAGTGTTGAAAATTGATGGATGGACTTGCATCTTGATTGACAGACAGCATTTTTTACTGCAAATAGTAATTCATTTATTTAGATGTTAAAAAGTCATACAATATAGAGCTTCAGAAAAAGATAAAATTCTTCAAAGAAAAGAAACCATGCTTATACTACAGTAGAGAGAGGACACAAGTCTCCTTGCATGCATTCGGAGTCAGAACTTCCTCTGGGTAAAACACGCTCACACATACACACGCACGCACAAGCGCTTCAAAAGACCACAAGCAACCACTTCGACGTTCAATACTTGGCAGGAACTTGTTTGGGGGGGGGGACCAGCTCTGCCGTGTCGCCCTCCATCCCAAAAGATCTTGTGTTTCCCCTTTGGAGAAGAACACATTGACATTCAATACTAGTTTCCAAACCCAGGAGAACCTCTGAAACGCTTAACCTCTGCAAAGTAAAATGAAAATAAAACCAAAACAAAAATAACCTAATGGGTTTTAAATGAATTCCGAACGCACCGCCATCTTGTTAACTGCTCCTCTCATGGCCCACGGAGAAGACATTCAAACCCCCCACCCCACGCAAACTATCAGGTGCGGCCTTTTAAACTGTTTCAAAAGAAGAAATGATGGATAAACGGCCCCCTGTCCCCATTTAGCTTTTAGAACTGCATCAAAACCAAGTCAAACACAAAGTATGCATTGCAAACGCCACACTCAGGTTTGTCAATCGGAAGAAGCACTTTTTAGACACTGTCAATTAACTGTGTGAATAACATGGGGGGCAAACAAAACAAAACAAAAAGCAATCCAAAGAGACTTTGCCATATAATTTAGATTTTTTTTTTCCTTCTTCCCCAATGTTGTCTTTGTAAGCGTCTTTGTGGGGGTGGGGGCGTTCGTCACAGTTCTTTTATCCGCAGGTGTCAAGGTGTGCTGGTTTTTCCCAAAAAAAGCGGGCGACGCCCCGCCTGTCCGTCAGACCGTCAACGTCCTACTCCGTCTTCTGAAGCTCTCTGCTGGGCGGCGCGCTCGGGCTGCGCAGGCTCTTCTGCAGGACGTGCGCGTCCGCCGGCTCTATCCTCTTGTAGTAGTTCTTCTTGGTCTCGATGATCTCAAAGCCGAACTTTTGGTAGAAGTCGATGGCCGACTCGTTGCTGATCTGCACGTGACTGTCAGGACGAGTGCAATGAAAAATAAGGATCTTCAAAGGGGTGAGTAAGTTTTGCTTTATTTTCATTTTAATACATCTTCTATTATGCAGATGCTTTCGTATGGGAAAACATAGGACACTCACAGGTAAATGTTGTCAAAAGTGCCATCCTTCTCGCAGATGTTGAGCACGTGGTTCAGCATTTTTGTACCTACGGGGGGCCACAACAAACAATTTTAACCGTTAGGGTTAAAAAAAAATCCAATTAAAAAATCCTCCATTTTGTGTGACTCACCAATGCCGAGTCTCCGGTAAGGCGCGAGACAGCCCAGCGTCATGATGTACAATCGCTTCTGGTTCTGAGAGTGGTCCACTCGACAGCACACGGCCCCCACCGCGATGTCATTGAAGTATGCTGCCAGACAAAAGAAACAAAAGAAGAGCACACCCCCCACCTCCATTTAATCAACCTCTCACACTCGATCGTTTTCCAAAGGCCTTTTATGTATTATTCATAGTTACTTGTACATATAGTGGAACCTCACAATTTGAATGCAGCAACTGCCAGCATGCTTGTCAACCTGATTTTCTCACAAGAAATTATGAAAATGATCATTATAGAGTCAAAATGGCGCCTTCGTTTCAGTCATTTGATGAGTCGTTTTTCTGTCCTACACTTTTCACCATCAGCGCTACCCTTCGATGGTGGCGTCACAAAAAAGAAAAGAAAAAAAAGAAAAACACACTTGTGGCCTTCATCTTTTTTGGTCCTGAAGTCTCACATAATATACGCTTAACGTTAACGCTTCCACTGTACTTTTAGAAAATCAATGTTCCGACTGTCGATAAAAGCTTTATTTGTGCCGTTACTTACCAAGCTTAGCGAGCTCGCCCACCTCGAGCACGTCCTTGTAGAACTTGTCGTTGTAGCTGACGGGGAAGATGACCTGGTTGAGGCGCTTCAGCTGCTTGATGTTGTGGGGCGTCACGTCCCCCAGCTCGATCCGGCTACTGGAACAAGAGCGAAGCGGTCAAAGGGCTGACACGAGGCAAAAGACCAGCTCAGTCAGTCAGTCAGTCAGTCAGTATTGTGCTTTTTCTTTGGCTTTTTTTCGGAGGTGATGACACCGCCACAGACAGATACAAGCAACTACAGAAAAGGAATCTGAAATTATGGTCAGTGAGTAGTTTTGCTTTGTTGTCGTTTTACTATCAACTGGTTTGTGCAATTTTGTTGTTTAAAATAATCAGGAAAATGTGTTTGTTTGTTTTCTTTTCACCAAACAATAGCACTAGTTTGAATGTATTGTGTTCACAACAGCCTGTGAGCGCTCACTTTTCTCTCTCACACACACAGTTCCACTGACAATGCAGGAGAAAGGGGAGGGAAAGCGAGATGAACCCATCCATCCATTTTCTATAGCGTTTGTCCTCAGAGTTTCGGGCGAGCTGGAGCGACAGGTGGGGTAAACCCTGGAAAGGTTGCCCGTCACCGTCAATAACAAGGCACATATAAACAAACAACCCATCACACTCAAGTTTACACTTATCGCCATTTTAGATTGGCCAATCACACCTATGGACGTTTTTAAAGTTTCCCATTTAAGTTATAACGCATTTTTTGAACATGTTGAAGGAAAGAGTACCTGTGGAAAGATTATGTCAAATCCACACATACGAGTTTCGAACCCTACATTTCAAAAAATGCATGGCAGACGAACCAACCACAGTGCTGCCGTGAGGTGACCTCTCGACCCAAAATGCACACCTGACATTGTTGACAAACAAGTTCGGTTCCAGCATTTATCTTTACATGACTGAATTTAAAAGTCTAGCGTCCACTTTACCGGCGGTCTTAATTAACGTGGAATAAAAACGGCTCACATTCCTCGTTCAGTCTCGGCTCGTTAGCGTCAGCAACAAGCGTTCCGCGCAACGGCTTGAATTCGGCGGAACCATCAACGGGGCTATCTCGGAATTGTTTTTATTTTGACCCCCAGCTCGGGTACCGAGTTTAAAAATAGCTGAGCAGGGCTAGGCTAAGCTACCTAGCTGGCTAGCTTCGCCGTCTCCTCCCCCGGTGACAAAATGCAGTCGCGAACAACTTCTTCGCGGCTTAAGAAGCGGACACTCACCCTTTCATTGTAAACGGATATAATTTTCACCGAGTCTCGACTTTTATCGCCGTAGCGGGCGGACAAGGGGAGATTTGACAGAGTTGGGGTCGGGGGTGCCTTCCCGTTTTACCCTCCACATGTAGCTCGTTTCGACGGTTAGCTTAGCCGCCGCACTGCTTTCCACGATTGTGAGGAGACTGTCAACCCTGACCCTCCCGCGCATGCGCACTAGCGGCATTAAGAACAAGATGGTATGCCCTGCATTTGATCTGTTAGGATGTACAGGTACCGTACACTACACTTTATGTTTGTGTTAGATAGCACGGGGGTGAGGGAGGAATTTAATTAAATTCGGTTAGTTGGTAGGCTTAATTAACATGTGAATTTATTTCTATAGTGTCTAGATAAGTTCAGCGCTTAAGAAGTGCAGTCCATGTTTGCATTATTGTTTCATGAAAAATGAAAAGTTGCAGTGACAAATCCACAAATGTGTTTGTATTATTGTTGTAATATGACAACAAATAAAATGAATATCAACCCAAAAAATCAAGATACAACAGAGCACTTAATTATTTATTACTTGATTACTCATCCAGAAGTGTGTGATACACCGCACGTTTGAAGAAAAGCAATTAAGGCAAAGATAGGCAGAAAACATAAAGGAAAGAATAAAACCCATGGATCATCAAAGCAATACAACACAGTCATAGAAAAAAAATCTTGGACTACTCTTATTTCTTCAGTTTCTGGTTCATTTTAAATGCATGGCATTGCACAACTAACAATAAGTTACAAACCAATTCATCCATATCTACTGCTAGATAAAATAATATCAAGAGAGCAGCCATTTATGCAGTAAAGGTGCATGTTTCAATTAATTGCAGGGGTTAAAGTGAGACCTTAAGTCACTACAGTCGAATCATTTCTCAAGAGACTCCATTTTGGCTCAAGCGTCATTGCATAGATATTTGTCAGTTATAATAGCTAACTCCTAACAATCATGTGCTCGATTTGCCCAAGCCACTTTCGAATAGTAACTTGGCCTTTTGCTCAAATTACATTCTCGTAAAATACGTTTTTATTTTTTATCATTTGTAATGCGTTTAAAAATGATATGTAATCGTTGGGGAGGTCCATACTAACCCTCTTGGATTATTTTACTGCTGTAACTACCTTCGTGCAGTTCCGGGGGGAGGATCCAAAATGGCGGCCCGAGCGGTGGCAGCTTCCGGCCTGTGAATGAAGTCAGCTGACCTCACTCTGCTACTGTCACGCACCACATCGCGCATCGTTTTCTCTCGAAGCAAGACAGCAAAAGCGCCGTTTCGCAAGCACACGGTGAGACTGATGTTTTTACGACTACCCGACGCCATTTAGACACCGACGCGTACGCTATTTAATTCAGAATTGCTTGTTGTTTTTAGACTAGTAACCCATTGCACCAAAATGCTGGGATCTCCTGTTTTTTTCCTCAGGCCGAGTCGCTCACGTCCTGTCAATGTTACCAGCAAACCCGATCAATGTCATTAACATAATATTTAAGCGTGAGGGCGTTAACAAGCTTATTTTGAAGGTTATTTGTTGTAAATACATTGGGTTGCGTAAAATGAAGTAGATGCGCCAATCATCTCGTTCTCTGTCATAGCTGCGTTCAAAAGCATACGCATTAGCCAAGTTGAACGGGTTAACTCGTTTTGAATTATATTTTCAATTCACACCCGGACGCCAGGATCGTGACGCTTACGTGCAACATTCTGGACACGCAACATTTACCTACACACACATGCGCACACGTCTTGGCGTTTAAGAGACAGCCGTCGGACACATTACCAGCTGTTCACCTTTTAACAAAATTGCAGTTGCAAATATAGCTTTTATTAACTATAAAACATATAAAAATGGGGATTACCAAGTTCCCCATTCACAGTCACAGTGTGCATGCTCATTTTCCACTTCCTTATCTGGCCTGCAAATCATGTGCCACTGTCACATGATCATCAAGCATTATGTTTTTGCTCACTGTCCTTATGTGGAATGCAAGAAGGATTATTATGATGATGATGATGATGTGATTTTATGAACAGGCATACATGCTGCTTGTCAATAAGTGCACATTGATTTGTGTATTAAATGAATCAAGCAAGTCATCAATTAGTCAAATAAGCCACCTTATCTCTCCATTATTTCAGTTTGTTTGGACTCCTGCAAGCTGCTGCTGCTGTTTTTTTTTTGGGGGGGGGGGGCTGTGAGATGACACATGCATTTATTTTAGTGGCCATCTGGTGACGCTGTCCTATCATAGAGAAGCAGCCTCACAGGCATAGTGGGAAGTCAATGAATCCACCACACCAGATGACTGTGATTGTGTTTTTTTCTTCTTCTTTTTTTTTTTCTTTCTGCCAGTCATACCAGTGAAGATGGACACATCCAAGCTGCCCAAGATCCGAGATGAGGACCAAGAAAGCCAGTTTGGATACGTGCATGGAGTGTCTGGACCAGGTTACTGCCGCATTGTGTTGTTTACGTGATCTGCTATACGCCTAAAACCCGGATTGTTATTGTTGTTTCCCCTCCCCCCCCACTCTAGTGGTGACGGCGACTGCCATGGCGGGGGCGGCCATGTATGAGCTGGTGCGCGTTGGCCACAGCGAGCTGGTGGGAGAAATCATCCGGCTGGAGGGAGACATGGCCACCATCCAGGTCTACGAGGAGACGTGTATCCTTTTTTTGGAAACAGTGTGATGCGACTCGCTCCAATTCGGTTCATTCGGTTACGATTGTCCATTTTAAAAACGTATATGTTACAATGAGGAAGAGCCGATGCATTTTTCTGAACTTGTAAACCCAGCCGGGGTGTCCGTCGGCGATCCGGTGCTGCGTACCGGCAAGCCCCTCTCCGTGGAGCTGGGCCCGGGAATCATGGGCTCCATCTTTGACGGCATCCAGCGACCCTTGAAGGACATCAACGACCTCACGCAAAGCATCTATATCCCGAGAGGCGTCAACATCGGATCGCTCAACAGAGACCTCAAGTGGGAGTTCTCGCCTGTTAAGAGTCTGCGGGTACGTGGGGTTAAATGGGCAGTTAAAAATAGGTCAAAATCCAAAACACGAGGGCAAGAGATGACCAGATGTGGTATCTGTAAAGATGAAGGTTGCGATGGCTTCGTCTGTCCGTTAGGTTGGCAGTCACATCACAGGTGGAGACATTTACGGGATGGTGTACGAGAATTCCCTCATCAAGCACAAAATCATGCTCCCGCCCAAAAACCGAGGCACTGTAACCTACGTGGCCCCGCCGGGAAACTATGACCTCTCCGTGAGTACCAACACTATTACTCCCAGGTGTTATAATAAGACATCAGTGACGTGCTTCCCCCCCCCCCCCCCCCCCCCCAAATGCCCCACCAGGACGTGGTGATGGAGCTGGAGTTCGAAGGTGTGAAGGAGAAGTTCACCATGGTCCAGGTGTGGCCCGTCAGACAAATCCGGCCCGTCACGGAGAAGCTCCCCGCCAATCACCCGCTGCTGACCGGACAGAGAGTCCTGGACGCCCTTTTCCCGTCAGACCTTTTTAACATTTCCTCACTCGAGATGATCCTCCGCCTCGCATCTCTGAACATTCTTGTTTCATATCGCAGGTGCGTGCAGGGAGGAACCACAGCCATCCCCGGCGCTTTCGGCTGCGGGAAGACCGTCATCTCCCAGTCGCTGTCCAAGTACTCCAACAGCGACGTCATCGTCTACGTCGGCTGCGGGGAGCGCGGGAACGAGATGTCAGAAGTGCTGCGAGACTTCCCCGAGGTGGGAAACTTACGCAGCTACTAGTAATCAATATTTCCATCCGTTTTCTAAAGCGGTTGTCCTGATTTACTAGATTCGGCAAATATTTGATTGCTGTAGCCCTACGTGGCACATTTGTTGCTAGGTAGAATTGTTTTGCTTGTGCAATGAGAAAAAAAAAAAGAAAATAAATAATTGCAGTGTGAGTATTTAGCACTGACGCCTGTTTGCGTTCCCCGCACAGCTGACCATGGAGGTGGACGGCAAGACTGAAAGCATCATGAAGAGAACCGCGCTGGTGGCCAACACCTCCAACATGCCCGTAGCTGCCCGAGAAGCCTCCATTTACACGGGTAAACGCCGCAAACCGTTCACAAAATTTGTTTTTCTAACAGTCACGCTTGCTTCATATATATATATATATTTTTTTTTTGTTTGCTTTCGGGCAGGAATCACACTGGCCGAGTACTTCCGAGACATGGGCTACAACGTCAGCATGATGGCCGACTCCACCTCTCGCTGGGCCGAAGCTCTCAGGGAGATTTCGGGACGTCTGGCTGAGATGCCTGCTGGTGAGTGAGGAGACTCCTTGGGGGGAAAAAAAGGAGAATACAAATAAAAGTTTTATTTATACATAGAAATAAATGAAAGGTACTCTTATTTAAAACAAACAAACAAACAATTAGTGCAGGTATTTTTTTTCTTAATGTTGCCATTAAACTGGTTTAGAGTACTAATTTTTTTACATTCGATTTTTTTACCTTAAAAAACATTATTTTAAAAAGATGTAATATTGTTTTTTGTATTCAAAATACGTATTTTATATTAGGGAAAAAAATGATTTCAAGGCAGTATGAAGCCAATTTAATAATAAAAAAAAAGTTTTTTAATTATGTATAAATATTTTAAATGGCCAATGCATTCTATAAACTGTATATAGCTACATCATTTATTATAAAATGTAAGAAAGAAAATTGCCATTGCAATAAAATTTCTTGAAAATAATGACATCAAGTCAAAGTTTAAAAAAAAAAAGTCCAGATTATCATTTTTTTTAATCGGACAAAAAGTAATATAGTTGTCAAAATAGCATCTAATTATTTATTTTATATCTTTTTTACATTAATTGATATATTTATTATACTGTATCTGTATTTAAAAAAATCATCTTTGTTAAGCATCTCCATTTAAATATTTATTTGTCTGACAGTAGTAATATGTGTAGATTCTATATTTGGTATCAAATCAAATATAATTATTATTAACATTTCCCATCCTGAGATTCTCGTTTATTTAAGAAATGTTCCCAATTCATTGTGTTTGTACGGCAAAACACGAGTTCCCCTCAAAAGTTGAATTTAACATACACAAAATGGCCTCAAGGTGGAGCCAGTGCATCAAAGTTGTGAAGTATGTGAAAGGTAAGGCATGTGTCGTGTCCACAGACAGCGGCTACCCGGCCTACCTGGGCGCCCGTCTGGCGTCTTTCTACGAGCGTGCTGGAAGGGTGAAGTGTCTGGGCAACCCCGAGAGGGAGGGCAGCGTCAGCATCGTTGGAGCGTGAGTAAAGATGGGGGAAAGAATGCATTAAAAACCAATTTTCTCCCCTTTAAAAATGTGTTTTGTTTTAGTGTCTCGCCCCCTGGTGGTGACTTCTCCGATCCCGTTACTTCAGCCACGCTTGGCATCGTTCAGGTAAAAAAAAAAAAAAAAAAAAAACGCCGCCGATGCCCTCAACTCCCATCTTAGTCGATGACATATGTCGCTCCGTCAGGTGTTCTGGGGTCTGGACAAGAAGCTGGCCCAGAGGAAACACTTCCCCTCGGTCAACTGGCTCATCAGCTACAGCAAGTACACCCGCGCCCTGGACGAGTACTACGACAAGCACTTTGCCGAGTTCGTGCCGCTGCGCACCAAGGCTAAGGAGATCTTGCAGGAGGAGGAAGACCTGGCCGAGATCGTGCAGCTCGTCGGGAAGGTAATTTGCCGACGTTTTTGCTGTTTACAAAGAGAAGCGCTCACCTGATGACTTCGCTGCGGCAGGCGTCACTGGCGGAAACGGACAAGATCACTCTGGAAGTGGCCAAGCTGATTAAAGACGACTTCCTGCAGCAGAATGGCTACACGCCTTACGACAGGTCCGTTTCATTTGTTTTTTTTAAACAGTAGGGATGGGCAAAATAGGCTTAACTCATTCACTGCCATTGACTGCTATAAACGTCAAAAATTCATTTCAACTATTAGAATTAGTTTAACATTTTTTTCCACTTTTGTTAAATGGAGTATGAAAATCTATAACTTTTTATTGTACATTTAGAACAGATATAAAAAAAACAACATTTTTTTTTGTATTCATTCACTGCCATTGACTGCTGTAAACGTCAAAAATTCCTTTCAACTATTTCAATTAGTTTAATTTTTTTTTACACTTTTGTTAAAAAGAGTATGAAAATCTAGAATTTTTTTGTTGCACATTTAAAACAGATATAAAAAAAATTAATTCACTGCCATTGACGGCTATAAACGTCAAAAATTCATTTAAACTCTTTCAATTAGTTGAACATTTTTTTCCACTTTTGTTAAAAAGAGTATGAAAATTGAGATTTTTTTTAATTGTACATTTAGAACAGATATAAAATTTGTGATTAATTGTGAGTTAACGAGTGAAGTCATGTGATTAATTACAATAAAAAATGTTAATCGCCTGTCGCCCCTAATTTTTAATAATCTTTTTTAAAATAGATTTATGCAGTGAATTAGTTAATATAAAAGGCATATTTATTTATTTTTTACCAAAAATTCGCTTTTCAATTTTAATCTTTTTTTTTTCTTCTCTTTCAGCAAAAAGAAAAGTCACTGTCAATGACATCATTTCAAACTTGGAGGAAGTCGGGTTAATAAAAACCCACAATCCATTTTAAATAAATCATTTTAGAATTTAATGTAAAAAAAATTAACAAAAAATACTCCCTTTAGGATTAATATGTAACAAATAAACTGTCACCAAACATAACATGAATAAAAGGTAGTGTTTCCAAACAAAATGTGCACTTGCGACTGAAAATGTCAACAAAATCTTGCATACTCCACTCCATGTATTTTTTTCTGGTTTTCCGCAGACTACGGAAGCCGCTAAAATGATAATAATAATAATAATAATTATTAAAAATATAAAAAATGTTCCCCCCACCCCCAATAAAAAAACAATTATAATAATCCCATTAATTACCCGACAGTACTCACCAGAAAATAACAGCAGCATCACAAGCCAGTTTGAAATCTGTTGCTAGCCAAAACAGCAGTCTGTATACAGTCTTTCAGATAAATGAAAACGTTGAGACTTGAACTGAGGTCATCCTCACATCTTTAAAGTTGATTTTGGGTTTTATGCAGAGCCTTTTAGCGCGGCAGTAGACGCTGATATCTGTGTGTTTATGTTCCGGCAGCTATGCGCCTTACAAATAAATTAAAATAGAATTTAAATAAATTAATATCACGGAATATTAGGACAGCCTTCCAGCAACCAAATATTAATGTTAATAAATTTGAATAAAGAATAAAATCGGTAATGAGTGTGTAATTGTCTCAGCTCGTAGATGTTTACTGCAGAGCCCAGTTGAACTCTTTTGCTAGCCAAAACAGCAGCATCCGCCAAGACGCGCAGACAGTCCCTCAGATGGCCGCCCGTTCAAGTGACCTGCAAAAAAATTGACAATTGACTTGACAGCGCGTGTCATTCCACAGATTCTGTCCCTTCTACAAGACGGTGGGCATCCTGTCCAACATGATCGCCTTCTACGACATGGCGCGCCACGCGGTGGAGACCACGGCGCAGAGCGACAACAAGATCACCTGGTCCATGATCCGGGAGCACCTGGGAGAAATCCTCTACAGGATCAGCTCCATGAAGTTTAAGGTTTGGATATATTTTTTTCTTTTATTAAAAACATGGAGCTTTTTTTTTTTTTTTTTTTTGATTCACCACAAGCTTTCCATGACGTCAATGCAGGACCCGGTGAAGGACGGCGAGGCCAAGATTAAGGGCGAGTACGCACAGCTGCTTGAAGACATGCAGAACGCCTTCCGCACTCTGGAAGAATAGACGTTTCTTTTTTCTTTTTCTTTTCTTTTTTTTTTTTTTGGTCTCCAATCCATCACATTCCACCTTTTTTTGTGCTTCCCTCTTGTGTGTGTGTGCAATTTCATATGGAGGTCAAAGAGACAAGGATGTACTGTATTAGTGATTCACACTCTGGATCGTCGGCATGATCTTGAATTATCGTGTGTCCCTTTTTGTTTACATCATCGTCTGTGTGTATGTGAGTGTGTGGTTGCTGTTTTTTTCCATTGCGCGTAAGTATCATCTCTGTACAGAAGAATTATGAACAGAATAATGTCGTTGAGATCAGTCTATTTATTGCAGCATTTTTGATGTCGCTTTGTTGTTTTGTTTTCCGCTTGTGCGTGCGCGTGCGTGATTGTGTTGTGTACTTTTTGCCGCGTGGATGTCTGTACGAGTCCGACCGGCACCCTGGAGATTAAACGTGCGGTTTTGAAAACAAAACAAAAAAAGTGGTGTCGGACTGGTTTCTCTGCATGTCACACATAGTTTTAAAATGTGGACTATGAATAAATGCTTTGTATAGGGGATGAAGAAGTCTTAAATGCTTAAAAAAATGGATGTAATAATAAAAGAGTTGTGTTGTACATAATGAGCATTTGTAGGTTTTAGTAGTGTTTAAAATTGCTATATGGACCTGATCACATGCGCATTGGGATTTGGTGTTTCCCACGGCCTACAGATTTGAACACCCCCTCCCACCTGTTCAAAATGGATTCCTCCACATTTCTCCAATCCAATGAGCGTTTAGTAAATCGACAACACACTTAAAAGGTATGAGATACACCTGCAGACTAAACAAAACATTTTAAGAAACACCCAGAGCGGTAAGCTTTCCCGCAAATAAAGCAATTTTTAAGCTGGGAGTGTTCATCTCTTCACGCCATCCTGGGTCCACTCCGAGTCAGGTATGTTGAATGTTTGTCGTCACGGTGTTTTTAACCGCACCACCCTCGCAGTTTTGTGGTAGTTTTAGATCCACGTGGAGTGATAACTTTCGTCTTTCACGGATGAAGGTCATTCCACGTTGAAAAAACAATAGTCAAATACCAAGTACCGATAAATAAAACAATGGCGGCGTAGGCGTACCAAAACTTACTCAACTGCAAAAATAAATAAATACATATTTTCTTCTTTTTTTTTTTAAAGCTCAATATGTTCAATCCGATATAAGCAGCAAATAACGGCAATTTAGTGTGCATCACGACCACGTGACTGTCGTAAAGGACCCTTTGTATAGTGAACCTCTGTTTATTCATGATTCGGCATCGATTTTTTTAGGGAATAACAAGATGGGTTTCTTTTTATTTTTTATCCAGTAATAGGCGTAACCACAAAGTATTAAAGATTGCTTAATGTTGCTTTGGCACCATCTGTTGGCGTCATAAATTAAATAGCTTAATTGATACAAAAATAGACCCTTTCCGCCATCTAGTGGCATCAAGTCATCCAATTACATGTACAATGAATGCAGTATAAAGTTGTTGTTTTTTAAGAGAGTCGGGGTGGGGGGGGGGTCAATTTCCTTCGGATTTCGCTCATCTCCATCACTTGTTGCTAGGCAGAGTTCATGGGACAAAAACCATAATATTCCAGGCCACTCATGGTCACTTTACGATCACTTTGCAATCAATCGAGTGGATCTGCTGGGGCACGCATACATTTGCCCAAATGCAAACTGGTTGAAAGTGTAATAAAGGTTTCTTGAGGGCGAATGAGCGTGCACGTGTGTGTACGCGTGTTTTTTTCCATGCAGTCAAACCAGTTGGGCTGCAGTTCTAATGAGTTCCCTCAGGGCCCTGCAAAAATATTTGATGACATTCACTTTAGAGCTCATTAGACAGAAGTGTCCAAGTCGTCCGCTCAAAACACCAGCGGAGTTCTCCACGGTGTCAAAACAAAAAGCTCACACAACTAATAGGATCACAAAAAACACCAAAAAGTTTTTGTTTTTTATTCGTGCACAGCGTGCCAGATCAGATGGACCAGCCATCTAACTCGTCTGGCGTGGGTGAGGACAACACGGACGAGACCACGTCGCTGATAGAGGGCGAGGGCTCTTCTGAGGAAGGATGGGAGGTAATGATATTTAAAAAATAAATAAATAAATAAACAAAAAAGGGGGGGGCGGGGTAAATAACTAGAAAAATGTATGCATAGTATGAACATTGACTTTTTAATTGTTTTTGTTTGGCCTCCATGGCGGCGTGTGATCAAGCGTGAAAAAAAAATAAAATAAAAAATGTGTAGATTTTTATGATATAGAAAAGGAGGTCTCTACAATATTGTTCTTTAATAAATATCCGTTGCTTGTACAACTGCGACTATCGACGCTAACTGTTAGCATGTCGATGCCGCTTTGCGTTGCAAGTTAGCATTAAGCTAAGTGGACTTTTGTAAGGCAAAGCCTTATTTTAAATACACAACAGGACTCGGGGCTTGACAAGTAGCGCGACCACGAGTTGTCATGGCAATGAAAGGCATACTCGGCATTGGCCCCGCAGTAGAGGGGGGTGAGCTTTGACTCATATGTATGAGACAAAAAGCAGAGAAGAAAGTGGAAAAAAAAGTAAAGTATATGCCACAGATAATTAAGACACCTGGGAGTTGTATTAAAATTGGTAAAGAATTCAAAATTACGTCTTTGTTTTGTCTTTCAGAGCTCAGACAACCAGACAAACTGTATTGCATTTCAACGCCCCGTGACCACCTACAAACAGAGGTGTGATGAGTTCCGGAGGTTGTTTAAAGACGTGGCGAGCTCAGACAGACTCCTGCTTGGTGAGTGTCACCAAGGCATTTCTCAAACATGCTCCACTATCTTAACTCATTCACTGCCATTGACGGCTATAGACGTCAAAAATTCATTTTGAACTATTTCTATTAGTATAATAGAGTATGAAAACCTATATTTCTTTTATTGTACATTTAGAACAGATATCAAATTTGTGATTAATTATGAGTTGACTAGTAAAGTCATGTGATTAATTACGAATACAAATTGTAATTGCCTGACGGCCCAAATTTTTAATAATCTTTAAGTCGCCTGACTTCAACAGTTAATTCACGATTAATCACACATATTTAATCTGTATTTCTAAAAAAAAAAATCTAGGTTTTAATACTCTTAACAAAAGTGGGAAAAAATGTTAAACTAATAGAAATGGTTCAAATTATTTTTTTACGTCTATAGCCGTCAATGGCAGGGAATGAGTTAAGCTGCGTTAACAGGTGTTTCCAACATAGTGATGTGGTTGCTATATTTAGCAACCTTTCTGACTCTGAGCCTTCTAGTGACTATTTTTCAGAAAAAAAGTGCCTTGCGAGTTTAATACGTTTAAAAATAGACAACACGATTAATTGCATACAAGAAAAAAAACTTTAAAACTGGTTAGAGGATCATTGGAACGTTTCAGAAACTTGATGTGAAATAAAAATTCATTAGCATGGCTAACGTTCGCCGCTCAGTAGGATACGGGTTTAATAGGAATAGGAATTAGCAATTGTTCATAAAAAAAAAAAAAAAGGAAGCTTAGCATCAGCAGAATGAATTTATTATTAATTTAAAATATGCCACCCATCTTTTCTATCGGGGGAAAAATCGGTTAAAATAAGAAATCAAATAATCATTAGACTTTAATTTCATTCCGTTTTCTCCCTCAGATTACCAGTGTGCTCTCCAGCGAGACATACTCCTGCACGGACGCCTCTACCTCACTCACAATTTCCTGTGTTTCTACAGCCTCTTCTATAGCACGAAGGTAATCGGACGGGTAGGGTTAGAATGTGATGCGATGCGCTCGCACACTTGCGGCATTAAAGGTGAGTTGAGCGAATTAAGAATCGCTCCCTCCCTTACATTGCATGTCGACCTGCTTTGTTTGCACTGAACAAAAATGTGACTGAACTTGACAATCGCAAACAAAAATATTTATTTATTTATTTATTTATTTATTTTTTCCCTTGCCCCTTTTAATGTGTCCCCTGACTGATCTGTAGATTAGCCTGGCCCTCAAAGACATCAGCGAAATGAGCCGGGAGAAATATGCCCGACTCATACCAAACGCCATCCAGATCTGCACCCAGAAGGAGAAGGTGCGACGATATCTCGATCTCAATCGTCACAGAGAGCGATGACACAAATGCATCTGGTGCGCGATCAGTGATTTGTCTTTCGGTTTTCACACACCCTTCCTTTTCCTCACACGCACACACACGCAGCTCTTCTTCACTTCCTTCTCAGCGAGAGAGAAAAGTTTCAACGCGGTTTTCCACCTGTGGCAGCACACGCTCGTCGACAAGGTAAAGCCCATTACAGCCAATTCATTATTTTTATTTTTTTTTACCTCCACCAAGGAAGTTGTGTTGTGAGTTCTCACATGCTGCTTTTCCTCTGCACTGCTATCTGCTTTTTTAATATATATATATATATCTTTTTTATATTACTATAAAAATTGTACTGGTGGGAAACGGCAGTAATTGAGAAGAAAGGGCGACTGACTGAAAGCAGCAACTTAACTGCTCCTGCAGCTAAGCGGCGACTGTGGAGTACAACAAGCTAAGCTAATGTTAGCATGTTAGCTTTTTTACTTTTTTTTTTTTACTTTTGTATCCACAATGATGAATTTGCATGACCAGTACTCGTTTACGTCAGCCATTTTGTGCTGCCCGCTTTTGCCACTTACGAGTAGAGTCAAGTAGGTACAGAATGGAAAATAAGGATTCATCTCACACTTTGATGTTCTGGCATGTACTTTGGTTTTAAAGTCGTGGTTCAGTACAAATCAAGGGAATACAATGAAATTAAAACTGCAGATTAATGACATTTAAAATGAAACGATAGTTGTAAATTCTGCAATAAATACGTAAAGTTTGTAGTATTTGTAATCAGAGGATTAACGTAAAATTCTAACCTCTGATATGCATTTTTTCCCCCCTTGTCTGTACTTAAAAAAAAAAAAATGCATTACATTTATTTTATTTTATTTATTTATTTTTATTTAATTTTTTCGGAGAGAGCTCAGTATTGTTCATTCGGTAATTTTACCGATTTGACATGTCAACATCATTGCTCTTTTTTTTTTTTAATTATTATTATTTTGTATGTGAGTGTGTACTCATTAGTTCACCTAAAACCTATTAAAAATCCCACACCGTTCACCTAAACCGAATACTTCAGAATCCAGCTAGAGTCGTAAGGTTGACAGGAGACCCGAGGAAGGATCAAAGAAAAGAAAGGAAAGTGAAATCCAGCACCGACCATTAAATTAATTTGATAAAGGAACTGTTATTCCTAGTTGTCATGACACTCATAATATCAAAGCCCCCCCCCCCCCCTCCTCAGCTAAAATCCATAGAGTGCAATTTGACTTTACCCTGACCGATATAACCACCAGCACTTATCTTATCGGCCCAAAGTCCAAATGAGAAAGCGCCAGCTGGAGTCGTGCTGGTTTTAAGGTTATCGGTGTTATTGCGCACAGCAGCCGGGAGGGGAAAAATGCAAGTTACATGAAAGATTTAACACACAAGGGGTCATAAGGGGGGTCCTTATAGGTTGTGACGTATACTACAATTATGTGGTTGCGTGACAAAGAAGGCATCCTCATTTACAGCTTTAATGTTTATGCCCTGCAATTGTTTTACATTGCATATGAATATTTACCGTAATTATGACATTACAACTGCATTGGCGCGGGTGAGCGATAGACTGCGGTGCATTTTGGCTTGCGTACAAATCTAGGATACGTATGTGGAATTTATGCTACCCTCTTGAGTTGGCCTCTGTAGAAGAGATGCAGTGTTGGGGTCTGGGGAATGATGGGAAATGTAAGTTACACTTATCGTAAACATGGGGAGGAAAAGGGCAAAAGCACATTTTCAAGAGGAAGGTGGAACGAGCAAAGGATGCAGGTATGAAAACAACTTTTAGCTCTTAGCGTCTAAAGTATGTTGTTGCTAGCCTTCTGCCAAGATGCTTGCTTCATTTCTTCAGATTTATTTGATTGTATTTATTTTTTGTTCCAATGAATAGTCGTGAGATAAAATAAGTGCATTTTAGGTTATTGTTAGAAAAGTATTGGAATAACATGCAACGGTTAATTGACAAATGCTCGGTTCATGAAAATAAAATGATGTGCTGTGCCTAATGAAGTGACCTCGCATACTATTTAAATTTGTTTAATTCTGCCATTACATAGTTGACCGTTTATGTCGTCATATGCTGGAGTAGCAGGTTAGCCCACTTGGGTGCGTGTCGCCGTTAGACGTCTTCGTGGGGATTGGGAGGCACAAAAACACCCCCATGTAAAGTTCATTGACCTCAGGTGTTTCCGCAAAAAGGGAGGGGGGATTGGCGGCGTAATTTGCATGTGACACAAACACTCGGGGGACTCCTGAGGTACTTAAAAAAGCGATACTTTTCAAATAAATAATTATTTTTATTTTATTTATTTGAAAAGTAGCGCTTTTTTTGTTATTAAAAAAAGTTATTGTCGTCGCAGAAGCAAGCTGTCCGGCTTTTTTGTGTGTGTGTGTGAATTTAAGCAAATGAAGTGGGTGGTGCGTCTTCACTTCCGGGAAGTAAGGGCAAGTGTTTTTTTTGGAGTTTTTTTTTTTTAACTTCACCTCACACTTTGACCGCCTGTCGAGTAAAGCATCCGGACGTGGGGAAAAGGACCTCCAGCAAGTAAGCCTTTTAACAACTACATTATTATTTTTTTTTATATCGTGAATGCAGGGAGAACAGCGCGTGAACGTCGTGTTGCGTTAAAGTTCAGACACTACTGAGAGACCTTTGCGTGTTGACGCTGTTGCTTTTCGGACCATGCATATATGTTGAAACTCCAGCATTGGCGCTCCAAATGTCTTTAAACAATCTTTGAAACTGAGAAATAAACGTATCCAAAATGCTAAGAAGCAAGCCTGCTTTACTATAAATACTGAGTGACAGCCATTTACACAAATTCAATTTTGGCACACAAATTTGTTTTTTTTAAATTGAATGCTGGGAGATAAATGTAAATAAATAAATAATCGCCTGACGGCTTAAACCAGCCAGACGGCTATGATGCAATTCTGTGAATTGAGACGTACAACTGCACTGATGTGGCTCAAAGTCTGAATGCTGAGACAAAAGATCACACTTCTATTACATAAAACAATATGCAGAATTATTGTGGAAGCAAGCGTCACCAATATAATGCTATTGTGTGAACTGTGAATGCTGTCAGATATTTATACTATTATCCGGTTTTGTCTCAACAATTATACATGCTGAGAGACAAACGATAACACGATTGCTATTGTGTCTAAAATACATTGGGTGAATGCTCAGGGACAAACTATTAACTACTATAATGCTAATCTATGAACGCTGACAGACATTTACACCATGCAATTTTGCTTCCAAATGTGTAAATGTTAAAAATATTTCCTCCGCTACCAGCCGCTGACCAACACTGAAGTTTGGCAGATAGTCAGGCAGCAATATGGAAATGAGCTGGGTCTGAGCCATGAGGCGATGGAGAGCACACAGTTTCCTGCAGACTTAAGCATGCACAGCAGGTAAGCGCATTTATTGTTTTTCGACAAGCTTTGTACAATTTTAAAAATGCAGGCAGATGACAACGGCGCATTCCGACTTACAAATTCAGTTCAAAATGTACAAATTTGGTTTGGAACGGAGGCCGAATAAAGTATGCTACAGTGTAGTGCATTGTGCTTTTCCGGCTTCTATTCTTTCCACATACAAATACTGGACATATTTAACAGGAGTGGCTCTAAACCCTGTGAAACGAGCACGTTTATTATTATTATTATTATTATTATTATTTTTTAGAACTATAGTGCAACTGCGCAAAAGTACCTAAAAGTCTTTTTTTTTTACAGCGAGGTATCATGGTACTTTTCTATTGCCATTTATAGCATGCAACCGTAAGTTAGAATATCCAGTAGAATAATATAAAAGTCTCCACTTTGAATGCATTTGCTAACCAAAATAGTAGCACCTACAGAAGCCATTTGTTTTTGAAAAATCTACGCAGTACCGGGTTTTGCCGGGAATGAATAAATAATTGTCTCTTTCAAATCTGTTCCTGCTTTTGTCCAATAATTACCTCAATGTTATCCAATGAACCGAAACCGCAGCAAATCAACATTTAAACGAGTTAACACTGTTTATTTTCTCCCCATTGAACCCCCCCCCCCCCCAATGCAAATTAAATGTGGAAAAAAGTTACAGAAGTGAAATTTCAACAATTTAAAAGCAGGACAAATAAAATAATTCAGACTAGCTGCCCTCAATTTGCAGCACGGTGAATTAGTGGTTTGCAATTCTGTCTCGCAGTTCTGAGATTAGGGTTCGAAACTTGTCTCTGGCCTTCCTTGCGTGTTTGTTTTGAGTTAATAGTGATTCTTAATGTCCGTCTGCCTGCCTGCAAGACACGGGGGCGACGATTGCTGCTTTACAAAGTTGGAGAGGACGTCCTCCGTTCACCTCCTCGCACCCGAGCTGCCATCCTTGGAAAATGAAGACTTTTTCCCCGCCACCAGTTCGCAGAAGTCTGCCCTTGAGGTCGTCGAGCGACACGGCGATACCTCCGCACAAATAATTCTCTCCGCTAACATTTTGCAGTGTTGTCGAACAGGAGGAGCGCCGCATCTCCGTGTCTCCGCGCCGCAGTCCCGTTCCATCTCTGCACCGCTTGGAATTGGAATCATCCGCCAAGTCTTCACCACTTCCCCCGGATGACGACGGCGTGACGCAGGAGAGCGGATCGGACAGCGTGGAAGAAGGTGAGGAAGGTGCAAACGAGGAGCGAGGAGCTTACTTATATTCTTACAGCAGGAATGGAATGAACAGACGAGCGGGTCATTTGTTGGAAAGTATTTTCTTATTTATAGTAAATACATTTATTAACTCATTCACTGCCATTGACGGCTATAGACGTCAAAAATTCATTTGAACTATTTCTATTAGTTTCAATTTTTTTTCTACTTTTGTTAACAAGAGTATGAAAGCCTAGATAAAAATTTTTATTGTTCATTTAGAACAGATAGAAAATTTATGATTAATCGTGAGTTTACTATTGAAGTCGTGTGATTAATAACAATTTAAAAAAATTAATCGCCTGATGCCCCTAATTAAAAAAAGAAAAGATAATTAAAAATTATGCGACTACCCACAAATTGTGGTTCTCTTGGAAATCTGTTCTAAATATACAATTAAAAAAATCTAGGTTTTCATACTCTTGTTAACAAAAGTGGGGAAAAAATGTGAAACTAATAGAAATAGTTCAAATGAATTTTTGACGTTTATAGCCGTTAATGAGCTCGATTGGTAAAACAAACGTTCTATTTTACCGATTTTAAGCCCAAAAAACAAAACAATCAATGCAACAATATGAATTGACTTGGTGAGTGACGTGGGTGTCAGCCAATGGCAGTATTGAGTTGGCTGTTGCGTGCTCAGCGTTAATGGTAGAAAAAGACCAAAATCTGTCAACGTGGCATCACACGGTTTCCATTTTGTGGTGAAATAACGTCCTGCCCGTCCCCCAGTTGAGCGAGGTGGCCTGCCGAAGGAGCAGGGCCGCCTGTACCTCAACAAGGTCTTCCACGTGAGCGCCAGCCGAATGTTCGACCTGCTCTTCACCGAGTCCGCCTTCAGCCGCCGCTTCATGAGCGTGCGCAAGATAACCAGTGAGCGTTCCTCCCCGCCACACGCCGCCGACCGACGTTGCGCTCCCGCCTCGCAAAACCACTGTCGTTTCCAGATCCGAGCTTCGCGGCGTGGCAAAAAGAACCCAACGGGGATATGACGAGGAGCCTGAATTACACCATTACCATTTCGAACCCTCTGATTGGCAAATTCTCCACGGCAACAGAAAAACAGGTGCGTGACTGGAGAGGATTTTTATTTTATTTTATTTTTTAATCTGTCTGAATCATATTATTATATTTAGAAGGCCTGACTTAGCCAACTTTCTATGGCTTTTTAATTATATAAAAAAAAAATATATATATATATATATATATTTTTTTTTTTAATATATAATTATAATATTAATATTAATAATTATAATATTATAATATAATATAAAAAAAAAAAATATATATATATATATATATATTTTTTTTTATATAATTAAAAAGCCATAGAAAGTTGGCTAAGTCAGGCCTTCTAAATATAATAATATGATTCAGACAGATAAAAAAAAAATATATATATATATATATATATATATATATATATATATATATATATATATATATATATGTGTGTGTGTACCCAAAAGTCACAAATATGTTTTTTTCCCCTGACTTTTCTAACTAAGAATTCCGTTCCCCTTGTCAGACGCTGTACAAAAAGTCTCGTGACGGTCAGTATTACCTGGTGGACTCGGAGGTGTACACACACGACGTGCCCTACCATGACTACTTCTACACGCAGAATCGCTACTACATCAAAAGCCACACCAAGCGCAAGTGTCGGCTCAAGTAATACTTTTTAAGAGCAAGCCTCCAAACGTGCGCGCGCATTATTGTAAGACATTTTAACAGCCGGGTGTGTTTTTTTTTGTGCCGTTAAGGGTGTATACGGACGTCAAGTACAAAAAGCAGCCGTGGGGCCTGGTCAAGTCCTTCATCACGAAGAATTCCTGGAGCGGCATTGAAGATTATTTCAGACAACTAGGTGAGTAAAGTCTGCATTATGTTTATTATTTTATTTAGTTTATTTTTTTTTACATTTGATGTGCCATTTGAGCAGGTAATTACGAAACCGCGACGACCACATATTTTACTCGTTCAAAAGCAGCCTGAAGAAAATGAAGAATAACTAGTTTGTGTTTTTTGTTTTGTCATGAAGGGAGAGAATTTCCTTTGCAGTTAAATAAGTGGATCTACTTTATTCGTTTTCGTTTGGTTGATGATTAAACAGAAAAATCACATTTAATGTCTATTCCATACATTTTACTAATTTCCATATGTTTGTTTTTTTTAGCTATTTATCATGAATGTTTTACAAGGGAGTTTTAATTTATTTGATCGGTTCTATTTTTTTCCTGATTTTTAGTCCAAATTGTAAATTTCCCTTTCACATTATTTTATACATTTGATTAAATATATTAATATATTTTCTTACTTTTAAAGCCTATTTTGTACATTTGTGTGTGTTTTTTTTTGTCTGTATTTTTTTTAATTTGACAGTTTCATTGTTTTAGATCCATTTTGTACATTTTTGTTCTTCAATCAACAGCGAACTACACTCATTCCCTTTTTAAAGCCACACACAATCAAAGTCACATATACTACAGTGTAGAACGTGATGATGGCGACTCCAAATGGACAAAAATGATACCTCACACGCACATTTGGTAATATTTAATAAATGATGGTATAATTGGTTCTAAAAATATCCACAAAAAGGATATCAAATCGGAAATGTGACCCTTTTCGTATCCAGAGGCAGAACTTTTGGAGGAGGAGGCTGAGATCAACCCGGGAGCGGCGGAGGTCGGTGCGTTGCGGCGGAGGCGGCGGACTTACAGTCGGACGATGCCGGAGCACATGAAGCCCAAAAAGCATTTGGGCCAAGCGCCTGACGAACACGGAGACAGCAACATGGGTATGACATCATTGTCACAGCATCATTATTGATATTGTGTAGTAGAAAATGTCAATGGAACGCCGGACAAGTGCACTTGAACTTCTTTCTCTTGTTCGATCACAAATTGGACAAAAATGCTCTTTACCGTGACAACGACCTCAACTGGCAATCCGCTCGTGTCGCTAATAAAAAGCTAATCTGTATATTCAACAAAACACTGCAGCTTTGCTTACTTTACCAGATTAGCGAAATGGCCACCGTTCAAGGAAATATTGTGCTTTGAACTCATTCCCTGCCATTGACGGCTATAGACGTCAAAAATTCATTTAAACTATTTCTATTAGTTTTTTTTCCCACTCAAGAGTAGGAAAAAAATGTATTGTACATTTAGAACAGATATAAAATGTTTGATTAATCGTGAGTTAATTAGTGAAGTCATGTGAATAATTACAATTACAATTTTAAATTTCCCCTAATTAAAAAAAGAAGAAGAAAAGATTATTAAAAATTTGGTGCATCAGGCAATTCAATTTTTTCATTGTAATTTATGGCATGACTTCAATAGTTAACTCGCGATTAATCACAATTTTTACATCTGTTCTAAATGTACAATTTAAAAAAAATCTAGGTTTCATACTAACTAATTTTGACGTCTATAGCCGTCAATGGCAGCGAATGAGTTAATTTGTCTGGAATGGGGTTCAAAATTAAAAACCCTGATCGGTACAATTGTGATTCTCCCATGTTAACTGTTCAACCTGCAGTATTGATGAGTACACAAAATGCAATCGCTCACGTTGTTGTTGTTGTTATGATTGAACACGTTCATGTCGCTCATTTTCCTGAAAGACCGCCGCTGCTGTTTTGTCAGACACGGTTTGTAATTAACTTTCAACCTATCGTCTGTTGAGCCTTTTTTTTTTGTTCTTGTCGTTGAGGCCTGGCAGAGATGAGCAGCCCATACAGATGGAACATCTGGGCCTTGGTGGCTGCAATGAGTCTGATGTAAGACAACAACGCTCGGCACCGATTGCGATTCTTCCTGTATTGCGTTTCCTCTTCTTTTAATTGCTGCACAAACACGCCAACCGCAACAGCACAATCCCAAAATCGGCTTTGTTGTTCAAACTTTTCTGTTGGATCTTATATAGTGTGCCCAATATATGTGAAGTTTCCACATCGCTAAACACAAATACTCAAGACTACAGCTCTGCTTACCTCTTGGCTTCGACGTGATAGCGTTTCGGACAGTGGCGTTGGTTGAAAGTGGCTCTAAATCTTCATCCGGCCCTGCTTCCCAAGTCACGGGCAGAAAAGCATGGCGTGAGTCGGCTCTTTTTCGTTTTCAGTCTGCTGATCCTGACGGTACTAAATGTGGGCTTGTTCGTCAAGTTATGGGCCATGGAGGATGTGGCCCACCGCATGCACCTGACGACAAAGCATCGGTTGAGGGAGACAACGGAGGCCAGGTTTGTTTTGATCTCCCTGATTGTACTTTCTTTTTTTTCTTTTTCTTTTTTTTTTTATTATACATGTTATGACACCCGAGTCCACTTCCAGGCACGGTCTACCGTTCAGGAGCAGAGAGGAGGCGCAGCTGCTCAGAACTGTACTGCAGGACTCCATCAACCTTTTAGAGCAGGTCGCTATACTTTGTCATTTAATTGTATGTGTGTATAAACGTGGTCTTTTCTATATTGTTACATAATGAAATGTAACTTTTCTGCACTTCTGTCTTCACAGCTCCGGCAGTCCCTGATGCTACTGCAGCAGAACTTTGCCTTGGCCAATCAAACGGCAGTTTCACAGTGACATAGGGGGGCGGGCGTTAAAACGCCAACCCGACCATGTTTTTATTGCTACAGACTGACCTCTTGAAATGTGCCTTTTGTGTGAACTGCACGCAAAACCAAATGTAAATATTTTATTTGTTATTTTTTATCATCAGCGAGTGCATCATTATTTAAAAATGACTTTGTTTACAAGTTTGCACATTTTTAATTTTATTTATTTTTTTTGCTCAAGGGCCTTGAGGCAGCATGTGTTTTTTTTCTATTGGATCATTCGAGTCTTTTTTTTTTGTTGCAATTCCCACTTTCATTTTTTCGCACATTTGCCGTACTGTTTTGTTAAACGCATTCTGTACTCTGCACGTCATAAATGCACGTTTGCTGACCATTGTTTTGCATAAATGTTAAGTTTAATGTTTATATTGCTGCCTTCATTCTTCTATTTTGGCCACTTTGGTGAATTTCTTTTTCTGATCAATAAATGATTCTTGCTGTCAAATTGGAACAGAATACAAAGCCGAATTAAGTTGCAATTTTTTTTAATGGACATTTAAAAAATATATATGAGAAAGAAAAGAAACGGATATTTCAGTTCAATAAAAATGTTTTGATTTTACAAAATGCATTTTTTATGTGAGAAAAGCCAGAATTTTCTGAGGGGGACACATAACGTTGCAAAAGTTATTTTATAACATTAATTTGGACATTTTTACAGGGGGACATAATTTTATGAGTGAATGGGATATATATATATAAAAAAAATGTTTTAATCGTACAAGAAATTCAAATATACAAAAGAGGTAAAACACTTCTTTCTTTAATATAAGGGATTTATTTTACCAAGGGCAGAACATATTACTAGAAAAAAAATCCCAATACAACAAATTTGACAAAAATCATTTAGTAAGTCAAAAGTTGGAATGCAATGAAAACGCTTTTTTTTAACGAGAGAAAAAAAATTCAACCATAAAATATGTAATTTTACACGCTTTGGTGACGTGAGATTTTTGTGACATAATTTCTTACGCATGCGCGCATAGGCAAGTCTGTGTGACGTCATTCATTTAGTACGTGACAAACGAGGCACGCCAAAAATAAAGAGCCGCTGAATACAA
Source organism: Leptonotus elevatus (assembly GCF_054856555.1). NCBI lineage: Eukaryota > Metazoa > Chordata > Actinopteri > Syngnathiformes > Syngnathidae > Leptonotus > Leptonotus elevatus. The sequence continues at coordinate 11,963,717 of NC_141259.1, read as the reverse complement.
CCACAACCAGATTTGAAGCCCTGCACTCAGAAGGAAAAACTTATTAGAGCCCAGCTAATAATGCATTTATTAAAACTAAATAAAAGGCTTGGCTACTTCCGCCATGCTGGGCACACCGGAAACTCCGCGAGAGTAGAAATTGAACGGGAGTAGCTGACATGTAGCCAGCTCACATTTCTGGTAAGTTTGTCTTCCACATTTTTGGGGGCGTTATTTGAACAATATCGAACCTTAAACTGAGTATATTAACTATCGCGCTGACCAGTGGCACAACCAGGAAGTGAAAGTTCTGAATTGTTTTGAAATTTTCCGAGTCGCGTTTTGATTGGGTGACTTGTGGTGATGCAGGAAGTTAACACTTTCTGGTCTGTGTGTTGTTGTTTTTTTTGTAGTTAAATGGCTTCAAAACGTCATGTTTCATACATTTGGTATAATTTAAGTTTTTTTCGTCAAGTGTAAGGTACTGTCATTGCCCCGGATTAGAAACCAGTGACTTAAAATGACGGTTGCTATGAAAGTACCATAGCAACTGAAAACGCAATTTCCCCACAATTGAATACAGTTCAATTTGTGTGTGTGTAAAATCGGCCCGTTTTAGGGTTCGATCCTTATTCGGTATCAGTGGCGGTTCTAGACCAGTTTTACTTTGTTGGCCGAGGGGCATAATCAAGTCAAGTCAAAATCTAGCTCTTAATCAACCACTAAAAAGTCTCAAAGGGCTTCACAGGCTTGCAGAGATATGTACAATGTTTGTTTAAACAGCATGACAGTCCATGCAGTGAAATAATGAAGCGCTGCCGGATGATGCCCTGTTGGGCGAATGTTTTTCCTCAGGAGTCAGGACCTGTTCTGCTCAGTCTTTAAATTGACAAGTTATGCTACGCCGACATTGCCGAGTTGAGCGATGTGAAAGTGACTTGAAAAACCTCTGTTGTCAACTCCCACTATATAAATAAAAACTGACCTTAGTACAACTCTCCTTCTCTGCCAGCACAGCTGTCGGCCATGAAGAGAAGGCGGGACAAGGAGGAAGACGAGCGCTTGTGCTGCTGCGAGTATGTCAACAGACACGGCGAGCGAAGCCACGTGGGGGCCTGCTGCTGCGACTGCGAGGACCTGGACGAGGCCTGCGACAGGTACCATTTATTGTTTGTGTTTGTTAAAAAACAAAAATTATGTGGGAAGAAGACCTTGAAAAAAAATAGTAATATTGTGGGGAAATTTTTGATCATTTTTCAAAATGGTTCAGCCGGAGTGCACACACACACAAATTTGCAAGCATAAAAATGCAATATATAGTGCTGTGATTACTCATAATTAAATGTTATGCTTTTTAAAAAATGAAATAAGCTACCTGTATAGTACTATTTCCTCTTATTTTCTATTTGGTTGTACCGTTTCTAAAAGAGTGACAAGGTCATAGACACTTTATCCACATATTGTAAACACATTCTACATGATAATTATGACACATTAGACCTTACGGTAAAATGATGACCGCAAGCCCTTCAATATCCGGAAGGTCAATCATTATTCATGTTCCTCGGAAGAGTAATTATTTAACACTTAGAACTCAGGGACTATTACGCTTTATTAGCTCCCTATAACGAGCGAGATTGCCGGGCGTGACGGGTCGGCTGGTGGTGCGTGGGACTGCGAGGTGGCCATTTTAGTTTGTGAAACACGGGCAAACCTAACCTCAGACAATTAGGGGATTATTTAATGGCATCTTCTTGAATGAATGTTTTAATAGAAACTGTTACAGCGCAACCTTTTACCTTTAACAAAAAAGTTTGGTCGCTTGTATAGCAAAGCATTGCTGAATATTAGGGGTGGGAATCGTTGATTGTATTCCGATTTTTGGGTCTGCGATTCGATTCAGAATCGATTTTTGATTAAGAAAGATTTTTTATTCAAAATGATTTGATTGACAATGATTTTTGCTTCAATCTATAGATGTGCAAGGAATCGTAATGATCTACTCCAGTCTGACTCGCTAATGCTAATTAGCGCGCTACTCGCGGCACTTTTATCACTCAAAAGAACGGCTCCACCCTGCTAAAAAAACTACTTTTATTGGAATAACTTGATCTTGACTTTTTCCTTCTACTCTCTAATGTGGCTACAACTTAACAGTGTATTAGACTGCGTGGAACCACACTGCCCCTCAGTGGCCAAACTGGGTACAACATGAACAGCGCTCCAAATAAAGGCACACACAGACAAAAGCAAGACAGTATAAAACAATTTAAATAAAATCGATTTTGGGACATTTAAAATCGATTCTGAATCGTACTAAATGAGAATCGATTTTGGGGGGGGGGGGCACACCCCTACTAAATATCCCCTAAAACATAGCTAGCTAATAAAAACACGTCACTATTGTTTTTCAGGTTTTTTAAGCGAGAGTCTCAAAGTCCAGAGTCCCTGTCCCGCGTGGCCGCCGACATCAGCGACCGCATCCGCGTCCCTTGGCTGCGGGGCGGCGCCCGCAGAGTGGACCTGTCCGTCGTCCCGCCTCTGGTCCTCCTCCCGGCGCTGCTGCACCTCGCCGCGTTCCACTTCCTGCTCGGCGTGGCAGTTCTGATCACTCTGCCGGGCTTGTTGCTGTGGTACTACTACTTCACCCACCGCAAAAAAGCCCGGACGCTGTTTTTTCTTAGCCTAGCGCTTTTCTCCTTGGCCTACATGTACTATATATTCGTCGTGGAAGTGGTACCACTAGGGGGCATTGGTGGCATTCAGGTCGGCGTGATTACCGCGGGGTTCCTGCTCACCCTGCTGGGCTTGGCGAACACCAAAAGAGGCCCGGGCGTTGTGAAGCCGAACCGAGAGTCGGATCCCGTTCTCCGAGACGAGGTGGGATGGTCGCAAAAGGCGGAGCCAAGCCGGAAGAACTGGTGTTGGGTGTGCCGGGTGGTGCGGCCACCCAGGGCGGGACATTGTCGGCTATGCGGGGTCTGCGTGCTGCGTCATGACCACCACTGTGTCTGGTTGGTTCCAGTTCTTATCCTTCTTTCCTCACCTTTTCTAATTTAGCTTCTCTGAATTCACAAAGGATGACTTGTCATCAAGCTCCTCAACTCGCTTGCTATTGTTGCCAACAGATGGCGCCAAAGCAAAGCTTTTATCCTGTATTAGCACAAAATCATCATGCAATGGCAACGTTATTTAGCAACTTTTAGCACCAAATCAATCTACCTTTACAACATATCCTGAAAATTAGTTAACAGCACCGATCCCATCTTTGTGTCTTTTGTCTCCCCTAATGTGTGAACTCCTTTGCATGCCCTTCACACACGGTGGTGGGTTCAGGATCGACAGTTGCGTGGGCCGGAGTAACCACCGTAGCTTCCTGTTAGCGCTCATCCTCTTCCTGTCCACATCCCTGTACGGGATCGGTCTAGTGCTGCGGAGTGTGTGCGCAGACCAAAACGTCCTCACCGCCCTGTTCTACTGCCCGGGAGTCTACCAGGAATACAGGTAAAAAGAAAATTCCATGTCGGAAGGAAGTGACGTGAAGTCAATTTGTTTCCGTTGAAAAATCATAATTAACCGTAACAGCTCATTTGTGTGTGTACACTTATCTGTTTTGTCTCAATTACGTTGGGTGTAATTCTATTTTCAACCGCTAGATGGCAATGATTTAAAAGAATTTAAAAGAAGAACGAAACAGGAATATTTCATTAAAATGTAAATTTTATTGATTTATTTTTCATTTCATCATTTGATTTTTAACATTTTTAATTATTGTGATATAAGTTTGTTAGTTTGGGAAAAACAGGATTTGTTTACTGTTTGTACTATATTTGTGTGATCCATTGCACTTGCATCCATTTCCCACAATAATGTCCCCGTTCATGTTACTCACTAGCGCCTCCCTGGGCTTCTCGTGCGCCTGGTACTGCACCGTGGTGACGTGCGGCGTCCTCCACCTATTGCTGACTCAGCTGCTCAACATCAGCTACAACGTGACGGAGCGCGAGGCGCGCGCCGCCGTCCGAGAGCGCTCTGGCCGCCGGGCCCTGTGGGGGCTGGCCGTGGACACCGGCGTCCACTCGCGGGGCCTATGCGCCAACTGGGCCGATTTTTTGACCATGTCGGAGGAACGGACGGGCAGGTGTGTAAGAGCAGCGTCGCTATTCCGCTATTGTCCACTAGAGGGCAGCATGGTGCCGTGCTAGCTTGGTCAGACTTTTTTTTTAGTGCTCCTGATGGTGACTTCCTATAGAAAGCTGTCAATATCCTTGACATGCAACTTAAGGTCATCAAGATTTACAAGTAGAATAACAGTCCGTTTTTCACTACTGTCCTAAAAATGTCCAAGTAGAACACAACATTGAATTGATATAAAAACTTTATTTACATTCTATTTCTTTTGTTTGTTTTTATGAAATAGACTATTATAGAGTGGTACTACCTCCCCCCCCCCCTTCACCGCCTATATTATCACACTTTCTATGCATCCACTCCCCGTAACCTTCCCTTTCCATTGCGTCCGCCTCATCTATCATCTGTCTCCTTGTTTTTTTTTTTTTCTTCCAACAATGAAAGTTGTCTTTTTACGTCCCCTCTAGTGCCATCCAGGGTGCGGAGGCGACGAGTCACGCGTGAAAGTCAAGTCATTTCAACATCCATCCCGCTTTCGAGGCGGCATCATCACGCCCAGGTGACGCCTGGTCAGCATGTCTACTGCTGACACAAAAAGCTGCAGGTAGACCGGCCCGGTATTTTTCAGCAGCGGACAGGTACAAATATACGTTTATTTACAGTCGAGATGGTTTGGGTTCAAATATCGGCTCAGGTGTTTTTTTGGTGTGTTTTTTTTTTTTTTTTTTTTTGCCTATGCTTGCGCGGGTTTTTTTCATTTTCCTTTCACATTCTAAAAACACTTTAAGGTTCATTGAATACTAAATGAGGGGTGGGTAAAGTCTGAGTGGCCCACTTAAGCAAATTAAGTGTTTACTTCCTGTGTCATCCTAAATGGATTTGTTTTCATTTTGGCAGAAAATGTTCTCCATTTTCAACACACATTCCAAGAATTTCTTTCTCTAATCTTAACATGAATTCGTTTTACAGTATAAATATTTGCATGCCACTTGTTTTTCGTGACTCCTGATTTCAAATTTAATTTGATGTTAAAATGAGGTGATTTATACGTTAATATGTTTTTTCTCACATAGTGTCTTGCAACTAAATGAATTTGGCACCTCTGATTCATTATGAAGTAATATTTATAAAATGGCCCTTTGAGTTTGGTAAATTCAAACGTACCGTATTTAATTTTTTAATTTATTTTGCTAAGCTTTTAATTTAGCCCATTCAATAATTTATTGTAAATTATAAGATAAAAATGTATATGCATTTAATAATTAAAAAATATTTTTAAACAATCGGTTTGCTATAATTGAATTAAATCTAAACAAATAAATGGGACTTAATCATTCAACTATTTTACTTCATTTCATATACATTTTAAACTCTTATTTCTTATTCATCTGCAAATGTCTGGATGTACAGGATCAGTGGCAGTTTCTGTCATGTGCATTATGAACAAATCTTTTTAATCAACTGATTCTAGTTATTCAGCACAGTTGAAAAACCACAACCACGCTGCAGAAAGGAACATGAAATGTAATTCACACCAAGCACTGTTTATTTAGAGGCTATTGCGACATACCTCTTGCCTTATTTTGTCATTATGATCCATGTTGGGAAAAACCGTCACTTTTGACATAATAGCAGAAAAAAACTGAAAGATGTCTTGTTCCTCGCTGTCCGATGTGACTGTTGTACTGACATTGTATGGCTTTAACGCTTATTTATTTCTCAATAAATGCTTGACGATGCGCTGTGTTGACTTTTTTGTCCGCCGCCGGGCTCTTCACAGAGGGCGTGACCAAAAACTGGGCAGCACCTCAGTCACTTTCCTGCAAAGCCTCTCTCGCCGCTCCACGCGCTCCCTTTCCTTACGCTGCAGACGAGGGAGCAGCCTCCAGGCCCGGAAGCATCGCCGTTGCGCTACTCTGAAGTCAGAAAAGGAAAAGAAAATAAAAAATACAAGAGCTGTGAGAAATTTGAGTTTTATGTGCGAGGGCTGAACAATCATCAAATAATGAACTCTCCCACTGTGTGGCCCACACGCCACTCTTTATGACTGCTAATTTGCATTATGCAAATGCGTTTCATCCAAATTTCATTGTTATGATGGCACACGGCCAACTGCAAAACATTACGCAATAAATGGGTTTTTATTCCAAACTCATTTGTCATCATCTGGCGCTGACACTTAACTGCTTTTCTGACTAACTAACGACAAACTTTGCAGAGTTCCAGGTGAAAGCGCCGTTCCAGACCTGTTGTCGTGCCCTTCGGCCATCTGCTGATGTTCCAGCGCCAGCCTCTTCTGCTGTATCACGTGGTCCAGCAGGGCCCGCAGGAACTTCCTCAGCGTGTGGGCGCGGCAAAAGATATCCGCCTGCGCCTCCTGAAGTAACCGCTGGTCTTCCAGCTACCACCACGGAGGTAGGAAAAACGGGGTCATTTATAATAAGATGATCTCTCACACACGCATACAGTACATAATGCTCACATATTCTTTATCCTCTGCCAAGACCAACTAATAACACGGATCATTGTTAATGACTTCTCACAGATAAATACCAATATGCCACACTTGATTTCTATAAATCGAATCTATTGTTTACATTTTCAAATGATCACTTCGACAACATTCCTAGAAAATCACAATGCCCCATCCATGGTGAGCTACTTTTGGAACAGGCCTGTGTACTACTCATGTGGTCCTAGGGGGGCTATCTGGTGCCCATGGTGACCCTTGAACTAAGGCAGATTTAGATAATAGCGTTCAAACATTACCCCCCCCCCCCCCAAAAAAAAACATGCACAAAAAAAGAAGAAATCTCTTTGTTGTAAAGTTAAAGTGGAAGTCAACCTTATACATTTCTTGACAATCATATGTGATATGTGACTTCACTAGACTAAACATGACATTGCGATTAATATTACATTTGCGGAATATGAAGCAAAATCCAGCCGTTCTTATCCATCTCAGGAGGCGGCCATTTTGCCACTTGATAGGTAACAACCAATCACAGCTCAGCTTCAGAAAACAGGTGAGCTGTGATTGGTGGTTGCTTAACTCATATTCCACTAACACAATATCTACCAGAATACTATATTTAGATGAGTGCGGCTGAAAAAAAATGGTGGGGTATTTAAACAAATACTAAAGGAAATTATTTAAAACATTTAAGAGACAAAGAACAAATAAGTTATTTTATTAATTATATTTGTTTTTATTCTATTCGGCCAATTCATCTGTTATTGGATTGTTCCCATTGAATCGAATCAAAAAAGTATGACAAAACTGACTTAAAACTACTTCAATTCAAAATGAACCGTTTAAGGTATTAGGGCCGACTCGACTGCGCACGTAATGTGTAAGTGTCCGTATCTGGCTTCACTTTGTTACCATTCCTCAGCGTCTAATGCTTTCTAGTGTTGAGTTAAGTGATAAAGGCCGAACTTGTATTAAGCAGAAAGTCCAAGCCGAGCTTATTTTCTCACACAGAAAACATAATATGGAGTGTAGGCAGCGTGGAGATTAGTCACTGCCAGAGGATGGACCGCTGCAACCTGATTGAGTGTCTGCGTGTGTGTGTGTGTGCGTGTGTGCGCGCACTCTCTTCCAGTAGCTTAAGCTCCTCCGGAGCAGAAGTCTCCGGTGCAGTCGGTCAGCGCAAGCTTCCTTCTCAGACAGAACCGCTGTCGTCGCCTGGCGCCATCGCAGAACGCATCGCCTCAGGAGGGAGTCCGAGTAATGGCTGTCGGCCAGCTGGCGGCAGGTTTAAAGGAGGGTATGAAATATTTTCATCTTGTGAGACTTCTGGAGGAAATGCATTTATGGTGAACACAATTATAAACGCAACCCTTTTTTTTTTTTTTTTTTTTTTTTGTGCCACAGGAGCTTAACTCAAATATGTAACACACAAAAAGAGCATATTTCTTTCAAATAGTGAACACTTCTTCTTTGCCAGTACACAGGTGTGACATAACAAAATGATTGGACACCATTATTACATAGGGCACTTAAAAATGCATGTTTACAATATAATTTATTTTCAAAAAATAAATAAATAAATATATTACAGCTTCAATTGGGCATAATCATTATTTATTAATTTTTTATTTTTAATAAATTTCTTTTATTTTTTATTTTTTATTAAAGTAGCAAAACACTAAAAGCAATGAGCGATAGCGGTAAAGAAAATACGAGCGTATGTGATTATTACAATTAAACCAGAATTATTAGAATTGTTGATTATGAATACATTAATAGAATACCGGTAATTTAAAATATATATATATATATTTAACAAAAATAATTATAACCTGTATCAAATATCACAAAACAATTCTAATACAGCTTTCTGATTCCTCACCAATATCTAGTTATCACTTGTAGTCGGAGGAGATACTACAAGCATGAATAATAATGACACACATCTGCATAATTAAGGATCGCTCCCCCAAAATTTCCCAACAAATAATTTCAAGTTCAAAATTTGATTAACATTATAATCGCGCGGGAACAGACGACTATACGGGGCTTTTTATTGGCGAGATAAGATTATCTCGAAAACATGCAGTCTACTTTTGAAGAACAGATGCGTCACTTGTTTGCCTTTCAGCTAACACGCACACATGAACGGGTGCTGCATGTGAATTTCATGTCCGACCAGGCGAGGATTTTATTATTCAAATGGATGTTGCGTCTAATTGGAAGTTGGAGGTCAGAAATCTTCTGATGTGCCGTATAAGATGAGAGTGTCGAACTTAAAGCATTAAGGGGTTAGTGGACTGCCAATCACAAAAAATAAATAAATAAATAGAAATAAGGAGTCAGTTACCTCTTCGCTGGCGTGCTTGAGCTCCATTAGGCGTTTCCATGGCACCAGGCCTCGGCGGCGAAGCACTTTTCCGTCGTAGTGGCGACGGGCCCGATCCAGGAGTTGCTGCTGAAGTTTCATTTGCTTCAGTTTCTCCTCTTTTTTCTACACCGCAAGGCAGTAGGGAGGCAGCAGAGTGATGCTTTGGGGCTGGAAGTACGTGGAATGAGACGGTAAGGCCCCTTAAGGGTGCCTGAAGGTGCCAAAAATGAAATTATCGAAGTTTCCAACTGAGCGGTTCCTGCCGTGGTAGGAAATTAAGAAAAAACAAGTCATTCTCTTGTAGTCATTCTCATGTGGGCTTATCCCCTGACCTCAACCCTATTGAGAACCCTAGGAGACTTTTGAACTGCTGTGCATAGTAATTTGGGGCACCTTATTATAAGTACTTTAGCGGCGGGGGGGGGGGCGTTACTGTTCCATTGTAATTGGTTCAATAAAATCCAGATTATTGTTGAAGCTAAAAAAAAAAAAATCACTGTAAATCCTATTTATCTTACAGGAAAATGAACTATTGCTAATCATTTGGAACCGAGTAGTGCCAATTCTGGTTCACGGTGGAATTCTATCATTTGGTTTTGCGATATTAGTTGATTGATTCACCGACCTGTGACCTCACTTGCAGGCCATAAATATAAAATAAAGAAATGGAAACCTTGTTGTAACCTCAAAACCGTGCACGCCACGACCGCCGTAAACCGAAAAGCACCTGTGATTAGTTGTTTCGTTACAGCAGTTATAAAAAGTCTACACACCCCTGTTCCAATGCAGGTTTTTGTGATGTAAAAAAAAGATATCAAGAAATCATTTCAAAACTTTTTGCTAACACGACCTATAACCTGCACAACTCGATTGAGAAAAAATAAAAGAAAAAGATTTTCGAGAGGGGAAGTAAATAATAAATAAATAATAAATCACTTCGATAATGTGGTTGCCCCCCCGCCCCCATACATCTCACCATCCGGGCCAGCCTTCTCTCCTGCTGCTTCTGGGCTTCCTCCTCCTCCTCCGCTCTCAGTTTCTGCTCCTCGGCAGCCTTCATCTCCGCCTGAATGAAACAAGCCTGCATAATAAGCAATCAAACAGTCCCATGTTCGACTCTTGCCTCGCTCGCACCTTTTTTTCCTCTTCCTTCAACTTCTTGAGCGCCTCAGCTTGCTTCCGCCGCTCGGCACGGATGTGGGCTCGCTGCTCCATGGCTGAGAACACAGATATTGTGATGCTAATGAAGGTTATTGTAGTTAACGAAAAGGGATGAAAATTGGAAAAACGTTTTCGTGAATGAATTGAAATAGAAATGCTTTTCAAAAGTGAAAACTAATTGAAACTACATTTTGTGTTTATAAACTATAATTGTCTTTCTGGGTTCATTTTAAATGTGAAGGTCAGTCGTTTGAGAATGAATACTTCTTTTATAAAAAAAAATAAATAAATACTAAAACTAATCAAAAGTGAACTAAAATAAAGCATTTCCGAAAAATTGAAAACCAACAAACTGCTCTGAAAACGAATTCAACCTAACTGAATAAAAATCCCAAACTATTCGAACCCCGATGATAATACACCCCATTGAGACATGTTGTCTGTCGAATGTGAGTCTGAGGACAGACCTGAGATGATTGGGCATGTCTGCGGCTTGACTTTTTGCCCCGGGGCGGCTGCACGAGGCCCGTCGGGTTCTGCTGCTTCAGCCGGCACTCTGCAACAACAGCAAGCTTATTGGAGAGACGCGACATGATTACCTTGCTTCTTTTCAAGCCGGAGATGTTCTGAAAGGTCCGCACTGTCGAGAATCGATCTTAAGCTGTGGGAATTTGGCCCCGTGTTAAGTGAGACTCCGTTTTCTGTCACGACTTAACTGTTGGGTGGACTGAAATTGCAATTTCCTACTCAAGGAACCGCCAGGCCTTAGCCAGGCCTCGAACCTTTGAGTGAACCCACATCAATTATGCAATTTGGTTTCTGGTCATAAGTCTTCCCGAGGCAAAGTGGCAACCTGGATGGTGATACATCGCTCGTTTTTTGGGTCGCCCTGAGGGTTCAAGAGCCGCCATTAAAAAAAAAAAATAATAAATCCTACCTTGGCTGTGGCATCTGTCTGGAGGCAGCCGTCTTCTGCACCTCCAGCTTCCAGGCGGACATGACCTTCTCCCGCTTGAGTTGTGCGATCTCCTCCTCTTGCTCCTTGAGCTGATTCCTCTGCTGCAGGATAATCTTCTTCTGGGCGGCGTGGCGGTTTTCAAAGCGGCTGCCGCGCGAGGGTTCCGTCTTTGGGTCGTTTTCGTCGCCGTCCTTTTCGGCCGCGTCTCCGGGCTGGGCCTCCGCGGCGGCTCCCTTGCGGAGGCTGAATTGCACCCGAGTTATTTTACGATGGCGCTTCTTGACGGGCTTCTGGGGATCATCCTGCTGGTCACGACAAAGAGACGTACACAAAAATAAAACTGCCCTTTTCTGTTGACTTAAACGGGTAGTCGACCCCCCCCCCCAAAAAATATTTGTGACAATAATATGTTATATGTGACCTCACTAGACTAAACATGACATTGTGATTAATATTACATTTGTGGAATATGATTTATGAAGCAAAACCCAGCCATTTGTATCCATCTCAGGGGGCGGCCATTTTGCCACTTGCTGTCTGTCGACTGAAGCTGACATCAATGTTGCTCAGATCTCAGGTAACAGCCAATCACAGCGCAGCTTCAGAAAACAGGTGAGCTGCGATTGGTCGTTGCCTGAGCCCTGAGCAACTGTGATGTCATCTTCAGTCGACAGCAAGTGGGAAAATGGCCGTTTCGTGAGATGATAAAAACTGCTAGATTTTGTTGCATAACTCATATTCCACAAATGTAATATTTATCAGAATGTCAAGTTTAAGACTAGTAAGGTCAAATTGTCAAATGCTTCCACTTTAAGAGGGTGTTGAACCCTTTATCTCTTTCACTCCCAGCCAGTTTCACTGAAGCAACCCCCTTTGCTCCCGGCTGTTTTATTGGATTTTGCAAGGCCCACAGAATATTGCGTTCTATTGCCTACCTACCAAAAGAAAGATTAGAGTCTCTTCTTTCATCAGGAGAAAAAAGTAAATTTCTATCTGTTCCCACTGTGCAGGAATTAGCATTAGCATATAGCCACGTTTCATCATTATTCACAAATCTCTTTAGAACTGTGGGTAAATGAGCTTGTTTGCAACATGGCCCTGGTTGATCTCTTATACTCTGCTGCCACCTGCTGGCCGTTTTTGTAATTGCTACCATTGCTTCACCCGTTGGCTGCATCAAAGCCTTCTGTATGCTCTAGCATAAACAACAACAACATATAAATACGTCTTTGGGACACTTTAAAAAAAAAGTCAAATAGAACGCATTTATACATTTTTAGGATTGGGCACGTTCCCAACTTTTCTTGGGACTCTGAATCGTCCAAAATCTCTTGGCATAAAACGTTCACAAGTTTCTTTCACGAGAACTGTGTTAAACTCCAACTATCGCCATTGTACACTCTCACTCCTCCATTACTTTATCGGCCCTCTGTACCCAAAGTCCCTCCAGCTCACAACCAGCGCAAACCTGATTATGAGCGCAACCTCCACACTGACCTCTACACCGTCTAACTTCATCTCCCGCTCGCCGCTTTCTTATGTCCCCCGAGCTCTGTTCCTCCATCCTTCGCACCTCCGATTTCCTATACCGCAGCCGTATTTCCATCTGCTCCGTACGCCATCCTGCCCTCAATATACACACCTCGCACCTCAATAAGCCGCTTTCAGAGTTGAAGAAAATGGTGCGGTTGATGCATTTTGGGTCATCTGGTCCAAGGTTAGATAGAAGGTGCAAGCTGCTAACATAGTGAATTATATTGACAAAAAAGTGTTTGGACAAAATGCCCATTGCAGTTATTTTGAGTTTGTTTGTACCTTTCCCGTGCTGTCAGGCGGGTCATTGGTCAGCGTCTCCGGGGGTTTGAACTGGCCCGACGTGGCTGCGTTGATCAGGGCGATCATCTTGCGCCGGGTCTCCTGCTGTTGGGCCACCAGCTCGCGTTTGTCGCGCTCCTGCCGGGACCACAGATGCCAGGCGTGCAGGCATCGCCGCTGCAACCGCCTCCGGTCGCTTTCCTCGGCCATTTTGTGTTGTCTGGAGGAAGGTGATGCAAATGCAGTATATGGGCAAAAGTATTGGGACAATTAAAGGAACTATTAGAGTTGGCATTCCCAATTCTTTGTCTAAGAATGTTACTTAAATCGGATCAAACTGAAGTATCTTCAGTATACAGCTCAAAAATGGCAGCCATCTTCAGCCCACCCAAATCCAATCTTCAATCAAATCTGCTGGGTCACAATAATTGGGTAAAAGTAACCCAATTACACTGTGATAAAAATAACCCAATTTGGGTTCAAAGGGACCAATCCACAACTTAGGGCAGTTTCAATGATTTTTCGGAAAAAGTTAGTCATTTTGTGTCAAACAGCCCCAAAATTTGGTTGTTTGATATCAAACATCCCCCAAAATTGGGTTGTTTGGTACAAAACAACCCAGAAAGTTGGGTTGAACTGACCCAAACAGTCATATTGGGTCAACTCAGCATTTTTAGTGTGTTCCCCAAACTAATAAATTGATCCCAAAATGACCCTGTCTGAAATTACTCTAAAAACACTGTGGTAAAAAAAAAAAAAGCCAATTTGGATAAAAAAGGGACCGATCCACAACTTGAGTCAATGTCACCCAACTTTCTGAAAAATGTAGTTTTATACCAAACATCCCCCAAAATTGGGTCTTACAAAATAACCCCCAAAATGTGGTTGTTTGGTACAAAACAACTCAGAAAATTGGGTCAAAGTGACCCAAGCAGTGGGACGGTCTCCTTTTGACCAAATTGGGTTATATATATTTGACCCAACTGTTTTCAGAGTGTCTTAATTGCTTACATACTTCCTTGACACCAACCACTGGCTTTCTACTTAGACATGGCTCTGGCGGCATCTATGATCTTAAGAAACAGCAGGAAAATGTCAATTGGTTCCACAATTTCTTAACGTGCCTGTTTTCAGTGCGGAGCTCCTCCTCGGTCCTCGACACCTCCCGCTGATTCCTTCCCGCCCACATGACGGCGCGCCACGTGCGCCAGGCCCCGAGCTGCCTCCTCCAGTCACACAGTGCCTTGGCCTTACCCACGCGCAGCCTCTGCTCCATCACCACCGAGTACCAACGTGAGAAATGGCTCTGCAGACACTGCCATGCCGACAGTAAATACACAAGAAAGCCCCACGCCCCCACCGAGGCGTCATCGCTCGCTCACCTTCAGGTTATGCAGGTGAACAAAGATTTCCAGTTTCTTTTCTCGGCGCCGTTGGACGTTTTCCTCTGGCGGCTGCTGCTGCTGCTGCTGCTGCATCATGGGAGACGAAGGAGCGAGCTGGAGGCTTTTGGCCGACCATTGGCTTTCCAGTCGTTCCCTGTGAAAGCGACAAAAAAATCGCAAAGGCTGATTGATTTCATGCTAAATGCTAGCAGCTGGTATGCTAACGTCTATCAGTGTAGAAAATAGTTGGGAATTTGCTCAGTTTGACATCTTTCCCAGTCGTTGGGTAATATTTGAAAAGACGTTTGATAAATTGTTAATATACGTAATGCAAACTTTGCCTGCACGTCATACAACGGGTTGCTGACATTTTAATGACTTTTTTTGTTGTAATGCTTGTTGACACAAGGGCTCTTCTGGGCAATTCATTTAATTTCGCGATACCGCGTAATTCACATTCGTTCCAACACGGAGTGGCTCCTTGACTTAATACTTTTTGAGTTCCCTTCACAGCCACTTGATACCAAAGGCGGGCGTCATCTGCTTTTTAATCATTTTACTGCCAACACCGCATACCGATGCCTGAGTCGCTGTTCCAGTCCTTTCCTCTCCTCCCTCTGCCGCCGCATCCTGACAATCTCCTGCTGCACTCTCTCCTGCTGCCTCCTCCTGGCCTCCTGCTTCTTCTTCTCTTCCTGCTCCTGCTCGCGCCTCTTCTTGGCCTCCTCCTCACTGTAGGCTCTGTTCTCACGCACCTTTTTTTTTTTTTTTTTTTTTTTTTAGGCACAAGTGATGTAATTAATAAACCAAAAGGCATTGCGCTAAGAATTCAACTATCAAATATGTTGCCAATTTATCCCATAGACTCATCAAGTAATTGGATACAAATTTAATCTGATCAAAAAAAACAATAATGTGCAAATTATTTTTGTTCACTTGTGGTCCCCTTCAAATTATACTGTCGTATCTGTGACTTTAAGTGTGTATGGGTTTAAAAGGCGGGGGCCTGGCCTGGTGAGTGACATGGGCGTCCGTGTGGTGAGGCACATTTTTACAATCAGCTTCGTTTGTCATTTGCCTGCTGGTGACGCATCTCCATGGTGACGACGGGGTCCGTGAAGGTCCTGCCGCCCGCCAGCTTCTCCGTCATCCCTCCGTCCAACACTGTTTCCTGTTTCTTCAGGTCTTGCAGGAAGTTGTCGACGGCGTGGTTCTCCTCCTCCTTGGCCAGGTGGTCGTACAGATCTAAATGGGCCAAAAGCGTGCTTTTTTTTTTTTTCCTCTTTTCTTTTTCTTTTATTCCACCACAAATGGCACCAGTAGCTCAGTTAAGACTGTTAATGAGCGAATTTACCATCGAAGTTGTCGTACTTGATGCCAGGGGGCGGCGGTGTGGCCGGGCTCCCCTTATCGCACGTCAGGCCATGTGTCTCCAACTCGGGCTTCCACGTGTTGTCCAGCCAGTCTCCCAAAAGTGCCTGAGCTGTGACACCCCAGCGCATTATTAGCACATCCCTTATCACCTTTAAAATATATATATATATTTTTTTTTTAACCCTACCTTCGGCGCAGGCATCATCGTGATCTTTCAGATGCTCCCAGCTCCGCAAGGCCACGGCCAGGCTTTTGCTTCCCGTCTGAGCTCTCCTGGGGAAGAAGACCTCGGACAGAGCGAACTCCGAGGCCTTCTCCACTTGCTGGCAAAAAGTGGAAAGTGAGTGAACTGAATAAAGTTGGGAACATGGCCATCTGCAAGCTATGCTGATGTAAACAGTCTAAATACTTATGGACGTGTAATTGAGTGCAGTAGCTCAATAGCCATCCCTGTTGAGTGCGCTGCTTGTTGCAGCACTGTACAGATTTCCGAGCCGTAACATATAATCAAGTTGCAAAATAAGAGCTGCCCACCTTCCTCCAGTGATCGATGTCCTCTTTGCTTGCATGCTTCTGCGATGGAAGCAAAAAAAAAAAAATCTAGTTTAAGCAAAATACACTATTTAATGATTTTTTATTATTATTGTAATTTATAGGTAAATATATTTGCAGTGGACAAAAGTTGAGCCTGACAAAGAATAGCACTTTTTATTTTTTTATTTTATTTTATTTTTTACAAATAATTGACACTCCCCTAGTATCGGCAACATTTTCAATCAACTAGTCCACATTCCATCAAACTTGTTGGTAGGTTTTACAAACTTTGGTTTGGGGCCCAAAATGAGTTCCTCGTCCATTTACATAGGGTCGCCCACTGTCAAAGTTTGAATAGCTGTAAACTCTGGGTCTGGCTTGAGGTGAAAACCTTTGCCTGCTTAACTTGTTGCGAAAAAGATCACGAACACCTCGGGCCAATGTCAACGGATTAAGTCCAAAGAAGGCTTAGCTCGTCGCTTCAAATCAGCACATTAGCTGGACAAAATCATAAATGTCCATATGTCACATTAATTCCATTTAATAATCCTTTAGGGTTTATTTGATAGATTATAGAATGTGTTGAGGAGCATTTATGATTTTAAAAATGGTGTTCATGTGAGGTTTGGAGGACAGGGCACATACCTTGGATCCAGTCTTGCCAATGCTCTTCCTACACCTGAACAAGCGAGGAGGCTCAGGGCCCGGTAATGCGGCCATCTATTAATAAGATACAATACAGTAATATATTACATATGGCAGTATTGTCTTTGAAATACCATCGGTAGTGTAAAGAAAAGTCGAGTTCTATCATAAAAAAAAAAGAAGTCAAAACAAAAAGTATCACATCCATTGACAAAGGATTGTGGGTAATGGAGTTATGTGATATGTTTTGTCGCGACAGAAATGTATGATTGGACTCTGTTTTCCACAATGCACTTGGGCGTTTAGGCGTCCCTTTGGTAACCTTGGAAACTGAGTTAAGACCCGTGAAATGTAAAATAAATATATTAAAACTAAATAAACCTAAGAGCAGTTCTAAATTAAATATCACGGCTTTCAAGCCGCGTGAGAGTTAAAAAGCGGTAATAATTGGTATTTTAATATTTTACGCGACTTGTTGAAGTCGCTTGATGATGACATCACAACTCAGCGCCTTGTACTACAGCCTGTAGTTTCCTGACTAAACGTTAGTAAAAGGCTGCACACTGCAGCTCAATTCCATTTTTTTTGCATGCAGTGTGCGCAGCAAAATTCTTTTTTCCAAATCCGAACGGCTTCTTTAGTTTATGGCTATAAATCGAATGTATGCGATGCGTCTGCACTGTGAACGCTCATAAAGTAGACGCTAGTTCTTCGAAAAAAAGAGCGTTTTTTCTTTTTTAGCAAGTAACAATATGTTTTGCTTTGCTTAAATATTTTGGGAAGTCATAACAACTTTCCGTGGCGAAAGAAGGACGCAGAAGAGACCCGGGGTTTGCTAGCTAAGTTGCTAATTCACGTGCTTCGCGAAACCTCATTAGCCGCATGGCTGTTAGCAGGATAAAGCTCGAGTTGTCTCGGGTTATCCAGGGAGGAAGCCGCCTGGGTGTACTGAAGGGGCTCGGCAGGACGGGGCAGCACTCCCTGGAGGTACCGGGCTGTCTGCTGTACACACACTGCGGTACAGTCCCTCACCTGACCCAGGATACGCTGCACACCCTGGGCAAGCTTCCCTCTGTCACTCAAGTCTCACTGGACCATTTGTAAGCCACGCGCATCAACGTTATATTGCATTCGTTATACACGTAGTGCGCTATGAATAATATCTGTTTTCATCTTCTTCCAGAGCAGAGCACCAAGAGGTGTTGGAGGACTTCAAGGACGGATTTAAGAAGTTTTCTGGTACTTTAAGAGGGTCATAGTTTGGGAAAGCAATATTTTAATGACTCACAAACAAATGTGACTGATTGCTACTAGCTTTTCATTTATGTGTGCGGGTGTGAGTTGGCGACGATATTTGTTCGATTCCAAAGCCGTGTCTAAATGGGATAGTACAGTAATTGGTGTCAAGGAAGTCCCGAGTCATGTCAATTGAGAGACAAGTTTTGTAATGCTGCGGAAGAGCTAATGTTCACAATTTATGTCACATATGTGCCTGTTTAAAGTTCCCAAAACGTTTTTTTGTCCTGAAGCTTCAAAAATATAAAGGACAATTTCAACTATCGTGTCAACTGCGATATCTTATTTGACTGTGCGTGCGCATCAGTCATGTCGGAATAATTGCATCTGAAAACTTGATCCGTTGCTATAAAGCGATAACAAAACGTCTCGGGTTGAAAGATGGACGCACTAATGTCACAGAGTAGAAGGAGAGGGGGAGCTTAATTTTGACAGATAACTTGGAAATGCTGTAGAATAGGTTACCGGTAATAATTTATGGCATGCATACAATTTTGGGACCTTGAACTGTTCTCCTCGACCCTTCTACACATTTTTGATAGGCTGTCTGCGGTGCGTGGAGTTACAATTCATGTGATTTGTCCTTTAAGTGAGAGGCTGAATACTGCCTATTGAGGAGCTTGTGTACTGTTTTGTTATGTTTGAAAAAAATAAATAAATAATAGAAATGGCCTGCTGTCATGACCTCATTCAACATTGCTTTATGAAAGTAAGTGCGCTTGGGAGCTTTTGCCTCCTCAGGCCACTGAAGTGGAATTGTTACAGTGCCATTTATTATAAGGACCGCAAGGGATTAATTGTGTTTCTGTGACAAATTCTGCAATAATTTACCCCACTCATTGTATTTATGAGGCCGTTTTTCCACCCCCAACCTTTTGTCCTCCGCAGGTCTTCATGACACAGTTTTGTTTTGCTCGCTGCACGACCCCGCAACCCTGAACCCCACTGGTTACACAACCAACAAGGTCAGACTGTCTCCCTTTTCTCTCTCTCTCGCCGTTTTCGTTCATCACTGAGTTCATTTGTGTGCTTCAGCTTCTGATTGCTCCATCCTTTTTTTAATATTTTTTTTATGTAACAAATCTAAAACAATATTATCCAAAATATGTATTAGCATTGTTTTTGTTTTTTATGAATTTGTATTCAAGTTTGTAATAGGAAATTTAATGTTTATTCAGATCGTATTAGGGCTGCAACTAATTATTAATCTGTCAATTATTTTTCGATTAATTATTTCAACATTTCCAACCCTTTATTCAAAAACCCGACATTTCAAATTAACAGTGCACAAAATGCACAAACATTTGATGTCAATTTTTTTATGTTAGTTGAATACAAAGATAATTATAGTATGCTATCATTGAAGACTACAGAAATGGAAGTATATTTACTGCTGACAGGATGAAATTCCGACAATTTGAACAATTAAAGTTAAAAACAAAGTCTCTAAATGATTAATTGATTGTCAAAATTGTTGTCAATTTGATAATGGATTGCATATTTGGCAGTAGGTAATTTTTATCAGTTGAAAAAATACTTAAGATTACAACTTAAGAAATACATATTTTTATGTATGTTTTAAAATGTTTTATTATATTTTCACAGTGTATTGCAATATATACTATTTGCCTTTTTAATGAATTTTGACCAAAATGTGATTTTAATACAGTTTTACGTTTTAGAATTAACTGTAACATTTTTATTTATTAAATATGTTATTTTACTGTATTTTGTGTTTTAAAAAAAGATAAAAACTTTTTGGGGGGGGGATTTTATTTCCTTATTGAAAGGAATGGAAATGTCATTAATCTGTTCCCCCCAAAAAACACTTACAAACTTGATAGTGTTTTTTTTTTTCTTGTACGTTATAAAAACATATATCAATGACATAATAAAGCAAAATGTAAAGAATTAAACCATTTGTACGTCATGATAATTCAATGAACATGGTGCTACTCTCTTCCGATATGTGCACTTTGACCACTAGGGGGCAGTACACACTGACTCAGACATCCCTCATCCCAATGAACAAATGAGCCATTTCCTGCATGTTCATTTTGCCCGCCATGCAGACGGTGTCCGTTTGGGGAAGCGGCGGGCGCATCCAGCTGACAGCAGCCAAGTTCATGGCCCTGCAGAAGCTGGTGCGGCCCGACTGCTACGTGAGCATGGCCGACGGCGAGACCTGGCAGGACAACACCTCCCGCAAGAGGGTCCGCAAGTCAGTGGAGCGGACCCTGGCCCACTTGGACGAGTGTCTGCTGGTGCACCAGGCATCGCAGGTGCGGTGCCGTTCTCATTTCAAAAGCATTTAGCCCACGGGAAATAATGCAACGTGTATTGAAAGTTCCGTCGTAAAAAGCTTTAGTAACTGTTCGTAACTGCCAATCCCTGATATCGTACCACATACTGCACTACATTATTCACTCTAGAGGCGCACTATTAACTATTGTAAAACTGATGACATCATTCATAGAATCCAACTTCCCATGTATTTATTGACACTTTTGTTTTTCTTTATGTTTTGCCGTCATTATTGTTGTTATGACGATGAGACATCCATTCATTCATGCTGTATACGTCCGTAATGGTCCTTATTATGATAATATGATGATCCCATTACTGTTATTATCTTTATTACTACGACTGTCATTATATTGTTTTGACTGCGTTGATT
Source organism: Leptonotus elevatus (assembly GCF_054856555.1). Classification (NCBI taxonomy): domain Eukaryota; kingdom Metazoa; phylum Chordata; class Actinopteri; order Syngnathiformes; family Syngnathidae; genus Leptonotus; species Leptonotus elevatus. Next base: position 11,942,918 of record NC_141259.1, on the reverse strand, counting down.
TTGCGCATGTCTTGTGCTCCGCCATTATCCTCATTACTGTGATGGACTATGATTGTCTCTTTACTTAGAATGGAGGAAAAGTGGAAATGGAGAGAAAACACACTTGTCATAATTATCAAACTCTTTGCTCTTGGCTGCCCCCCTCTTAGCCCCCATTTTCACCCCGATATTCCACCCTGGTTGGCCCTGGCTCTGCTCTATTCAACACGGTACACACCAGCTTAGAAAAGACAAAAAAAAGTCACATCTATTCAAATATACGCACACAGTATCTCGTCGTTTAAACCCTGGTGAGGATACGTTTGTGAGAATAAAGTTCATTCTGATATTATTTTATGACAGAGTTTTAACAACTTACCTAAGCAAAAACTCAAATTACTAGGGGTGCGAATTTGCCTAGTACCTGGTGATTCGATTCGTACCACGATTCATAGGTCACGATTCGATTCGATACCGATTAATCCCGATACGAATCTATAAATTAATTATTGGATTTTTATTTTTTATTTTTTTAAACTCAAATTTAGAAAATACAAATCAGTAAACTTGTACATGTACGCTGTAAGATTTGTATGAAAATGTATTTTTTTATCTGAAAATTGAAAAGTGAGCCACCGCCTTTAACAAACAGGTTGCAGTCCGTTTCATGTTTGAACAGCACTGGAATAAAATATTAAGGCTTAATGTTCCATTAATTGAACAATCTTCCATGCTTAATGTGTGAATCCTAACCCTAAGAAAGACGTTTTGTTGACTATTTCCATAAAAAAATTATGTTTAAAAATCGATTCGGCCGCATATTGAATCGATTCGAGAATTACGTGCTGTAATATCGCGATATATTGCCGAATCGATTTTTTTCTAACACCCCTACTAATGACAAATTACGAGCATAAAAGTGTATTTTTTAGAAAAATGCTATTTCCTGAAAGTAAAGGAAAATGATAGCTGAGAATAGAAAAGAAAAGAAAAAAGAAGAAAAAAAATATATAAGCATAACATTTAAATAAGAAAAAATATTTTACAAGGATAAAGACGTTAGAAAAAAAAAAGATGTTGTCATGACAACAGCCTGTTTACAAGATTGGATCTTTACTCCCGACCGGTTGGCAGGAACTGGAAGGAGCGGCGCTGTTCGGGGCAGTGGAGGGCGGGGACGCGCCGGAGGAGAGGGCGCGCTCGGCCAGGGAGACGGCCAAGCGGCCCGTGGCGGGTTTCTGCCTGGACGGCCTCCAGTCGGGGCGCCTGGACGGCACCCTGAGGAACCAGCTCATCGGCGCCATGACCAAGGAACTGCCCGAGGACAAACCCAGGTGAGCCCTGCTTGATTGTTGCGTGACGAATGGTTGTATTGATTGTAATCAGAGAGGAAGCGATGGACCCGGAGTCGTGAGTTTCATAGGTTGCTTAATTACTGTTTGGTTTCCACAGCCTTTTTTTTTGTTTTGTTTTTTGGCACAGCTTGATTGACAGCACGACACAATTAGTCTAACATCAGGCCTATTGTTTGATGTTACTTAAAATATGTGCATTTTGCCTTTTTTTCATGAGTGCATGGATTCAGCGTTGAAAATGCAAGATGACAGTCTCAGGAACGCTCCAATCAGTTACTCACGCAATTTGGCCTGACGCGTGTCGACGTAAATAACCTGAACTAAAGGTGTCCACGTCGGCCGCATCTGGTCCTCCTCAGTTCCGAGAGACTTCCGAGAAATCAGCTGCCCTATTTTATTTTTATTTTTATTTTTATTTTTTTACAATGAGGTAAGCAAGGTTCGGAGAGTTACCCGCGGACGGCGAGAGAGCGGCGCCTTCCTTGAATGCTAAATTGGCCTCGACCTTGACGCCTGCAGCCGGTTATCTGCCAGGCCAGAGAGAAGGAAAGAGAGGACGGAATACGCTTGTGCTGACAGAGGGGAGAGAAGTGCTGCTCGTGTGCTTATATGCAGCAAAATGCAACGCATGTTATATTTTTTGGGGGGAGGTGGAGAAAAAAAGAGAAGTGGAAATAATGGCAAAAAAGAAAAGCAATTGGAATTTTGCGAGAATAAAAAAATTAAATAATAAATGCCATATTATTCTGCAAAAAAAAAAGTGTTAACCAGAATTAAGTTATAATTCATAGAAAAAGTAAAAAAATAATAATCTTACCATGATGAAATCAAAATAAACATTGCATGAAACAAAATCCGCTTTTATTCTACTTCCTGTTCATAACGGTCCTTGGCTGAACTCTCAGACTTCTGCAGGGCGTGGGTCGACCCGACGACGTGCTGGCGTGCGTGGAGGCCGGCGTGGACCTTTTCGAGGGCTTCTTCCCCTTCCTGGCCGCCGAGCGAGGCTGCGCCCTCTGCATCCGCTTTGACACGGCGATGAACCCGGAGAGCGGCGATGTGACGCCCCCCTCAGGTGGGGTGTTTTTTTTTCCTTTTGCATCATATACTACGGATTTATATGCACGACTGACTGGGGTTTTGTTATATTACTAGGTTGCAGTAGGTTGCGGTGTGTGGTTTTGCCTTAGAACTGCCTAATTAGCTTAATGCTAACACATAATAGATAATCCCATAGTCATGCTAAGTCGCGTTATGACCCTTATATTTAAACACAAGAACTGAAGTCATGACTGTCGACGATATCGCAACACTCACAGGCATATGTTCTTTATCCTCTGCAAAGAACGATTAATATGCTTCTTCTTTTTTTTTGGTCTTGGTCTATTTATTTTAGTTTTGTAAACAAGAATCAACAGTCAACTTCTGTGTTCGACGCCCCAGTTATAAAACCAGACACATTCCCATGCGAGCACGTCCGCATTGCTGCCGAGTCCACATTTTAGCGGCAAAATTACCCTTTTGTTTTCCCTCAAGCGGTGTGACCTGCTTAAGTAAAATATCACCGCCGCACACAAACGCGCGCATATGCTGGATCTAAAATGGAGGACAAAAGGTTAAAAGCAAATTGGTGACATTTGTAATGTTGCAGTTGTGTCAAACCTTCTTTGATTTATTTTTAATCCCCCACCAGAAAGCGCATTAAAGCAAGTAAACTTCAAAGGAGATCGAACCGAAGCCCTTTGATTCATTGTCAATTGGCTCGCTCACATTGACTTAACTGCAGATGGGTAAGGCATTGATTCATATGTAGGCCGTTACTTCTGGGATAACGCTAAACAATATTAGCAGCAGATTGAGCTTTTAACTCGTTTATGTTTACTTGTGAACTCGGGACATTAAAGTTGCATATACATCTACAATCATGCCAAAAGATGTACATTATAAAATGTATCTATAGCTGTCTCTTTCTGTAGGCGTAAAGTGCAGGATAACCGCAATCACATTGAATCATTTTCAACAACAAAAAAATGTTCTGTGTTGTTCTTCGTCTTTTAAAGTTGAACCACCGCAAACGGGTTTGATGTCATCTAGTGTTCAATAGTGGAATTACAACCAATATAAACGAGTGTTACATCAAAATAGAGTTATATGACAAATCTACGCGGGACTACAAACTTGGAACTTCCTGAGGTCTGTTTGACCCATTCACTCCCAGCCATTTTCACTGAAGCAACCCCCTTCGCTACCCAGTTGTTTCACTAGATTTTGACTGATTTTGCAAGGCCCACAGAATATTGTGTTCTATTGCTATAAAAGCATGGAACCTACCAAAAGATTAGAGTCTCTTCTTTCATCAGGAATTTTTTTTAGCAATTAGCATTAGAATATAGCTACGTTTCCTCATTATTCACAAATCTGTTTAAAACAATGGGGAAAAGAGCTTTTTTGCAACATGGCCCTGGCTGATCTCTTATACTCTGCTGCCACCTGCTGGCCGTTTTTTTTGTAACAACCACCATTGCTTCAACCATTCAACTGCGCAGATAATACATTTTTAGATAATGATAACGAAGTAAGATCAATGCAAAGTTCCACAGCCAAGATCCACCGCCATCCTTTCATTTAAGAATAATTGGCGGGAAACCAAATTCAGCTGTGGGAGTAAATCGATGATGGGCAGTGACCGTCGTCCTCCGAAGTAGGAAGCTTAACAAGTGTTATGATGAAGAGCCCGGGCCTTTTCATTAAAAAGTTGCGTTAAACTCACCCGGCGCGAGAGTCGTGTCAAGACGGCGCTAATCGATTCAGAGCTGGCGAGCGTAATGGAGGTGAGAGCAGGCCGGGCGGTGTTAAACAGGAATTCCCAGTCCCCCTTCGACCAATTACAAGCAGCTGGCGGAGGCCTCGGGGTGCGGGTCCTGTTTGACACGGCGGAGCATATGCTAATGACTCCCCGCTTTCTCTCCATCTTCATAGCTTCTCTTTTCATCATCGGGGTTCGCTCACTCGCCGCCGTTGTCGAGTCGGGCGTTCATTTGTCGTCAGTGATTTGCTTCTCGTCCCATATTAAGTAAATACAGGGGCCAGTACAGTCATTTGATCACTTATTTTTTGGTGCTCTTTCTGAGATGTCGCATAGTGCCAAAGGCTTTTCTAAATGGGGAAAGTAGTCCAAAAACTTGAAATTTTAGTCGAAATATTCACAAATCCACTCGGGGTGTGCCCAAAAATCGATTCTCATAAGAATCGCGATTCAGTACGATTAGTACGATTCAGAATTGATTTTAAATGTCCCAAAATCTATTTTTATTTAAATTATTTTATACTGTCTTGCCTTTTGTCTGTGCGTGCCTTTATTTGGAGCGCTGTTCATGTTTTACCCGGTTTGGCCACTGAAGGGCAGTGTGGTTCCACGCGGTCTAATACACTGTTAAGTTGTAGCCACATTAGAGAGTAGAAGGAAAAAGTCACGATCAAGTTATTCCGATAAAAAAAAAAAAATTATTCCAGCGTGGAGCCGTTCTTTTGAGTGAAAAAAATGTTGCGAGTAGCGCGCTAATTAGCATTAGCGAGTCAGACTGGAGTAGATCATTACAATTCCTTGCACATCTATAGATTGAAGCAAAAATCATTGTCGATCAAATCATTTTGAATCAAAAATCGATTCTGAATCGAATCGCAGACCCAAAAATCGGAATCGAGTCGTGAGACATTTAAAGATTCCCGCCCCTAAAATCCACTCATTTTCACTATCATTCTGATAAATGGGTGGAAGCATGAAAACAAATATTCTAGTACAGTATTAAGCAAAAAAATCTACAAATTTATTGGTCTCATCGTGTGCGAGCAGATGGAAAAAGTTTCAAATTGACCATTTAGGGGCAGTCTGGAGCGCTGTCTTGAACTTTTTTCAGTATTTAAAAATAATTGTGGCAATAATTATTGTATAAATTATGTAAGTCATATTTAGTAATAAAATCATTTTAAAAAGCAATAAATATGTAACTATCTACATCCTAAATTCAAAGAAATGTTGGCCTATATTAATGATCAAAACCACAGAAGTGGATCCAGGAAACGAAAACAAGCAACTCTTTAACCCACTGCGATATTCCGATCCATCCGCCCATCGCTAATTGTTGCCATTTGATAACGCCGTGCGTCACGCCGCGACCAGCGGCTGACTGTGTTCTCTCTTGTCGTTTTGTCACGCTTGACATCTTGGGCTTTTCTCACATCGCACCAAGGATAAATGAAAGTTTGGCATATAATAGCGGCTCAGTATTGATGGGAATAAAAATCTTTTGACTTCTGTTCAAACTAAGTAATGCACCTTTTCAAAAATCGATTTGGAAATACATGGTTATATCAATAGATGCTCGAAGTTATAAACCTCCCGTTTTAAATTGCACTGAGCAGAGAAAAAAGGTACATAAAGCTTTCTTGGGCTGGATTTATAACGCAAGTCCAAGTGCGCCCTTTCGATTTAATGCTTGCAGTACAATGTACGGTGGAAATGTAGAGTGCACATAAAAACGTTGGTGCGATTCTCAAATGAGCACCGTAACGAGTGACAAATACGCAAGTAAACAAATAACACATAAATGACACGAATATTAACTCATTCACTGCCATTGACGGCTATAGACGTCATGAATTCATTGGAACTATTTCTATTAGTTTAACATTTTTTCCACTTTTGTTAACAAGAGTATGAAAACCTAGATTTGTTTTTATTGTATTAGAACAGTTATAAAATTTGTGATTAATCGTGAGTTAAGTCATGCGATTAAATACGATTAATAATTTTTAATTGCCTGACGCCCCTAATTTAAAAATAAATACAATTATTAAAATTATTTTTTTTAAATGTAAAAAATTATTATTTTTTTTTTTCAAAGATTATTAAAATTAGAGGCGTCAGGCGATTCCAATTTTGAATCGTAATTAATCGCACAACTTCACTAGTTACCTCACGATAAATCACAAATTTTACATCTGTTCTAATACAATACAAACATTCTAGGTTTTCATACTCTTGTTAACAAAAGTGGGAAAAAACGTTCAACGAATAGAAATAGTTCAAATGAATTTTTGACGTCTATAGCCGTCAATGGCAGTGAATGAGTTAAACGTTAGCATTGAAGCATATCCCAACCATGCCTTTTGACAGCAAAAAAAAAAAAAAAAAATCTTAAATGTCACTTAAAGCAAGTGTACAATAAATCGAGCCAGTTATCTGCTGCGCCGTCTTGAATGCATCGGCTCCATTTCAGACAAAACGAGCTTGTGTTGGTGGATGTGTTGCACGCAGTTCCTTTCAACACATTTTGCCTGGCGCGTCTGCCGTCGAGAGATAAAACAAAATCGAGCAGCTATCGGGTGAACCCGTGAAATCCATATCCACGCCATCCGGCAGCGACGTCATCTGCTCTATAAAGAGCGTGCGCCAAGATTGCATGTTGAAATGAGCTTAAGGAAAACAGGAGTCTTTCAAAATCGCATCTTGATATCATGATTGTTTTCAAGCACTGTGTATGTACCGTCAGCACTTTTTTTTTTTTTTTTTTTTGAACATACCGAGCACATTATACGGACAGCTGCAAAATGCAAATTAGTCAAACGTCTATAATCCATTTGTAATTTAAAAAAAATTAACAAATGACATGAAATGACTTTCAATTCATGCCACATGATTTCCTATGGGCCAAATGCTTTTTGTTAATTAGAACTGCGCCGCACCTGCGACGCCAGACCCTCATTTAAGTGGACCAGGGTTCCGCTCCAATGACTTGCGGTTGAACCCTCTTGCGAGAGCTGTCGTCCCTGCCAGGTCTCACCGTCGGCCATCATCAAGCAACCTCTGCAGGGCCATGAACTTGTAAATGAGTAAATATGTCTTTTTAAAAATATATAACATAAACATTGGAACGGCGTGAAATCCTTAACCGAATTCAAAATCAATCAAAGTAAATCTGACCTACTAACAAACATCTGAATGCACAGATTATTATATATTATTATTATTTTTAATTATTATTAATTTTTTTTAAGCTTTTACAGTGTATGAAACAAATGTGACTATTTCATATTTATTTGTACAGATCAACTCGATTAGACGCCATCTCTTCTTTTGCAGTTGAGCCAATCAATGCCCCCCCGGGTTGCCATACGAGTGACGACATTTTCCATATGACTCCCTTGTCAAGCATTAAGTCCAAAATAAAATCATCCGCTCCATTAAACCAAGCCAACTCACCCAGCTGCCGGTGAACTCACTTACCAGTGAGTAATTCAGTGATATTACCAGGGGGGGAGGGGGGGGCATGTCGCGTAATAGGGGTCAAACAATGTTATGTTTTGGCATTTTCTTTTCACCGCCGGGGCTGACTGAGAGGGGTCGTGGTCCGAGAGATGTACTTGGAAATGAGATGATGATGAGGATTAATGAGGCGTGTGTGTTTGTCTTTGGGTAGAGAGCACAGCGGAACAGAACGCAGATCCGCATCCCGATGACCTGACGCGTATGACGCCCTTTGAGATGGATCTCAAAGACAAAAGGTAGGGCAAAGCAAGGTGTACTGTTTTTTTTTTTGACTAGGGCTGGGTTTATAAAATCGAATAATCAATATCAAGTCAATTTGACTTTTCGATCCCAATATCGATTCATAAAACCGTGAATCAGTTATTTAGATATCTCATTTTCTCCCCCCATAAATTCTGAAGAAAAGACCAATTTACCGTTCACATGAATTTAAAAGTATTTTCTTACATTTTTATGAAAGACGCTTTGACAATTCAGATTATTTTAAGTTAATATTTCAAGTAGAAATATGAAAATATTTTCATCTCATCCTCGCTGAAGTCAATGTTTGTGTAACACTTTGGAACTGATTATAACACGTTACTTTCATTAAAAAACGAAATAATTTGACCAATTGCGAATAGTCTGTCCAGAATTAATTTGGCAACTTTTACAATTAGTATCTTTAACTCGTTCACTGCCATTGACGGCTATAGACGTCAAAAATTCATTTGAACTATTTCTATTAGTTAAACATTTTTTTACACTTTTGTTAACAAGAATGTGAAAACCTACAATTGTTTTATTGTACATTTAGAACAGATATAACATTTGTGATTAGTCATGCGATTAATTACAATAAAAATTTTAATCGCCTGACGCCCACATTTTTTTTAGAATCTTTTCTTTTTCTTTTTTTTTTTCTTGTCAGGTGAAAACAATTTGTCATTGTAATTAATCACATGACTTCAATAATTAACTCACACATTTTAGATCTGTTCTAAATGTACAATATATATATTTTTTAGGTTTTCATACTCTTGTTAACAAAAGTGGAAAACTAATAGAAATAGTTCAAATGAATTTTTGACGTCTATAGCCGTCAATGGCAGAAAATGAGTTGCATACAAATTTTTCCACAAGTATCCCTTTAATGTTCCAAATTAATCAATATCAGATTGAACTGAAGTGAATCGAACTGAACTCACGTGAGTCCAATCGATTGAAGAAATTAGAATTGATACCCAGCCCTATTTTTAACAAACTGGATGCTCGACGTAGTACCATGGCAGACCTGTGTGGGGCAACGTAGTGCCACAGATAATCCAGACGTAGAAGAAGAGTAGTCGTAGACCAATTTAACGTTTCCGATTTTCTGCCCCGAACAGGCGAGGAAGGGGGGAAAAAAATGACAACACACCTCGCTCCACAAGTTAATCACTCAGGATAATCTTTGAGACCAATCAGTCCATGACTCAATTGTCCAATGAATTTACTGTCTCCAGGTACCGAGACGACTTCCGACCCCTGGTGGAGGGGTGTGGCTGCTACTGCTGCCAGAACCACAAGAGGGCGTACGTGCACCACCTGCTGGCCACCAATGAGCTTTTGTCGAGGGTGCTGCTCATGCTACACAACACGGCCCATTATCTCGCCTTCTTCGCATCCCTCCGAGAAGCCCTGGCCGCAGATAAAGTGGACCTCCTCAAAAGGCGGGTCCTCGCTCAGACGGAAACGAAGGCCTAAGATGGGGATGGGATCAGATAGAAGAGATGGATTGAGCCCGGAGGAGAGGTTTGTGAGGACAATCAGCCCGCCATTTTTTATATCTGCCACACGGAGGCAATCAAAAAGTTTTCTCTTCTTTGCCCTCGCCGGGGTCGCTGGCAAATACAGCAACTTTGTCCACATCCTCTCCAACGGAAACAAAGAAAACCCATTGACCACTTTTGTTTGTATTGATCCCGTTTGGACAAATGGAGGCGCTGACTATCGACTGCCCTCGCCTCTTTTCCGCTGTACTGTACATTTAAGTGAAATCTAGAAAGGAAAGTTTGCACAGTGGTGCCTCGACTTAAAACTTCAATTCGAATCATCTCTCCTGATTGAGATGAATGGGGATTCTATTCATTTTGTCCAGCCCTCCCAAAAACCCGACAAATATTTATATTGTTTTTTTTTTTTAACTCATTCGCTGCCATTGACGGCTATAGACGTCAAAAATTCGTCAAAAACTCATTAACTATTTCTATTTAACATTTTTTGTATGAAAACCTAGAAACTTTTTTTTGGTACATTTAGAACAGATGTAAAATTTGTGATTAATCGTGAGTTAACTAGTGAAGTCATGCGATTAATTACGATTAGAAATTTTAATCGCCTGATGCCCCTAATTTATGAAAAAACTTTAATCTTTAAAAAAAAAAAAGTAATTAATTGCATGACTTCACTAGTTAACTCACGATTAATCACAAATTTGACATCTGTTCTAATACAATAAAAAAAATCTAGGTTTTCAAACTCTAAAAATGTTTTGCATTGTGTGTTATCATTAAAATAAAATATGAATTTTTATTTAAATAACAAAAAAATCAAGTTACATGTGTCTTTTTAACAAACAAAAACTAGTAATATTACAACAAAAAATTGTTGCATTAAAAAAAAAATACTATTAAAAAGAAAATGTTGCACCTTGCAAGACTTAATTATTATTATTTTTTATTTTTAAGAATTAAGTTAGAATTTAAAAGTTACTGGGTAGTAGTTACCCCCCGCTCTCCATAAAACAATGGTCTTTTTATTTTATTTTATTTTTTAAGTACTACAAGAAAATAGTTGAATTGAATACAAACACTCACGCTAACGTTAGCCAACCTGCTTTCTGTCAACCGAAGCGTTGCCGTTGGCTCCTCGTGAATAAAACGTCTTCTTCATACCCGAGTCAGTACCGTGCAGTGCAAAAAAGCAGCTCAGCACATGACCAATTTCCTGTGTGCATTCACTCGGAGCTATGTTTTTGTCTCTTGTTAGGCTTGTGCAACAACTCCATAGCCAATTTGTGTGAAACTTGATTACGAATTCTTGGCGAGGGCCAAAGGGAAAATCCCAGGAACTTTGGATGCAGATCCAGGACGCACTTTTTCCGCCTGACCGATTTTTTTCATTGACCAATGCTTGTGAATCATCATGATCAAATTCAAAGTCGTAGAAAAGAGATGAGTACAATTCAATAAGAACAAGTAGCTGCTCCAGTTTCTTGCTTTCAAGTTTAAAGGATTACTTTTCTCACTTTGAACCTTTTGTTTGAAGAAGAATGGACCAGGAAGTAATCCATCTTGAAGTGGATACTGTGCTTTAATAAAATGTATATCGGCACACAATGGATTGCTTAAGACCTAAATCTGATGACCATATCATTAGGCTATGTAGAAGCTCTTTAACCTGGTAGCTAAAATATTGTCATCCATGAGTTTTCAAATGTATTCATTTACAACCTAAGAATTTTTTTTGTAAATATGTTCAATTATAGCTGTATTCCTAAAAAACACAATTAGACGAGTCTGCCAATTTTGGGAGTTTTTATGAGCAGCAAGAACAATCTGGTAAGAAGTCAAATTTTCCGAGATTTTTATAAAAAAAAACAAATTTTCCTCTTTTAAAAAAAAATCCTCAGGATACAAATCAAGATAGACATTTTTCATGAGTTATTGCAAAAAATGCCAAATTTGACACCTAGTGATTATTACAGATGTTACATTTGGATGTTTTTCTGGCAAAAAAACAACAAGATACAATCTAGTCATGTATGGGATTTTTTTATTTCTTTGTTGTAATACACGCAAAAATCTGGTCAGGTCTTGAAATTTCAATTTCCCAAAAAAAAACATGTTTTTGTTTTATTTTTTTTGTCTCTGGGAAATCTTTGACATTTTCTGTAATTTCTCAGTAAATCCAGCGTGAATGTTAATTTTTGTTAGACCTCGAGGTTAGACTCGGCGCCGTTCTAGTTTGTTTGTTGTCACGCCAAGATAAACGCTGAATAGATTTCCACGAAAACCTGTTACAAAATGGGTCAAACTTTGATTGATTGATTTTTGTTGGCACCGTGGTTGAGATTATGAAACGGGAATTGTTTTGTCACGCTTGTGTTGTTCATCTGCAACAAAATCGAGATGCCAGCTAGTAGCGACTCTCTATAAATTGTTGCCGGTCCAAATGTACATTATATAATCGGCGTATATATGGTGGCATCCAAATATGCGGTTGTATTTTTTTAAAATTTTTATCGAGAAATCTATGACGTGTACTGCATCCCTCAGTCAACAAAGCGTGTATCATCAGAGTGCCTCAACTGAGCGTTTATTTGCGATCCCGCTTAAAAGAACCCAGTACATTTTCATTAATCATTTTTTCCCCTCGACTTTTCTTTTAATTTCACAATTACAAACTCATGAATCTTATTTATGCTGTAGAACTGCCTAATTCCGATTAAAAGCTTATCTCGGATGGTCTTTTCTGATTGTGTTTCCAGTCCACTGGCTGCACAAAAGCCACAGTTATTTTGTTTATTTAATGATTGAGACGCCGCAACTTGTTATGTAGCATATTTAGAGATTGCATAATTGTTTATGCTTATGTTGTTGTTGTTTTTTTTAATGTGCTGTATAGATGATAGATGTGGGTTTGTGTTGATTGCCAATCGGTCGTCATTTGTGTCTTGCAGAAATCCAAATTTAGATTTGGGGGAATTTTGCAGTTCAGTTTAGCAAATTAGTTTTTATTGGGATTTACAGTCAAAAAAGTTCCTTTGGATTAATAAACTGAAGTAAAAGTAAAAATCTGCCCTACAAATAACTTGAATAAGTGTTCAATAAAAAACTACTCAATTACTGAGTAACTTATGAGTAGCTTCTGATTTATTTATTTTTTAAACTCATTCACTCCCAGCCATTTACACTGAAGCAATCCCCTTCGCTCGAAAGATTAGTCTCTTCTTTCATCTGGTAAAAAGTATATTTCTATCTTTTTCCGTTTTGCATCAAATAACATTAGAATATAGCTAAGTTTCATCATTATTCACAAATCTGTTTAAAACAGTGGGGAAAATAGCTTTTTTTGCAACATGGCCCTGGTTGATCTCTTGTACTCTGTTGCCACTTGCTGGCCGTTTTTGTAATTACTATCATTGCTTTAAGCTTCTTTTCATTTCGGAGGCTTCATCAAAGCCTTCTGTGTGCTCTAGCATACATTTTTTTATATTAAAAAAACATATACATTTGTTTTTGGAGCGCATGGTAGTATTTAAAATAGAGTATTTATAAGTTTTTTGGGGTGCAAATCAGAGCATTCACATCAACAACAAACAATTATAAAATAGCAATGTGCAAATGAATTTATTGCCCGGCGATGTCACTAACTAAACCAATACAAATAATTGTTTTTATAAAATAAAAAGAGCGAGCAGTATGTAGCTCTATGTAACAGAGTAAAATTAGCATTTGAGCACAAAAAAAATTTGCATTTTTTTTTTTTTTACCGATGGACAATGTGTCACATCATGCTCTTGATTTATTCCCCCCCCCTCCCCCAATTCATTGCCGTTTTGATATAGCTGACACTTGCAGCATATAGTTATTTTTTTCTCTTTCTTTTTTTATTTTATTTTATTTTTTTATCCCCGAGAAGGTTATGTGAAGGTTTGAGCTGACAGCTGAGACGTTGGCGCTCCTGAGAAAAAAGGATAAAGATCAGATAAAGATACTGTTCTCCACCCGGGAGGCTTTTTGAAGGCGGAGGGGATTTAAGCGTGGTGGCAGGTGAGAATGTTCAAACCTATTAATAAATACCTGCTTGTGGCAGAAATGGTCAGCTATGGACGTTTAATTTTAATGACCAAGCGCGGAGACCTCGGCGTCGGGAGAAGGTGTTCAAGTCGATGCTCCCAGACGAGCTGGTAAAAATAGAGCTGAGGGCTTCTTCTTGCCTTGAATAACTGGCCGCTATTGATATTCACAAGCTGTCTGAATGGAGGCGTAATTGTGCAAAAGCTGCAATTTTCAGTCTTGTACTGGTCCAAATAAGTACTGGACGCTTCATTAGGGACACCCGTATGAAAACCTCCGTCTTTATGATGCTGACGATGCTCAATATTGGATTGGAGCGTTAGGTTTTAAACCAATATTTTATTAGTGCCCGCACTAGTCTAAACACAATATTCTGATGATTAAATTGCCACTCTGCATTAAATATAAAAAAATAATAATTAATTATCGTAATTAATTAACTTCAGTAGTTAACTCTCGATTAATCGCAAATTGTATATCTGTTTTAAAGTTTTCAAACTCTTGTTAACATAAAAGTAGTGCTGTTAAAGCATTAACTAATTAATTAATCAATCACAAAAAAATATCGCATTAATCATGCTTTAATTCAGATTAATCGTAATGTTAATTTTGACCACAAATTATCCTCTATCTCGTTGAAGGTAGGACAGGTTGCGTTTTAATAAATGTTTGTGTATGACATTCAGAATATTTGTTCATGTCAAACTATCGGGATCATTTTTTCCCCCATTTTAAATTATGCAAGTAATTAACTGATTAAAAAAAAGAGTTGGATGAGCGAGTGCAGTGGATAAATTTTTTTTGAAGATGTCTTCATAACATTAAATGTCGAAAATAATTATCACATAACAGGTGCTCTTTAAATTTGGCGGGAATTATTATTATTTTTAATTAAGCCATTAATTGTTATTAATCAAAATTCTAAAATGTGATTCAACCTATTTTAAAACGTAATTGTATGACAGCTCTCTACACAACAGGGATTTTTTTTAACTCATATAAATATGGCTGCATCTTTTAGTCATTGATACAGTAATTTCATAATTCATAAAAATTGAGCTAAAATTAAAAAGATGTACTGTATTGGGGGAAAAAACGATTGTGATATTGATTTGTGTTGGTCATTTTTCTGCCACTAGATGGCATAATTGCATATGTGAGTCCTTGATGACAGCTCAGTGCATTTTTCTTTTCCGATTTAAGAAATATCTCATCTTTAACACTTTAACAAGTAACTTGTGAAGTTCTGCACATTTTTTAAATGGTAAAATACAACTTGAGCCCAGTCTCCACAAATATATACTTTATTACAAAATTTATTACGGCTAAATTTGGACATGGACGAGTCTGCTGCGTGCTGACTGGAATTCCCCCTAGTGCAGGCTTTCCAAGTAAGGGGCGGGTCATTAATCGCATAAAAAAAAAAAAAAGGAACTTGAAAATAACTCAAAATTAGCGCACTAATTTGGACACCCCTAATATATATAAATAAATAAATATAAAATACTGTATAACACCATATGGCACGGCACAGTTTCACCTGATCACATAATAAACGATGACATCTTGACCCATCTGCCCCAGCAATCCCTGACCTGTGGACCTCTGTAATCCTCGCAAGTCTTTTTATATTACCTCCCTGATGTAATTATCTTTACCCCCCCCCCCCCCCCACCCACTTTCTGCACCCTCCTCAAAGAATAGACATTGCACAGAAAAGGTCATCGCAAATGATGTGATTTGACAGCAGTGGAAAAAAGCTAAAGCTGGTTTAAAAAAAAAAAAAAAAAAAAACTCATGTAGCGGAAGAAGTGTTAACTAGACATGCAGATCGCCGCATGGTCTGCTCTATACAGTACGGATCTTGCGATTGGCTGACGCCAGATCCATTTCAGCGCAAAGTCAGCTGCGATAGGCTCGGGCACAGCTGTGACCCCGATGAGGTCAAGCGATACGGATGATTTATTTGGTTGATTTTTTGTGACAAAGTACAAGGACAGTCAGGGAATCTTCATCTTAACAGCAAACACTGTGGAAACACGTTCGAATGAAGTCATGTGTCTAAACGTTTCCCTCGTCATGCATGGCGCCTTATCCAGAACCCAAAGGCCCGTCTGGGGTATTTTGTTGAAAATGTGAAGCTAATTTCAGACACAAAAAAAGCCTATGAAAGAGCTTTTTGTTTTCCTTTTTTTCTTTCTTTTTTTTCTCCCTAGTGAAGCTGCGTTGCCTCGCGGGCGAGCGTAGAGGTTGAAGTTGAGGGAAAGGTCAGCGTTGTTGGCTCTTGTAGGACACGAGACAAATGAAAAGGCCGTGAGCGTTTGGCCTTTTTGTTGAGGAGTCGTCGTTTTGAAAGGAGGGCGGCTGAAGTGCGGGGCGCCAATCAATTTGTAACACCTGAGTATCAAAATATGAGCAACAACCACACTTCTTCGACACAGCATAACTATGATATCAACAGGATACCTTGTGATACTATAGGAAGCGCGATAAAAATGAATTGATATCTGCTGTATGGTTTCACGATACAGTACCAACTTAAGTGCATCGTTATATCCGTTAAAATGTGATACTGAAGGAATATGTATTTTATTATTATTGATATTGTATATAGTATCTTCATGTTGTGATGTGTCATTGGTGGTATTGGGATATTGATTTTACGACGTGTTGTAGACAGCATCACGACACTTTAATATTGATATTGGAATGCATCATGATGCTAAAGTAATATCTTTGATGGTGTGGTCTATTGATATTGTGATATCAACAGTTTATCATCTGGGATAGCACAAGAAAATCACATGAGACAAATGAACTGATATCTATGATATCACAATGCTGCTGATACATCTAAATACTTCTGGTATCTCATCTATGATACATCATTCTAGTTATCATATCCACATGATCCCGGCAGAATATGTATTGGGATATAATTGATAAAAGTTAATTGATATCTGCTGTGTGGTATCACAATACAAAACAATACCATCTTAGTGCATCATTGTATCCATTAAAATGTGATCCTGGAGGAATATATATTTTGGTATTATTGATATTGTGATATCATTGATTATGTATATAGTATCTTGATATTGTTATGTATCATTGGTGGTATTGGGATTGTCTGATATTGATTTCATGATGTGTTGTAGACAGCACCACAATACTTTAATATTGCTATTCGAATGTATCATGATGGTTTAGTAATATCTTTGATAGTGTGGTCTATTGATATTGCGATGTTTCATGATATTGTGATATCAACAGTTCATCATCTGTGATACCATAAAAAATCACTTGAGACAAATGAACTGATTTCGACGATATCACAATGCTGTTCTAAATACCTCTGGTCATTCTAGTTATCATATCAACATGATCCCGGCACAATATGTATTGGGATATCATTGATATTGTGACTCATCATGATTTTGTTTGTATTGGTAATTATCAAATCCGTATTGTAATATTGAGATCCATCGCCGACGGTACAGTATTGTGATACTCTGTTATTGATGTATTGTGATATTTTGATCATGTGATTATCAAAGGTGGTATCATGACATGGTTATATCATTGATATTGCATTGTGTTACTGTGATATCATTGATATCACATTCGATCATAGCTTGTATTGTGATTGTCTCATCGATATTGTGTCATTGATTGGCTGTGACATCGTTATTATTGGCAAAATATCACTATAGCGTTTCGCGAGTTGCTTTGCAGCTGTGTGGAATTCTGCCTGCAAACAAGCAACTTTAAAAAAAAAAAAAATCTCCTTGGTGGAGGTAGTGATCGCTCGCAACAGTCGCTCATTCACTCGCAGCAGCATCATCAACAATGGGGCTGACATCAATCAAGCGTGATTGGCGGCATGGGAGAGCGTTGATGAGCATGTGGACCTTCCTGATGAAACTGTGTTGATACTTGCGGAAAACCTTGCTGCTTCCTCACACTGATGACTCACTCGTGACTCCACTATAGGAAAGTATACATCAGAGGAAAGTGGAGTGAAAGAAAGCGGCAAGAAGTAGCTGCAGATTGTCAAGCTTCGTTGACAAAACATCAAACAGATTGGCTCGAGTCCAACGATTTTTGCTTCCTTACGGTTGTCAGTACGACTGTCGAGCCTCATTATGCAAATGACAGCAGCTGCAGGTGGGCCGCTTATCTGAGAACAGCAATCCACTTGTTGGATTTGCAT
The DNA here is from genome assembly GCF_054856555.1 of Leptonotus elevatus. NCBI lineage: Eukaryota > Metazoa > Chordata > Actinopteri > Syngnathiformes > Syngnathidae > Leptonotus > Leptonotus elevatus. The sequence continues at coordinate 11,925,221 of NC_141259.1, read as the reverse complement.
GTGGGAAAATGCTCGGCAGATGCTCGGCAGATGCTCGTCAGATGCTCGTCAGCACTCAAGACTCTTGTTCACGTAACTTAAATTTAAATGACTTACTTCACCAGGATCTACCCTGGCCAACGAGAGAACCAAGGATAATGTTTTTGTCGCATTTTAAGTCCACCTGCTTCATGTGTACTAGCTTGTTGTAGCTCCTTCTTCGCTAATGCTAAGCTTGCTAATGCTACACTTGTAGCTCCTTCTTCGCTAATGCTAAGCTTGCTAATGCTACACTTGTAGCTCCTTCTTCGCTAATGCTAAGCTTGCTAATGTTACGCTAGTAGCTTCGTCCTCGATAATGCTAAGCTAGTTCATCTAAACCAGGGTTCTGCAACCTGCGGAGCCACATGAGGCTCATTAGTCCCTCTTCTGTGACTCCTTGTGGATTTGTAACAAAAAGTCAAAATTAATATTTCATTGCATATTTATAATTATTTATTTTTCCGATAAAGTGTTTATATATTGCCTAAAAATGTCCAAAACATGATTATAAAATATGCAAAAAGGAAGAATGCAAAGCAGAAAATTACCATAAAAATGTTTATGAAATTGCAAAACATTCAAAAAGTCGAAATCCTGAAAATTACTATCAAATGTCCTTAAAATTGCCAAAAAGGCAATGAAAAAAGTTTTTTTTTTTTTAATGACCATAATATGTCCAAAAATTAAGAAGAGAGGCAGAAAATTGCCCAAAATATAATTTGACAGAAAGGCAAAAAAAGTCTACAAATGTATGAAAAAATTACACACAAAAATAAAAAAAATGGAAGGTGAAAGGTAGAAGAAAATAAATCTTAACAGTATTGGATGTTGCATATTAGTATTTGTGATGATATAGACATCACTGTCAGTATATTGGATTGGAATTGGATTTGCTCCTATACCCTTGTCTCCCGAAGCCAGAAAGTAATCCAATTCCAACATCTCTGTATGTCATCCACGGGGGATATTTTGATATTTATTATGAATGATGGAGTCAAACCTCGTTGTCAGCGCAGTGGTGTTTTGGCCTTGGTGATGAAAAGGCTGCCGAGAAGCAACGGCGGCAACAGCAGCAGCAGCACACAAAGAACATACAAAGCCCGCCTCCGCAACCCTCCCGTGACTCCCACTTGAGACACGAGGCCAGCGAGACGGCGGCGCCGGCGCCGTCAGAGGCCGAGACGCTGCGGCATAGCATGGGTCGCGAGTATACCCACAGCCGATAAGCGCCGCCGCAGTGACACGCTTGAGTTTACCGACACAAATCGTGTGCGTGTAATTTTTTTTTCTTCTTTGTTTTGCTTTTTCGGGTTAACAAAAGGTTTAGTTGTTGATCAAAGTTCGTTTTTGATGAATCCTCCACGGCTATGATTAGCAGCCCTGGAGCCTTTTTATCAGTCATAAAGTATTGTAGTTGCAAGTAACATTTTATATTTTTTCTGTCATTTAATTTGTATTTCGAAAGATTTAAAGAGTCGACTTCATTCTTATGATAATTATAGCACGAATATATTACTGTAGTAGTTATACTATACTACAGTATGATTATTATTGCTCCGGGCTATCGAGTGTCACTTTTGACAAGCAATTAGTTGCACCGCCTGTTCATCCAGAGGGGGTCGAACTTCGACAACCTCATCTTGTACTACAATGGCCCCCCGATAGAGTGAAGACCTCTGCCAGGGCTAATTTTTGCTAAATGTCGATAGACTTGTGTATGCCTGTCATGTAGGTTGGATTTATTATTCACTGAGGAGATACAGTATGTACAATATCTGACCTGTTTCACAGGAACCACATTTTTGTGTGTGCAAAATATTAGATAAAAAGTCACTATATCATGATATCTTATGTGATATAACAATGTATCTATGATATCGGGATACCATCTGTATGTATCTGATATCACAATACCATTGATACATCATGATATATCATCACAATAATCACAATAACCAATCACTACTTGTATCACGTTCCAATTAGTGCTGTCAAAGTTAAAGCGTTAATTGATTAATTAATTACAAAAAAAATTATCGCATTAATCATGAATTAACGCAGATTATTAATTTTGACCATGGATTAGCCTTTAGCGTGACAGCGGATGGCTACGTTTAAAGTAGCACAGGTTGTGTTTGAGCAATAAACATAATTTCAAGCATTTAATGAATGTTTGCGTATCGTATTTAAAATATTTGTTCATGTCAAAATATTGGGGTAATTTTTTCCCCCCATTTTAAATTATGCAAAAATGTTGAAGACGTCCTCATAACATTTTAAATGTCAAAAGAATTAACACATAAAATTTGGCGGGAATTTTTTTGGGGATAAAAAAGCCTTTTTATTAAGCGATTAATCGTGATTAATCAGAATTCTAAAATGTGATTAATCTGATTAACAAATTTAATCGTTTGACAGCTCTAGTTCCAATACAATTTATGATACATCACAATATATCAAATATCACGATACCATCTGTGATATGTCCATGTATCCATGTTATCGCAGAAATAAGATTCATATCAGAATATTGATTGCCATGATATCACGTTATGTTATATTGCACTATCATGATATCATCCACGATATTGCACACACACAAAAATTAAGAAATTGACATTTGTAAACCAGTGGAACGTCGCCTTGGCAACACCAAACCCATCTCGCCTCAAGATTTATTTAAAAAAAGAAGCCGAACACGACAGCAGCTGCATTTTTGACTGACAGCGTTGTCAGTGAGTAAATCAGCCCCTTTTTTGAACTCTTATTCAACAAAAGCTGCAAAAGTTCGCTTTGAAAAATTATTATTATTTTTTTAAAATCTAGCGCAACCAGTGCCGCTGAAGTTAACTTATCAAAAAACAAACACAAGGTCACTGATAATGCTTGTGTGTGTGTGTGTGTCTTGGGAAATGAGCTATTTTTACAGCGGGGGGGCGACTGTTGTGAATGCTGATTGGATGTTTCATGTCTGTGACTGCACTTCAGCCATGACGGTGATGATGAAGACGCAGCCAGCTGGGGCGGGCTGAGGTCATACGCCGCAGGGGCCAAAAGAACAGCTGGGTGACATGGGACTGAGACTCTGCCTGTAGCTTTTTTTTTTTCTTCTTGTCTGATCTACTTGCTAAATATCAGGCTCGACAATCGTAAATGTTAAATCTGTTTAAGGCCGCGCAAACCCCAATTAGGTGTTATTTATTGACAGCGCCGAAATCCCGGAACGTGTACTTTTCCCCGAGATTAAATTGTGAACGTCATCGAAATCCATGAAATGAATCTCCAAGAAATATCGCAGCTTAAACACTTTAATAGCAGACTCACAGCACCACTTTGGTCAACTCCAAATATTCTTGGCTCAGTATTTCTATTTGACAGTGTTCTGAAAGTTATTATTATTATTTTTTTTTAAATATATTCATTTTTTTCTTTTTCTTTATTTTTAATTTTTATTTTTTTTATTTTATTTCTAAAGAGCTCAGTATTGTTCATTCGGTAATGTCATCATCATTGCTTTTTTTTTAAATTATATATTTATATATATATATATATATATATATATAAAATTTGTATGTGGGTGCGTGCGTGTGTGTATTTGTTAGCGCACCAATAATTAAAATATATTCTTAATCCACATAGCGTAGTCATCCAAACTGTCCCGGGGCTCTTGACCTTTTACAGCCGATGGGAGAATACCCGAAATGCCAAATTTGACAGGAATTGCCAAAATTTTAGGGTTGCAACATATTTTCAAGGAAATCCAAAACCTGTAGCTAGCGAGTAACACTTGATCGTGTGTTATGGCACATTATTAGCATTCCAGTTGGTTAGCATTACTTCACAGATGTCGGCTCTGGATAAAGGTGCGGCTGAAGAATAGTGGTTAAAAATGTTCACCCCGTGTCTTCTAGTTAAAAGGACAGTGTGTATTATTTAGCACCATCTAGTGGTGAACTAAAAAAAACACTATTTCAAAAACATGTACACCATTTCTGCTACGGATACCCGAAGGAGAAGAATTTCGTCAACGTGTCGGACAGCTCGTGTCGGACCCAATGGGTCGATCGCCGCTTACCTTTCACAGCTGGTCGTTACTGAGTGAGTCGGGGTTTCCGTAACTTGCTTCTTTCCGCTTTGCTTTCTCTCGTTAGCCACTCCTGTTAGCCACTCCAGCGAGTTCTTGCTAGCCACTCACGCTAGCTCCTGCTCGCTCACTCCAAATAATAATTGGTAGTAATTGGTGGTAGACTTGTGAAGTGTGGTCGGTCTCTCTCTCTCATATTAGTTGGCCGCTCCCTGGCACTAAATTCTACACAGTGTTAACTTTAATACAGTCATTGTTTTTCTTTTTAAAGAGAATACGATTTGTGTTGACCTAAACCAGGAAGTAGCCTGCTAGCTCGGTACATATTTTACATCTCACAGCACTTTCTCAGGTGTAAATCTCAAACTTGCTTAGATAAACACAAAGTATTATTATTATATATATTTTTGGGCGTGGATACACAGTTTAATTGTTCCTCTGCTATTAAGAAATACATTTTAGTATAGTATATATATATATATATATTTTTTTTTTTGTGCTGTTCAGCCTCAACAGACTATTTAGGAAATGATAATCATCCCATCTTCGTAAAAAAACGTTCAGAGGCAGTCATTTATGTTCGATGTGTGAGATGCTTATCTGCGCGCATATTGATCGATTAGAAACTAATAGCTATCTACTGCTCTATTAAGATGGGAGCCGCAGATAAATCATGTGCTGAATGTAAACGCTAACGCCGCTAATAAAACGCTATCGTCTTTATTAACCCCGTAGGCTTTTCTCATCAAGCCAGAGATAAAGCCTCCATTTGCATTTTGTGTCAAATTTAAGATAACATTTCATTCAGATCAACAAATGCCGTGACCAGGGACAATTGTTAGCATTGACCGGCAAGACTGAGAAGGTCTCCAAAGTGTCTTTGCTGGAAGATTGGCTGGCCGCGAGGGATTGTGTGAGACAAAGAAAGTCATCAAGTTGTGACATCCTGCTGTGATTCAATTATCAGGTTTGCGGCGGACTAACGAGAAGAGAGAAGAGAGGGATTAAGAAGAAGGAAAGTTTGGCCAAAGAAAAGCAGGAGATTGGATTTGAAGGCCAACTCGTGTTACATCTCAATGATAAAGGTCAGGCTTCCCCAATCGTGGTCCTCGAGGGCCGGAGTCCTGCAGGGTTTAGATGTCTCCGACCTGATGTTATGCTGAGGTTCAGTGTGAGTGCAAATATCACCATGAGGCTTCTCCTTTTGTCACTTTTTTTGTCTCTTGTGTGCTGCCATCACAGGCCAGCTGCCAACATGGCGCCCAGGTCTCGCTGTAATTGCAGTCGAGATTGACAGGCTAAGGGAGGGGGGGGGGGGGGGGGGGGAGAAGGCGGTTCCGCGGTTAGCATAGGTATAGTCCGCACAGTGATAAAGGATGTGTGACCGTGCATGCGCGGCATTACTTATGCGCTGCGGCTACATAATTGAATGCAAAGGGGCCTCTATTTAAGGCTTATCTTCGACTAAGTGCCTTTTCCAATATGCGCTCCGCTCATCTGTTTAATTTCCTCGGTGTAATTTGGGGCGACTCTCGCGGGGGGGGGCTACAGTGCGGTAATGATGGCGTACGCCTCCTGCACTTGTTGCAACTCAAGATTTCAGAAGTGGCTGAATTACTGCATACAGTCAGTGGCTATTAAAAGTCTACACACCCCTGTTTAAATCCCTTTAGCACAGACGTATCTAGAATATGGGAGATTGTTGTCACATTGTTGTACTTGCCAGAAATTCCTTCAGCTCCTTTAATTTAGTTGCTGGCCTGCCAGTGTTCTTTTCATCATTTTTGGCAGGAACTCCAGCATTTGGTAATGTCACGCTAATGTTTTTTTTCCCCACTTGATGATGACTGTCTTCACCGTCTTCCATATTATGTTAATTGCCTTGGAAATTATTTTGTACCCTTTCAACAACAAGATCCCTCTGTTGCGGGCGCTTCTGCGGACCATGGCTTGTGACTGTAAGAAAAGCCTACTAGAACATCTGAACTTTATTTAGGGTTTATCGGTGGCACTTAAAATGGTGGTAGGTGCGTTGTGACTCCCACTTAACACGGTTTATTCTGAACAAAGCCACGTCCCTAGTTCTGAGAGGGTGTGCACAGTTATGCAACCACATTATTTCAGTTTATTACTTCCCCTTTCGAAAGGTCTTTTAAATTGAGGCGTACAGATTTATAGGTCACCCTGATAGTAGAATTTTTTTTGAAATGATTTATCTTGGTGTCATTTTTTGTTTCAACATGGGTGTGTAGACTTATTATTTTTATATTTTTTTATCCGCTGTACCGGCAAGATATAACTTCCCCGCTCATTATCTAGCAGAGTGCGCTCCATCCGTCCCCTTTCTGATCTCTTCATCTTTTCCTTGGACTCATTTCCCAAACGACTCCCTCAACCCACATATAAATTATAATCCCGGAATATAATTATTCCCACTAATGGACACCTCAAATGCATCCCGAGTGGCCGCTAATGAATGGAAGTCACGGAGCAGTCTGCTTCTCTTGAGGCTTCCACGCGTTTGGTTTGGGGCGCCTGTGGCGAGTAGTTGGGGGTGTATATATATGTGTGTGTGTGTGGAGTAGGTGTGGGTAGGTGCGTTGCTTGTGCGCAGCAGCTCAAGGAAATTTGCATTCCATCAGAGGTGAAGCTCCCAAATATTTTCATTTATGACAATATATTTCGTCTCTTCTAAATGCATAGTATTTGTTTACAATCAGATTTGTTGTCATTTTAATGTAATGCATTTCATTTTATATTTTAATTCATGCATTTTATTTCAATACAGTTTGTATTTAATTTTATTATTATTTGCAACATTTTAATACCTGCCATTAAAAAAAATATATATATATATATTTATTTTCATCCAAGCATCCATCTATCAATTTTCTTACCATTCTTTAAAAATACATTATGTTGCGTGCATTTTTATTTTCATCGTATTGGTTACGTGTGACCTGGTAAATACATTTTTATTTTACAATTGTAATACATGTAGTTATTTATTTTGATCCAGATTTTTTTTAAGCGCATTTCTTTGTGTTATTTTCTACAATATTTTAATATAGTTTAAAATATATGTATTTTCAAGCATTTGTAATACATAAAAAAAAAAAAAACTTTAGAGTGAGTTCTTCGTACCATTTTTCATAATCTTCAAAGATTGACAGTGTACTCTAATCATATACAAACACACACACGCGTAATTTTTTAAAAAGCCAGTGTTTTATACAATGTAGGTTTTTATCATTTATATCAAGACAACCTCCGCCCTATCGTCCCCACCCTTTGCACACCGCTGCGGTAAGTGCAGAACATTAGCTTCAGCATCCGTCTCATCCGTTTGACTTGCTTATATATTATTTCACACATAAAACACAAATATGAAAACTGACATTGTACATGTTTAGGAGTGTATCTAATTATTGGAACAGCTTTTGCGCGTGCGTTGAATGCGCCACATGCCGCACGTACACTTTGATGTCTGCCACGTCTAAAGGGTTATAAATCACCTTGGGGGCCAAACCGTGCATTAATTACATTCTAACGGTGTTAACTTGTCACTGGGGGAAGCGTAGGACACACGCAAATGCAGGATTTTATTGATTTCACTTGAAAGCCATTTTAATGTTCCGTCTACAGAAAGACATCACGATGAGTGTTTAACAATTGTGGCGCCTCAGGCGAGCTATTTTCAGTTTTTTTTTTTTTATAATGTACTAGCAACAGGGTGGGTTTTTTTCCTCTTTTTCTTTTTTTTTTCTCTCTCACTATACTCTATTCAGTCTTTCAACAATTTTTGGGCATTTTTTATTTTTATTTTTTGTAATGCCCACTCGAATCCTAACACCAAATCCGGAGTGGTATTCAGCCTAATGATTCCTCTTCCATGCGATTCCGATAAGTATCAAAATGGCTGGAAAGCCCTCCGAGTGTGATGTGCTGCAGCGTGACAGCCGTCAAATGGGACATGAAGTTGCCTAGCTTGTCAGCTCTTATAAGCACACCTCATTTCACCTGCCCCTTAACAGTACGTCGCCGCCTTTTCACATTTTTTGTTTTTTAAATTCCGCCTGCCTTAACTTTCCATCAAAGCCAGCAGGGTGCACCTCCGGGAATAAATGAGCGCATTGATATTGCCACAGGAAGAAACTCTTGTTTTTAATGACCTTCTAACCTTTTTCTTTCGCGAATGTTGTTAATCTGGCATTTACTGAGAGGGGAACAGCAACATTATCACTGTTTACGTGTGTGTGTGTGTGTGTGGGGGGGGGGGGGGGGTGTGAGAGAGAGAGAGAGAGAGCCTTGCGGCTATTTTAATATGGCGGAGATGAAAAGTGCAACTTGAGAGTGACTCCAGGCCTGGCTTAATATATCCCCCCCCCCCCCCCTCCCATTCGCACCGGGGACGTTTTTTGAGACCCAAGCTCAATAAATGAAGAATTGTGACGCAAGCATTGAACAAATGTTCATTATTATGTATTACCAGCATTTGTGGATTGAATGTTTACCGCCCCTGTGAGATAAAAATTGATTAGTTTTTTCACCCTTATTCTCAGGGCAAACCGTCCAATCCATATTCATGAATTTTACAAGTGCATTTATCCTGGTTAGAATTTATACTTGGCAACAAACTGGCCTGATTGCGCACCACTGGAAGGTTTTGAAAATTCACTGTCCGAAGCCAGAATGGGTTGGAAACATGAAATTTGGCGGGCATGTCTATCATGAGTAGACCCACAAAAAAAAGTCCAAAGAAGCCATACCCGGAAAGGCACAGGAAGTCTGTTACACTTGGTGAACGCAAAAATTGGCTTGGTAGCGCACCTGGAATATTTATATATATTTTTTTTAAATCAGCCCCCAAAGCTTGTGTCACTTAGCAACATGACATTTGTTGGCCATATCTACCATGAGTAGACCCACAAAAAAAGTCCAATGAACCCAAACCCGTAAAGTCTCACATTCTGCTTTGAAGTGGATATTTTCAGCCATTTCCAAGGGTTCTTCATAGAAATGACTCGTTAACATAAAAAAAAAAAACAATCAGCCGTGGTATTTTGATAAAAAATATCAAGAAGTCTATCCATGTTAGTATTTTGGCTAGTTTGTCTTATCCACACCAAATAATCACAATACTTTACATATAGAGAATTATTCTTTTCTTTCTTTTTTTTAGTTTCGATTATTATATGTTGGGCTTTGAACAACATCTATAAGTTTGATCTGGAAAATGGAGTGTACGCTATATAGCGCTTTACTCGCCAAAACGATCATGGTGCAAGTCCACGCAGTCTTGGGAATGAATAAATTGACTGTATGAATACAGCTGCACTTCATCCATATTCAAATTCAATTAAAGGAGTGAGGGGGGAGTGGGGGGTGGTTGGGGAAAAGGCAGTGCTCATCACCATGGCGCTGGGTTCATACTGTACGCCCTGATTACATCCTCTTAAATATGCACTTAGTTATTAAATATTGATTTCACGCACTTTCCAAGTGGGGAAACAGAAAATAATGTGCTGGGTGAACATTGCTACTTTCGTCAGTGATAATGAAGTGTGTCGAGATTCAGCATACATTGCAAAGGATAAAAAAAAATATATAAAATAAAAAAATCTTGCATCATGAGTCGTCTCGTGTTTTTGGCATTCTAAAGAATGAAGAAGTTGAGTTATTCTCATTCTAGCTCCTTAACTCATTCAGTGCTAGACATTTTCAAACCTTCTTTTAGCTTAACACTTGAAAAATAAAAATACATATAAATAAGTACCTTGGGCTGAATGTCCGACCTGAGTTCTAACCTCATTTTTATCTCAGCCAACGGGAAAAATATGCTAAAGTCTCCACATTGGGTCTTCTGTAAACCAGGAAGTAGCCTGATAGCTAACAAACTCATCCAAATACAGAACCCCATGACTTTTTTTTTTTAGGTGAAATGTATTGTTTTCTTTTTTATACCTTGCGTTGAAATGGGACCATACACCAACCCGCACCAGAGGCCAAAATGGTACGGTCCTTTCACCTTGAGTTTGTTAGCGAGAATGCTAAAAGGAAGTGCTCCCCTGTGCCTCAGAATCAAAATGGTACGGTCCTATCACTTTGTGCCCTCTGAACCAGGAAGTAGGCTGTAACTAACAACTAAAACACACAACCCCTATGATTATTTTTTGGGAGTCATTTATTTTCTCATTTTTTGCTCTTTGAGTCAAGATGGAACCATCCACCCTAGCCCCGCTTGCTCAAGGATTCAAAATGGCATCACCCTTTGTATTCACTGTCAACCAGGAAGTAGCCTGCTGGCTAACAAACTCTTCAAAATACAGAAGGGAGGTAGGACCCTTTTTTCCTCTTGTGTCCTTTCTAAGCCACTCATTTGTACACATCTATGTGACAGTTCAACCCTGGTGGAGATCTGTACCATCCTGTGTTTAGAGAGAGAGGAAAAAAAAATCCAATTTCCCATAGTTATATCCTCCTCTGCAGTTGGTTCTCCCCACATCATCATTAGCGTGTGAACACATCACAGCATGTGTATGGAATGACGTCTTTATTTACAACACACAATAGAGCCTGTAGTTGATTTTTTGGCAGATGGCCGCCAACAAAGACAATAAACGGCACTTTGTAAAAAAAAAAATTAAAAATAAAATAACTCCTCCAATTTTGATATTCCAATGACTTTGCACATCTGCATGCACTGTAGGGCAAGAGTGTGTTTGTATGACATGAGTTAGTCCACACAGTGCAAAAAGGGGAAACACAATGTTGGCACAAAGACGTCCACAAAAACCTGATCCATGCCACAGCCCTTTTTCCAAAAACAGAGTACAAAAAAATCCGACGTGTGTCCGCGCTGAGCAAGGAAAAAGTGACTTTTGCAGTTATCTTCTCGATTTTCTTCCTCAGCAGCTGAGGATCTTGATGAAGGCCCTGCGGAACTCCACGTTGAAAGTGGTGTATATGATGGGGTTGAGGGCGCTGTTGACGTAGCCCAGCCAGGTGAAGGCGCTGTAGAGGCCCGGTGGGACCGCGCACGTCCTGCAGTGCGTGTTTAGGATGTGCGTGACGAAGAAGGGCAGCCAGCAAATGAGGAACACCCCTGAAAAAGGTACCAGAAAAGGAAGTTCAACTTTTTGTACAATATCCTACTAAATTGTTGGTGCAGCGACATGTGAGCGTCTCCTCACCAAGTACGATGGCCAGCATCTGCGTGGCCTTCTTCTCGCGGGCGTGCATGCTCCTGAATCTGGGATTGTTGATGTTGACCCGCCGGAGCGTGGTGTGCGTGCGTCCGTTGGAAACATCCTTCACCTCGCAGCCCGCGCCCGTCGACAGCGCCGCTTGCCGGTTGTTCTTTGCCGCACTGCTCCCGGACCCCAGCGCCACGTCGTCGTGCTCCGCGTCCAACTCGGTGCGGCCGCAAGAGGCGTGGCTTATGCTGCAGTAGTTCTGCGTGTCCACGGGGGGCAGTGCTGAGTTTTCCACCGGTCCCGTTTTGGGCAGTTTGCGCCACAGACATCCCGACAGCAGGTCGGATTTGGACGGGCCCGAGGGCTCCACGCACTGCTGCCGGGTTCAAAACAACATCATAAACATGGAGAAATCGCTTGCTTTTTTTTTATAAATCGGTTACAGAGGGTACAATCGTAACATGATGGTTTTATTTTGCAGGTGCACACTAATGAAACACATTCGGAATATTATGAGATAATGTCCTCAATTTTAAGCAAATAAAGTCATATTTTTACTAAAGACAAAATGTCATAATATCATAATACTTTACCATAAAAAAGTCAGAATATTACAAGCAAAAATAAACATTTTAGGAGAATAAAGTCATGATTTTTTTTCAGAAAAAAAGTAATACTTTTACCATTAAAAAAAAAAAATCATACGAAAAATAAAGTACTATAAAAATGTCTAAATATTACAAGTAAAAGTCCTAATTTCAACGGAAGGAATGCATAGTTTTAACAGGGGGGGAAAAGTACAAAGAAACTAAATTATTTTAATATGGGGAAAAATGAGGGAAAGTCCTAATTTTAAGAGAATAAAGTGTGGACATTACCAGGAAAAAAAACTAATTTAAAAAAACTCGTAAAAAGTTTGAATGTTATGAGAAAATGTTCTCACTTAAAAAGAACACTGTCATAGTTATACCTGAAGAAAAAATGGTTTGTCATGAAAATTGCCATGTTTGACACTGAAATAACACTCACCACTTTGATCCTTATCGGTGACAGGTCGTGGTTGGTCTTAGCCGGATCGTCCTGCAGACACGTCTCCTGTCGGATCAGAGAGGCAAGTAGATCATTAATTCATACACCTTTACCTTGTCAAAACAAATCATTTGGACACTTTAAAGTAGGGCTGCAACTATCCAATATTTTTACAATGGATTATTCGACTGATTAATCAAGTAATCAGATAAAAATAGATTTCGCATAGACTTTAATAGCTTAGGCTTTGAGTGTGTGTACCTTTAAAAGGTGGGCCTTGGCTGGTGAGTGACATGGGTGTCAGTCAATGAGCGTAAGTCTGTAGTAAAATTAGCCCATGTGGACTTTGATCAAGCCCATTTTAAAAATAGTCTTGATCACAACCTTCACTGGAATGATGGCTGCAACTGGGACACGTTGTCGAATTTGAATGTTTATTCATAATTTAACTGGACCGTGGTAAACATTACGCAATGACTTGTTTTTATTTATTTTTCTCTTCAGCTATGCAATTTCCTTCGAATGACTTTTCCTCCCATTGAGGCCAAATAACTGTTTTCCCATTTTAATGATATCTTTTGTCAGTACTGCTTGTCGCTGTCCGTCAACGTGATTGCACGTTAAGTTTTGCATCGCCGAAGGTCACAATGTATGCGTGCGTGTGCGCGTGACGATATTGGATGTGAAAGGACGTGTCCAATTTAAAGGTGAATTTGATTCTTAATGCAATTGTTACTCATGCGGCACGGCGCTCAATACCACAATTCTGACAATTACATCCCCGTGTCAGCTTTAATAAAAATGCTTCTTTTTCATTATTTAGTCAATTTAAAGTCTTTAGCTCCCGTTCAGTAAAATATCAAAATGTAGCAGATTAATTTCAGGGCGCTAAAACTTGCTAGCGACAGTACAGAGGGTGTGGCATGTTTGGGAAGTGGACTTTTGGGGTTCCATCCCAAATTGAACAAAGTCGTTAATTAACTCTTTTACCGCCAAAAACATCAATTGACGTTAAGGACACACCCATTGTATACCGCCAACTATATATATTTTTTCTCAATGGGCAGTGCAACGTCTTGTGCAGCGCTGCTTCGTGAATGGGGTTGGAAAATCCCAAAACACCCACTAACTGTGGCCAGCAGATGGCAGCATTGTAACTCTTTCCAATGGGCTTCCGTGTATCAAATGACATGAAAACATGGCGGATCTTAGGAAATGGAACGTTTTCAAGGATGACGTGAATGATTCAAAGCGTTTGTCACATTAAATCTAATCACAGAGCGTCACTAAACAAAAAACATGAGTGTCAAATTCACTGTTGTGCAGAAAATGTATCTTGCTTGGTTTTTCCTATTTTTTTTCCTTTTTTGCTTCATGTCGCTCAAATGACCTATTTTCAAATGGTAATTACTAAAGAACGGAATAAGGTAGAAACATACTTTTTTTTTCCTAATGAAAGAATGGAATCCAATCTTTCATATGGCACCCGCGAGTTCAAACGCTCGAGATTGGGCTGCCACTTGTAGGAGTTGCTTTTTTGGATAACGTTTTGGCAGTAAAAGAGTTCATTAAAAAGCTTGCTCGTCATTTAGCAGTAGCGCGGAGGGAAATGTCAAGAAGAAGCTCTGACCACAGAGAGCGGCATGGAGCCGGGCTGCACTTTCCCGCTGGCCTGGCTGAAGGTGATCCTCTTCCTCCTCATTCGAAGGAAGACGTAGATGCGGATGTAGACCAACAGCGTGACCACGAAGGGCAGGTAGAAGGACACCACCGACGAGTACACCACAAAGTCGGGGTTGGAGATGGAGCACACCATGGGGTCGTCTGGAGAAACAAAAACGAGCAACTCAGAACGAGAGTGGGGGCTCATTTTGTCATTTTCAAGGAGAGTAGCTAAAAATGACCAAAAAAAAATGGAGTTAGCCCATTGTAGTTGTCAATGGCTCAATTTAGGCCCGGGCTTGGCTTCCACAACTTGCCCTGCTTGATATTCTCGCCACGCGCGCTCAACTCTACCCTGCGGCTCGCAGCTTATTACTGCGGGCGCGATTGCCTTCGACATCGTGCTAGCGGATTGCGCGTTCGCCAGCTCTCCTGTTAAATATGTGCCGTGTACTGTAGGTGGCAAAATCATTGGGAACGATTGCCTCCTCCTTGGATCAATAACACACAAAGATGATGATGACGGCGGCGGCAGCGGCGATGAAACGTCTTGGCCGTCCGAACGACAATTACACGAGCTGTCTTGAACGCCGCCAAATAGTAATAACGGGTTACACGCCGCAAGTGAGCCGTGGCTGATATTGCTGCGCCGACATGGGAGGAATACTTATGTATTCATCCTGTGGCATGTGCAAATGATCATAAACGATGCGGTTTGCGCCTTTACATTTGAAAAAAACTTGAGAATAAAATGGAGGTTATTGGTCCCAGTAGGTTGCGTTTACATTAGTGTGGGAATTTTCACTTCACGATTCATTCTTTTTGTCATGAGTAGATTCACTTCCTTCTTTCTGACGTTTTTATTATAAAAAATATAATTTATTTTTGTAACATTCTTTCTCTAGAACAAAATTTTAAAAAGATTTTGTTACAATATTACAACTTCTTCTAGCATAAATTTTTTTGAGTTCCTAACTATAATGCTATAAAAACTATTAATAAATGTGATAAAATGCATAGCAATAAAAAAAATCTAATAGTATTACAACTTTTTATTGAAAGTCCAAAAATATGCTTGTAGTATATATATTTAAAAAAATCTCATTATGACTTTTTCTTGGAAAAAAAAATATGACTCCATTCTCATAACTTTTAGAATTTTTGTGTGTGAAAAAAAAATGCAACTATTTTCTCAAATAGGACTCACATTTTTCTCATATGATGTCGTTTTCTTGAGAAAATTTAATTCAATTACATTTTCACTTTTTTTTCTAATAAAATTCTGGCTTTTCTTGAAAAGAAAAAAAAGTCATCCTTGTAATATCCCGATTTTCGTCTTATACTATTACAAACATTTTGTCGGGGAAAAAAATTAATAATAATATTCCCGTCCTGTGTATTTTTTTGCGCACAATATTCAATTTTTTTAAATACATTTTTGTTGTAGTTCTCTCCCAAAGAAAAAATCCAACTCTATTCTTGTAACATTCTTATTTGTCTCTCATAATATGTATTGTGAGCCCCCCCCCCCCCCCCCCCAAATTAAAACTTTGCATTGAGACTTTTTCACACAGTTCCGACTCTTTCCTGCCTTATGTTTGGCTACAAAGGCTGACTGATGAGTTAATTGGAAGCGTTTGTTTGCGGATGGCGATGATGAGCGCTGCACCCGGCATGAACCCTGGCGTGACCCCTCCATCATATTCCCGCCCATTGTTTGCCGCTGATTGAGGAATGGAGGAATGTCCACGATTCTTTACATTGTGCACACCGGCCACCGCTCTCCATTGCCGCGTGCGGCTCCGCGCGTGTGTTGTCATTGGATTGGAAATAACGACTGGCGATGCTACACCGCGTGGGCAAGTTCATTCGCAAGACAAATGAGGATGCAGTTCAGTCAGCCAGCCTGTTTGGCTTTGGACAAAACGGATAAAGACAATAATCAAAGGGGTTATTGAAGAGCGCAATGCTAAGCAATCTGTCAGAAGCAGCCTTGTTTATGTTTCGTTTCGAGCCGGAAAACATTACGTTGTGGAGCGTGGCCAACACAAAGATATTCCTACTTTTTATAATACTGACAGTAAACTCAAAATGACAAAAATAATGATGGAAATTGTAGAATGAAAAATTCCGAGATTCAAGTCGTACTATTTCAAAAGTCGAATTTGTAATTTTATGAGAATGAAATTCAAATATTATGAAAGTGCGAGTTGTGCTTTAACAAGTATACTTTTACAAACTGAGAGAAATACGTTTGAAATGTATCATAGCCATCATGCTACAAGTACAAAGTTGGAATTTTAAAAGTTGTGCTTTTATGAAACAAAATCTGCAAAAATGATGAGAAAAAAGATTTTTTTTACAAGAAAGATGAAATATTACTAGAAATAAATGGATATTGTTAAATGAAAAATCCTAATCTCGCAAATATTGAGTTTTACTATTACAAAAGTAGAAACTCTGCTTTCACACAAAAAAATAAGAAGCTGTGTTTTTAGTAAGTTAAATGAGCAAAATCCGAATACCTTTGCAAACTAAGAAACGAGCTGTAATTTTATAAGAGCCATCGTTTAATTTTTTAGGTTGTTATAAGTAGAAAGTCACAATTTACAAAAGCCAGAGTTAAGCTTTTACAAAAATGTCCCAAAATGTAAGAGATTTTTTAAAATACTTTATGAGAAAGTCATAATTTTACAAGAAAAAGTGAAAATATGAACAATTCCAAATTCCACAACAACAAAAAACCTCACAATTTTGTGAAAATAAAGTTTTACAAATGTAGAAATGTTACTTGTTTTTTTAGAAAAAAGTCATAGCAATACAAAAGTTGCAGTTTCGCTTGTGTAAAAAAACAACTAGCAAGTCACAATTGACAAAATTACAAACATAGTTGTACTTTTAACGATAATCATGTGCAAGCGAAATGAAAAAAAAAGAAGATGTGACTTTGAGGAGAAACAGTCAATATTACATAATTCATGTACTTTTCTCTTACTTTGATGAATGTTCGGTCTAAAGACTATTCTCATGTCGATTTATCTCGTAACTGTAATAACAATACTTCGTTCTTATTTTTATTTATTTTTTAATCCGGCTAGCACATCAGTGCTGTCGCCATGCTGTCGTTGGTGTCGTCGTGGTTGACGAGGATGAGCTAACCTGTGGTGTTGAAGCCAAACAGCAAGGGGCAGGACACGGCAAAGGCCAGCACCCACACGGTGGCGATCATCGCGAACACCCGCTTGCGAGAACGGTGCGTCGTGTTGTACAACATGGGCATCACCACCGCCATGTACCTGCACACACACACACACACACACACACACATACACACACAACTTTTAGGAGATGTTGAAAAACTGTGAGAACAAACATAAAAACTTTTTTTTTTAAAGCTTTTCAACAAGAAAGTGGTCATTTTTACAGGACAAAAAAACATTTTATATGGAAAAAGTTATTATTTCATGAGGAAAAACTCTGAATTTTATAATAAGGAAAAGTGTAATTAAAAAAAAATGGTCATAATTTTTCATGAAAAAGTTTCATTTGACTAGAAATTGAATCGGAATTTTACACAAAAGTTTCATTTACTTCTGATGTGGGTAATGTTATGAGGAACAAAAGGCTCATAATTTTATAGGGCAAAGTTGTAATTTTACAAGAAAAAATCTTAATGTAATTTTACCTCCCAAAATCATTTTTTTTTTTTAGAGGAAAAAAGTTATTTTATAGAAAAACTCATGTCAACAAGAAAAAAGTCGTAATTTTTACAACATTAAAACGATGATCTTTTGAGTTGAACAAGAAAAAAGTATTTTAAAAAAGTTTTTAAAAATCCTAATTTGAATAGAGAGCACTTTTAATTGGACAAAAATGTAAAATGTAAGATATTTTTTTTTTAATAAATTGAGGTTGGCAGTTTAAGAAACGAAAACATCATAGTTTTACCAGAATATAAATTATACTTTGCTTCCAAATTTTATTAGAAAGAAGGCATAATCTTAAAAAAGTGCCTTTTAAAAACTTACTTTTAACATTAAACAATTAAAATATTGCATTTATTTGCATTATAATAAAACATCTTTTTGTAACATTACTGTTTTTATTCATAATGAAAAAACTTAACATGCAATTTAGTTTGCTTTAAAAAAAAAAAAACTGACTTATTTATCATATTGACTCGTAATTCCTTTTTTATTCTAAGCACGATTATGATGCTGCACACTGTGGATAGGTCGCTCACTAATTCTCACAGTATCCCTGCATTCGAGCATTCCGGAAAATAACTCACCCACAAGAAAGCCACCGCTGTGAGAAATACGAAGACCGACCGCGGCGAAGGCAAACAATTTGCGGCGTTGATCAATCAACTTTTAACTAAAAGCTAAAAGAGGCGTTCTGGACAGGAAGTGTGCGTAATGAGCTTGTGTGGAAGGGGCGGCAATTAAAAGCCGACCCGGAGCCAACTCGGATGCCGCGTTCCCTCGTTTGGGGCCAGCTCGCTGCCATGATGGTTTATCTTCATCGGACTAATTACTCGGGCTCCTCTCAGGGGCCAAAGACAGGACAAACACACACACAATACAATACACACCCAGCTGTACTTTTTTAGCTGTGTGCCGTCTGCGGGAATACAAGCAGCAGGTCCGCTCGGTCGCGAGTCACCCGAGAACTGATCAAACAGCGCTTCCGCTTCTTCGTGAGGCAAATACGGCTCACCGAATATATAAATTTGACTCGTATGGAGCTTCACACTGTTCACCTTTGAGTCATCAAGGTGCTTTACGTACACGGATCCAAATCAGGTGTGGGGAAGCTTTTATTTCTTTCTTTTTTTACCCAAGCCCCCAATGACTAATAATAAATTGATTTTACGAGGAAAGAAAAAAACGTTGACATCATATGAGGGTAAAGTCGTAATATTTCTAATATTATGACTTGACTATGATTTTTTAAGGAGCTGTGCTCTTAACGAGAAAAAATTCACACACGATGGGAACAAAGTTGTACTATGTCGAAGTTGTACTTTTCTTTTACAAGCGATTTAGCAAACTGCAAAAAAAAAAGTGGTCATCTCATCAAAATCAAGTCTTATTTCTACAAAAGTAGGAGTAAAAAGTCGCAAATGTAGAAAAGAGTCAATTTACAAGAAAGACATTAACAAGAAAAGTCAGATTTCAAACATTTTATGAAAATAACTTAAAAAATATGTCGTGAATTTTTACCAGATAAAAAAAATTTATATGAGAAAAGTCGTACTTTTATGAGAATAATTTTGCAAAAGAATAAATTCGCCAATGATGGGAAAAAGTTATATAATATTACAATTGCAGAAGTTGTACTAAACAACAGAAATAAAATAATAGTTATTATTCTACAAAGTACCGTTACAACTTCTAAATAAACACATTTATTAGATTTCCTATAGCCACATAAAATGTAAAAATGATTTTGACAAAAAATCTATGCTATTATCAAAACAGAATAATTTCATTCTCATCATATTATAACATCCTAAAATACATCTTTATTCTCGTGAACTTGTAAACACACGAATCTGAGCACACCTGGAAATGCAGAATTATGTTTGACATTTCCACAAGTGGCGCCATGGCAACTGTGAATGAGCGCCCCGACGTCTGTCACGCACACGCGCGCACACGCACACACACTCACCTGTCGATGCTGATGGCGCACAGGTTGAGGATGCTGGCGGTGCACATCATCACATCCAGGGTGACGAAGACGTTACAGTAGAGGCGGCTGAAGAGCCAGGCGCCGCCGACCACCTGTGCGGCACACACGCCAGAGATTAGGCAACACGTTGGTCACCGTCACGTGTCCGCATAACACGCCAAAGAAGGCCGAGCTGGTGCTAATTTACGGGTAACGTAGCGGGTAGAGACAATTCAACTCTATCTGAAGTGAGCGCATTTCATGAGAAAAGTCAGAGAAAGGAACAAAGCCAGGAATGCCAGATCTTATTGACATTAGGTGTGCCTCAAGGGTCCGTACTTAGCCCTCAGCTTTTGCTCCATGATTTAAACTCAGTGCTGCAATTTCTTTTTGATAAGCTCTTTGAAGTTGATGCCAAACTTCATGGCTATTTTAGTTGATTTGGATTAAATTTATCATTAGAAAAAAACAACTAAATTTGCATAACCGAAAAAAGTTTTTCTTTAAAATTATACTTTTTTTTCGGGATTTTTTTTATACTTGTTTTTACACAAAAAAAAATCTTCATTCACTTAACATTTAAAACATTGTGTATTATGTATTTTATTCTAGTAACATTGCTAATTTTCTGACTTTTTAGAATTGTGCTGCTTTTCTTCATAGAATTTTTTTCTCATATTAAAACTTTAAAAAATATGTCCATATTAGCCTAATATTTCAGATTATTATGACTTTTTAAAATGAATAACATTTCTGTTATTTTCTCAGAATTCTGACTTTTTCTTGAAAAAATATGACTATTACTGTAACCTTAAAATAGTTTTACATTTTTCATCTGTCTTAATATTTCCAAAGAAAAAATAACCGCAGGAGAGTATGACTGAATTTTTTTTTAATTCATTCTTGTAAGTTATGATTTAGAAACAATTATCATATGATTTTATTTTATTTTTCTTATAACGTGTCTTTTTTCTTGATAAAAAAAATCTGACTTGATTCTCAGAAAATTCAGATATTTTTTCTCGTTACAACTCCTCCTGAACGGACGCGTCGTTATTCATATAACCTTCCAACTTTATTTGCACAACATTCTCACAAGTCTGACCTTTTTTTTAATGGTAAAATCGTAAAAATACATCACAGCATTTAATCATCGCAGTCCTTTAGAACCAACGCCAAGATGCGGCCAGGTGACCGCAATTGTCATCCACTGATGCCGATGTTGTGAATTAGCATTTAGCATTTTGGAGCCCAGCAACAATGACGCTCAGAAAATGAAAGCTTACATTCTAGGCGACATAAGGCTTGGTGAATAACTGTCACTGCTGTGATTAATGGATTCCTGTGGGACTATATACAGTACAGTATATGGGTCTGCCCCCACACACACACAAAGAGCCAATATAGGGGAATACACACCCACTAACATAATTCCCCACTTGTGTTTGCCTCCTGATGTTATCGCTGTTAACCACCCTATGCTCGCCTGTCACCTACTGGACTTTGTGTCTTCAAGCGCCAGCTATTTTTTTTCCGACCAACGAGTGACAAATTTGACCTCTGCTGTTCATGTTGTGCTCTTTAATATGTATTTTAGTCATTTGAAATTTGAATAATATCTTTAACATATCATTAAGGACAGGCATATGTTCTTCGTCCTCTGCAAAAAACAACTTGATCATATGGGTGTCTTATATTGCCCCCATGTGGCCAAGATGGGCACACCAGTAAGTCGTTTGAAGGCAATTGCATAGCTTAAAAGAAAATTGCGTAATGTTTACCACGGCTCAAAAACGTCTGAAGTTGAATTATGAATAAACGTTCAAATTAGACAATGTGTCACAATTCCATCCATCCTTCCAGTGAAGGTTGTGATCAAGACTGGCTATTTTTAAAATGGGCTTCATTTCACTACAGACTCACTTTCATTGACTTTCATTGACATTGTTTACTTTTAAAGGTAAACACAAGTACAATATTAACGAGTCCTATTTTTATGACCAAAAACACATTACAAGAAATTGTGATGTTTTTTGGGGGGAGGGGGCTGGAACGGATTAATGGCATTTCCATTCATTTCAATGAGGAAAGCTGACGAAAAGTTGCTAAAAATCCAAATGACTAAGACTGACTGCTTTTGTAAACTAGCTGTTTGCAGCCTTGCCATTTGTGTAAGCAATGCACATCAGCAGCTATGCAACTACTAAATGTTCTTAATTATAATTAATTGATCAAATCATTTATTGAAAAACAATGTCCATTTTTATTTAATTGATTTATTTTTTACGTTTTTGGGACGTCTGCATTCAGTTTAATCCCATACACGTAAAAAAATGGACATAAGTGTTTTTCGCAGGACAGCGATGATCTACTGAAGCTTGTGAGCAATTGTGGGAAAACTCCTAAAAATCTTGAGATGTTTGGCTTGTTCTTCAATTACTCACCCACTACCCCTCCATCTCACACACACACACACACACTCACACACACACGCAGAAATTACAAATAATTCCTAGTGGTGACATTCCATTGACACAATGCATTTCCTAGCCCCTTAACCACCATAACCGACGGCCTAATCCTAACCCTTACCCTAACCCCGACCTCTTGACCTCAAAAAGAGGTCTTGAGTTGTGAGGACCGGCCAAAATGTCCCCACAATCATAGTAAAAACCCGGAATATGGTCCTCACAAGATAACACATGCAAGAACATACGCGCACGCACGCACACATTGTGAGCATTGTACGTGCAGTGTGGGAAAAAGCATGCACCCCCCCCCCCCCCCCCCCCCACACACACACACTACGTTCCTCATGTCGAGCTCTCGCTGTGGGGCATCAATTAGGGAGGAAAAGCCAGCGGGAATCACTATTGGGCTCGGACGTTGTGGGGGCGGCGATTATGGATGAATAAAATGACAAAAATGAGCCAGCATTGGAACTAAACTCTTTGGAGATTCCAATAAAAAAATTTCACCCTAGATTGGATGTACCAGTGTAATAGTGGTTAGTACTGCTGACTCGCAACTCTGAGGTTCTGGGTTCAAATCTGTGGAGTCGGCTTTCCACATTCCCAAAAACATGCACGATAAGTTCAATGGAGACTGGAGAAAATTCGCCAGTGAACGCAACTAGCTGAATGCTAACACATCATTTCGGAGCACGCGCTCTTCATCCGCCAGCCGGTCAATAGTCGTAAACAGAAATGAGAAGCTTCACATTTGTGTCAGTAGGAGTTATTTCCTTGCGCTGCTAATGAAGCCCTTACGAAGCGAGGCGAGGCGACCCGACCGAGCGTCCCCGCGGCCTTGGAGCGCGCGGGTCGTAGATCAGCCGCGCCGTCCGTGCAGACGTGTTATGATGAGCGCCCGTGCTCCCGAGTAGACCGCCATCCAGAAACGGGTTAATCCAATTCTACAGATTACCCTCTTGGTCATGGTGGGGGGGGGGGGGGGGCATTCGCCATGCCCCTTCAAATTGCCTCCGTGACGTCTTAATGAGCCTTTCCTCACGTTTGAATTGGAAATGAGGGAGTGCAGAAAATGGAGCACCTGCATGAAGTCGGCCATCAATCTTTAGGCGCGGCCGGTTCATTTGTTCTCTCCGCTCGTCTGAACTCTGAGCGAAGACGAAGCGTTCTGCTGACAGAGTGCAAACTTGAAAGAGTGGCCAGGCGGCTGCTTATTTGACATATTTGGGAGTGTCTGAATTTTTTTTTCCGACCTCGAGTGGGCAAACGTCCGCCTTCGGGGCGGAGGGGGGGATCTTATTGATTCTCGTCTGTAGCCTTATATGAACTTGGACTTCCTGGATGCATTACAATGCAACAGTGGCGGTCCAGCAGCATGATAAACAACGCTACAGTCATAAAATATTTGATTTTCTACTGTGGATCTGATTGGCCGATTTTCTTGGAACTGTGCTAAAGTCAGGTGTTCATCCTTGTCTCATTAGTTGGCTTGTTTTTTGTGTGCTTTTTTCACGTACAGTTCTTTTTTGTTTAGCAATTTAGTTTTTCCTTTTTTCGTTTGCTTTCTTTAGCTTTTTGTTGTTTTGTTTAGCATTTGTTTTTGTTTTTTACTTTTTTGGGGGGGTATGTTGTGTTTACATTGTTGGTGTTTAGTTTTTATGTTTTTCTATTTGCTCTGGTGTGTGAGAAGTGGAGTAAACAGCATAAGACGGGATTTTGGGGAGTGGCTTGGGGGGGGCGCAAAGTCATTTTTGTAAGCTACTCAATGTGAGTAATCCTTGCATCAAACGCTACCAGTGCGACCAAATCGAATCAATTCCGAGCAACAAAGGCGATCATGTCTTACCTCCAGGTAGACGGCCCATGGCATGACGAGCGAGGCCACCAGCAGGTCTGCCACGGCCAGGCTGACCACCAGGTAGTTGGTGGTGGTCTGCAGGGAGCGTTCCCTCAGCACGGCGAGGCACACCAGCACATTGCCGAACACGATGGCCAGGATGAGGATGGAGTAAAACATGGCATAGTAGTTGCGCTCGCCGTTGCCGGCGTCCGACTCCGACGCCTCCCCGCTGCCGTTGCGCTCGTCCGACGCGTTCCACCATGGCCGCTCTGCTTCGCTAAGCATTGACATGTCCTGCCGACATGGGGGGGGGGGTTACACTTTTGCATCTGACAAGTCGAGCCAAGGAGTCTCAATCGGAGAATTGCTTGAACTTGGAAATTTTAAGTATCTTGGTGGAAAGACAGCGAAGACGGGGGTCGCTCCAGAATGAATGATCACAGTTGGAAGCACTTTAGTGGACTGGATCTTATCTGCCAATCTATCAATTCATATCATACACAAGTTTTCAAGGTTCATTGGAGCCATTTTTACTGAAGCAACCCCCTTTGCTCCGGGCTGTTTTATTGGATTCTGACTGATTTTGCAAGGCCCACAGAATATTGTGTTCTATTGCTATAAAATATGGAACCGACCAAAAGAAAGATGTGTGTTTCTTCTTTCATCAGGATCTGTTTCCGTTTTGCAGCAATTAGCATTAGAATACAGCTAAGTTTCACAAATTTGTTTCAAACGGTGGGGAAAACAGCTTTTTGCAACATGGCCCTGATTGATCTCTTATGCTCTGCTGCCACCCGCTGGCCGTTTTTGTAATAACTACCATTGCTTCAAGCATTCTCGTCAGTTCAGAGGCTGCATCAAAGCCTTCTGTATGCTCTAGCATTAAAAAAACAAAAAAAAACAACTTATAAATACGTCTTTGGGAGCATGGTAATATTTAAAATACAACGTATTTATACATTTATGGGAGCAAATGAATTGTTTGGCTGTGTAGAAGAGGGAAGGTTGAACAGGCATCGATACTTAGTGACTTTTTATTTATTTATTTTGCACTCCACATATACTCTGTAAACAAAAAAATAAGCTAATATTGAGAAAAAAATAAGCATTTTCAAAAACTATCTAACCTAACAAAAATGCTCTAATAGCTAATTGAAATAAAAGCAATTTTTTTTTTTAAAACACCATTTCTCTCAAACATTGTTCACAAACCAGTCTCGTGAGCACTTCTTCTTTGCCGAGATAATCCATCCCACCTCACAGGTGTGAGCCACATCAAGATGCCGATTAGACACGATAATTAGTGCGCAGGTGTGCCTTAGACTGCCCACAATAAAAGGCCACTCTGAAACATGCAATTTGGCGTCGCTTTATTGGGTCTGGGGCACTCAGAAAACCAGTCAGTATCCCCCTCCTTCACATACGCACACACACACAATGATGTATTTCCTCGTGTCCCTGTACAAATACTGTTGTATGTGTCTTCCCTGTGATTGACAGGTGCGCGCCACCTCTTGCCCGAAATCCGCCAGAATCATCTGCAGCTTTTTCGACTGACCCTGAAGATGAACTGATGCTTGTGACAAAAGACGAAGGGAGTAAAAAAAAAAAAAAATGTTGCGCTCATTAGCAGATGTCTTAGCGACTGATGCCAACACCCATGAAGATCTTTTTAGAAGCAATTAACGAGCGGATGGTGAAAGGAGGAGGGGCTATAAAAAAAAAAGAAAAGTGTTGGGGATGATGTGTGTCTGGCTGTGGGGCTCCGCTGCTGTTTGCACTCCATCTATCCTCGCCTTTATTACCAAATTGAGCCTCAACTCCCCTGCCGCCGTCTGGCCACACAACTTCAGCGCAAATCTTCTCTCTCTCTTCGTCTGAGGTGAGTTTTCTGTCATTTCACGCCGGATCTTGTCTCCGCGTCATAACGGAATGTTTATCCGAGCAAATTTCGTATATACGCAAGACAATTCAATGTGCTTCACTCGAGCAAAGACGACACCAAAAAGCAAAGCAGAGAAAGGGAAAAGAAAAAGTCGCTTACAAAAAAAGAAAAAGTACATTCACAACATTTAAAGACATGAATTGAAGCCTTTAAAAAATTTAAAAAAAATAAATAAATACAGCAAAGCCCCCTTAGCTTAATGCTAACAAACAGCATCTATGGCAGTAGTGCTATTAGGGATATTTGAATGCAAATGATGCATCACATGTAAACCATACTCGCAAGCATATATTCTTTATCCTCCGTGAAAAACAACAAATGCTACTGCGGCTCAGTGACTCACTCTCACCCTTTACCGTACAACAGAAGGAGCCCAAAATTCTTCATTTCATTATTAAAGTACAATTTGCATTATACATACAAACAATCATTTATATTTACATAAATTTACATAAACACAATGAATTGCTGTAATTGTGTTTATTTACATCAACACAATGTAATTGTACACAATATACACTTATTCACACTCACGCATATTTATTAACACATTATCTTAACCGTTGTCATTTATACACAATATAAAACTCTACCACTTCACCTTTAACACAATCTGCCTGCCAATTTACACAAACACACTGTGGTATCATCATTTGTCCATTCAAATCCTATACATATAATTAAAGCATCTGTTGCACCTTGGAGTTAATTGAAACTCATTTCCCTTTAATACGCCAGCACAAAAGAGTGAAATGGTTCCCATGGATTCTTAATTAACGCAAGATGAAATCCAATTAAAGCCCGAGACGGCAACAGCGTATCTGCCTTAACCAGCACCCCGCCTGCAAAGTATTCATTCCGAGTGGGAATAATTAGACACCCTACTCCAAATAAAGCCATTAAATCCTCACGTACAAATCAATCCGAATGTCATTTAAAAGTCTCAACCTACCTCTTCGTGTTTCCTGCTGGAGAAATCATCAGATCCCAAGCGGCGTCCGTGGCGAGTTTCGACTTATCAAGTCCTCGCACCCGTGTGTGCGCGGTGGCTGCGGGCTGCCCGGTGCGCTCGGTGCCATTGCGCACAGGCGAATGTGCGGATGGAGGCTCTCGCTGGCGATGTGGCAGACACGCACGCGCGCGCACGCACGCACACACCCTCCCTCCCCAGATGACGGCTGCTCGCATTGGTTTCAAATTAACGAGCAGACGTCAGATGTCTCGCTTGTCCAATTTTATTATTGATTAGCGTTTTTTTTTGTTTTTGTATTATCAGTTTATCCAGTCAGTCGACATGTTTGGCTTTCTGATTTTATGAATGAATACCATTATTGAGATTCCTTTGAATTCCTTCCTTTAAAAAAAAAACCTAAAAAGTAAAAACAATGCCCTTTGAATACTTTTAGTTCAGTCTTTTACGCCACTCCTATGCCATATACACCCTTAAAAAATGCTTCAAGAGTATAGTTTTCAAATCTTTTTAATGCTACCGATAAAGTTGGCGCACCCCTACAAAAGTTAAATCAATAAGTTGGCGCACTTTTTTTTTTTTTTGCATGGCCACACCCTAAAAAAAAAAAATCTAAACAAAGACTTTGAATACTTTTAAGTGCAGTTCTTCCCAACCTTTTTAATCCACGCACCCCCTTTTAACAGAAAAACAAAAGTTGACCCATGTTTCTATTTCTATTGAGAATCTGCTCGGGAGAGGGTGTGCAGTGGTGCACACTTTTTTTGCCGGGATGTTGAAAGGGCTTGTAATGTTTGAAAAACACTGCTCTAAAAGCACCCAAAATGCTTTATTTGGCCTTTTTTTTTTTTTTTTTGGATAAACAGGAGCGTGTCTGTCATGATCTCAAAGGGGGGGTGCGCAGCTTCTAAAATTTAGGAAAGACTGCCCCGGCTTATGTGAAGCCCGCGAGCGTGACAGTGACAAACGGCCACAATTGGCCATTTTTCACCAGCGAGCTCGCAAGTCCACGGCGTGTCTTAACTCCCGTTCAAGTGTCCAAATGACCTTGGCGCACCGTGGAAATTTGAGTCATCCTTCTTTGCAGCGGAAGAGAGTCCTCCGCGGTGATAACAAACACTCACTCGTTCGGAAAATGGTGCTGAAATGTAATCCGTCTTACACTGCACTTTGTGTGTCTGGCAGTCTTCAAGTTGGCCGATCAATCTCACCCGAGTGTGTGAAAGGGGAGGACAATGAGGATTGTGTAATTTTCTCCACCAAATCGACTTGGTGAAAGATAAAGTGGAGTTTTTTTTTTTTTAATAGGTAAAAAGCACGTCTTAAGAGGGCCAACATTGGCGTCTTATAGTTTGACATTTTGCTGCCATCTATTGCCCAATTGGTCCAACTGCTTATTGAGAAAGATTTCCGACCGATCATATTTCAAATAAATGCATTGCAGAAAGTCTTCCTTAAGAGGTTTGAAGGGGAAAAGATCTACATAATGACCTTTAAAAAAAAATACAATCTGAATAATCCGTTTTTCCTCTGTTAACCCTCAATTGAATAAATCTGCATTTAATAACAGCTTGTGGTGTATTTACACAAAACGTAAAAAATAAACACATTAAAATCCTATTTCTCATGAGTTCAGAAAAAAAACAAAAACATTTTCCATGTATGAAAAAGGCCCATTTCTCTTAAATATTGTTCACAAATCTGTCCAGATCTGTTAGTGAGCTCACGTTTGTGCACTATAACCTACAGTATATCATATGTAACACGTGTAACACCTTGCTCATGTTACTACTGATAAGCAACATAATAAAAGGAGCAAACTAGATAGGAATTAAAAGGGAGGGGGTGTCACAAATGTTTGCTATTATTTTAAAAGAAAGAAAAATTCATTGTGATAAGATAAACAGTTTAAAGTTGCAACAGTTTAATTTGGTCAAAAAATTAGAAAGTAGAAGACGAAAACAACAAAAATTACATTGGCTTTTATTTTGAAATTTTGAAAGAAATATGAGGTAATAAGTTGAACATTTTAAAGACAGATTCATAAATAGGTAGCTAACTAAAGTTTTTCTCAGTGGTTTAATTTCACACTGTGGGCAAAGATTCTAATATTTGCATACAAGCAATTAAGAAAGTCAAGGTAAACAGGAGTGCAGAACAAATCTCATACAGTACCTATCGAACCTGAGTGTACATCATCATGACTGGGGCTCCATGAAAATAAATATGTAAAGCAAACGCCTGTAATCATCCACATAAACCACAATGCTGTGCTTCTGCCTCATATTTCTTCACCCTTTACATATCCTGTATCAATCCTCCTAGACCAAATAAAACATTGTCATGTTAAAATAAATAATAATAATCATCACGCATCTTGCTGTTGTTTTCCTCGGGTTCATCAACTCACTTTAGCGCGATGCGTTCCTCAAGTTCGGCGTTGAGGGTCTCCGGCAGCATCAGGCAGAGGCCCACCGCACTAATGGGTACGACGCCATACACCAGCATGGGGATGGAGTCATGGTGGACGGCCAGGAGCCTTATCAGGGGGGCCAGGATGCCTCCCACGCGAGCGCACATGGAGTTCACACCTACGCCACTCTGCCTAGCAACACAGACGAAGCAAACTGCATTTCAGAGATAATAGAAGTTGTTTTTAAACTCTTATTTCTGCAGTCTCAGGCTGACACCCACATCACTCACCAGGGCCCCCCCGCCTTTCAAAACCACACACACACACACACACACACAAAGCTGCAGATATTACCTCGTTATTCCATTTATCAATGAGATAATTGGGGGAATAATCTATCCTAAAAATATTTGACAATGTCATAAACAAACCTCGTCTGTTACCTACCTTACCTTAGCGTGGTGGGGTAGAGCTCTGCTGTGTAAACATACACAATGCAGTAGCAACCAGTGGATGCACATTTCCCAAGTATGGCGAGGACCGTTGCAATGACAGGAAGGTCTGAAATAAGAAGTTGGAAGATGAGTATTATAAATACAGAACATAATTGATGCGTAGGAAGTCAGACAAAAGTTATATTGGGGACAAGTTGTGTAGTTTCAAAATGAAAATTAATTTGTATGAGATTTAAGGTATAGTTTCAAGAAAAAAGTATAGAAGAAAAATGCAGATATTTTCAAGACAAAAGATTTAAAAAAAAATCAGATCATGTTTGAGAAATAAATAACATGCCTTTAACCATTAACAAGAGTATGAAAACCTAGGGGGAAAAAATATTGTACATTTAGAACAGATATAAAATTTGATTGTGAGTTAACTAGAGAAGTCATGCGACAAAACTATTTGTTTTTTTAAAAGAAAAAATTATTACAGATAAAAAATTTTTATTACAATCATTTTATTTAAAATTAGGGGCGTCAGGCAATTAAATTTTTTTATCGTAATTAATCGCATGACTTCACTAGTTAACTTACAATTAATCACAAATTCTATCTAGGTTTTCATACTCTTGTTAACAAAAGTGGGGAAAAAAATGTTAAACTAGTAGAAATAGTTCCAATGAAATTTTGACGTTTATAGCCGTCAATGGCAGTTAATATTTGACGTGTCGTTTGTTTTTGTTTTTTTTCCTATCAAGAAATCGCCGTGTGTTAAAGTTACCTTTGGGCACGGCGACGATGGAGAGGCAAGTGGCCCCCGCAAACAGTAACATCATGGCCTCACACCGTCGCCTGCCGAAGCGCCCGATGAGCGGCAAAGAACCCAGACGGGCGGGAAGCTCCACCAGGCCAAAGACGAACTGCGTCAGGTAAATATTCAGTCCGAAGTTGCCAACGTTCAGGCTCAGGCCGTAGTACACCACGCTGATTCCAAACCTGCCGTTACACAGTGCGGAATTCTAAGATTTTTTTTTTTTTTTAGCTTTCATTTTAGGTGTTAAATCCTCACCAGACGTAGCCCATGAGGAGCGCTCGTTTTCTCAGGTATGGCGTCCTAAAAATGTCGAACATGCTGCCTCTGTTGGGCGACTCGTCCACCTCCATCTACACAACCACACGCGCCATTAGGACATGATATTTTCTGTACTAATTGACTAAACGTAAACCATGTGTGGGGCTTCACCTTGTCCAGCAGATCTTGCGGCACTTCCCTCCCGTTGACTTTTGCCGCTCTGCGCACCTCCTTCGCCGCCTCCTCCCTCCTGCCCTGGGTCATGAGCCAGCGAGCCGATTCTGGCAGGATCCTGGCGTTGTTCAAAAGGTACGGCCCGTAAATTAGCTTTACTGTTTTCTCCTGTAAATGTTCTAAACGAGTGGCCAAGTGTCACATGATTTGTACCGACCAGTAAAAGGCGGCCAGGACAATAAGAAGAGGGCCGTAGAGGGCCAGTTGGAGAATCCTCCAGTTGCGGATGAAATAGGCGAGGCCGGACAAGAGCATGAGACCGACGGGATAAAAACTGTGACTGATGATGGTGCAGAAGGCGAACTTGGACGAGTCGCACCACTCGCCACCTTGAGTGAAACACAAGCCCGCCATTAACTTTTGGCATAGAAAAGAAATGGTGGCATTTGCCACTGAAAAAGACTCCATTGAAATCAATCAACTGGGCAGTGGTTTTAAATCAATCTTTTTTTTTCAAGCTGGGTTAGAGTTTATTGTACTAACTCATTCACTCCCAGTCGTTTTCACCGAAGCAATCCCCTTCACTCCCGGCTGTTTTACTGGATTTTGACTGATTTTGCGAGGCCAACAGAATATTGTGTTCTATTGCTATAAAAGCATGCAACCTACCAAAAGAAAGATTAGAATCTCTTCTTTCATCAGGAAAAAAACTTACATTTGTATCAGTTTCCGTTTTGCAGCAATTAGCATTAGAATATAGCTAAGTTTCATCATTTTTCACAAATCTGTTTAGAAATGTGAGTAATTAGCCTTTTTTCAACATAGCCCTTGGTTGATCTCTTTTGCTCTGCTGCCACCTGTTGGCTGTTTGTGTAATAACTACCATTTTGTTTAACAATTGAGAGGCTGCATCAAAGCCTTCTGTATGCTCTGGCATAAAAAAAAGATTTAAAAAACATATAAATATGTCTTTGGTACACTTAAAACATTTAAAGTAGAACATATTTATACGTTTTTGGGAGCAAATGAAATTATGGACAGTGTTGGTTGTTCTTAAAGTGCACTACGTTGATCTGAACTCTTAGAGCAGGCGTTCAGGTAAAGCCTGAGAAAATTGATCCGGGCGGCTGCACTTGAACTTAGCATCCGCAAAAGTCGATTCAGCAGATGCTTTGGAGAGTCGTCGAGCATTATAATCTTTTGCTTGAAAACTGAAGTGAGAAGTCTTATCGCTCATGTGAACGCCTGCTCTAGGAACTCGTTTTTTTTATTTTTTATCAGTAGTGGTTAGTACGAAGCCTTCTGCTGTTTGGTTTGCCGGGAACTGACTCTGATTTGAGACAAATGCCATGGATAGTGGAAATTGTTCATCTAAAACCTAATTGGCCACTCACCTATCACAAATGAGTTGGTTAGGATTCCCGCCGCGGACACACCACACAGAAACTTGAAGACGATATAAAAGTAGATGTTGGGAGAAAAGGCACTACTGACGCCGAACAAGAGAAGAAGAAGAATGCTCAGCAAGACCACAAAGCGGCGACCAGCCCTTAAAAAAAAAAGAAAAAAGAAAAAGAAGAATCACAGTTAATCGAGCGGGGCCACATAACCACAATCAAAGCTCTGCACACCTGCTGTAGCCATCTTGACTACTGTCCTTCGTACCTGTCAGCCATGGCACCCGACACGAGGGCCCCGATCAGAAGTCCGGCCATGTAAATGGACTGCGACGCCTCAATCAACGTTCTTCTGTCACACACCAGATTAAACTGACCAAGAAACAAAAGAGCATGACCCAACTGTTTGCCGCGGCGACATTTCCCGTCCCACTGTTTGCCGCGGCGACGTTCTCCGTCTCACCTCCGTCACAATGCTGGACGCCCCCGTTGGCACCTCAAGCTTGGACCCATTGAGGCAGCCCGTGGTCGCGTTGAGGCCGTAGAGCTCGATGGTCTGCAGGTCCGAGTCGACTGGCGCGAACATGAGGCAGCTCTGGAAGCTTCCGTCCGGGCCGACGGGGACAGTGAGCTCCTTCTGCCTCTCGCGCGTCAGGTTGGCGTCCCCTCGCTCCAGGATCCAGTCGGCGTTGCAGTAGTTTGGGAAGTCGAGGCCCGTGAAGACTTGGCCGATGATGTCGAAGGCCACGAAGATGTTGGGGACGCACAAGGCGGCCACCAGGCGCTTCTGGAACAAGCCGAACTCGCCGATCTCCTTGAGGACGTGCGGGAAGGTGCTCATGGTGAAGCGCTCGCTGGACTGCAGAACAACAAAAGGAAAACTTTTTTAATCCTTACGTTAACTGACGTGGGTATTTTCACTAAGCAAACCTGCATAACATTACAATACTAAAACAAGTCAGAGAACCGCTGACAACTGCCAAATCGGTTGTAATTGTATTTATTTTTGGGTTAGAGTCCAAACTGTAGTTATTTAGTAACATCTTTATCATGCAAGGACAAAATCCAATTGGTTCTAAACCATTCTATAGCTGAAGTGATGGACCAATGAGCAAACAGAAATGGCACACAAGGGTTAACACTAAAGTCAGGTGAATATTGTTCATATAGCGCCAATTCACCAAAAAAATGTCAATGCGCTTTGATCAGGTCAAAAACGACACTATACTGTATGTTAATAAGAAAAAAACAACTGAACGGCAAGCAGTTGACAACATTGAAAAACTTATTCTATAAAAAAGAAAGCCTAAACATAACCTTGGCTTCTGCAGCAACAATCTGCCTCTGGTTTGTGCATATTTTTTAGTCTTTGAATAAAATCCACGCAAGTATGCAGAACATGTGAATAGTGTACAGTACAACATACGGGTCCCTCACAAATTATAAATATTAAAAACTACAACCCGGACTGCAAATTTGAATAAAACAAACAAAAAACTAAAAGGTCTCAAATTAGTAATCACAAATTAACTTAAATAGATATTATGTAAACATTATTAATACACTCGAAAACAAAATTTAAAAAAACAAAACAACTTTACAAAACACCTTATGAAATTATTATGTTATACAAACGCGTGTCGAGCAACGTGAGCGACTCTTCAACCAGAAGCGTGGCCGCACGAAGCAGCATCAAACCGGGGACGAAACTACCTCTGACCGGCAACGCTGTTTCTATTTCGGAGCTGGTTCTTGTTGTTTTGGTTCGACTTTCTAGCTAACGTCACGCAGTCATGTCTGCCTCCCGCACGATCATATGTTTATTAAGAAACGATTTACGAATCCACGACAATGAGGTAAGAATACAAGTTGTGGTATTAAAAAACAAAACAACGGACGATGCATTTAGAACACGCTTTGCTTTAAATGTTTTTGTGTGGGTACGTTTTTTTCTCCGTTTGTCTTTTAGAAACATTTCGTAGAGTATTTTGTTGTTGTGCTCTGTTTCACAAGCAAGTAGTAGCTCGCAATGTAGCTTGTTAGCTAGCAGCTAGGAAGTTCCGGGATACTTTCACAATAAAATAGATATTGTAATTTGACTACTGTAATGTTTTCAGTTGAAAATATAATCCACTATCTTTAAAATATTTAACCATGGAAAGGTTTAACTTTTAAAGCATTGGGGGTTGGCTTGTAAATTAGCTTCGTCTGTATTTCCGGTTGTCCAACAAAGCAAAATAAAAGCAAATACATATATACAGTCTTTTCCTTTCGGCTTTTCCCTACAAGGGTCGCCACAGCGAATCAGTTGCCTCCATCTAACCCTGGGAATATAGGGTGGAGCCTTACCAATGTACAGTTCACAGGGTTGGGTGTTAGCTGAACTATTAATAGGCTATAGACAGGGTTGGGGGGGTTACTTTTAAAATGTAATCCATTACAGTTACAAGTTACTTGCTAAAAAATGTAGTTAGTAACATAATCCAAGCACTATAATATCAACGTAATGTAACTGGATTACTACAATATTGAGTATGTTCATGAAGACGCCCTCTTTCGCACTCTCTCTCATCGTTGAAATTGTAATCCGTCAAAGTAATCCCCATTTTTAATAAATGTACCTGTACACATATTCTGTTACTTCCCAAGCCTGGCTATAGATGATATAAATAACATATACAATGGTGTAAATTACTACTATTTTCCCCTCACCATTTGCAGCACGACTCGTCCCTACCCCCTTGTTGTGTCGAGTGAGACATTTCACTAATTCAATAGTCCTGAGTTTGTGATGTGTATGTACTCCCACCTATGTAGTTGTTCCACTTCGCTCAAAAGCACGCCGATCACGTCGTGCCGCTGTACTGCTTTGATCCCGGACACTACCTGGGAACCTACAAGTACAACCTGCCGAAGACGGGACCTTTTCGCCTGCGCTTCCTGCTGGAAAGCATCCGAGATCTCAGGAAGACGCTGGTGAACAGGGGCAGGTAAGTTCCGCTCAAACTACTTTGTGCCGCGCTCCTAAGGGCGTGGCCGTTTGGCACCCGTGACCACAAAGTGCATATGTTTACAGTTAAGGAGCAGTTCATCAAATTTAACTTGGTAAATATGTCAGCATGTTAAATAGTAGTTAAACATTGGTATGAACATGTTGGGTTTATATTATGGGTGCAATTCCTAGCAACTCTTGCTAGCCTTCTATCCAGGGTGCAGGTTGTATTCGATGACGCTAACAAGGTTTTGTATGTGTGTGAAACAGCAACCTAGTAATAAGACGCGGCAAGCCAGAAGAAGTCGTCGCCGACCTCATACAGCAACTGGGCTCTGTCAGCGTCGTTGCGTTCCACCAAGAGGTTGGCGTCCTCGAATAACCGGCATCATCATCATCATCATCATCATCATCATCATCATCATCATCATCATCATCATCATCATCGCTGTGTTTATTGTTACGATGACTTTGCCAGGTGACTTCCGAAGAGCTGACTGTAGAGAAAGGTGTAAAGGATGTGTGCGCACGCATGAAGGTCCAAGTGCACACCTGCTGGG
Source organism: Leptonotus elevatus (assembly GCF_054856555.1). Taxonomy (NCBI): domain Eukaryota; kingdom Metazoa; phylum Chordata; class Actinopteri; order Syngnathiformes; family Syngnathidae; genus Leptonotus; species Leptonotus elevatus. Next base: position 11,889,279 of record NC_141259.1, on the reverse strand, counting down.
GGTCCACGCTGTACCACCGAGACGATCTGCCATTTCAACACATTTCCAGGTGACAGCTGACACAAATGCGCGCACGCAAAGCCCAGTGAGAAGCTCAAAGAAGTCATTTCCAAAATGGGCGGTGTAGTTTTGTTTTTTATTTGTTGGCAAGAAAATACAAATGAATAATTGCAACCACAATAATGGTGACACAAGTACTTTATGTATAAAATGAAACAGTAAACAACAATATGTTTTTAATCTTAAATATTTTTATAATATAATACAGCATATTTAGTTGGAATTGGAATTGACTGTTTGTTTTTTTATTACTGAAAATCATTTACATTTGTTTTGCCTAATTCCATTGATGTATTTTATTTTTTTTATCTAAAAAGCAAAGGCAAGTAACAATCTAACTCAGCGTCTTTGTGGCAATCTACAACTTGACCAGTTGGTGGCACCAAAACGCCTCTCAGCATCCTGGTGGCTGTTGTCACATTTAATTATACTGCACTTGAATCCTTTCATTCCGTTTTGTCAGGCTGCCGGATGTTTTTACTCAGTTCAGGAAAGAAATGGAGTCCAAGAGTCAGGTCAGGTCTGAGTTGCCCACCCTGGACCGGCTGAAGCCTCTTCCTCAGGGGCTTCAGGAGGGAGACGTTCCCACCGCATCTGACTTGCAACAGACAGGTGAGTGTCTCTATTTTAGATTTTTTTTTTTAAGTGAGTGCAATGACTGAGTCTAATTCCTAAATGTGACTGCAAAAAAGAATGTAATGAAAAAAAGATTAAAATGAATGAGAAAATAAAATGGAAAACGTTCCTTATATTTTCAGAACCGTTGAATGACCCTCGCTCGGCTTTTCCATGCGCTGGCGGTGAAAGTCAGGCGCTCCGCAGACTTCAGCATTATTTCTGGGACACGGTAAGTTCATGTTACACAAGTTACAACAACATGCATAAATATAATCACCTTTTTAGGGAATTGTTTATTTGTCGTTTTTCATAGGATGCGGTCGCATCCTACAAGGAGACGCGCAATGGCTTGGTGGGCGTGGACTATTCCACTAAATTTGCACCCTGGTGAGTGTCATTTTTCTGTCAATTACATTTCTAAATATAAATAAAACTTATTTCAATAAGCTGTGCTGGGCACTCTTGCAGGCTGGCCATGGGCTGCATTTCACCCAGATACATTTATCATCAGATACGCCGATACGAGAGGGAGCGAATGGCCAATCAGAGCACGTACTGGTCAGTCGATAAGGTTTTTTTTCATTTTTATTTTATTTTTTTTTACATAATATGTTATGTGTATGTTTTCTCACTATTTCATTTCAATTACAGGGTTATTTTTGAGCTTTTGTGGCGTGATTACTTCAAGTTTGTAGCACTGAAATATGGAAATCGTCTGTTTCAAGTCAAAGGTGAATTTGAACTCATTTCATTGAAAAGGCTTTTTTTCCCCTCTTTAGGTAATAACGTAAAGTAAATTAATTGAACTCTCATCAAAAACGTAGCTGAAGTGTAAACGAGTGAATTTGCGAATCATGAACTGATGTTTTCTTATATAATAAAAAACTTTTTTGAGATTTTTTTTTTTGCCTCGAAGCATTTTGGTTGAAATCCAAATTATTCAACTTTTAAAATCGAAATATTCTCTTTTATTTTCTCCCTACAGGGCTTCAGGACAAAACCATTCCTTGGAAGACGGACATGACGCTTTTCAACGCATGGAAAGGTTTGCACAGCTCCAATGCTGAGTTAAGGCACACGTGGTGCTTGACCATAATCACACATATATTTATTGTTTGTGTCCAGAGGGACGCACAGGTGTCCCCTTCGTGGACGCCAACATGAAGGAGTTGGCCATGACGGGCTTCATGTCCAACAGAGGGCGCCAAAACGTGGCCAGCTTCCTCACCAAGGACCTGGGCCTGGACTGGAGGATGGGAGCCGAGTACTTCGAGTACCTTTTGGTAATATTTAATGCATATCTTTCAGTTCTGCATGATTAAAAAAACGAAGTCATCATTTCTCAGAACTTTATTATCCTTTTACTTCTCATTTTTATTTCATTTATTTTGTGCCAATAGTCTGGAATTAAACATGTCCAATGTGCTCCCGCAGATTGACCATGACGTCTGCAGTAACTATGGCAACTGGCTGTACAGCGCAGGCATTGGAAATGATCCCCGGGAGAACAGGAAGTTCAACATGGTCAAGCAAGGACTCGATTACGACAGTAACGTACGATCGGAGTTTGCCGCTGTGTCCGAGTTCTGTTCACCCACTGCGGTCCTGCTATATTGCAGAATTTGTTGTGAAAGTTATTGACAGAAATTCCAGCTATATCGCGAAAATCTGTGATTTGTAGGATGCGTGTTGTATATTCCAGCCAAATATGTGTTCAAATATGTTTACAATGTGTTTAAAAAGCATAGGAGTGTTTTGAGCAGAATTTCACCTATTGGGTCTGAAATGTCTCCCCTATAATTATTGATGGTTCATTCTGTTATTATTGCGGTTCTCTGACCCCAATCTTTAGGGCGAATACGTGCGGCTTTGGCTTCCCGAGTTGCAGAAAGTCCGGGGGGCTGACGTGCACACGCCGTGGACCCTCAGCAAGGCGGCGCTGTCGCACGCCGACGTCGTCCTCGGTGAGACCTACCCCGCCCCCGTCGTGGTGGCGCCCGAATGGAGCCGGCACGTCGGCAAGAAACAGGTCAGTCACGTGACTCGAGGCAAATTTATTAATTGATCACCAAGCCAGTCATTTGCTAGGCAAGCAAATAGTAGCAGTCGACATCTTGCCTGATGGCATGTTGACTCGCTTTGTTGTTTTGCAGAACGCTAGCGGGCCGTACCAAAGAGGCAGAAAAGGTCCATCTCACACCCCCAAACAGCACGGCGATAGAGGCGTTGATTTCTATTTCTCCAGGAGCAAAAACTTGTGAGCTTGGATCCATACCTGCCGCCGCAATGCCGTCTTCTGTTACACAAACTGTTTGAAGCGATGCTCCGGTTCTTACTGGTTTTCTTACATATTAAATGGTGCTATAATTACAGGGGGTTTATCTTCTTTTCTTTTCTTTTTTTTCCCCTAACCCATCTGTCTGGTCGGCGCTTACAGGAAATACACTCACATGAGACGAAAGGGGAGGGGAGATGATTTGAGGAAGTTTGCAGAAACAAAAATTAAACAAGCAAAACCACACAGAAGTGGTGGGAAAACTTTCAAGCTCACGGGGCCGAATTTCACATTTACAAAAGGGATAAAAGATATGGCTAATATGTACATGTAACGTGAAATAATCATTCATTTATTTCCAAATATAATTACTTTTATAATAATAATTTTACTATAATTATTTAATAAAATTAATGTTAAACACATACAAGTTTATTTTACTACTGTTTTTATCATCTGTTACAGCCTCCTTTATCTGTTTTATATGCACTGTGTTTTTTGAAGATGAAAAAGACATTAAAAAAAATATTTTATACATAATGCATAAACTTAAATTATATATATATACATATATATATATATATATATATATATATATATATATATATATATATATATGATATTTAATTTACACTTTGAAAGAAAATGCCAATTTTATTATCCTGTTTATACATACATTGATTTAAAAAATATATTTTGGGGTAAAAAAAAATATGTTCTTTTTTTTTTTGCTAACATACAGTAGTAGTATTGTGAAATAGTCCATTTAAAATGTTATCTTTTTAGCTTTGGGTATTTAGGATTATTGTTTTAGTCGCTGAGGTTTTCTTTCTTTCTTTCTTTTGCGAAAGTAAGGGTGGTTTTGGTGGTTCCGCCCACTTCGTGACGCACTTCCACTCCTCAGGTACATTGCGCAATGTTGTAAAAAGTCCTCTGAAAAAGTGAAGAAGCAACATGGCAGGCTGCTCCTCCGCGACGGCGGTGGATGACCTGTCCACCGTCCCTCTGGTCGCCCTCAACATGACCGTCAGGAAGCAGCTGAGCCTTTACTTGAACCCCCGCAACATGGTGGCCGCCGACTGGACGATGGTGGCCGAGGCAATGGGCTTCTCTTACCTGGAAATCACCAACTACCAGACTGTCCCCAACCCCACTGAGCGGGTCTTGGAGGACTGGCAGGCGGGTTCGACCGAGGCCACCGTAGGAAAGTTGTTGTCCATCTTGGAGAACGTGGAGAGGAAAGACGTCGTGGAGGACCTTCGTCCTCTGATGGGTACAATAACTTTTCTATCTGTCAAAGTATTATTAGTTAGCGTTAGGAGGCACTTCCTGTTTTAACTACGTGTCAATAGGTTGTGTGCGCGTAGCACTTCCGCCAACCGCGATTTACTTTCGGTTTACCTTCTTTGTTTTTAACGCCGTGTTATCTGCAAAAGTTGACTAACATGCTTATTTTGATATATAAGTACATACACGTCGAAAAGTTATGATTTAAATGTACTTCAGTTTTCAAATGCAGGCACTAAATGTAAAAAGTTGGTCTATACAATAAATACTTTAAGATACCTGAAAACTCTACTTACAGTAACGAAGTACAGTACATTGTCTTCCATCGCCAGGGATGCGTGCCAGACCAGGCCGTAATAAGTGAAATTATTATTACAAAAGTATATCAAGTGCAAATTTTATTCAGACATGGCTTTATATGTCCCTTAAAAAAAAAAAAAAAATATATATATATATATATATATATATATATATATATATATATATATATATATATATATATATATATATTATTTTGACGCTAATTATAAATATATACTTTTCTTTTTTTTTACAGTTTTAAAAAAATATTTATTTTCACTTTTATTTTGTTGTTTTTTGTTTTTGAGTTTGCCCTATCAAAGCTTAGCAATATTGATTTGACCATGCAGTCATTTATGACCTTTCAGGGGGAAAAAAAAGTCCAACTGTTGCAGAACCTAACCCTTAGTTTATAGATATTGCTAAATACATTACTTGATTACATATTATATTATTGTTATTATGAAAGTATGATGTGCTGGAGAAAGACTGACAACAGATTCAGAATTGGAACAACAACAAAAATTGAGTAAATAATAAGTTCAAAATAGAAAAGTTTAATTAAAACAGTAAAAATTAGTTGACCAGTGTTATTTTAATACACTTTTAAAATAATACAAACATAATATATTGAGAGAGAACGCAAGAGCAGTGGATAAGAGTAGACAAAGCTATTGTACAATGTAAAAGTGTGCCAATCCCTCTGGATTTACAATAATGAATCCCATTTTTTTCCAAACTAACAAACTATCTTGTCACAATGGATGTTATTAATCATGCCCAAAGATGTACACTACAAAAGGAACCTAAAGCCATCACTGTCTGTAGGCGTAAAAAAATGGATTAAAAAAATCACATCCATTAATCTGCAGCAAAAACTAGTTGATCTCGAAACGCTTCCTGTTTTTACTCATTATTCTTCGCAAATTTGTTAACCATAATAGTGTGCCGCCATCTTGAGGGCGAGAGACAACCGAATAGTTATCAAATCTGAAATAGCGGAACTGTAAACATGGATCCGTACTGGAGGGAGGTTAACTATCTTTTTGTGTGTGTATTTCGACCAGAGGAGGATGTAAGGAAATATCAGGAGACTTTGAAGAAAAGGGCCGTACGCCCACTCCAGGTCCCCGAGGTGGACAGCTGCATCCCTCGCACGCCCGAGCGGTCCGGCCTCACCCTGGGGGATGATCCGGAAGGTCAGTGAACACTTTTTCCATTCAGACTTCTCCAGAAATGGCATTCTCTACTTTTATCATTCTGCTTTGTCACTAGGTTCTCCCGAGCTGTTCGATGCTTTCATTTGCTACTGCAAGAGCGACATCACATTCGTGCACGAGATCATCCGAGAGCTGGAGCAGACGGATTACAGGCTCAAGCTTTGCGTGTTCGACCGTAACGTCCTGCCCGGTTCGTGCGTGTGGACCATCACCAGCGAGCTCATTGAGAAGAGGTGAGATAATAATGCGTCATTATTGCTTTTTTGTTAATTTTTTTTTTCCCCTTCTGGTTTTCACTGTGGCGTTTATGTGTGCAGGTGTAAGAGGATGGTGGTTGTGATTTCAGATGAATACATTGAAAGTGAAGCCTGTGACTTCCAGACTAAGTTTGCGCTCAGCCTCTCTCCTGGTGAACTTTTTTTTAAATTTTTTTTTTTTTTGGAGGTTCATATTTGACTTTATTCAGCGGTACCTTGACTTAGCAAGCCTTTCTCATGTCAAAAGCATGTTGCTTTTTGGAATATTTCATGTACAGAGAGAGTTCAACTGAAACTAACATTAAGCATGAATATAAATCTTGTCCTTACAAACATTGTATTTAAGGATGTAATTCACACAAAAATAACTTTGTCGGCCTGTTTGATGCGAAAGTATTGGCTTAAGTCAAGGTAGCAGCGTATTTGACTTCCTTTGTGACAACTAAGTTTTCTGCCATGACAGGAGCTCGGAATAAACGACTCATCCCTGTGGTTTACAAGTCGATGACAAAACAGTTCCCGAGGATCTTGAGCTTCCTGACTGTGTGCGACTACACAAATCCGTACACGAAGACCTGGTTTTGGGAAAGGCTGGCCAAAGCTCTTTCTCTGCCATAGTTGTGACTGTTATACATGTGTTTTGAGAAGTGCTTTTCTGTAATTGCAGCGACTATCAAGAAATTAGTGGGACCCAAAACCAAACTACTGTAAATGTTCCGTGAATAGTGAAAAAATATCATTCTAAACCTTAACACTGGAGCCACTTAAGCATATTTGTATGTCCTTTAGAATATATTTTGTGATTTTTATTATGAGAAACAAAGTGCACAAAGATATTTTTGCTATCTTTGCTGCTCAAACTTTTATTGTAAGGTTTGAAAAGTGCAAAGTTCTGTGGTTTTTGCGCTTCCTCTTTGATTGTCTGTAAGGAAATTATAGCGGAAAGGGAAACGTAAATACTTCTACATTTGACTGACTGCTCTTCTCGCCTGTACCTTTTATATTTCCATGTTTGTACATGATGGTCTTTTTTTAACAGCAATTTGAAAAAATAAAACAATTTTTACTATTTATGGGATAAATTAATAAATAATGAATTTGAATTAACCATTTTTACTGTAAAGTTTATTTTTAATTAATAAAATATAAAGATTAAAGTTTGTTTTACAGTAAAACAATTAACGAAACATTTTATTACGTAAATTAATAATTAAAAAAATAAAATAATGTAATTTGAGGAAAAACGCCTAAATGAATGCAACAAATTTTACAAAACGTCCACTATGTGTCGTTATTGCGCAAGTCTCGCATGTTGTCCCAGCGATCACCAGTAGTGTCGGCACGACACATTTCCGCTACGACATTAATCAACAGCCAATCACGCGCGACGTACTGTCGCATTGTCCAATCAAAACGGTCTCAACTTCAAGCGTGCCCTCACTTTGGACTGCCGGTTGTGCTTCACCGAAACCTGAATTGTAGTACTATCAGTTACATTTTGTAATTAAGGAAATACTTTGAGGGGAACGTAGTAATAATGTAAATGAACGAATCATTTTGTTAATTGTACATTAGAAACGGAATGCCTGTAAGTGGAAAATAAGAGGAAATGGCATTTAAACATCCTGCACGTGTGGCGGACGCCACTCGTGACTTAACGCTCAAGTCTTGTCATTAATTAAATGTGTTGCATGAACGTGACTCAGTAGATAAACCGACGTGTTGGTAGTTTAATTGGCAGCGACGTGGCACGACTGTCTTTTCATTTTTGGACTAATGCCGGTGCGGTAGTTGGTCATTCACCGCCGTTCAGTCTCATTACAGTGACCACAAGTAACATGGCCGCCGAGGGAGTCCACATTTGCCGAGGAGGAATGCGGTAGGCGGGGCCGCGAGCCCTGTGTCAAACTTTAGGGAATGACAGCAGGAGTGCTGCAGGATTCGCAAAGAAGGGAAAAGTGTCGCCCTTGTTGCCGCTCCTTGGAGTACTTGTTACTTTTTTCAACGCCCTGCCTGCGGCGCCGACACTTTTTCTTCGACGGTGTCAGATGGCAAATACCTCAGCCATGTCGGAGGACCTGAGTTCCCAACCGTGGTCCATCAACAAAGATGACTATGAGCTACACGAGGTGATTGGTATGTGATATTGCTGCTAAGTTGCTAGCTTTCCTTCCGCTTGAGAGTCTGTGAATAGACACGCTTGCTGAACCCTGAATATAAACCGCGATGTTTTTATTTTTTAATCATCTAAGCATCTCCCCTTTCCCCTAAACCAAAGGAAGGGTGACTTAATTGTGGTACAGTCCTTGCCGGGCGGTGTTAGAACTTCGAGTATGTGGAATGTTTCCACTGAGAAAGACAGCCCCGCCCAGTTGGGCTACACCGGTATAGTGAAACGAGCATTTGCGGCTGAATAGTGTGTGGCATGGCTAAATAATATTTTGCATGGCGAAAGCATTTATTCACACTTAAATCTTGAATAAAGTTTGACTCTCTGTTGACTGTTACGTAGGGACTTTAAAATAATATGCAACTGCTTCTACTTTTATTTTGATAACAATTTGAATTGTTGCATTTCCCCCAAAATCTTTCAAATATTCAAACCTTCCAAATATTGTTAATTAATCTTTAATAAAATTACATTTCACTGTTATACTTTTAATGATAATTTCACTGGCTGTTTTGTAAAAAAGAAGAAAAAAAATCTAACTGCTTAAAATAATTGATTTGTTAAAATTAGGGATGGGCGAGTACAGATATCAGGTATTGGTATTAGGCTGATATCAAGCTTAAATACTAAAATTATTTCAAGGTATCAGTACTCGTGATGTATCGGCTGCCCGCTTGTGTTACTGTTTACTATCAGGAGCTAGAAGTTAGAAGAATACCAAAGTGCTATTATTTTCATGCAATTTTAAGGAAAACATGCTATATTGAGATGTAAAGGTCTTTAAAATTATCTTCTTCTTTTTTTTTTTTTAAATACATGAAAAGTACTAGTGCTGTCGGTACTTTGTATCAGTACCGGAGACTACTCAAGAGTTGAGTACTCGTACTGGTATCCATCTGAAAAAATGTGGTATCGAACATCCCGAGTTAAAATAAAATGTAGCGAATTGCTGCTTGGCAAAACATAAAAAAAAAAAAAAAGGCAATATAGCAACCGTACAAATATTAAAAATTAAACTGCGACTAATTTTAATTTAATCAGAATCTGTGTTGCTGCTTTGCATACAAATATTTCTTTGATGAGCAAAAATATATTCAAAATGTCCATATATAGTAAATTAATCAATTTATAAAAATAAAAACAATTGCTGCAATTTTTATTTGGTGGTTGGAATTGCTGTATTGCACAACACATTTCATTCATAAAAATATAAAACCAACAAATATATTGTAAAATGAATGATACATTTAGTAAAATTAGGTGTTAACTTGAAATCAGATATTTGAATTGCGTTACCTTACCTCTAAATCAAAATTTCAAATTAAAAATAAAACTTTTCAAACTATCCAAATATTGTAACTTGTTCTTCCATATAATAGGCAATAAATATGAATTAGGCATGTTCTTCTTTTTTTGTGGTGCGGAGTCTGCTCATTTCACGTTTTATAAATCCTCAATTTTAAGTTCATAAAAAAGAAAAGAAAAGAAAGATTGAACATATGGGCAATCGTTCATTTGTTTGAAGAAGCAAGCCAGGCCTTATCCAAAGATCTTGCGGCCCTCAGGTTCCTCACCCTCGCCCCGCTGAGTCACGTTTGCACTGCAGCGGAGCGCTGTCCCGCCCTTCAGATAAGTGACCCTGCCCTCACTTTTGCTAAGAACACAAAGGTGTGTGTGTATGTAGAAGCGTCACCTGGTCAGCACCTCGGAACAGCTTGCGCAAAATCGTAAGACTTATGCTGGAATGCACCAAAAATGTCAGGAAAAGCCTACTAGAACATCTGGAAATGTGTTATGGGTAAATCATGTGCTGTACTTTCATTTAAGTCTCACAGCAGTTCATTTTCAGTTGAATTCTACATTTTATAATTCACTTATATTTATAGTATTAATTATTCACATGTTAAATCGCAGTGTTTGTGGAGGGGGGGGGGGCTTATTTTGCCAAATCGTTCAGCCCTAATATTTGATATTCTGCAACATCGCCACTGAAAAAACAAACGTGTTATCCTAAAAACTCAATTAAAAAAAGCTCGTAAAGCTAGCTTGTGACATTGACACGGCCCTCGCATACCTGCTCCATTAAGAAGCTAATTCAAGGCCATGCTAATCTGATAATGTGCCGTTTGCACTTAATGAACTCCAGCTGACCCCAGTGCGACTTCTCATTAGTAGCCGGAATCACCTCCTTGTGTTTTCAAACCGCTTCGATCAATTTAGCTTTTATTTTTTTTAATTTTTTTTAAAGCTTTTAAGTCACAACATACAGTAAGAGCTTCCTTGTCACAATGTCACTTTCACACATTGGGAAACGTTATGGCAACAGCCATAATATGGCTCGTCAAGATATATGCTTACAGAAAACACGTCTCGCAAAGAGCAAACTTGTTTTGTCAATGTTTCGCTTTTCCTTTTTTTTACGCCGCTGTCGACGCCGTCGGTGTACGCCGTCGGTAGACGCTTGACTTGAAAATGTTGTTTGAGAAAGTCCGTCCGACAGTATATACTGTATACATTTGTGATATTTATGTCAAGGCTGTGATGGAAACAAATGGAGCTTAGAGAGAGAGAGAAATGCTACGCTAACACAACATGGCGCATGGGTACTTTATTGATACATCAGATATCAATAGTCACAGTCACAAGTTTACTATCAAACCAAACAAGGAGAATTATATGTTGAAACAACCTCAAAGTTCTTCCTAAGAGTCTGATTAGCTGATTGCTAAGATGCTAATGCTAGATGGGCTAACGATTAGCATTGACGTGGGAGCGTTCTAATGCTTTCCGCAACCGATATTTATATATAAATGCTTGAAACCGCGTCACTATTTGTATTCCTCATAGGCACATTTAACATTTCTTTTAAATCTGTCTTTTTTACTATCAATGATTAAGTCGTCTTCTGCCATATCATTAGCAAGCGAGGCGTGAAGTTTGGAGCAGTGCCCGCTCGCTGCTGTCGCCGAACACCGACCACGGCCAGACAATTGATATTGTCTGACAGTTGGTCGATAGCGCCGCTTTCTCTTTGGTCCAAAGCGGGGAAAGTTGTGGACTGCTCCTCAGATATCCACACAAAAATGTCATAGTTAAAGGACACTATTGGAAAAGGAGGAGGAGGACCTTGTCGGTTTGATGGATTCCGAAGAACGATCCATCTCAGACTTGCTCAGCTGGTCTTTCTTCTTCTTTCTTTTGAACAAAGCCTGCAAACAATGATTCATGGCTGCTGGCAGCCCATCAGGTTACTTGCCTATTCATGATTCGTTTTTCCGATCATTTTTACCGAAGGGATTTTTCCTTCAACACAGTGAATCAGTCACCGCTAAAAAAATATGGTAAATCAATTACCAACATTTCATATTAGGATAATAGTGACCCAGTCCTGCTGCGAATAGCGAAAAACCACCAAAGTATTTGTTGCACTCTTAAAAATGACAGTAGTTTTAATTCAACCTTAAACTCTGACCCCATAACAGTTTGTTTCAAATTCATAACCTTAAAAATGTATGGTTTACAGATTTTTTTTTCTTTCTGAAAAATGCACCAGAAATCATCCCTAACATCCAAATCTCTCACTCATGATGTATTGCCTCAATGTATTTTCTTGACACCAATTACTACTTTCCTATTATCTGGGACTTTGGTGCCACCTTGGGGCTTTTACAGAAAAAGCACAAGTTTAGAAAATATGAGATTGATCCAGTCTGTTGCTGTTTTAGTTTTGTCTCTTGCTCTTGCTCTTTCTCTCAGTATATTGTGTTTAAATTAATTTCTGGCGTAATAATAAATAAATAAATGCAAAAACCGATTGAAATATGCTAGCAAATAGCGACCCCAGCAGTTGGTGCATTCTGTCCCCGTCTGGTATTAACTCAAAGCTCCACTTGATTCAGCACGTTGAAACGTGACCCCAAAGCCAATAATGTCCCTCTTTTTTTTCCCCAACATTTTTGCCATACGTAGACGCACATCAACACGCACGCAACAAACGCATGCTTCCTGCAGCTTGCCATCCCTGACGACTCGCTGTTTGTTTGCGCCGAGGAATTTACATCCCAACGTGGTCTCGGCAACCGGATGACTGCGTGTGTGTGTGTATGTTTAAGTGTGTGAGCGTGCGTTTTGCTTCGGCCGGGATCAAACCCCCCAACCCCAAACTCTGGCTGGCCCACTTCCAGAGGTTTGTGAGGTAGCGCTTGTCGCAGGAGCAGCGATGACTAGAAAGCATCTGAGCTCGGCTTGGTCAGCAATCAATGTTGCTGTTTTCCTTGTTTTTAGTTTTTTTTCCACCTCAATCTCAATCAATTGCGAATTCAACTGTGTTTGACTGTACTTTTATTTTTATTTTTATTTTTTTTTACATTAAGCATTAAGTTCATTTTGACATAAAGTAGAAAGTACAGATATTTGTTTTCAAATGTATTGAATAATAGTGGAATGTCATGATAAAAAATACGTACTCGAGTAAAGCAGAGATACCGTAATATTATTATTATTTTTTTAATGCAGCAGTAACAAAATATCTTGTCACGTGCAACCAATGAAACACGAGCCTTTCCAGGATGGCGGTTTGCTTCAGATTTTCAAACAAGAGAAATAGAAATGAGCAGTTCCAGAACGGCCGCCATTAAAAAAAAAAAACGTCATCAAAACACAAAAACTAGATCTGACTACACGTAAACACAAATGATGAATGCATAAAGGCATTGTGATTGTCATATTTGAAAACAACAAAACAGTCGATCGATGCAAACTTTGAAAACTATTGGCAACATTTATGCTAACTTCTATACAAAAAAAATAAAAAAAGCCGAAGCAAAAGCTGCTTTTTTTTTGGTACGCGTTTCCCAGATTCCAAAATGTCCAACGTCGTCGGTATTTACAATCATCAGACGTGACCCTTTATTGGTCAGTCACATCCAGGAAATGACACGGGAAATTGCAATTTTATTGGATTATCACCGAGAGCCAAACTTGCATCATGTTGAATCGCTTTGTACCGTATTTCTTCAGCGTTGCTTGAAGCCACGTTCGAAACGTGAACATAGAAATTCACGGGGTCGGTCGGGCTCTATTTTTAATTAAACTCTTGAGAGCAGATTTGATCTTCGACACGCCTCCTCCCCTATTTCCAAATCTTCAGAGGATCTCGGCTCAATGAAAAGTCCAAACAATGTGCACTTTGTTAATATTTGGGCATAGCCAAGATGAGGGCAAAGGGGTTAGGGAAAGCTTAGTGGAGGGTGGACGAGCGCGCTGCTCATTCTTCCGCCCCTCGAAGCTTCTTGCCGGAGGAAAAAGTGCTCTCGGCGCGTTGCACGCGTCAAACACGGGTCGAGTGCAAAGTGCGAGAAACTGTGCGAGACGAGACCTTTAGGAGGTCTTTGATGAATATTGAAAACATTTTATATTGACAGTTATGGGGTTTTTTTTCCCAGTAAAGTTGAAACAAATTCATGTTCTAATAAATACTAAAGACTATGGGTGTCAAAATTAGTGCGTTAAATAATACAAATAATAATGCGTATATTTGTGGAGACTGGGGTCAAGTTGTATTTTACAATTTGAAAAATGTGCAGAATTTCACAACTTCATGTTAAAGATTAGATGGCTCTTAATATGACAAGAAAAATGTAATTATGCCATCTAGTGGCAGACAAATTACCGCAACACAAATTAAAAATCACATTTCAATATCCTATTTTACACTACAGTACATCTTTTTAATTTTAAGTTAATACATTTTATGATTTATTATGATATTATTGTATCAAGGACAAAAAGAGGCAGCCATACTTCTATTTAACATTCTCCCCCCCCCACACACTTTTATGTTAAGAGTATGAAAACGAGAGCTTAATCCAAATTTTAAGATTTGATTAATCTCAATTATTCGCTTAATTAAAATGACTTTTTATCAACATTTTTTGCCTGCCAAATTTAAAGAGCACCTGCTATGTGTTAATTCTTTCGACATTTAATGTTATGAGGACGTCTCCTCTTTTTCTAATCAGTTAAATACTTGCATAATTTTAAAAATGGGAGAGAAAAAAATTACCCCGATAGTTTGACACAAATATTCAGAATGTCATACGCAATCATTTATTAAATGCTTTTCTTCAGTTTTTTTTCTAAATTGCCCAAACACGACCTGTGCTACCTTTTTAAAGTAACCGTCTGCCATCACGATAAAGGATCATCTGTGGCCAAAGTTAATAATGCGATTTATCTGCTTTAATACACGATGAATGCGATATTTTTTTGTGATTAATGAATTAGTTAATGCCTTTAACTTTGACTAATGAAAACGTATTGTACATTTTATTGTACATTTAGTTTGCGATTAACCGTGAGTTAATTATTGAAGTCAAGCAATTAATTATGCTAAAAAAAATTGTGTCTACTTTTTCTTTTAGCAGGTTTATTCTATGGGAAAGATCAGTCAAAATACTCTAAAACTTTTTCTAAATTTTTTATTTTTTTTTATGCTTTGAAAGCAGCTGGCCGTCAGGGTTTTTACCAAATGGACGGTGACTCGATTCGTGACCATTCAATGGCCGAGATTCCCTCATCTTGCGGTCACCAGTTGTAAGCTGTAAAAATAACTGTGCCGCTACGTGCCGCGGCGCAGACTAATCCGAGCGGGATGGCTGCCGTTAACTTGATCCATGATGGGAGTGTTGTTGTTTCATTCTGGCGCAGGGAGCGGGGCCACAGCTGTGGTTCAAGCCGCCTACTGCATGCCGCGCAAGGAGAAGGTGGCCATCAAGCGCATCAACCTCGAGAAGTGCCAGACCAATATGGACGAACTCTTGGTAAGCGTGAGAACGAGAAGTCGCAACTCTTTCATATTCACGTTCTCAAATGTGATCGGGATTGAGATCAGTTTCTTACATGCTCGTTTTGAAATAGAAACCAGATTAAAAAAAAAATTGAGTATTTATTATTATTTTTTTTTAGAAGTCTGTGAAATTCTTGAATGGCAAAAAATTGCTAAGCTACACGCACGCACCGTGGACGAGGGCAAAAAAACAAACTTGAGTTTTTTCATATAATTTTGATTATTTTTGATTGACTTTTATACACTTGGATAAAAAGATTGATCCTTGATCTTGTGCCAAAACAATATTTTGACGTCAGTGCCTTCCCCGTTCAACAATATTGTTTATGTTTGCCGGCCGTGACGCCACATTGTTCCCATAGTGGCTTCTCTGTGCGAGCGCGGCACCAGTTTGCGACACCGACCCGCCCCGGGCTCGGATCAGGACAATCAGTCATTTAGTCGCTCGGCTTGGATGTCCTGCGACATGCAAACCATCTAACTAAAAAAAAAAGAAAAACAATTAGACAAAAACAAAATGTGAGAGTTCTGTTTCCTGCAAGACGCACGTCATTTTGTATTCTTACATTGACTTGTGCATTAATCACATGATCTCAACGCGAGTGCAAACTTTTTATTTATTGGATTGAACAGAATCCCGGACTGGTACTGATCCAAAGTCTGTGAAACTGCTCAGTTCAAGTTCTGCTCTAAAATGTCACCCATCTCTCCGCTTGGCAAATAAATCACGTCAGGTAAAAGGTAGGATGGCCAAAGTGTGGCCTCCAAACGGTTCTAAACATTTTATGGCGCTGGCGGCTCGGTGTCAGGTTGACGGATGGTTTCCGGGTTGGATCACCATCAATTTTAATGCCCGGGTATTTAAGGGGTGAGGTCATGCGCCTTCAACGAACCCTCACAAGTGGCGGCATTTATTCTGCCACCTGGTCGGATGTTGCTTCTTTGTTGATGAAGGTCACCGTGCATCTGATGTCCATTACGTCCACATTTGTGCATCTTGAAGTAACAGTACTTGAAATCCAACATGGGCCAAAAATGGTACATTTTGACGCAAGTAATATTTGTTTCCTTCATGCATTTGCTTGACACAGATATGTCAGTGTGAGCGCTTTTAGCCATGAGAACATGTCGGGAAGTCCTTTTTTTTTGTTTTTTTCTCCCCCCCCCCAACACCCCCCCCCCCCCCCCCCCCCCCCTGCGGCATACGCTTACAGTGACCTAATCCCCCACAACAAAGACGCTCCCTGGTTCTCGCATTGTCTGCTGGGAAAAAGATGGGCAAACCTGCCAACTGCCGGAGCACGATATCCTCCCCGTTAGCCCATTGTTTGTCTTCTGGCCCGCCGAGCGGCGCTGACCCGCCCCTTCCAGCGGGCCGAGGACAGAAAGGAGGGGGGTGAGGTTCGAGTGAATCCTGCTCGGTTATTGTTATGGGGCGTCCAGAGATGGTAAGATGGCGAAGACAACCCACCGAGCTGTTCGTCTGCTCCGCCAGACTGGAAGATATTCGGACAGTTTGGGTTCAAATGCAGGTGGGATGTGGGCTCACCTGCTGGTGGTCAGTCGGTGGAAAATGATCTTTTGCCCGAAAGAACTCGGTCAATGAAAATGTATACCCGTTGGTAAACCCTGATGACATTAGGAATGGGTATTTAAAATTTTTTAATTTATTTTTTGTCGTGGTTCTCAAATGAGCACCACAAATTAAGGGGGGGGGGGGGGTGCTTCTGGTGAATTAGAATTATTAATTTCTCCCTGCAACCCCCCAAAAAATGAGAAGTCCGTTTCTAAAAAAAAAAAAAAAAAGAAAAAAAAAATTGTAGTGGCGCAACTAACAATCCATTTTTAAATGGTTTATGAAAAGTGTCTTGAAGTTGACGGGTGATTCATTTGGATTCCGCTGCCAGCATGACCTCACTCTCCCTGATTTCCAAGGACACATATACACTTTTTTTTATTATTATTTTTTTTTAATGGCCACATAAAAGCTTTTTTTCGCTGCTGCCCATATTATGCGTTCCCGTGACCGGCCTCTGACGTCATTTCCATGGCAAGAGTTGCACTTCATTTCCTTAATTGCCTCATCCTGAAATATGTCAGCATTACTGGACTGTTACTGTTCCATTGAGGTCCAAGCAGCCAGGCAGTTTCGGAGAATAGATCTCCTCAATGAAATTCATAATTTTTGCTCGCAGGTTTATCCTGGTCAAATTATTCCGGACACAACCCCGCAGAAATCAAGCAGTGTTGAAAAAAAAAGAAAAAAGAAGAAGGCTCTTTGAGATAGATCTGCTCGATTTATGAAGGAAATATGAATCATGATTTGTTTTTTTGGTACAAAACAAGAAAATGTTGTAAAAAATATGAAGACAAATCAATTTCTTTGAAACAATATAATTATGCAAGTTTCTTTTGGACCAAAAAAAGATTTATTCAGTTAGTTATTTAAAAAATAAAAAAGGTGCAAATATATAAATGTCTACAACTCAAAATGAGTAATAATCTTTTCTTTTTGTTTACAACTATGCCGATTTTGTAATTGTGGAGTGTAATAATTGAAATTGAATTTGGATGAATTGCACAGCCCTACTTTGAGCCATATGCTAATTCTAGCAGGGAAGTCCGCCATTTAGAATTTTCTTTCAAATTTGGTCCAATGTTTGGCTTTTGGTGGCGCTCATTTTAAAGAGCGACTCCGGCAGATTTCATATGATCGTCTTCAAGCTTTAGCTGTTTGTTTGAAGAGGTTCAAAAAGACAAATGAAAACGCTGTCGCCGAGGCGACGTGCTGTTTACCAACAAAAATGACACCGAATTTAATGTTCTGGCAAACGAATGAATATTTTATTAGTTTATTGTGCGATTTATTTAAAAAAAAATAAAAAAATAAAAATAGCTCAGTAGTGCCCCCTAGAACGTTTTACGAAGAATTGGAGGCATGTTGTGAAAGCACCGTCGCCGTGGCGATGTGCTGTTTGTAAAGATACACGATGCTGTTTTTTTTTAGGGTCTTAACTCGGCAAATGCTCATGACATTTTTCACACGCACACAAAACCTGGCAAAAGCATTTCTATTTAAGAGAAACGGCCGCTCGTTATCAAGCACGTCGCGCTGCCGCCATTTTCTCATTCGCTTCCACCTGTTGCATTTCAGAAAGAGATCCAGGCCATGAGCCAGTGCCATCACCCCAACATCGTGTCTTACTACACCTCGTTCGTGGTGAAGGACGAGCTGTGGCTGGTCATGAAGCTGCTCGGCGGCGGTAAGTGAACGCCGACAACTTCCACCGTGGAATCTTTTTTTTTTTCCGGCGCGGCCTCTTGTAATGAAAGCGTTGTCGCTCTGGCGGCAGGAAGAGCGCAACTCCTTCCCACGGACGTCGCCCGTGATTGCGGGGAATGTGACAGCGCTGATCCTCATTGTGAGCGGCTTTAACTTCCGTAGAGCGCGCGAGCTTAATGACAGGGCCGCCGGGGGGGTAATAACAGCCCCCGCGGGCTGGCGTCGAGACGCCCGTGTGGCAGAGCTGCAATTAGGGAGCCCGCGCGGAGGAAGGGAGGCCACCGCCGAGGAGGGACCGAGCGCAGCTGTATCTGATTACGTTGTTCCTTCGCCCCAGGAATGTATCGAGTCATTTGACGAGCAGGAATTATGCGGCCGCTTCCTAATGGCGCGGGGGGGGGGGGGGGGGGGGGGGGTAGACATGATGAAAGCGATGGTCATGGCTTTGTGGAGCCGTCTTCATGTCAGTGTAACCTTCAACGCCAGCTGTGGGATGCTGGAAAGTACTTTTCGCAACAATTGCTGTCAATAGAAACTCTTCCTTCATCCAACTTTTATTTTAATTTCTACTTTTAAGTAACATTGCAACATAATTTTCTGTAACTTGGCAAAATATGTATACTGTATGTATATTTTAATGTCATGGCGAAAAAAATTGTCTGCAGTCAACCGATTAGTTGACTCGTCGATTTTACAACTATTGAAGCTTAAAGTCCAGTAATGGCTAATCACACATTTTTGTCATCCCGTCTTCCTATTGGTCAGTTTATTACAGATTTGTCTTTCTTGAAGCGGCAAAATGTCCGGTCAACGACAGTCTTTATACATCTGTGCGGGTTGGAGAGTACAGAAATAAGCTGATGATGGATGAGGATAGCGCTTAGCCTTGCTAGCGTTGGCTCTTCCGATTTGCCGCTAGTCTTAAAAGATTCGCATATGTGGGACAAATTTAAACTCCGACAAAATCTTACGCCGAGTAATGCGTGGGCAACAACTGTGTGATCGTTCCATAATTTTATTAATATCACAACATACCAAGATAATGACGCACGCCACTTTATGACATTGTGTTGTAAAACCAGTACCGATACAAGAAAGTGGAAATATTTGACCAAAATCCTTAAATATAATAAAAACACAAGAACCCGGAGTCAGAGCAACGTTTGGTTCCAATGTCCCATCTGACAACATGCTAAGCTAAAAGATGAGACGTACTGTGCTGAAAAAATATCACTGATATCATCAGGTCTCGATTTTCATCACATTACGTGTGCGCTGAATTGTGAATGAAATGAAATGACTCCATGTAACCGATAGCATCCAGATGGCTTGCCCGGCCCTCGAGGACGGACGGGCTCGAGTACACGAGCCCAGCCAGCCGCCGGCCGGCCTCTTTAGCGGGTTCCTCTCTCTGGTTTCGCTCGCACCGACCGCTTAAACGCTCGGCCCTCTTGATGTTGACTTTTATTGTGCCCGGCAATTAAATGACGGCTGGGGCTGCGTCTGCCTCGGGTTTATAGACTTCTCACTGTGGCGGGGTTTGCGTTATCACGCTCAATGCCAGCTACTGTGTGGGTGGTGGTGGGAGGGGGAGGGGGGGGGTTAGCCTCCACGTCTTCAAAGCTTGATAACAAACCTGACACGGTTGACGATTGGTAGTGACATGTCGCTGTTGACTTTGCTTTGTCAGCAGCTTCGGGCATTTCCACATGATGTGTCATGTGTTGTGTGCGCCGCGTGAACGGACGCTTCCTTGACTTCTCTCGCCACCGCTTGCCTGCCTTGCAAACCCACTTCGCGAAGCTGTTCTCGGGAAACCGTTTGACTCATTCTTCTTCGTTCTCACGAGTGATAGAGCGAGACGGTTTTTCCGATTATTAGGCGTCACGAAGACCGATGCAGCGGGATATTTCAAGCCGATGTTCATTTGCAGTAAAAGAGAAAATATTGGCGTAAAAAAAAAAAATAAATGTTTCTTTTCCTTTTAAACGTATAAAGAATTGACAGCTTTGTTAAAAAAATTTTATAATAATAATTGCAGGGAGCTTCCAGGGTCATTAGCATGTGCTAAATTAAAAACTAAGCAAGTAAATCTCTTTATTAATTCTTTAATTTATTATTATTATTATTATTATTATTTTAAATAAAAAAGTGTAGGGAGTTCCCAGTGTAGAATTATTTATATAAAGTATAAATTTAAATAACTAAATTAAAGTTCCCTGTATCTCACTGAGCGACAAATGCTAATGTAGCTAATTTGGAGTTTTAGTCATTGTTTCGTACAAGGTTTCAAAAGATCTTCGCAGACTGTGAACAATTATCTGAATATGTTCGAAATGTCTTTGCGACAAGTAAAAAGTGTCTGTCAACAACTTACAAATCCTGATGAAAACCCTATAAATTTGCTCCGTTCGCAAGCATTCACCGCTTTTTGTCAGCTAGCTTGAAGGATGAATCGGTGGGTTACTTGTCAAGGCTTGGCGAGGAAAATATAAAAGACGAATTTCGTGGAAGATCCAATTTACAAAGAGAAATCTGGTCAGATCATGAGACGCGTTCTTCATGTTGAGAAACGTCCTTTCTCCTTTCCAGCGTTGACCCGGGAGCAATTTCAAGGACACTTTGACCTTGGACTGTCATAGGTGGGATTCAAACCGCCGACACATTGGCCACTGGACGAGCCGCTTCACCAAATAACCGTATCTTTAAACGCCGTCTCTGGGAAATCCCTCCAGAGCCAACATTCAAGATTCCAGGCTCGCCGTCGGCACGTTCTCGGCTTTTCCGGAAATTCCTGTTCCGAAAGCGACACGTGACCGCAACGGCGGCCACTGATTGAATTCCCATCAGAGAGACATCCAGTTCCAAAGCCACCCGGGACAGAATATGAGTCATGCCACAGCAAGCAGAGGAATGTCTTCCCAGAAAGCGAACACGAAGCCTTCGCCGCCCACGCTCGCGCTCGCGCCGGATGCAAGATCAAGATCCACTTTGGGAATTTTAGCGCAAGTCGGTGGATTCGCTGCATCAATTATCCCCCGAACTGCTGACCGGCGGCGTTTCATGATGACTCCCAATTTTTTTCAATCCCGTAGAGCGAGTAATCTATAACCTTTCTTTTCTCCAGTCTGAGCCAGCAGTCTTCTTCTGCTCTTAGACCACCTTTGCCACCCCCCCTCGGCCCCTCCCTCGCGGCAACTCTCCGTTTGTCGTCGGCCTTTCGCACAGTTAGCACCTGTGCTTGCGATCCGCGCCTTCCGCCGCCCTGCGCTCGACTTCCACTTCGGTCGCATTCGTGGCTACAAGTGTAGAGTCAATAGTATAAAGTAATGGCAGCCCGCGGTCTGTCCTTCGATGAGTTCTTACCCGTCACGGTCTTCGGTGACTTAAGTCTCGTATCGTTAGTCCGAGAATAAAGTTGTATTTTTATGGGAATACATCGTCGCGAATAAACTGCTAATACAAAAAGAAAAAGTCATTTATTGAGAATGAAGTCGTAACAAAAATGAAAAGTGGAGCAAAAGAGAAGTCGGAGGAAGAAAGTCGAGTGTCATCTAAGAACGCCGTGAAGTGTTGGTTTGTGTTTGGACGATAC
Source organism: Leptonotus elevatus (assembly GCF_054856555.1). Classification (NCBI taxonomy): domain Eukaryota; kingdom Metazoa; phylum Chordata; class Actinopteri; order Syngnathiformes; family Syngnathidae; genus Leptonotus; species Leptonotus elevatus. Next base: position 11,867,367 of record NC_141259.1, on the reverse strand, counting down.
AAAGCATGATTCATTTTTGGTGGGGGTTTTTCTGAAAGGCAAGCTTGTCAGCTGCTTTCAGGTTCGACTGACTGAACACGTCGAGTCTCATTAGCATGTTTTGGAGGCCTGACGCTACCTGGCACTTCAGCGAGGCCAAACATTTTTGTGCTAGCGCTCCATAAATGACGTCCTTTGAGTTCTTCATGAAACACGGGCTTGACCTATGACACCATTCTTGTACATTTTCCGAGTTTAAATCACATTCAGTTTTCCACTTAACTCATTTTCACTGAAGCAACCCCTTTCGCTACTGGATTTTGACAGATTTTCCAAGGCCCACAGAATATTCTGTTCTATTGCTATAAAAACATGGAACCTACCGAAAGAAAGATTAGAGTCTCTTCTTTCATCAATAAGAAAAGTATATTTGTATCTCCTTCTGTTTTGTAGCAATTAGCATTAGAATAAAGCCAATTTAATCGTTATTCACACATTTGTTGAAAAGACTGGGAAAAACAGCTTTTTGCAACATGGCCCTGGCTGCTCTCTTATACTCTGCTGCCACCTGCTGTCCATTTTTTTTTTTTAAATAACTACCATCGCTTTAAGTGACCTGTTCAGGTCAGGGGCTGCGTCAAAGCATTATGTATGCTCTAGCATTAAAAAACATTAAAAAACGTATAAATACGTTTTTGGGACCTTGGTTATATTTAAAGTATAATGTTTTTGGAAGCAAATGAGTTCATCTTGATTTTATACTTTTTAATTTACTACTCCCCCCCCCTTTATAATATATACAGTTTTTTCATGATTGATCTCTTCCAGAAAGTCGAACAGAAAATCCATTTGATAGAGAATATCTATAGCTTTACATACAAAATAGTGCGAAATAACTATTCTTGACATTTCTTGACGTAAAAATGGTTCAGCATACAGCTGCAGTGCACAATGCAAGCTTTTATTAACTCCAGGCAATAATAAGCCTGCTCGTCTGCTCGGCAACAAGTTGGGCCTGCATCGGCCTCACATCCTGTCCAAAACCAGGCCTTCAAAATAAAAGCAAAGCAGTTTACTAACAGTTTCACCACACTTTATAAGTCCCTATGTTAGCTTGTTTAGCAGCCAAATGCAAACTTTTGTGTGAGCTTTTATTTTGAAAGTCAAACTTTTGACAGGATGTTACAGTCGGGTTTTTTTGTTTTTTTTATGTTTGTTTTTTGTAGGAAAACCGAGTGGATGTACCAAAAACTGAAAAATAAAATCAAGTCTTGTGAAAACTGGATCATACAACAGCGCAATGTCACTCGCCAGTGACAGAAGTTGTGTTGAAGGCCATAAAGAGTTCATCAATGTGGAATCGTTCCACATGGCGGGAGAGCACAAGAGGATGTTAAAAGGGGGATTTCCCCTTTGACAAGCTAATGAATCTTGGGTTTTCTCTTCACCACATTCTAATTTAAAAAGGTTATTGGAGTCCATCCAAATATTTTGAGGTCGCTCTCGTTCATCGACGAGGAATTGTGTTTTTCGCAAACACTTTTTGATTTGCGTGCGGGCTGTTTGGTTAATAAGCACGGACGGCTTTCTTCTTGGTTTGCTTTTTTTTCAAAAGCATCATCATGCCAACGTGCCTATTTCAAGGTCTTTCCTTTCTTCTCTTTTTCAGGCTCCGTGCTGGATGTAATCAAGCACATCATCTCACGAGGCGAACACAAAATGGGGGTCCTGGACCAGGCCAGTATAGCCACCGTCTTAAAAGATGTTCTTGAGGGACTCGAGTACCTGCACAAGAACGGACAGATACACAGGTACCAAAAATGCTCTTTGATGCCTCGCACCATGCGACGGCCACACGGGAAAATCATTTAAAAATAAATAAAGAAAAAAGAAAAAAAAATTGAATGAGGATGCAATATTAGAAGAAAAGGTCAACATTTTATGACAAATAAACAAAATGTTAAAAAGTTGTGAGAAATAAGAATTGAGTTTCAACCATTAGAAGTAAAAATGAAAATATAGATAAATAGTAAAATAAACTTGTGATATGTGGAGAAAAAAAGCCATAATATTCGGAGAATTTGTAGGTTTAAAAAATTTTTTTTTACTGTACAAGATTAAAGATAATAGATAGTGTAACTAAAAAGTAGGTATAAGAAAAGTTTAAAGTGGAGACATTAGTCAGAATTTTATGAGAATCGTTTTTTTTTTATACTAACATAGTTTCTAGAAACAAAGTAGTATTATGACAATAAAAGTCATCATTACACAATGAAAAAGTCCAAATCTTATGAGGAAAAAAAGATCAAGATTTTATCTTAAAAAAAAAAAGTAAAAATGTTATATAAATATTAAAAAAAGGATAATCTTATCAGACTAAAATCAAGTAAAATATTTTTTTGACTGAAGTATCAATACAAGGAGTGAGTCATAACATAGTGATAAGGAAGTCGTAACGTTATAAAAGGGTGTAATTATGACAGTTGTCGTTGTTGTAAAGTATCATTTTACAAGCATGCATTAGAAGTGTTATGACAAAAACTCCACAATAAAATCACAATCTAACAATTTTGAACCTTAAGTTGTGAAAATCAGACGGCAGCAAATGATGACATAGTTACTCGCTCGTTAAAGTCCAAACGATGTCGTGGCCCTAAAAGCAAAGCTGCAAAAATGTGTCAAAACATTTGCGAGTGACGACGTCACCCGAAGCCAAAGTGAAATCAATCTTTTCTTTCCATCTTATCGCTGTTAAGATTGCAACTGTGAACGAATGTTAACGTGTTTATGTGGCGGGGGTGAAAACGTCAAGTGTGGGAAAGTGCTTCTTCATATTCCTGCCCGGGTCCGACTCGTGACCATATCAACGACGCGGCATTTACTCGGCGCCACTTTTCCCCCTGAAAGGTCAGCGATGTCATGGAGATGAAGCCGTAAATGGATCTGATTGAGCACTTTACGGCTTATCGCTACCCAATTGTGATGAATGGAAGAGAGGGGGGGGAAAAAACGAGTCACTTTTTAAGGTCACGGAGATAAAGAAACCAAAACAACGCGCGTCTCGTTTGCTATCCAAACGAGTCTTGACGCATGAATATGCATGAGTGGAATGTGTCAATGGCAGATTTGCGTGCCACAGGAAATGTGATCCCCAAAGCTCTCCTCTAAGCCAGTTCAAGACCGGGCTAAGTCCTCGCACCCAAGCTGTCGCAGACTCCACGGCCTTCAACGCTACCTCCTCTCAACTTGATCTTTCTCCTCCCCTCCTCGTTGCTTCCTTTTCACAGTCTGGCAGCGCCGGGTCGTCTAAGACGGGCTACACGTGTAAATAATGCACAGCTTACTGTCGGGTCAGGTGGTTGGCAGGTTTTCATGAAGGATGCCATTTTACCAGGGAAAAGGATAAGAGGAAAGTGGGCATTTTACAAAATAAAAGTATAAAGAGTGAAAATTAATTAAAATAATTTTACCAAACAAAATTATAATAGTGAAAATTAAAATAATTTTACAAAATAAATTTATGATGAAAAAATTAAAATAATTGTACAAAATAAAATCATGATAATGAAAGTTAATTACAATAATTTTACCAAATACAATTATGATAATAAAAATTTAAATAATTTTACAAAATAAAATTATGATAGTGAAGATTAATTTAAATAATTTTACAAAATACAATCATAATAGTGAAGATTCAAATTATTTTACAAAATAAAATGATGATAATGAAAATTTAAATAATTTACAAAATAAAATTATGATAATGAAAATTAATTACAATAATTTTACAAAATAAAAGCTTATTACATGTAGAAAAAAAAGTCTGAATCTTACAAAGACTAAATTTCAAATGTTACAGGGGAAAAAGTACTAGACTTACAAGAATTAAGTCATATGAGAAAAAAAACATTTTACAAGAATCAAGTTGTAATGATATTGTAATGTTATGAGCGAAAAGTCATATAATTAAAAAAAGTTGTAATTTAAAAAGATTAATGTGAGAAAAAGTTCAACCTTTATGAGAATAAAATCATTTTATGTTAAAATTGTAACAAATTAAATGCTGAGGAAAATGTTGTAATATTACAAAAACCTTTTAAAACGCATTGGAATCTTAAAATGAAAAAGTCATAGTTTACTAACTTATTTTTTACTTCTTACTTTTTTTAAAGGTTGAATATTATTAGGGAGAAATTGGTTATTTTAAGAGAATAAGGTACTAATTTTACAATAAATATAAATGATCGTATTACGATTGATACATTTCTGAGAATTAAATCGTAATGTTGAGGAAAATAATTACGAAAATCAAGAAAAACCTTGTGTTGAAAATTCATAATTTAAAAAAGACATATATGGTGAAAAAGTTGTAACTATATGAGAATAAAGTCGTAATCTTATGAGAGTTGTAATATTACAGGAAATAAGTGATACGAGAATGAAATTCTAATATAAGGAAAAACTCCTAAAAAAAAAAAAATCTTAAAATTAAACGTCATTTTATGAAAGAAGACATCGTGACATTGAAGTTGTTAACTTGTTATATTATGAGAGAATGTCATAATGATTAATAGGAAAATATGAGGAAAAATCATCATCATCATCAGATCAAGATAACAAAGTCACAATATTCCGCGCAAAATGTTGTAATGTGACGATCCCGACATCTCTCCTCGGAACTACTTTTGGGCGGCTTAAACCGTACGTCTTCCTTTGCACTTCCTGCGGGCGCACGCTCGTCTCCAGTCCAACAGGCCACACGTGTAAATTATGCAGACAGCACCGGCCGGCCGGGTCAGGCGCTTGGCAGCTTTCCGAGAAGCTCGCCGCAAAGTCGCGCTGTAAGCGATCGAAGCTATTGATTGACAAGTGTGCTGAGGAATGACGAAGCGCTCGAGATGATGCAATTTGGACGGAAGTGCTTAGAGCGCCTATAAGGGGAGATGGATCTCATTTGAATAGAATTGAAAATGCTGCATAAGTAGGAACTAATGACTTTTTCATATATATTTTTTAAATAAACCAAAAAAAAAGTGCTAAGTGAGTGAGTGAGTGCCATTTGTGACGACTGCGCATTCCCGAACCCGTTTAAGCCGGATCACATGAGCGTGCGCCGCCCTCGGGGCTGGGAGGGGGGGGGGGGGGGGGGGGCAGACCAAATCAGAAGTTCCCATCTTGCCCCCAAGCAATTAGAGTCTTGCCGCCTGGACTCTTGACTCCTCCGCAGATATTTGCCACGTGCCGGTCAACTGCTCCGCCTCGCACTACTCAGGTGCCACTTTGACACCACCGCAGCACAAGAAAAACGAAAAAAAAGTTTTGTTTGGCATTCAGACACTTGTTCTGCAATAAAGTGTTGGATCATGTCTTGGTTAAAGTCAAGGTTGGAAAGTACTAAAGTGGTGAAAATAGTCTGAGAGAAAAGTTTTAATTCTATCAGAGTAGAAGTAGTAAAAGTTGGAATTAAACGAAAATGCACAAAAGCCAAAAATATGAGGAAAAAATAGTAGCAATATGTGAAAAAAAAATCTGAATTTCACGAGAAATAGTCTTGATTTTATGAGAATAAAAGTGCAATAGTATTAACTTTTTTTGTAAGAAATTGCATACAAATAAATGTATTATGCTTCAGGAGTAAAGTCCGACAATCTGAGAAAAAAAAGTCTCTGTTTGACAAGAATAAAGTCGCAATTGTACATGAATTAAGTTGGAAAATCTGAAGAAAAAAGTCACAGTATGAGGAAAAACAAGTCTTCATTTCACAGGAAAATACTCAGGATTTTACAGGAATAATAACATTTTTGTAATGTAAGAAAAAATATAATTTACTCACACACTGCCAGCCCAGTAAAAATGGACGTATATAGCCGTCAATGGCAGTGAATGTGTTCAAGTTGAACTACAAAAATTGCATTGAAATTGTATAAGAATAAAGTCAGAACATTTTACACAATTGTACTTTTGTAATTGAAATTGCAATTTTAGCAAATTAGTAAAAAGTCTCAATTTCACAAGAAATAGTCATCATTTTCCGAAGTCTGAACGGGACATGTATCTATGTCTCGTACCCTCCATCCAACAATGCCAGTATGGCACCAAGATGTGATGTCACACGAGGTGACCTGGCGTACTTGCGAGGTGCGTTGATTCGCGCCATCAAATCTCCTTGACACTTTCATAGCATGCCTGCTCCCACCCGGCAACCACCTGGCTAATATTTCACTCGAACCGTCCTCACCTACTGATCTATTTGTCGCCGTTTTATGGTTGCCGCACAAACCAGCGAGCTGTCATAAAATCACGTCATGGGAAACGTGTCGTGTCATCCACTGCACTCGTTCAACCAATAATGACGGCAGTTTCGTTTGGTGTGTGCGCCTTGGCCACCAGGGGGCAGCATAATTGCTGCACTCATATTACTATAGTCTTTTGTCACTGGACACAGAAATAATTTGAATTTGGCAAAAGTAATAATGAATGAAAAAGATACAACAATATATTTTAATTGAATCATTGAAGTATGTTTTATGTTTACATATTGAAGCTCAGTGTTAATATTCCAGATGTGCATTTTAATGACCATGTCGACAGATTTCTGTCTTTGCGCAACGCCAGTATTTTTCCGTGCTCCGTCTTCTTTCCCTCCTGTGAATGATAATGAGCGTTACACTTTGCTGCAGTCAACCATCAATAGAGCAAAGAGTCCCAGTGGGATCCAACCAAGCGTAGCGCTTCAGGGCTCGCCCCGGGTGGCCTGACGTATTTCAAGTGGTTCAAGCGGCCGCCACTGTCATGATGATGTCACATGGAGGCTGTTAAAAAAATTTTTTTTAAGGTCTTAAATATGAGGTCACACTCTTTCAACACAAAAACGACCTCAGTGAAGGCACAATGACGTCTTTAATTGGGAAAATCAATTAATCGGGAAAATCAAATGATCGACTTGGCTAGTGGTTGTGGGCTCCCTCTAGTGGTATACTAAAGAATTACTGAATGAAAGTCCCAAATTACTAAAAGAAAGCACACGTGCCAACATTTAAACACATTAACAAAATACTTAAAAAAAACTCTAAAATATTTAACTCACTTTATCCCAAAAACGTATAGAACCGTTCTATTTTAAATATTGCCCAAAAACGTATAGATATGTTTTTTTATGTTTGTTTGTTTTTATGCTTTGATGCAGTTTCTGACCTGACTTTAGAAATCTTAATCCAATTGCAAACTTTATTGGGTGTGACGTTAACGCTGTGATTGAGTTGAATGAATTCTGGCTGAAAAGCCGCTAATGCTTTGAGATGAAAGTTCGAATGGCAAGCAACGCTTCTTCAGCAACTAAATGTGAATCAATGAAATGATCAAGCGCTTCACTTCATGTCTTTCATGTATGATGGGAATTTTTAATTTTTTTAATCAACAAAGCGGGCTTATTTGATCAAACCAAAATGTGGCCCAAGTTGAACATTTGACTCGACAGAAGCGGGAATAGTCGTTTCCACCTCCTCCTTCGTCTGGAATGACAAGATCCGAATTTGAATTGTCCCGCAGGCATCCAGAGAAAAAATCGCCAAATAGCAACCATATATTATTTGATTTTTTTTTAATGATTCATGCTTATTTTTAAACTTAATGTACACAAAATATACGTGTCATGTGCTGCCATTATTTTTTGCACAGAGTGTGTGTAATTTTACCACCTGTGAACCTTGAATAGAGCCTTCATGGCTACATTGTCAAATGTCAGTGCAAGCATTTGACCACACTGCCCCCATGTGGTGGCAGGCAGAAAAGCGCCATTCTCCTCTTGCTTCCTTTTGTACTTTTACCATCCACGTGGGGGAGGAGGAGGGGGGGGGGGTGTTAGGGGAGTCTGTCGCCATGACGACCGCAGATAAGAGGCGGCGGTGGGGTTGGAGGATTGTACGCGTGCAGACGGCTGAATCCTCTTATCAGTCATTAGTAAGTGTCAAGTGTTAAAAGTGACCGTTTAAAACTGTCCACAGAGATCTCAAAGCTGGAAACATTCTTCTTGGAGAAGACGGTTCCGTGCAAATCGCAGGTAACGGGAACTTTGTACTTTCACGACTTTGAAACTCGTTTGAAGCCATAATGTGCGTGCGCGTGTTCCCGCCAGATTTCGGCGTGAGTGCCTTCCTGGCCACGGGCGGCGACATGACCCGCAACAAGGTGCGCAAGACGTTTGTGGGAACGCCGTGCTGGATGGCGCCCGAAGTCATGGAGCAGGTGGGCGTGGCCTCTTTGGTAACCACGGCGACCAGCGTTTTTTTTCCACACTGCCCGCTCACAAACTTGCTCCTCCAGGTCAAGGGTTACGATTTCAAAGCGGACATCTGGAGTTTCGGAATCACCGCCATCGAGCTGGCCACCGGGGCGGCGCCTTACCACAAATACCCGCCCATGAAGGTCGGTCGGCGCTTCCGCGCGGCCGTCGCTTGCTCACGGTCGCCGGGGGGAACAAACGACTGCCGCTGTGTTTAGGTGCTGATGCTAACGCTGCAGAACGAGCCGCCGTGCCTGGAGACGAGCGTCAGCGACAAGGAGTTGGTGAAGAAGTACGGAAAGTCCTTCAGGAAGATGATCTCCATGTGTCTGCAGAAGGACCCGGAGAAAAGGTGGGCGGGCACGTGCATGTTTGCGCTCCTCCTCCTTTGTTGTTATTTGTCAGCATGTAGCAAGTAGCTTCCTCCTCCAATGTTGTAGTTGTTGTTTGTTAGCATGTAGCAAGTAGCTTCTTCCTCCAATATTGTAGTTGCTGTTCGTTAGCCTGTAGCATGTAGCTTCCTCCTCCAATGTTGTTGTTTGTTAGCCTGTAGCAGTTAGCTTCCTCCTCCAATGTTGTAGTTTGATGCGTTCAGTGACACTTGGTTTTCTCAGTTCCCCATCATTGGTTTGAAACCTTGACTTGAAACATTTGAGATTTGAAACGTACAACTATATTGAAACTTTAATTTGTTGTCACTATTGTGTGCTGTTTTCTTTGTTTTTGTTTTCACTTCTTGCTTTTATTGCTGCGGCCGACAGCGTTTGGCTGTCGTCAAACGTGTTTACAAGCGTCCTGCTGCATTAATGATCCGCCTTTGTGCTTCTCAGGCCAACATCCTCGGAGTTGCTGAAGAATAAATTCTTCCAGAAAGCCAAGGTAGGCAGGAGCCTCCGCTTCAATAATGTCCTCGGAAAGCCGCTTCAGCAGCGCTGATAGATTTCAAAGCAGCCGGACCAGAACTACGGGTGTTCTGACTTGGAACGTGGAAGAGAGTGTTTATCGTTCCCAAATGTGTACAGCAGAGGGCAGACTTTGGCAGAAGTTCAACATGTGGGATGAGACAGCAGACTTTGGGGATTTTATTTATCGCAAGGAAAGTCGCTAACATCATAGTCATCGGACATTTTGTTTTGATGATGTTATTTGCCTGGAACACTTTAAAAAGGTTCAAGTGTGAGAATTCCTGTTTTCCAGTAGTCTTTGAATGAAGCGTAATGTCATCTGATGACCCGTTTGAAACAAAACATGAATAACATTTTAAAATTTCTGCTCCGAACTTTTGACAGACTCACGACTACCTCCTGGATAAACTTCTTCAGAGGGCTCCCACAATATCAGAAAGGTCGAAAAGGGTAACTCTTGCATTATCCGTCTCGCTGAGAAAAAGATTGATCACATTTTTTTAATTTTATTTAGTTATTTCTGGATTCTAAGTTGCAATTTTTTTTTAACTTGCATTCGACCCAGAAATTACTGTATTTCAAATGTAACAAATGTTCATGTTTTGTTTTTTTAATTAATTATATAAATAATTAATTTTTAATTTTTTATTTATTTTTTAAATAAAAAAACGGCCATGTAAGGCGTTTTTTATTTAAAAAAAAACGACTATGTATAGTAAGGCGGGTTTTTTTCATGTATTTTTATTTATTTATAAAAAACGCACGTGTATATATTGTCTTTTTTTCTTTGTTTTTTTTTCCTTTTTCCTTTTTTTTTTCTTTTTTAAGAGCTCAGTATTGTTCATTCGGTAATGTCATCATCATTGCGCTTTTTTTTTTTTTATGTGTGCATGCGTGCGTGAGAGTGTGTGTGTATTCGTTAGTTCACCAAAAACCTATTAAAAAGATCCCATACCGTTCACCTAAACCGAACCTTAAACGACCATGTACAGTAAGGCTTATTATGTATGTATTTTTTTATATAAAAAATGGCCATGTATAGTAATGCTTTTTTAAATAGTTTTTTTTTTTTTACGGCCATGTATAGTAAGGCTTATTTATTTATTTGATTTAATAAAAAACGGCCATGTATATATAGTAAGGCGTTTTTTTTTTAAATTAAAAAAAAGGCTCTTTTTTTTTTTTATAAAAGATGGCCATGTATATAGTAAGGCGTTTTTTTTTTTTTTTTTAAACCAAGTAGTAAGGCGGTTTTTTTTTTTTGGGGGGGGGGATAAAAAAAAACTAATCATGTATAGTAAGGCTTTTTTTTGTAATAAAAAATGGCCATGTATATAGTAAGGTTATTATTATTATTTTTTTTTAACCAAGTATAGTAAGGCTTTTTATTATTATTATTATTTTTTTTATAAAAATGGCCATGTATAGTTAGGTTTTTTGTTTTGTTTTTTTAAACAAAGTAGTAAGGCGTTTTTTTTGGGGGGGGGTTAAATAAAAAAACGACCATGTATATATATTTTATTTGATTTATTATATATATATATATATATATATATATATTTTATGTCACTTAAAACACCAAGCTAAAATTCAGACAAGTGTTTCTTCTTCAAAACACAGCTATACAAAAAAAGTTGTTTCAATTCCGTGTGCGCTGGCCACAGGTACGTCGCGTCCCGGGTTCCAGCGGGCGCTTGCACAAGACGGAAGACGGCGAGTGGGAGTGGAGCGACGACGAGCTGGATGAAGAGAGCGAGGAAGGCAAAGCGGCCGTGGCCGCCTTGAGGGTGAGCGGTTCCCGCGGCGCCCCCGCGTCCTTCTCTTGCCTCGTTTGTTCGTCTCAAGCACGCCGGCGACGTCCATTGTATCTCCCATGTGTGTCTCACCTGTGCGTATGTGTGTTCTGTTTGACGGCGAAGGAGCAGCAGGTGAAGCCTGCTGGCGCCCCCCGGCGACAAGTGCGCTTCTCCTACCCACTCGAGCTGCCGGCGTCCAGGGTTGTTCACTTGCCAGCGCAATACACATGGCCTTCCCCTAACAAGGAAGGACTCTCGTTAGATGCACGCGCTCACATAGTCGAGATATTGTAACGTTTCAAACAAACGTGAAAAAAAAAGCAAGAAATAGGACGATTTTTAGCTGTTGTAAAGTTAAATACTGAAGGATAAAGAAAATGGTCAAATGTTCTGCCTGTAATTTAAATATTTATTGGAGTAAAAGCATTAAGGGAAGAAAAAACTTTATTTGTCATGTTTTTTTTTTTTTTAAACATTACCCTAACCCTAGTCTTAATTTGAAACCCTGACTCGTTTGAACCCCTAATTGTAGTAACCCTAACCCTATTATACTCTCACGCTTTAATTTGAAACCCTATTGTAGTGTGAAGCTTTAGTTTGAAACCTGACCTATTTGTAAGCCTTCATTTGAACCCCGAACCCTAGTTTGAAACCTTCAATTCAAGTTTGTAACCCAATTTGAGTTTTTAAGCCCGATTTTGAACCCCTAACCCCGTATTTTAACTTCAAACCTTTACGATGCTTATTGTAGTTTTTGTAATGAATTAGCGGGAGTCCGACGCAAGCCATCGCCTTTTGTATTCTCGACCGAGTCCACGTCAAGGTCACGCATAACAACCATGTCATGATGATGCGAACGCGCCTCTTGACAGTTATTGATAATAATAATAATAATAATAATGACCAGCTTCGCACAACAGCAATGAAATCAATTCGGAATATAACCCGGTCTGATCCGCATGGTTGACCGAGAGTTCCCTTTCCTGGAAGCCATCTGTATTTGTTCATTCCTCTCTCTTCAACATCTAGCTTTTTTTTTTTTATTATTATTATTTTTAAACTCACCAAATCACCCGCAAGCAGTTTGTTACCTTAAAGTCAAAATTGACATTTCAGTTGCTGCTTTTGTTCTCGGCCACATGTCGGACAACTTGATGTCTTATGTGAAATGCCATCGGTGCGAGTACATGTGCGCTTCCCGTTTGTGTGACTAACACGGTTTGCTTCTAAATCAGGCTGCTTTTTGTTTGGCCTCACAGCAAAAAAAAAAAAAAAATGAAATATTAACAGTGTGATTCTCTACTCGACATTTAGGCGGGCAAATTATTTTTTGTATTTTCACTCCTGGTTTTGATGAGGTTTTTTAGAGTGTGAAGGTTTTTTTCCAGCTGTTAAAAATGCATACGGTTCGATTTTTTTTCTAATTAACTCACGGTGAACTTGCTTTTAAGATTAAAAAGTAATTAAGAGCTTTTTATTTAAAAAAATAAATGAATTATAGCTTCATTCCATCTCTTTTTTTTTTTTTCATATCAGCCTTGTATTAATGGAACCTGGCAGGGCTTTCATGACAATTAATTGTGTGAGCCATTTAACTCCTCCCGCCTTCTTCCTGTGTGCCCTTTTGACAGGTGCGTCTCGATCTGCAGGATATTGTAGACTTTTGTATTTCAAAAATGATAGGCATTCATTAAACACACGGGAAAATACGGTTCAGATTTGACCTACTTTTAAATTTAGATTGGCTCATGCAATATTCAAAATGATCTGCTACTTATGAACTCATTCACTGCCGTTCATTTGAACTATTTCTCGTTTAACATTTTTTCCCACTTTTGTTTACACAAGTATGAAAACCTAGAATTTTTGTTGTTGTATTAGAACAGATATAAAATGTGTGATTAATTGTGAGTTAAATAGTGAAGTCATGCGATTAATCGCCTGACGGCCCTAATTTTTTATTTATTTTTTATTTAAAAAAAAAAAACATTAAATCAAGCAATTACATTTTTTAATCGTAATTAATCGCATGACTTTACTAGTTAACTTGTGATTAATCACAATTTTTATATCTGTTCTAAATGTACAAAAAAATCGAGGTTTTCATACTCTTGTTAACAAAAATGGAAAAAAATGTTAAACTAATAAAAATAGTTCCAATGAATTTTTGACGTCTTTAGCTGTCAATGGCAATGAATGAGTTAAATAATATATTGGAATATTGACTCTGAACTGGGCCGCTTCAATAATTTTGAGACGCACCTGTAACTCCTTGTGTGCCTTCTACTTCCTGTTTGCTATCCATACTCTGCAACAACGTCCGGACGTCGCAATCTTAACGCTCTCTTCTTTGTCTTTTTGCCAGTCGCCAAGAGTGAAGGAGGCGCCGCAAAACTCTGAGGTGAGTCCTCGCGAGTTTTTTTTTTTTTTTCTACGAGGCCTTCACTGACGTGGCGTGACTTGGAACACTCACCGTTATCCCCCTCAGATGTTCCAGACGCCGGAGCCTTCGAGCGGACCGCCTGCTGCCGCCGCCGCTGTCGGTGAAGCAGAACTACCTCAGGGTGCGGCCGCGCTTCCGCCGACCGCACCCGTCGCACCCGTCGCCCCTCACCCTGCTACAGATGGAGGAACCACCACCGCTGCTCCTACATCGGTAAAAAAGACACCTGCAAAGGGGGAGGGGAAAAAAAGACCAATCAGAGTGTTTATTTTCAAACTTCTTCTCCTCAGGTTCCTTCCACCTCAAGCGACGTGACGTCGCCAATTAGTTTGGTTTTGCGGTTAAGGTGCGTTCCAGCTGCTCACGTTTGTGCCGTTTTATGATCTCATCATGGAATTTGTCCCACCCACCGATACTCTCTTGCAGAAATAAGAAGAGGGAGCTAAATGATATCCGCTTCGAGTTCATGCCAGGCAGAGGTAAGCCAAATATCGACTAATAATTGCCGAAGTCATTTTTTTTTTTTAATTTTTCTTCTTCCAGGAACCGTTTTCATTATGAGATATTTTAGGCAAAATAATAATATTTTTTTCAAAAAAATGACTTAATACGATAATAATAATAATAAATATTTGTGTATTTAAAAATAATTCAGACACAGCAGACGGCGTCTCTCAGGAGTTGGTGTCAGCAGGCTTGGTGGATGGGAGGGATTTAGTAGTAGGTCAGTGGTTACATTCATATTTCCTTCTTCCAGATGGGGGGAGAAAAAAAACGTTGTTTTTTTTTCTTTGCAGTTGCTGCAAATTTGCAGAAAATAGTCGACAAGCCTAAAACCGATAAAAATGTCGTTTTTAAACTGGTGAGTTTCACAGCATGTAAATAACATCTGACTTACTTATTTATTGTCGTCTGGTGAGTTCATGTTGTCTTTTGTCCTTTTTTTTTTTGCAGGCTTCCGGAATCGAAGGATCGGAAATACCAGACGACGTCAAATTGATCGGCTTTGCTCAGCTCACCATCAGCTAAACTGCTGTTTACTACCTTGGAACCGTGACTTGCCTAAAAGATGTGAAAATCTGAGAAGAAAAAAAACAAAACATATTTAAATCTTACATAGAGATTGTTGCAATTTTTTTCCTATGGCTGTAAAGAAAACCACTACTGCCAAAGAAAAGTTACCATTCAACAGCCGCCTTGTTGAATGAGGCAGCAGGCTGAAGTATGACGACGTACACTTTAAGAATCACTCCCAAAAAACGGGAAAAAAAAATTATTGTTTACAGCGTATTTGTTCGATGGCTGCGAGGACGTACAACCACCGTTTTTGCTTTCCTCCGATATTTGATGCATTTGCACAATCTCAATTAACAACCTTTCAACGTTTAACAAATGCCTTATGTTCCGCACAACTACTGAATGCGCTTTTTTAAAAAAAAATTTGCTATTATGTTCAACATACGGTTTCAGTCAACGGCAATCTTTTTTTAATCGCAAAAAAAAAAAGTATTGAATAACTTCACGTCAATCAAGCTTACATGGAAGACACGGAAATTGTTCAGAACTCATTTACATTAGATGGCGTGCTACAGGATGTTCATGTGCGCAGTTTCCAAATCCTCGAGCTAGGAACCTCCCCCCAAAAAAATCTAACACTTTTTGTTGCGTCACCGAAAATTCAAGCATTAACATAAATATTCTCAGTTTAACAATAAAAGTGATGTTTATAAAAAATTAATAAAAAAATGTGAACAATAAAAACTGCAGAAATGCTCGAAATTGGCAAGACGCTAACAATGACGTAAATAATTTTTGTGGTTTTACGGTTAATAGAATTACTGCATATGGTAAATGTGTGTGTGTGTATGCTTACATCAAGGTAAATGTCAACATTTAATATTTGTGGTCTTATGCTAATGGTGATGCTGTTGATTGGAACAAATGATGCGTCAATATTCATCATTAATCGGAAATGAGATTGACATTGCAGAAAATCTAGCGTCGATTCAAGATATCAATGTCATTTGTGCGTCTTACAATAACTTTTTGTATGGAAATATGTCAATGTGAAAACGTCCCAATTGGACAAAAGTCAAGTCTCACAACTGAAACCACACATTTTCAAACTGTTAGCCAAGCTAAGGTTTTTTTGAAAGTCATTCTTATGAAGTGCATTTAAAAAATAATAATAATTTGGTCTACGTAGAGTAACACAAGTACTTGATTTAACTTGTAGTCTGTAAATAATGTTAGGCTATTTTTGGTTTGTTTTATACTGGGATGTTTCACGCTTGGCCTTTGTTCTGTCCCGACACATTTTGGAGGGGGGGGGGGGGGTTGAAGGAAGGCAAGACTGCAGGTTCTGATGGTACAGCCATTGAAGTCGAATAACGCTTTAGTCATTTTCTGCCTTTTGTTAAAAAAATAATAATAAAAAAAAGGAAAGGAAAAAAAAAACCCGTCATATCTGCATCAAGCTGTGTGTTTTGACCACAAACGCAAACGGCCCCCACTGACGTGTTCTCGATGCGATGGTGTTAGCGGTCGCTGTTTACGAGGTATTTCCATTGGCAATGTGCAAAGGGTGGAGAATAGTGAGCCAATCGGCGCTTTATGCTGGCCTTATATTTGAAAATGATTAGTCACCTTTCTTCTTCTTGTGCCAGAGTGTCAAAGTTCCAAATCAGAAATGTTTGCCGCAGTGTTTGGTGGAAAACAATTGGCGTGTCTGAAGTGTGTGCGCGTGAGTGTGTGCATGTTCTCACATGGTAAGGGTTGCTTTTATCTGGTCAAATAATTGTTCAGGCAATAACGTTTTGGCTGAATTAGAAGTTATAAGAATCATGTTCGCCATCCGCATTTTGATTTGCTCGGTTTTGGTTGAGGAATTCTAAGCGTGTTTCTCTCGAGTCTTTTTTTTTTATCAATAAAGAATGCGAATGTCAGCCTGAGCTCGTTTTGCCGGCTCGTGGCAGGAAATGGCTTGTCGCCATTTTGTTGAAAATCACATGTTAAGCACTCTTGTTATAATTTATAATTGTACTGTTTTGCAATAAGTATTAAAGTTAGAATGTGTTTTATTGCATTACCTTTTGAGTATTCCTTATTTAAAAAAATAATCTTAACAGTAATTATGTATCATGTATTTTATTGCTACCTTTGTATTTTTTCGTATAAAATATTCTATACAATAGAATGGATGCATTTAAAAAATAGATTTTTATAAAGCTTTTTTTTTTTTTTAAATTACAGATTTTACTATATACTTGTTCAGATTATGGATGTTTTAGTATTGGAAAGGTTTTTCTATATTCAATCACTATTTTGGTGTTTTCTTCTCAATGGCTTAATATTTTTTTTAATTGTTATTTTTAAATCATGTTAGTTAAAGTTGATGAATTACATTGAGAGGCGATTCTTGTCACTAGGCAAGCCAGTAGCCTGGCTTGGGCGCCATCTAGTGGCTCATGACAGTATAGTGGCGATCGCGTTTTAAAAGTGCATTCCAATTATGAACTGGCCAATGGTCCTAAACGAATGAAGAGGAGCTATTCAAAAGGTTTAACTGTTCACCATTTTTTGTTGATCTAATTAAAATGATGGTAAATACTGGTTAGATGCTAAATTGATATTTTTTCATAGTTTTCTGCTAGCATAACATTTCTATATTTGTCTTGACTCACTACAGCTTTTATAAATTGTACATATGCAATATATTGATCGGTTTTGGCTTTTCCATTGCATTAAAAAAAAAAAAATCCTATGAAAAGTTGGAAAACGTGTTGTCCCCATTTGACACGCGCCTTCAACGTGACTACGGCCCAGCCAGGCTTTTATCATTTCCATTTCTGTTGTTGCTCGTAAAAGAAAACAACCCTTTGATTGCGTTTAACCATTAACGTGACACAAAGGAACGAAAGCAAGCGTGTGGAATTTGCCGCACATTTCCCTTCAACATGAGCACCTTCACGCACGTCCTCAAGGAGATCGGCGAGTTCGGCTTGTTCCAGAAGCGCCTGGTGGCCGCCTTGTGCGTCCCCAGCGTCTTCGTGGCCTTCGACACCATCGGCCAGGTTTTCGTCGGCCTCGACTTCCCAAACTACTGCAACACCGACTGGATCCTGGAGCGAGGGGACGCCAACCTGACGCGCGAGAGGCAGAAGGAGCTCACCGTCCCCGTCGGCCCGGACGGAAGCTTCCAGAGCTGCCTCATGTTCGCGCCAGTCGACTCGGACCTGCAGACCATCGAGTCGTACGGCCTCAACGCGACCTCGGGCTGCGTCAACGGATCCCGGTTTGAGGTGCCGACGGGGGCGTCCAGCATTGTGACGGATGTGAGTCGGGGATGGTCGCCGTGGCAACGGTGCACTAAGCTTCTTGTCATTGGCTTCGCGTTCCTGGTTACCTGCCGATTGGAAGAACAAGTCAACTAACAGATTTGTGAAAAATGATTGACTTGTTTGTACTCACCTGAACTTGATTCTCGCCATTTATTCTTCCCCCTTGTCACTCAGTTCAATCTGGTGTGTGACAGAAACCTGATGCTCGAGGTGTCCCAGTCTGTTCACATGGTCGGACTTCTCGTAGGCGCTCTTGTGTTGGGCGTCATGGCTGACAGGTCGTCTGCTTCTTCAAATAAATACACTCAATGTGTTTGGGCGTACTTAACAAGAGAACGTTTTTTGCAGGTTTGGCCGCCGTTTCGTGTTCCTGCTCGGGCATCTTCTTCTTTTCTTATCGGGCGTCGGCGCCGCCTTCTCTCCCAACGTGTACGTTTACATCACGCTCAAGTTCATGTGTGGATTCTCCCTGTCGGGACTCATTGCCAATGGATTTGTGATTGGTGAGCGCAATATCACACAAATCTGAAATGCATTCACACCTGAACGAGGGTTATTATAGATTTGGAATTTTCATTTTAGTTGAGTTTTGATTTCATTTTTTTATTTTAGTTAATTTTAGTCCGTTTTCAGGGTGGGGTTCTGTTAGTTTTTATTAGCTTGAGTTATTTTTGTAAAAGAAATGCTTAGTTTCAGTATTAGTTTTTGTGTATTACTTAAGCGCCATATTTAAAAAAACAGAGAAAAGTACAGCATTTATTATCTAATGTTGCATTTCGGCAGAGGTGGATGGAAAAAGCAGGCAAGCCGAGCAAATCTGGCATGAAAAATTGTCGCTTGGGAGCGACGTCATCTGAAGGTGCTTTTCTTTTTCCTGCTGCTCGATGACGTCACTATTGTGCGACACACTTTGAAATGTCCTCATTTTCGTTTTTATTTTATTTCTTTAACAAAATAATTTTTTGAATTTTTCGATACTTTTCATAACTGAAATAACCTTAACCGGCACACAATTGCCTTTGTATCACTCTCATTTTTAGTCCAGCTACTGCGCTTACAGGGGTTAATGTGTTTCGCTGAAGGTGGCGAGTGGTGCGAGTCGTCCAAATTTGCCCTCTGCACCATCGTCAGTCACAGTTTTTATCCCATCGGTCTCATGTTGTTGTCCGGCCTGGCCTATTTGATCCCCGACTGGAGGATCCTCCAACTGGCTCTCTACAGTCCTCTCCTTTTGGTCCTGGCTTTTTTATTCTGGTCAGTAGCGTCACATGTCACTTAAAAACTAATTTCTAACATTTGAGGCAAAAAAAAAAAAAAAAGAGAAAAAAAAAAAGTCAATGATATCCATTTGAACTTGCCAGGACCGTGCCAGAATCAGCCCGCTGGCTCATGACTCAGGGCAGGAAGGAGGCGGCCATGAAGGAGGTGCGCAAAGCGGCAAAAGTCAACGGGAAGGAATTGTCGCAACAACTGCTGGACAAGGTCAATTACAACACAAACTTTAACCATCGATCATAGAAACCAAACAAATCTGCATTGTTTGAAGATCTCTCTGCACCGTGTAACCCAATGTAGATGGAGTTGGAGGTGATACCCGAAAGAGGGAACATGCTGGATTTATTCAAGATCACATACCTGAGAAAACGAGTGCTTGTCATGAGCTACATCTGGTGAGGATTCAATGTATGGTCAAAGCTCAAACTCTTTGCCATTTGGCGTCATCCATCTGTCTCGTGGTTGCAATTTTGTAGCCAGACAAAAATCTGCACGAGTTGGTTTTTGAAAGACCCCTGGAAATGGACAAAAGGACCTTGAAATGGTTGCTTGGACTTGGATAAAGTTCACGCCCTTCAAATGGTTGAAAAGATGAACTGTTATACCTTTTTTTTTTCTGGTCACCGAACCTTTTTAAAAGTTTTCCCCCCTCATAAGATTACAAGCTTTAAAAAAAAATAAAAATAAAAATCCAAATTTTTTACAATGACAAAAAAAAAACAGACACTAATTATTATTACTTTAAAAATCTTTTTGTTTCAGTTATGAATTTGCCTTACGCTGACAAAAAAGTGTTTTATTTGCTCATATTTGTAACAACGAAATTCTCATAATTATGACTTTATACTCTAAAAATCTGACTTACTTTCTAGTAACAATTCCTTGAGGGGGTGCAATCCTCAGAGAACATTTTTTTTATTTTTATCGTACTGGAATAAAGTGTAATTGCACACCCACTACAGTAGGTGGCAGTGGCACTCATTCTCAGAGAGTGCACAAGGAGTATTAGCTCCCCTACAGAGGTATAATTACAGCAATTTCATAGAAAAATCTAGATTTGGGGGATGGGGGCGCAAAATTAATTTGTTCTTCCTGGTTGGGCTAACAAAAAAATATTTGACAATAACTTAAACACATTAACTTTTGTCATAACAAAAATTAATAAAGTGTCTACTTCCCAAGCTTATTGTCCTTTTAAAAAGCTTGACCTTTTTCTTCAAATGAATACCTTAAAAAAATCTATTGTATCATAATTATTTTTAAGTTAGTTTTTTTAAATTCTACTTTTCTCCTAAACCGTTTGCCTTTTTGTCAAGGACCTCGGGAAAAGTAGCTGTCAAGTTTATGAGGGGATCCAAAATAATTGACAGGAATAAACTTTCTAAAGCATGTTACTTTTGTCCTTCTGCTCTAGGTCAGTGTCAATTCTATGTTAGCACATTACCAGCTTAAGCAGCCAATGTGATTGGCAGAGTGTATTGACGACAGGTTTGGAACCAACGTGGTGTACTACGGCCTGAGTCTAAGTGTCGGCAGCTTTGGACTGAACATCTACCTCACGCAGTTAATCTTTGCCTTGGTGGAGCTTGTCGCCCGTCTGGGCTCTTTGCCGCTCATCGGACGTTTCGGGAGGCGGCCGTGTCAAGCTGCCGCGTTACTGTTTGGAGGGATCGCATGCCTGTCCCTCCTCGCCGTACCAAAAGGTAACATCAACACGTGATAACTTCTCGAAACGTTTGATCCGATATATTGTCACTATCTAATTAAAAGCATGCATATGCAAATTTGGGGAGTTCTATTTTCATACAGAAAGCTACAAAAAGGGGCGACATTCATAATTTGTATTTTATTTTTAAAACTACAAAAATCTTTAATGGGGGGGGGGGCATCTTGACAAATTTTTGTATTCTCATTTAAACTGATAAGTAAAAGTGGTTATCTTTATGCATTATACTGCCCCCTGGTGGCAGTATAATGTGCACACCAGAAATTGTTTCTTTACATTCTATGAAATGATATAATTAAGGACAATCAGCTTTTCTTTTTTTTGGGGGGGTTTAGGTCCAATTTTTTCCAAATACTTTTTTAACCAATAAGTATAAAAGGATTTAAACACATGTATCCTCTTTTTCAGATCTTCCTGCTGTTGCGACAGTCATAGCTGTATTTGGGAAATTTGCAGCCAGTGTCTCTTACGCAATCCTGTTTGTTTATACAGCAGAGCTTTACCCAACCACGCTAAGGTGAGGTCAAATTGCGATTCGGAATGATAAAGATTTTTTATTTTTTTTTTGCAAAAATTGGCCTATATTTCTTATTTTTATTTTTTAATATTTTTTTTACAAATTAGCAGATTACACCCCCTATCTTCCCAAAAATAGATATCAATCATATCGGTCAGGCCCTAGGATGAATTATAGTATAAATAAATAAATAAATATAGTATAATATGTAGTGCTTGTTGTCTGCGTGTGGCTAGGCTGAGCGGCCTGGGTCTGAACAGCTTGGGTGCCCGGTTGGGAGGCACCCTGGCCCCCCTGATAAGACTCCTGAGCGCGTACCACCACAGCCTCCCCATGCTGGTGTACGGCATCGTACCTGTTAGTGCGGCCAGCTTGTGTCTGCTGCTGCCAGAGACCCTCAACACCGAACTCCAGGACCACGCACAGCGACAGTGAGGCCTTACGAGAAAAACAAAAACACAAAAAAAAATGAATCAATGCATTCTCATCTGTTATTTATTTTTAATTTGCAGTCAACCCGAGACAGGAAAGACTGACGACGGATGGGAAAAGCAAGAGGAAAAGCAAGGCAACAGCACTGCATTGTAGTGATGATTTGGCTACCATGGCAACTTTAGCTCGTAAACACAACACGCTTCACATTTTCCAATCATTAAAAAAAAAAAAAAAAAGTCAACACTGTGCCACTTAGATATATATATATATATATATATTAAAAAAAATGTTTTTGCAGTGTCGAACAAAACCCACTATATTGCATGTTTTTTAAATACTTTTTACAGTATCAAAATAATAAATCATGAAGACATCAGTGGTTTAGATAGTTTACTACATAAAGTATGTTTATCAGATTTGTGTGCTTGTCGTATTTTATGAACATATGACTGTATATGGTATTGTACTTCTCGAGTTGTTTTATACGTTTTTATCTTAATAAATCTAATTACCATAATTTCTTGAAAAAACTCACTGTCATGTCAGCAGAGTAACTATATAGATTGGGATTTCTTGCGTTCAGGCATTTATTTTTTTTTGCATGTAAAGAAGTTCTCTTACCTTGATAACAATTTAGGTGGTCGACAGTCACCATTTCCCGTTGTGAGCCTCTCGCATGATGTGACAAAAACGAAGGAGAAAAAAAAAAAGTCCTCAAAAGATGCCCGAGCGCTGTAAAAATATCCATGTGACAAAAAACAGTGTGGCTGTCTGGGGAACCCACTTTTCATAAAACATGACATCGGCTAAGACACGTTATTTATTTACATGTATTTATTTACGCCCGTTTCTCCTCGTGACAAATGCATTATATTTCAATTGGAAACATTAGACACTACATATCATATCGTACATATCAATCAGAGTGATTGGTTTCGCAGCTTGGCTTTATGGATCATGTCATCAGATCCATCGTAATTGATCAAACTAATTATTTATCCCCCAAGGCATCATCATTAAAAAATGACAATATAAAGTTGGACACAAAGTACAAAATCTGTACATAATCTATAATTAGTGAAACAGGACATGTGAGATCTCATTACACAATCTGGCATCAATCCAGCACCTCACCTCAACTGTGGCGCTATGTTCCCTTCGTTCTATTAAGTTCTAATTCCTGTCTTATGGTTTTACGGCTCGGTGCCACCAAATGTGACAGGAAAGAAAAACGGCGACAGACCTCCCTTGTACTCGTTTGGAAGCCACGTGATGATGACGTCACAGTTTGGCTTTGGCCAGTTGATCTTTCAGCTCCAGACGGGCGATGGCGGACAAGTGCACCTCATCCGGTCCATCAGCGAGACGCAGAGTTCTTGCGTAGGAATACCTGGAATATATATATTTTTTAAATATTTGTTTTTGTTCTTTTTTGGTTCTACTGTGTGTGGCAAGTCAACACTCACATCTGCGCCAGAGGGAAATCTCCGGAGACGCCGGCACCGCCGAACACTTGGATGGCACAATCCACCACTTTGCACGCCATCCTGCCCGCTGCCACCTTGATTAGCGCAATCTGCACGGATGAAGCACGCACGCACACGTAATACACTTTATAAAAACAACAAATGAACACACCGTCATCAATTTAACTTGTTTGGAAAGCGGAATAAAGGTGGGCAAATTGAAAACAAAAATAAGCATAAACAAATTTAAAAAATCGTATTTTTTTCCCCCCATTCTGTGGAACATGTTTATACCTACATAACAACTACAGTAGTACATTTTCTGTAGCAGCATCTCACACAAAAAAAAACATAGAAAAAGCAAAACAAAGAGCACATATGAAGATGTTTTGTTGTAAGCGTCAGGCAAGAATGTCACCTGTTTGCGAGCGGCGCGGCTGCCGAGCGTATCGAGCGCGTGCGCGGCACACAGTGTGAGCAGGCGGGTTTGCTCAATCATAATTCGGCACTCTGCGATCCAGTGAGCGACCACCTCCTACACACACACGCGCGCGCGCGCGTCATGACACGAGTTGTCCACTAGATGTCGACGGCGGCTTTTATGAGCTCGTTGCCTACATGTTGGTAAAGCTTCTTGCCAAAGGCTCGTCTGGAGGCGGCGCGGCGGCAGAGCAGCTCCAGCGCCAGCTCGGCCAGGCCCACGGCTCGCATGCAGTGATGCAGACGGCCCGGACCCAAACGACCCTGAGCGATCTCAAAGCCTCGACCTTCGCCTGACAACAACAAGATAACATTTGCAGGGGAGACAACTATATTATTGTAAAAATACTCAAACACAAAACCACATGTGAAAATGTATATGCAAATAGAATAATATTAAATGAATAAAAAATAAACTTTAAAAAACTACATTACGTTTATGAAAGCAATTTTGGGGGAAAAGAAACAGCTAAATGATTGCAACAAATATGACAGGACTCTTAATGTAAATGTTTTGGGGGCTGGATACACAAAATAAAAAATATAAAAAATAAAACGCCTGCTGCCACCTACCAAGAATGAGATTGGCGGCGGGGACGTGCACGTTTTCAAAATGCACCTCAAAATGGCCCCCATGGATGGCGTCTGGGAAAAGACATCAAGTTAGGCTAAAGCCCACAGTGGACATATCATTAGGGACACCATGTAATGCAATCCAATGCAATAAGTGACACACTGATCTATTTGTTAATTGTTTTGTGGACATTCTGCAAATATTTTTAAACTTTATCAGTACTTTTGGAGTTGAGCAAAAATATTACCGGTCCAAATTCTGATGTTTTCCTATTTATGGGGCAATTTGATGCTAATACATGTATATGTAATGCCTAATCAACTGTAACTTGTTTTACTTCAGATGCCCCAGTAGTAGCATTATTATAAAAAGGTCAGAATCAGAAGATTTTATGACTCGGGCATTCATAAGGCTTGTTTGAGAAGGCTTATTTATGTCATTTCTAACGGTTTGTTAATAAATGACCTTGACTCTACTGCAGATGAAGGGTGTCTATTGTTATCATTTAAACAACAGTTACTGTACTTCTGACAAAGCAATTTCACAGGAGAACAACATTTCTCGAGTGATGATTTACAGTACAACTAATGGCACTTTTACTGAGTTTGACTTACATTAACAGCCGGTAATAAATTTAAAAAAACATTTGAAAAGAAAATTATTATTATTATACATGAGAAAATATTGTTCTTTTTATATTTATAGCTAAAGTAAAATTTTTACTTTAATTATACTGTGGATAAAAAGTCTACACACCCCTTGTTTACATGCCACCTTATTTGTGAAATAAAAAATGACTAAGACTAAGATAAATCATCACAAAACTTTTCCCACCATCAATGTGAGCTCTAAGACACGCATGTGCATCACAGCACGGGTGTCACTAATGATGTTCATACCGTCCTGTCCAAACACGGTGAGAGGCCTGATCAACTTCACGCCCGCCGCATCCATCGGCACCAGGATCATGCTGTGTCTGGCGTGTCTGCAAACGACGGAAAATACGTTGCATATTAAGTGTTTTGTTGTGGCTGAACTGAACGAGGACGTGCTATGCTGTATATCCTGGGTGTGGCTTTCTCGGCACAAACAAGCTCTGAACACCAAATAAACACCATAATGACTTCTTTATGTAGTGACAGAAGGCCAAAGTACACACTTCTCAATGACACATTTAACAGTAAGTGGAAGAGGGAAAACAACAGAATAATTATAATAAAAAATCAAATATATATATATATATATATATATATATATATATATACCCATCGCCAGGTTCTGGATTTTCTCATGCATTTCTTGTCCTAATTTGTAAAATATATATTGGACCGATAGTCAAATTATTTGTTTGATTCAAAATGTTGAGAATGAAGTCATAATGGAAAAAAACCCTTTTGTTTTATACAAGAAATTAAGTCCCAATTTTAGAGGAAACAAACTCTAAAAACAGTCGGGTCAAAAAGGGACACAAAAACTTTTGGGGTTATTTATGCAATGCAACCCTAACCCCAGAAATTGTTTTTTTTGTTGTTTTTTTACAACAAAAAAAAGGGTTGGTTTGTGGGATATTCATTTGACCCAACTTTTATTCAACCCAATTTGCTGGGTGTGTCTCTTTTTAACCCACTTTATGTTTGGCGGATGTTTGCCTCATTTTTTTTACATGACGTATTTAATATTATAAATATTAGTCATTCCTTTTTACCATTTTATTCACATCTAGAGTTCATGTAAGAGTTCTTAAATGAGATCAACATTTTCAAAGATTAATAGTCATGAATATTCCACACACAAAAAAAAAAATCTATATTTGTAATAGTTTGAGAAAATAGGATTATTATAGCATATTTGAATGAAGTCCCCCCCCCCCCCTTCCCTTAAGAGAATCAATTGAAAATGAGCTGTTGTCCGTGGTACAGCTTGGCAGTGGCCAGAAATGCACACTTTCTAATTTCAAAGCGCTTGTAATGCAAGAAGGTGAGAAAGCATCCACTGACCTGCTGCTGGCATCCTCGGAGGCACTTCTGCACATCACGATGGCCACTTTGCATTGAGGATGTCCCGCACCTGTGAGGACCACACACACACACACACATAAACACTTTTCAACTTTGGGAACGAGCGCCTCACCTTTGTGTGACCCTTATGTGTGTGTTTGTCAATGCTCGGAAATATCACCCCAGCTGGAAAGTACAGCCAGCGCAGTGACGGATTGATGACCGACCACACGCTGACTTCTATTTCCTGAAATGTTTGCTAAGGGTGGGAAAATGATGAAGCAGATTTCATTCCGTTTTTTTGTTTGTTTTTGTTTTCTCCCGGTTGCAGGTTCGCTTTTATGTAGACTTGCGGCTATTTGGTCTCACGCGGCCTCCAATGTCATCTGCAAAGTTACAGCCACAAAAAAGCCAACCTTCCTGTTTTGATTTCCATCAAACGAACCCGCTGAGGCCACGTGGGACATATGGACGCCAGACATGCAACATGTTCACACTTTCATACACAACCGGAGATGCGCCGAAGACAATACTGTACGTCTGCACTCTGACTTGATACCACAACACCGATGCAACGCTGTTCTTCATTTAAGCATACAAGTGGAAGAGTGCTCGTTTTCTTCCATTTTAACTCTCTAAAAGGTATAATTGGCATCCGTCCCAACAGTTTTGCGAATTTCACATAAAAATAGCTGCAAGAGAAGACATCCTGAGGCATGCCGGGTTCCCCCGTTACACAAGACAGAATCCGTCAGGTCCAAACGTGTTCTCCATCTGCACTGGAATGTAACGACAACCTTCCCGGCGACTATTTTTAATTATACCCTCCCCGTCTGTTAAACATTTTCTCTTTTTGTTAATTTTGTTGCTGTTGCTAAACTTAGCCTCTTTTTCCATCGGTCGTAAACAGGCCGGCGACAGAGCAACAAGTTACTGCTCTGCGTTGTCTTATCAAAACTGTTTTTATAACCCAAGCGCCATATTGGTGACCTTTTGTACGAATAAGTCGTCACACTGAAAAGAAAAACAAATGAAAATAATTTAACTACAATTTGTTTCATAAGAATGAAAACAAAATATGAGGAAAAAGACTAAGAGGGTTAAAAAAAAAATTCATACAATTATGAAGTTTGAATTTGAGTTAAGATGACAAGAAAATGCATGAAAAAAAAGCAGAAGAACAAAGTAGTACTATTGCAAGAAAAACACTTTTTCTGAGAATAGTCTCAATCCTACAGGAAACAAATTCAGTGAAGTTACATTCTCAATTTTACAACAATATGAGAGAGAGAAAGTACTTTTAAAAGAATATAGTAGTAATATTGACAGAAAAAGTTGAAATAATGCAAGAAAATGTTGCAATTTACAACATACAAAGAAAAGAAAATTGTACGTTTACAAGATAAAGGCAAAAAAGGAAACGGTTTGGAAATTAATAAAACAAATGCTACAAGTAAATACTCACATTTAAGGAGACATTCAAATAACAAAAAAGATACAAATTCTGAAAAAAAAATCCCTAAAATCAAAGTAAAAATAAATAAATAATAATCTTAAATTTTCTAGAAAAGTTACAATACACGTCTGCATTTTTTTAGAGTGAGATTTTGTATTTATTATTTAAAGCAATACAAGATAAAAATAAAAATAAAGTCAATTGCATTTTTATGAGAATAAAGTCATAATATTATGAGGAAAAAAGTTGCAATTTGCAGCAGATAATGCAAAAACCTTGACCTTCCAAAGTCGTACTCGTACAAGAATAAAGAGTCAATATGACAAGAAAACTTGCTCCATTTCTTCACCTCAGAACTAGTGAGGTGTTGCTTGGTTGTTTGTGTGTTGGCTTGCGGACGTCAACAAAAAGACTTCTCAGGAAGCTAAAGGAGACTTTACTGCACAAGAGTCCACATTTAGAGCCACACGCACACACATGCGATGAATGGCGGGGCGTACTTCGGTAGTTGAGGGAGGGGCTGCAGTGTGTTTTTTTTTTCCCTCTCTCCAACAACTTTGCTCCACAGACGCATAACAAGCGTCGACGTGTGTGTGAGAACGTTGGACATTTGAATACCGGCAACAGACAAAAAAAACAAAAACAAGAAGACGGTAAGAATTTAGTTTTTTTTTTCCTCCCTGTAGTTGGACTGAATGTTATTCATGTTTATTTTGCTGCTTATTAAATGTATTTTATAATTTCCTGTTATTTAAACAAAATGGTTGTTTTCCTCTTCAGAGTTTAACGAGAAGTCAAAGTCCCGCTTGAGTAGACTTTACAACCAAATGGTGATAACGATAGTTTATTTTTTTATGGAATCAATTACAGAGATGTTGATTCCAAATCAGTGTCATTTCGAGTGGCAGTTTTAACGGCACCACGTCCTACCGAGAGCCATTTGCATCATTCATAGCAAAATGGGGCAAGGGGAAATTTGCAACCGCACTAATTCCCATATTAGTATCCCGTTAGTAATATTGTGGCAATTTCAATATTTTGTTATGCATTCCATGAACTAAAATCATCTTTAAATCAGTCATCATCAGCTCATGCTTCCAAGCGGTCTCGCTTGTATGTACAAAAAATAATGAACGCCATCACTTGTTCCAGCCTGGCAGCAGGGAAAATACTTGATACATTTCGGAATGTTCCGTCTGCTTCATCCATTGCTTAACAAACCTGCACTCTAAAAAAACTAAATCATTGCCCTTGTTGGATCGTCGTGTTTTACGGTTGGGTCGACGTTTCTACAAAATTGGGACAAATTTCCCGCGGGGGCTAAATACTGGTCGAGAACAAAGTTCTAAACGGCAAGTGGATGCTTAGTGATGTGTTCACTTGCCATGCAGGGTTGCGAGGATTAAACCATTAGGGAAGCCATGCAGGAGAGATTCCATCAAACACCTTCCTGTTCAATTCTTCTTCCCTCATGCAGAAAAAGATGGAGGATTTCTATTACCACGACGACGACGACCTCAGCCACAATGAAAGCTACGACTACAGCTACGACCACTCGGTGTGCGACAAGGAGGCGGTGCGCTCCTTCGCCGGCGTCTTCCTCCCGGTCATCTACTCGCTGGCTCTGGTGGTGGGCCTGGCGGGCAACGCCCTGGTGGTGGCGGTGTACGCCTCGCGCTCGCGCCTGCGCACCCTGACCGACGTCTGCATCCTCAATCTGGCCGCGTCGGACCTGATGCTGCTCGTCACGTTGCCCTTCTGGGCGGCGGACGCGGTGCACGGCTGGAGGTTGGGCGCGGCCGCCTGCAAGCTCACCTCCTTCCTCTACAGCGCCAACTTCAGCTGCGGCATGCTGCTCCTGACGTGCATCAGCGTGGACCGCTACCGGGCGGTGGCTCACAGCGCGGACGGCAGGACGGGGAGGGGCCCGCGGGGGAGGAGGCAGTGGGTGCTGGTGTGCTTGGTGTTGTGGGCGGTGGCCATCTTCCTGGGGCTGCCTGAACTCGTCTTCTCCACGGTCAAGCATTCCCACTACCGGATGTACTGCACCGCCGTGTACCCGCCCAGCATGGGCCGCCCCGCCAAGGCTACCCTGGAGCTGCTGGAAGTCACCCTTCGCTTTGTGCTACCTTTCCTGGTTATGCTGGTGTGCTACTGCAGCGTGGGCCGGGCCCTGAGCCAAGCGCCTGGCGTGCGCAGGGACAAAAAGTGGCGGGCCCTGCGCGTCCTGTTGGCGGTGGTTGCCGTCTTCTTGCTAACGCAGCTTCCCTACAACGTGGTGAAGCTTTGCCGAGCGCTGGACATCATCTACATGCTGGTGACCAACTGCGAGGTCAGCAAGCGGCTGGACAACGCCATGCAGGTGACCGAGAGCCTGGCGCTGACCCACGCCTGCATCAACCCGCTCCTCTACGCCTTCATCGGGTCCTCCTTCAAGGGGCACGTGCTGAAAACCGCCAAGCGCCTCGGACAGCGAATCGGGAGACATCCCAGGCCGGAGGACGGCGAGCCGGCGGTGGAGATTGCGCTAAACACGCGCAATCAGAACCAGTCGCAGTCTGGGTCTGATGAACCGGACACTAGCACCTTCAGCATGTAGAAGGACAACTACAGCTCGTCGCTAATCGTCCTGAGAAAGGATAAATACTATTTTGGTCCTAGATAGCTGGAGAAGCGTGCTAAAGTAAGACCAAGTAGTCAGTACAGTATTGCAGGGGATATGGACTGAGTCCTTTAGTGGAAAAATTGTAAATCACGCACTCTCAAAAAGGTTTATAATTCAGTTACTCAGTCGAAATGATATATCTTACGCAATTACTACTTTCATATTAGCCGGGGCTACGGCGCCATCTGCGGGGCGTTAAGGAACGAGCACACAAATACGGACGGCTGCTCACTGAACGGATTTTTTCAATCGTAACCGATTTTGAGAATGTGAGAGATTCCACACAAGCAGTAAAAAAAACATTTTTTTTTTTTGAGTTTACAGTGTGTGGTTTATTCGATATGATCAACACAGCACATTGCACCCCACACAAAACACTACCCGTTGTAGTACCAAGACGGACCTGTGAGAGGCAGTATTGTGCCACAGTACATTCAGACTCTTTGGAAAACAGAGTAGTAGAAGAAGAAGAAATAGGAGCTAGACTAACTGTTAGTCGCAAACTCCTAGTCTTTTTTTTTTTATCTTGTGGTGAGTGACTTGGGTGACTGTTTTGTTTTACGCCACAAAGAATGTGAATGTGTTAAATTGTTACCACATCAGGATTTGCGAGCAGAAATGAACATTTACGATTATCGCCACCAATCATCCTCTGACAGGACGAGGAGGGAAAATCACTCTTAACACACACGCCACACCTCAGGATAATCGCTCAGATCATTTCTAATTGTCATATCAGATAATTGGGACTTGTACAATGTCCAAATTTGTCCCGATGGACAGCATGTGTATCTCGCTTACGGTCTGTGTTGCCAGCAAAGAAACTTACGGAACCACAACCACTAGAGGACCTTAAGTTATTCATAACACACAAGCCGGTACGTTTAACCGCTTTTAGTGAATTGATGGTAGCGAATTAAAATGTCTGACAATTGAGTTGCGTCTGGTTCAGTGTGACCCTCAGCTTGGGACTACAAAAAGAATGGCAGCAAGGTCGGTTCTTATTTTGAAGGAGTTGAAATGTAATGAGATTGAGTCTCGTGTTGAACATTTAGATGAGCATTTTTTTTTTTTACATGTTATAGACACAGCAGGCTAACAAATGTATTTTGTCTTAATTGTATGTTATGTTGTTTGAATTAAAAGGACTAATATGTTCACTGACTTGTACCACAAGTTCTCCTTTTGGTACCCAAAACAAGAATTTGCATTGCTTTTCCATGTTGTTTTCCTTTTCTTTTTTTTTTTGAGGTTTTGGGTGTGGACTAGGATCGTCAGACTAAACAGTTGTTGACCAGTTAGGCTGGAAAATAAAAAATGTCAATGCCGATTCATTCAAAGTACATAAAAGCAAGCCAGAGTCTTCCCCATGCCTAACGGGATCCCACAAGTTTTTCATTCTTTCCATCCTCAGTACCTGTTAGTCATCCTCTTTCCACAGCACTGGCTAAACTGAAAGGGTACACCGCAACCATTTGGAAGGGATCTCCGTGTCCTGCGTGCTGTTTACACAGAAACAATAGGGAAAAAAAGCTGCTCCAAGGAAAAAAAAAAAAGGGGGGGGGGGGGAAAGCTGCTGCGTCATAATAAGGGATGTCATTCTAGAAACGCAATCCAAAACACAGGAGAGGACACATTTGGGGAAACACCCTAGAGATGACACTCGCTCATTGTCAACAATGTCTACTTTTGTTTTGGTGAGATTGCAGCAAGATGGAGATGTTATGAGTCCCTGTAGAACAGGGGCGGGGAACCTTTTTCCCATCAGTTCTTGTCAAGTTTTTCAAGGGCCATACACAATATAATAGCCTAATTGAGCTCATGTTTATTATTATACATGATGAACGGCAACGCATCAAAGACTATCAAGGCCGTATTTCCCTCATTACTCATTTCGAGGCACTAGATCAGAAAAGCTGTTTAAAATGTTCACATTCTTTCCCAAGTGAGACAAATTTGTTGGACCCAAGAACGATTAACCTTCTCAAGTCAAACATGGGCGGGGAAGACGAACAAACAAACAAACAAACAAGATCTCGGATCACATCTGGGGCGTCGGTCAGCGCAGAATAATTTGGACGATCACCATCTCCAACACTAATATGAGCTTTGGGTGTTCGCTTTTGTCTCAAAAATGACCTCGTCAGTTGGAAGCCAACCAGAACCAGCGGGATGTGAGAAGGAAAGATCCCCCCCCATGGGGTTGCTAATTCGCCTTTTTAACAAGTCGCAAAATGTCACATTTTCCAAGTTGCTAAAAAAGCACAAGCTTTTTAGGAGCAAGAGTGCAGGAACACCTTCCACAGACACACCAGCGGCCCCAGCCAGACCCATAAATATCTTTATGTTTGAAGAGCACTCTGCTAAGTCCAATTCAAACACCGCCAATAAACAAAGTATGTTTATTCGGCCAAGCCGAAGCATAGCACTGATCAAGTGAGCGAGCATGTCATCGGCCCTGGAAATAAACACGTCACGCTCAATGACTCATATGAACAAAATCAAGAAAGGGTGGACTCACCGCTGCTCCACCACTTCTTCCCATTGATGACAAATTGGTCTTCCTCTCGGTGGAGACTGCAGGCCATGTTGGTGGCGTCGCTGGACGCCACGTCGGGCTCTGAGGAAGCACAACCCGGGCTTGAGTATCACAGAGTGAAATGAATTAGGGACGAATTAGGATTAGTGTGATTGAGAGGAGTTTGTTGGGTTTCACCAAAACAAAATGTTACTTTATTGCATCAGCCCTTTTGACAGGCATAAAATAAATGAGATAAATAGTATGTAAAAAATATTTCTAGTGAAGAATAGTTTAGGGAAGCCAAATTTAAGACAAAAACTTGTTAAGGCCATTTGAATCAAACATGAGACTTCTCTTTTGCTAAATATGAGCATTAGGAACACACAATTTCATTGGAAAATATTTTTTATCGTGATTGCAGACTCGTTTTTCTAAAATTGGCAAAGAAAAACAGAGCCGTTTTTTATTATTATTATGCTGTTAGGTTTGTACGGCATTTGTAACAGCTGGCAGATTTAAGGTTTGAGCATCTTTCAACCATTCATTCAAGTATTTTTTGAGTACAATTAAGGCAATCATGATAGACAACTGACTTTTATTCCATTTTAAGGATAGTAAAGGGAGGTCAGTACACCCTTGTCACTTTTTTTTTTAATATCAGAAACTTACCAGTAACAACAACAAATACTTTTTTTTCTCACACATCATGTTCATTCCCCCTCAAAAAAAAATCGTCAAAATATCCATGAAAACTATGAAATGACGTGTTCGGAAAAGCCTGGGGGGAGATTCACGCCCGCTCTGATTACCTCTCGCCTTGCAGCTGTTTCCATGCAGCATAGCGACCAAACGGAGGGGAAAACTGGGAGAAATTACTCATTGATTTTTGCAGGACCGCTCGGCAGAGAACCACCACAAAGATTGAAAAAAAAAAAAAGCTTCTCAAGAAAGAGTACTGGCTTAACGTTCCTGACATGCAGAGGCGTCCAGTCACCTGTCATGCAGAAGCACGAGCGCATCTCTCCTCTGAGCAGAGGCTCCAGCCACGTCCTCTTTTGTTCCTCGCTGCCAAACATGTGCAGCACCTCCATGTTCCCCGTGTCTGTTGACAGGAGAAGAAGAAAAGTGTTGCGCATTCATAGCCACGATCGCCATCTTTGTGGAGTTTAAAAAACAAATACAAAACATGAAATGAACGCTTCGATTCTCCACAACAAATCAATTCAGGAAAGAAAGAATTGATTCGTAAAGTACACAACATATTCTACGGCCAACATGAATAATGCTCCAATTTGCGCTATTTGAGTCGTGTTTTTAGGGCAAGTGATGGCCTTTGAAGTGTTGTGGAAATTTTGAAGCGTCCACCTGGAGAAACCCTTGGAATTTTGACCCAAACAAGTCTATTGGTGGGTTTTTCTTAACCGACACTTATCAGTCAATCAAAGAAGGACTTTCAAGATTAAATGAAAGGATCAAAGAGATAAGTTAAGAAACAATGAAGTGAAACTTTTTTACTCTAATTTGAAGGTCATTTTTGTCGACATTTTCTACGACAACCCATCATCCGATTTTAAAAATGCCTGGTAGCATTTTTGACAGATGCTCATTTTTACCTTGTTGATAATTATTGTTAGAAATCATTAATACTATGAGTATCTTCACAAAGCTGAAAATCATTACTTATTCATAATGACATATAATTACAGGTAATTTGAGCAATTAGTTATGTAAAAATGTGTAACTCTCAGTTTCAAAACTCTTGGGAGAATTCTGCTCTAAAACGTCCGCGAGTGGTTGTTTGTCGAGAGCCTCGTATGAGGCTCCAGCTCATCCTGTTGACAAGCACTATAGAAAATGGACGGAATGTTTGCTTTTTGGGTGACCCCTGGAAATGACCCTCAAATGACAGACTTCCTGTGTCCTTTCAGGCAATGCGTTCAAGATGGACAAAATATATCAGATCAATCATTCCTGGTCAACTTAATGAGCCGCTATAGTGTTGACGGGGCGTGAAGGTGTGTGGGATGTTTACCCGGCGCCTGGCAGTTAAAGACTTCCGGAGCAAAGAGGCAGCGTCCGGTCTGCTCGGCGATGTAGGCGTAGTCAAGCTGAGTGAGGCCGCTGGCCACCGGAAGGAAGAGGTTCCATAATCCTGCCTCTCTGGCTCTCACCTGACCAATTTGAAGGTTCTTTAGAGTTAAGAGTCCCTGGACCAAAAATGTTTGAGCCCTTTAAAAACCTACCTTTAGATCTTCTATTATTTGGGGGGCGTTCCACCTCAGGGGTGAGTCAGCATATTTGATGTAATAGTCCTCTACTTCCTGCATAAACAAACATGCCATGACAGACTTTTACTTTCTTTCCTTTCATGTAGAACAACTGAAGACAATGAGGGTGCGAGGCCAAAAAGGTGATGACTGGGCATGTTGTATTATATGTGAAATCAATAGAGGTCTTGTTCTCTCACTCAGAGAATCTATGCTAATCATCTAACTAGGGCCAAAGGTTTAATTGTGAAAAAAAAAAAGGGGGGGGGCGAACAAAGGGCCACTTTGTCTCGGCGCTGACCTTCTGCGCAGGAAGCACGTGCTGTCTCATGAAGTCCTTCACCTGCTGGAGCACCGCCTGGCCCTTGGCCGTCTGCAGAAAGAGTCCGGCTTCCTGCGGGGCCGACGGGGGCCTGTGGCGAGGGCAGACGAGCGAGACAAAAGTCAGCCGTCGCAGCTGGGTACGGAATTCCAAACACGTGATTCCAATGTTTACTGGCAAAAGCTCCAAACGGCAGGTGGAATGAATCTGATCTCTTTAATGCGCGGCCAGACAATACAATCATTTATCGCCGGTGTCAAGGGAAACATGTTAACCTTTTAGTAAACAAGAGACAGGAATAGCACTTTGAGAATGATGAGAGAGAGAGATACATTTTAATAAGGAATAGCATGCAAGAAGATAGTGTCTGGTTATTTTTCCTTCGGCAAGGTCAGACCAACAGGCAGTTATTATCTGCTTATCATGAAACTGACGCCCCCACCTCAATCCCAACCACAGGCATCTTGCTTTGTCTCACATCAAAGTGATAATGTCAATATCAGAGAAAGAAAAAGGAACAAGGCCTACTTTCTTATCGTGGACGAATTTAAAAAGAGACAGCTGTGCAGCATTTAATTAAAAAGCGTAAGGCGATAACAAACCTGTGCGCCAGCTGCAGGGCAAACACAGCCAAGGGCTCGACGCACAGGCCAAACTCGGCGGCGTTGGGCGCGCTGGCGTTGCCCAGGAGGTGGCGGGCATAAACACCCTTGGCGGAGAGACAAAAAGAAAAAGAATGAGATACGGTATGACCTTCATATTATAACACAATGGATGTCAGGAGAGTCATACAGTGCTTAGATTGTGAAATTTAGGACTCGTCAAATGTATCAGTCGCCAACACGACTGATCCTGATATTCATTCAGTTGTAAAAATAATAATAATAATAATAAATAAATAAAAATATTTGCCTCTTAAATCAGTTTCACTAATCAACGCAAAACTTGGTGGGCATCCATCATAACAGGAAACCCAAAAAGTCTCAAGGACAAGATGCTTGAAAGTGAACAGGAAGTCGGACATTTTGGTTTGAAGCAGCCATCTTGGATGGAATCAAAGGACTTTTACTTTGATAAACTCCTACTAGGTAATTTGCCTAATTACCTAAAAGTCATTAAAAAAAAAGCCCTGATCAGAAGCAGGTGTTGTAGAATCTAGACATATGGGCGATGCACAATTGTGATTTTTATTTTTATGTTTTTTTTTGCCTGAGCCATCTTCTGTGGGCTGAGCTTTGTGTCAGTTTGATCATTTCAAAGATTGGTCATAAAAAGGGTTGATGGGGCACAGTACAAATAGCAAGTTGTACTGCCAAGAAAAATATTTACTTTTTTTTTCCATTCATACTTGTAATGCACATCCATAAACTTTCAATACAACCCAGAATCACCAATACCTGAAAAATTCCTGCCATTTTGAAAAAGGAGAGCGCCAAGTAGAAATTCAAGCACGGCAAAGGTGAAGGGATCCCCCGGCCGTGTTTGTAAATGGACATCAGGTCATCCACTGTGGGAATACCTGCTCAATGACATATACACGAAGAAGCTTTTGTTTTCATAGGCAGGTCTTTTGTTTGATTTCAATATCGAGCTTTGTAGTAGTTCCGACCTTCTATTCCTTTCAAACTACCCATCGAGCTCAGTACGTTGATGCCTAAGGGCCAGTAGTGAGGCATGAGAAAGTAGGCCAGGTCTGCCAGAGGGTGTCCAGTAGTTGACAGCTCCCAGTCCAGCACTGCCAGCACCCGAGCCTGAAGTTAACACACATGTCTTTCACACGTGAAAGAATATGACAGTCATGATAAGAAGGTGTATAGTATACCTCGGTTGGATGGAATACCATGTTGTCCACTCGGAAATCTCCGTGGACCAGCGTGACTTCCTGATCGTCAGCGGGCAGATTCCTCATCAACCACGCGGAGAGCTCATTCATGGCAGGGATGTCTCTTTGAGACGATGCCGTGTACTGCTTGGTCCACGTGGACACCTTGAAGAGATACCAAAAATGTTAGTCAAGGGGAAATATTATTGTTAATTTACTCGTTTTTTAACTGCTTATATACAGTGCTGTAAAAAAAAAAGTATTTACCCTAAATAGGAAGTCTATGGGAAACTATATATTTCATATATAAAGTTGGAAAGAAAATGTGCTTGTAACTTTTTCAATGAATAGCTGAAAATAGGGTCCAAATATTATTATTATTATTTTACATATTTAAGCGGTAAATCACCTGTCTCCTACAGTATCCTGCTCCTTTCCCATAACCATCCAGCTTCAGGGACGCCAGGTCCAGTGAATGCAGTTTGGCCAGAACTTCCACTGCTGCCACATAGAGCGCCGCCCTCTCTGCCGGGATCACTCCAGGCAGGCGAAGGTCCCGAAATATGCGGCCCTGCACAGTTATCATGGCCATTACCTAATATATGACTTTATACTTCAGAAATGTTGCATACCTTTGCAAACTCACCACAACGTGCTCCATCAGGTAGAATTCTGTTCCGATGATGTCGATGTCGGTGCAGTGGAGGAGGGGCTGAGGCACAGGGAATCCAGCAGAATACAAGGCCTTCTGCACACGATATTCCCTGTCCACCTGATGACAAAAATCACATTTTATAAATATACTATATATCTATTTCTAAAATGGGGTTCATTATAATTTCCGGTGACACTAAATTTATTGTCAGCCATCATCATCGAGTAGCAAGAAGTAGAGGCTTAAAAATGTTCACTCTGTGTAAATATACCAATTTATTATATAGTTTTAATGTTCTGAAATGAGTGACAAAAAAATATTTACGTTTTCATGACACAATTTATTTTATTTGTATGTACATATGTCGTATTAGTTCAACACAATTTTATTACAATACACATTTATTTTGTGATGGCTCATTAATAGTTTAATCAAACAAAATGACTCCCCCTGCTGTACAAGCACGAGCACTACAAACAACAGGATAAGTACCTGTACAGTTTTTGTAGTGCTTTTATTTGTTGACTTTTACCTTGTGGGCACCGGGTAGCAAAGCACCGAGGGGTTTCTTCCTGAGAACATAACTTTTGGATGGTGTCTGGACCAGGAAAGTTGGATTTGACTGCCCCGCGCTGGAAAAACGATTAGCATGTTAGCTCGACAAAAAGTTGTCAACTTGTGAGCCAAACAAATTCACCTGTATTGTCTGACAGCGAACTTGTCGTCTTTTGACACGAACGACTTGGCGTACAGATACTTTTTAAGTCTGTCCTCGTCGAATTGATGCTGCGGTCGAACGGGAGTAGTCAATTCGTCCATTTTCTCGTCTTTAAATGATAAGAAAGTGGATTAATTATTTTCCAGCTTTTGCTTGCCAGCTGGTTAGGTCGGATCATTTATGGCACCGCACATTCGACTAAAACAAAAATAAAAAAATAACTGCAATTTTATTGTTGTACTTACAGCAGTATTCGAACATTAATGTAGTTTTATTTTAAATAAAATACGTAATAAAAGTATTATGCTGTGGCAAGACAGGCTAGATGGATAGGATGAGATAGAAACTAATTTGGAGCCGCTCGCATTTCCGCACGAACTTTTTATGCTGTGACACACATCCTGGTCGCTGATTGGACTTGTGAAGACGTGTACTTTTCAGTGTCAATTGTTGATGTTGTCAGAGTGATACGCGATTGCATTTATCTATCCATCCATCCATCCATTCATTATATTTTTCTAATTGTTAGCTTTCGTGAACTCTCATGGCGACGGTGGAGGAACTGAAGCTCCGCGTGAGGGAGTTGGAGAACGAACTGATCAAGTGTAAGCAAAAGCGGTGCGCCGCCGAGCAACGGCACAGACCCAAAATTGAAAAGATGAGCGCAGAAGTTGTCGATTCCAACCCTTACAGGTAATGATTTATAAAAATAAAAATATAAACGTGATTTGGGGGTGCCGCGCCCGTTGGAAAAGTGGTGACTCATTCAAGATGTTGCTGTCTTTGCAGTCGCCTGATGGCTCTGAAGCGAATGGGCATCGTGGATAATTATGAGGTAAGCAGTCTTCGAAATCTTCCTCAAATGATGAACGTTTCGTTAAATATTATTCTCAAATGTCTGTGACAGAGTATCCGGACATTGACGGTGGCCGTGGTGGGCGTCGGCGGAGTGGGCAGCGTGACAGCCGAAATGCTCACTAGGTGTGGCATCGGTAAGGTAATAATACAAAGTTATTTTCTTATTATTCAGAATAATAGGTATATCTGCACCGTTTTAGAAAGATCCAACTGTCGAGCAGGTGTGGCATCTGTAAAGCTGAATGGCAATTTTATCTCGGGAAAAGCTCTGCAAAAACGTCTATATTTTTTAATAGAGGTGGTATTTAATGCGTTCACATCTTTCCAGTTGCTGCTGTTCGACTATGACAAGGTGGAGCTAGCCAACATGAACAGACTCTTCTTCCAGCCTCACCAGGCTGGCCTCAGCAAGGTAGAGGCTGCAGAACACACGCTCAGGTATCGCTATAATCGCTTATTGGGATATTCAAGGACGTAATCATAATTTGCTGACACGTTTCTCCTTTACTGACCTGATCTTGAACGCACCCTAATCCAGAAACATCAATCCAGACGTGTCGTTTGAGACGCATAACTACAACATCACCACCTTGGACAATTTCAACCATTTCATGGAGCGCATCAGGTGACTTTTTCCCCTCTCATTCTCGCCTCCACACTCCGCGGAAGCGTTCTCATTCTCTCCTCTTTCTTTTCAGTCACGGAGGCATGGACGACGGCAAGCCTGTGGATTTAGTCCTGAGCTGCGTGGACAACTTTGAGGCCCGCATGGCTATCAATACAGTAAGAGTGACAAGCACAACTAAGATGTGTTATTTTTATTTTTTTTTAGTGTAAGCTCGTTGCACTTTTCTCTTTGTGAAGGCTTGTAATGAGCTGGGACAGACCTGGATGGAGTCTGGAGTTAGCGAGAACGCCGTGTCGGGACACATACAGCTCATCAACCCGGGAGAGACGGCCTGCTTCGCTGTAAATAACACACACAAATACACTTTTTACAGGTGTTTTTTTTCCCGCCACATGACTACAATTTTTCCTACCGAGTCAGTATTTGACGTGTTCTTCCACAGTGCGCCCCCCCTCTGGTGGTGGCAGCCAACATCGATGAGAAGACCCTCAAGAGGGAAGGCGTATGCGCCGCCAGCTTGCCCACGACGATGGGCGTCGTCGCTGGCCTCCTGGTCCAGAATGTCCTCAAGTAAATTCTGCCTCTTTTCAGATTTAAATAACATGTGCACATTTGTTTTGTTGGTTAATCGTGACTTGGTCGGTGTTTGTTGTAGGCATTTGTTGAAGTTTGGGCAGGTCAGTTATTACCTGGGCTACAACGCCATGCAGGACTTTTTCCCCAGCATGGCCATGAAGCCCAACCCGCAGTGCAACGACCGCCACTGCAGGAGACAGCAGGAACTGTACAAGGTGAAAATGAACTCGCTGGATTGACACTGCATGCTTCAAATTCAAATTTATTACCTATAACAGATTTCTTTTTTGTTGTACATTTCACTTAACTGCACA
Organism: Leptonotus elevatus; assembly: GCF_054856555.1. Taxonomy (NCBI): domain Eukaryota; kingdom Metazoa; phylum Chordata; class Actinopteri; order Syngnathiformes; family Syngnathidae; genus Leptonotus; species Leptonotus elevatus. The sequence continues at coordinate 11,826,348 of NC_141259.1, read as the reverse complement.
TGAATTTAGATGATCTCGGCAAAGGAGAAGTGCGCACTAACACATTTAGACAAAATGTGAACAGTATTTGAGAGACTGATTTTTTTAGGGAGCGAATAAAAATCTGATAACAATTAATAACATATTTGGTGTTTGAATGTCTTTATCTTTGTATTATGTTGTAATGTAAAAAAAGAAAAGAAATCTGCTGATTAACTGGTCTGGCCCTACTTTTGTTTAAATAGAAATATCACATATCCTAATTGAGCCACTTGAGAGCAAAATTAATGAATGAAAAAAAAAATCTGAATTGTGCTACTTAAACCTTACAATCCAAATCCATCTTAAATCATGGCAGTGCTAATATGGCGTCCCACTTGCTTGTCCCTCCAGAAGCAGGAAGCAGAGCGACCCAAGACGGAGGCGGTCCAGGAGGAGGAAGAGGAGGTGCTTCACGAGGACAACGAATGGGGAATCGAACTGGTGTCAGAGGAAACCAACGAGGAGACGCAGACCGCGGCGGCCGCCGTTGCCGACCTCCCCAAAGGCATCACCCTGGCGTACACCATCCCAGTGGCGGTCAGTTCCCCACCCCCAACCATTACCGATGAGGTTTGAACGTTGTCCATTTCTAATTTTCTTTTTCCGTTGGAAGCAGAATAAGGGCGACGGCGAGATGGTGGAAGACACGGAGCAGAGCCTGGAGGAGCTGATGGCTCAGATGAAAGAGTTGTAGGTTGCACGGCGGGCAAATTCATTCATTCAGAAAATACTGCAATTCTCGTGACAAACATTGAATAACGTCCGATGGCTGACCACCAAAAAAAAAGAAGGTGAATGCATGAAATAAGGTCGCGGTGTTCAGTAACAATTGTTAACATCTCAATAAAGTATTTATTAGCAGGAATACATGTGGAATATTGATTGCCTTTTCAACACATTACAATACATACATATAAAAACATTTCAAGCCAAACCGTATAATTGCACTGCATTTGGATAATTCAATTTTATTATGAGGCCACCTGCCATCCAACATCAAGTGCTTTTAATGCAACAGGAACAAGGACATTTCAAGCGGAATTTGACCTTTTTGAACCCAAATGTGAGCAACTAAAACCTTCTTTTTTTTCCCCCCCTTCAGGAATGCTAGCGAATAACTCGAATTTGACTTCTTAAACAACCAATTGTATTTTTTTTAACATTCTAAAACAGTCGTATTTGTAATATAAAAAATATCATTAAAGAGTTTAAACACTTTTATATACTGACGTTAGCCACGACAGAATCATACAAAACTTTCGATACAGTAACTATGATTAAATTCATGTATAAACTATTTGGCAAAGTCACATTTTTCGTAAATGTTTTTGTAGCACTTGTTAACACTGTTCATATAATACTGTTCCCAGAAATAATAATAAATTATATTCCAAATTCCTACATGAGGCTCTCTTTGTGTGCAAATATAATTTCCCAAGTGCTAGCGTGCCTGCGGCGGGGGCGACGGGGTCACCTGGGGCCTTGGGGGAGGGGGGCGGGCCCCCTCAGGCTGAAGGTGTCGGCGCCGGACGAGTGCCGTGACGGCGCGTTACCGCACGCCAAGGACGGCTCCGCCTCTTTGATCTCCATGGCGCGTTTGTACAGCTCGGCCGCCGTCTCGAAGTCGCCCTCCTCGTAGCTGCAAAATGGCAGACGTTTAACCGAGCGCCTCTTTCTGTCCCCGATGCAAGTAGACTGCTACTTTAAGTTCTCACTGCTTGGCGGAGGTAATAAAAAAAAATGTTTTTAAAGGTTTCGTACCTCAGCACTGCCAGGTTCTTGAGCGTCTCCCCAACGCGAGGGTGCGAGCGTCCCAGGCTGTCTTCGTACACTTTGAGGGCTCGTTCGTAGAGGGGCAAGGCTTTGCCGTGCTTCTTCTGACAAACGTACACAAAAATAATTGATCAAATATAAACTAAAATATTGAAAGCCATAATTGGCGTGAGAGGTCACCAGTTGACAGTAGATGACTGCCAGGTTGACCAGTGCCGTCGCCACGCTGGGATGTTTGGGCCCAAAACTCTTTTCCCGGATGTCCAGTGAGAGCTCGTAGAGGGGTAATGCCTTCTCCAGCTTACCCTGCATTATACAAAATATATTTATATTTATTATTTAGCTATCACTTAATCAACATTTTATACAGCACCTCTTAGTTTCTTCCCATTTGAGGTGAGGCATTTATTTTTTAAAGTACGGTTTTACTATTTGAGGCTATTCTAATCTCTTGATACTGTGAATAGTTCATTTAACAGTTTTTTTCTTTGAAATACAATAAGATTTTTATTTGAGAGGAGGCCTTTATTTGTACAAATGCTTGCGTAGGGGGTTGAAGTAGTAAATGTAATAATTACAGCTTCCTCATGAGTCATGACACCCTGTCATTTTTTGGGGCGGCGTCTATTTGAGGTTGGGCATTTTTTTTTCCCCAACTGACGATTAATTGAGACATGTTTTACACCTTCAGGTTACGGTTTCAGCATATTCAATAGAGAATTTTATTACAGTGCAGCTACTTTGTGACCCCACCTGTATTTTATTCCTGGGGGGTGGGGAATAAGGAGGCTTGTATTTGAGGTGAGGCATTTATTTGTTCAAATGGAGATTAAGCATGGTGTGTTTAAAAGCAGAGGTGAATAGACGAGGGAGTTTGGTGCGTACCAGGTTTTTATTTGAAGAAAGGTATTTTTTATTTGAGAGCATATATTTTTTATATATATATATATATATATATATATATATATATATATATATATATATATATATATATATATATAAATACAAGTGCCAACTCATGAAACCACCGAGTTTGTAGTTTGTTTGCTTAATGGTAGCAAGTTTTTATTGATTAGTTTATATTAATTGAGTCAGGGCTAGTATTTGAGTATAATATTTAGCTACTTATTTAGTCTATTTACTTAGCTGCAGAGTGTAGCAGCTTTTTATTTGAAGTAAGGTGTTTATTTAAAATGGGTTATTTATTACAGTAATTGTAATTAAAGCTAGCTCGTACCTCTAGACAACTTTTACTGAAGGGAAATAAAAGTGGATTGTATTTGAGGTAAGGCATTTATTTTTTCAAATATTCATTTTAATGGGATGAGACGCTCTCTCGGTTTGTTTAGAGCTCAACTTTCCAAGAGGTGACGATGGGCGAATGAACGACTCGAGAATTTTCACGCCTTACCCTGCGCTTGTAGAGCATGGCCAAGTGTTTGAGCGTATAGGCGAGCGAGGGGTGGTCCGGCGAGAGGGCCCTCTTGCGGATGTCGAGCGCCCTCTCGTACATCTCCTCGGCGGCCTCGTAGTCCCGCCTCTCCGTGTGCAGCGCCGCCAAATTGTTGAGCGACTGCGCGCAGTCGGGATGCTCCGGGCCCAGGACGCGCTGGCGCATCTCCAGCGAGCGCGTCAAGAACACCTTGGCGGCGCTAGTCAGAACGCAAAGCGGACGTGAGGCAGCGGAAGGTTCTCCAAGGATGTAAATGTTGTCGAGTGAAACTTACTCCAGGTTGTTCTGGAGGTAGTATAGCACACCCAGTTCATTAAGGGTCCGGGCGCAGTCGGCAGAATCGGTCCCGGGTGCGAGTTCCTCGAGCTGGAGGGCCCGGCGTCGTAACAGAGTGAAGCCATACTGCAGTGAGAAGGACACAATTATTATTATTTTTTTAATTTGCCGGTGCTGAACTGTAATTATGTAGGAGTTATTATTGTAATAATATGCCCACCAATTTTTTTTCCCAGAATGGGAATATAGTCTTTTTTTTCATGACTGCATATGTTTTACATATTCGAACAATTACTTATTTTTATTTTATTTGATTGTTTATTATGGTATAAATTCTACTATAACCTACCCATCAGATAATGTACACATCTTAATTTACTTATAACTTATAACTATCATAGATTGTAAATTGAGGGTCCTGAAAGGTAACTAAAATAAAATGGTGCTGTTGTTGATATAGTAGCATTTGTATATTCACCATATGGCCTTTCTGGCGAGCCGTTTTCTGCCTTATCTTCATGGACCTCTTCCTGAGTTTCTCCGCCTGTTCGTACCTGTTGATGATAATGATAAAAAAAATGGATTCCTCAGCTGGAACAATGATGCATGCAATATTTTAACTCATTCACTTCTAGCCATTTTCACTGAAGCAACCCCCTTTGCTCCCGGCTGGTTGACTGGATTTTGACTGATTTTGCAAGGCCCACAGAAGATTATGTTCTATTGCTATAAAAACATGGAACCTACCAAAAGAAAGATTAGAGTCTCTTCATTCATCATATCTGTTTCCTTTTTGCAGCAATTAGCATTAGAATATAGCTAAATGTCAGCATTATTCACAAACCTGGTGAAAACACTTGGAAAAAGAGCTTGTTGCAACATGGCCCTGGTTGATCTCTTATACTCTGCTGACACCTGCTGGCAGTTTTTTGTAGTAACCATTGCTTTAAGCGACCTCTTCAGGTCAGAAGCTGCATCAAAGCCTTCTGTATACGCTATCATAAATAAAAAAAACATTTAAAAAAACGTGTACATCTTTGGGAGTGCAGGACACAGTATAAAAACGTATTTATACGTCTTTGGGGTTGAATGAGTAAATAGCCAATAACGGGACCGCCGTACTTGTTTTGTTTCTGGTAGAGCACGGCGAGGGATTCCAGCTCTCGCGCCACGCTGCCGTGCTCGGCCCCGTAGGCGTTCTCGCTGATCTCCAGCGCCTGCTTGTACAGCTGCTCGGCGCTAACGTACTTCTTCCAATGGACGTACACGGCGGCCAGCTGGTGCAGGGAGCGCGCCACGCTGGGATGGTCGGGATCCAGGGCGGTCTCTCGGATCTCGAGAGAGCGCTGGAGAGGAGCAACGGCCTGGCAGGGAATAGACGGAGAAAACGGTGACTTCTCACAAATACGGATGAACTTAAAACGTACTATAATCGTGACTTTTAAATAGGGGTGTCAAAATGAGTGTGACCGCCCCTTACTTGAAAAGCCTGTACTGGGGGAATTCCAGTCGCAACGCAGCAGACACGTCCACGTCAAAAATTTTGCAGTAATGTAAAAAATTTGATAGCTCTTAAAATGAAAAGAAAAATGCACTGAGCTGTCACCGTCTTAAAAAAAATGCAATTATGCCACCTAGTGGCAGAAAATTTACCTCCACACACATCAATATCACACTCGTTTTTACAGTACATTTTTTAAACTACTACTTTTTGAAATTACTATATCAATGACTAAAAGATTCAGCCATTTTTCTATTAGTATTTTTTTTTTTGCACTTTTATGTTAACTCATTTGCTCCCAAAAACGTATAAATACATTCTATTTTAAATATTACCATGCGCCCAAAGACATATGTATACGTTTTTTAATGTTTTTTTATTATGCTAGAGCATTTGATGCAGCCTCTGAAGAGAATGCTCGAAGCAATGGTATTTATTACAAAAATGGCCAGCAGGTGGCAGCAGAGTATAAGAGATCAACCAGGGCCATTATGCAAAACGCTCTTTCCCCAGTGTTTTGAACAAATTTGTGAATAATGATGAAACTTAGCTATACTCTAATGCTAATTGCTGCAAAATGGAAGCAGATAGAAATATACTTTTTTTTCCTGATGAAAGAAGAGACTCTAATCTTTCTTTTGGCAGGTTCCATGTTTTTATAGAAATAGAACACAATATTCTGTGGGCCTTGCAAAATCAGTCAAAAAATCAATTAAAACAGCCGGGACCTTCAGTGAAAATGGCTGGGAGTGAATGAGTTAACAAGAGTATTAAAACTAAGAAAAATAATTATTGGACATTTAGAACAGATACACAATTTGTGATTAATCGTGAGTTACCTATTAAAGTCATACGATTAAAAAGTGTAAATACTGTAAACTTGCCCCCCCCCCCCTCCTCACCTGACTGAGCAAGCCCAGGTCTTTGAGGAAACGTCCCAAAGTCTCGTACAAGTTGGCCAACTTGGTCATGCTGTCCTCACTATCGCAGTTCTTCTCGTAGTGCTTCAGTGAGTCGAAGTACTCGGTGGCCATGGAGCTTTTGTCCTTGCCCACGTACTGCCAGTAGGCCAGCAGCTCGGAGAAATGACCCCTTGAAGATCAAAATTGATTTAGTGGCCTCTCCCCTTGGCTCATACATTTCACAATGTATTTAACGTGCACTTTCTCCAGAAATGGGTCACAAACCTCTTGTACAAGTTCTGGGAGACAAACAGGTTCAAAAGGCTGAGCTGCAGTTTGGTCCTGTCCTCCTGCTGCTGCAGCAACCAGGGCAGCTCGTCGGCGACGCGCCACGTCACGCGATCATGACTGCCGTTAAACACGCGTGCGATGAAAACGAGTCAAACAGCACATGAGAAGAGAGTGACAAAGATGGCCGCCTGCGCACCCGAGTTGCTGGCTGAAGTAGTGGATCAGTTTCTCTCTGTATGCAGCGCAGCCGCGTCCAACGCTCAGAAACTCTAATCGCACCGCTTCCCATGCCTGCTAACACAAAAAGTCATCTCCTCTTCCGACTGCCCGCGTGTGTACCTAATAAAGTGTCCACGCACCTGCAGATGCTGGAATCTGACGAGGCCGCAGCGGACGGCGACCACGCGGAGTCGACTCAGACGAAAGAGCAGCGACGCCAGCGCGGGAAACTCCAATTCCGGGAAAAGATCGAGGACCTCCGATTCACTTACGCCATTGTGGCTGGAATACACGAAGCAGAGTATCTACACGCGCGCGAGATGAAAAAAAAAAAACAACAACAACAAAAGTAAGTGTTAGGCATTTGAATTTCCCACGCCAAACTTGCAAATGGCACCTCTCTCATGATGTGTCGCTCTCTGTCCGAGCCGAGGGAATCCAGCGTCATGTTGAGCGCCAGGCGGTAAAGTGACAAAGTATCCTGACACTGCAGACTTTTCTCCAAAGACCATCCACTACAAAAATAAAAAAATAAAAATGATGTTATTCCTATCCTGATTTTCCTCCAAATCCTGAATAAAAGAACCTGGTGCTCATCCTGGCGAGCAGCGTGACGTATAAAGCGTTGCACGTCGATGCTGAGCGGCAGCGCTTCAACAGCTTCTTTTCCTGGAGGGAAACACACTTGAGTCGCTCCCGTGGCAACAAAAAAATGGGACGCCAAGTAAGTTGCTGCGAACCTGATCCGAGGTCAGTTGGAGGTCCGCGCTTAGGCACTCCGCGTTGACTATACTCCAGACCTCCCTGTGGCTCAGCGGGTCCAAGTGGAGAGTGGGCCACAACCTGGAGAGAGTGCCACTTTAAATATGCCGCAAAAAAAGACAGCAATTTTTTTGGGAGTATCGCATCCAAACCATTACAGGGACAGTTTGGGTGTTATTTGTTCTTTAAACTGAAAATCTATAAATAAACTACTCTTTGGTCGCTTTCACAACAGTTGGGTCAAAAGTAACAAAATTATGGATCAAAAATGGACCGATCCACTTCATGGGTCAACGTGACCCAACTTTCTGAGTTGTTTTATACAAAATGACCCAATTTTTTTTAACCCAAATAAAGGATCTGACCAATATTTAAGAGTTGTTTTACACTGAAAGACCCATTTCAAGTTGGGTCAAATTGACCCGAGTAGAGGATCGGTCCATTTGTGACCCAACCGTTTTTAGAGCGAATACTTTGGGTCATTGTCCCTCTGCACTGTGAAGCGCCTCAACGTTTGCATGACAAGTGTTTGAAGTCTTGTAAAAGTTAGGAATGAGAAAACTATTAGCCCATGAAGCGGACATTTTTGGAATATGTTGAAGTACGAATGGTTTGAATTGATCGAGAAATGTAGAAGTAGAAGCAGTTGAAGGAGAAAATATGGCGGAATAAAAAGCTATAATAATAATTATAATAATACCCTTGTGAGTTCACAAAATGGATGGATGGATGAAAATAAAGGTAGAATAACACAATGGACACAAAAAAAAAAGTTTTTCTCTTTTTCTAATTAACATATATCTTCCATGTGCGACGCGTCGGACCGACCTCCACGCTTGAGGACACGTCTCCACGTTGACAGACACGACCACTCTGACGTTGACGGGCAGCGGGTCGATCAGCCACTTCATGTGTCTTTCTGCTTGCTGCGCGGAAAGAAAACAAGTGAAGATTTGCATTTTGGACCGACAGCACGCCATTACCTGGATTTGGTCAATGGAGTCGATGATGATGATGATGTTGCCGTGGTGGCGCGCCGACAGCCTCTCGAGCCAGCGCGGGAACTCCTCCAGGATCTTGCTGGGCTCCATGGACAAACCCGAAATGGACCAGAAATGTTGCAGCAGCTACGACAAACGTCAGTCGGAGAGCAAAGCAAGTCGCGAAGGTTTGAATTTGACAAATAAAAAAGAGGCGGGAAGGGATTTCCTACTTTCACCGTGAGACGTTTGATGATGAGGACGGGCTCGGAGCTGGAGGAGAAAGGCCGCCCGACAAAATGTGAGAGGAACAAAGTGTTGGGGGACTGCTTCTGCTGCAGCTCGATCCTAACGCGGGACAACAAATGGTCAAGCGCTTTCCACATTTTACACTTCCAAACATTACGAGTAAATGGTCAGAATTATTATTTTTTTTTCACCATTTGGCGAGGAGAAGTGACTTTCCCGAACCTGGACCACCCGACACCAACAGCGGCGGCGTCGGAGGAGGGGCGGCGATCATGTCGTTGAGCCGGTCCACATACTGAGAAGAAGAACACCACAAAAGGTTCAGACTGACGCGGTGGAGAAGAAGGAAGGAGAAAGGAAGTTGACCTTCTGGAAGCCAAGCTGCGAGCTGGTGCTGCCGCACGCCTGCTGGTAAGACTCCATCTGCTCCTGCTCGTCGTGAAGGTCCCACAGGACGTCGCCCGAGTCTTCCTCGCGACACTCCTCAAACCCAGAGTCTTTTGGGTCGGCGTCCGCTCCTTCCAAACCGAGCAACTCCTACACAAAAAAAAAAACAGGAATGTGACCTTAACACTAAACCAGCGCAAAAGCATTTTTGGTTGAAAAACATAAATGACTTCAAATAAGGTTGAATCATCCTTGTCTGATTATTATTAAACTTTGGAAGTAAAATATATAACTAACAATAAAAAAAATCATTATAAGTCAAGATTCGTGCACATAAAAATTTGCACCATTAAATTCATTTGAACTATTTCTATTAGTTTAACATTTTCTTCCACTTTTGTTATCAAGAGTATGAAAACCTAGAATTGTTTTTTATTGTACATTTAGAACAGATATAAAATTTGTGATTAATCGTGAGTTAACTAGTGAAATCATGCGATTAATTACAATTAAAAATTGTAATCACCTGATGAGATGATTATTAAAAATTAGGGGCGTAATGCGATTATTATTATTTTTTAAATCGTAATTAATCGCATGACTTTGATAGTTAACTCACGATTGTACAACGTACAATAAAAAAATTCTAGGTTTTCATACTGTTGTTAACAAAAGTTGAATTATTTTTTTTTAACTAATAGAAATGGTTCAAATGATTTGTTGACGTTTATAATCGTCAATGGCAGTGAATGAGTTAAAGATATGTTCTCAAAAATAAATCACCAACTTCATTTCAAATAAAGTTTTGAAATGATTGACAGGTGATGTTAGGCGACACATGACAGGTTGGGTCAAACCATTCTGTTTGGGGGGGGGGGGGAGACTGAATAGCCTACTGAATCTAACGTTCATTTTAAGAACGTACATTTTTCTGAAATGTTTGGATAATTGAATCATTATTTTGAAAATATTTTTTGCATAGATGCTACATTTTAAATGTATTTTAAAATCTCAGAGTGCCTTTTTAAAAACCTAATGGAAAGTACCTGTTTGATGACTTTCTCCAGCTGAGCAGAAATGAGACCGGCCCCATCTTCAGCCGAACCGCTATGATCCAAGACCTGCTCACATGTTCAATACAAGTATTCGATATACAAATTGTTATGTTTCCGCATGCTGCACCTTTATTTTAGCAGCCTTGTCCGCAGCGTTGACCCTTTCCAGAAGTTTCCTGGTTGGCCCGGACAAGTTCCCATCCCCTTCCGTCCTGAGGTAGAGCACTAAAGGATGCCCATCGGGATTCTTCACAAAGGCCTCCTCGCAATCCTCCAAAACGGAGCTGTGACGTCGCAACAGATTCACGTTAGCTGGAGACTTAAACGCAAGCGGGAGGATATACGCGCTTACCTGTTGACGGCGGATTTGAGGAGCAGCACGCACACGGAGCTCCTCTCGATCTCCTGTTTGCGCGCCGAGGCGGCGTTGTCTTCGTGGAAGCAAACGTTAAGGTAGAAATGTCCCAGACCTTCGCACAGTCTCCTCAGCACTAAAGAGTGTTTCTGTGTTCAAGGCAAAGACCATTTACAGATCGGTTTTTTGAATTTTTACTTGCTTGGTTTCGTCACGTGACTAAGCACCTTGGTAAAGATGTCCATTTCGGCCTTGGTCTCCGGCGTGCAGATGAAGTAGCAGCGCACCGTGTTGCTCCACAAGGCTTGAGGCACGTGAGGCGAAACCTGCAGCAGGCTGGCCACCGCGGCATCCCAGTCATCTAGTCAAATTTGATCAAGACGGAAAACCTTTCGCAACCTGCATTTAGCATGTTAGCATTCTACCTTTTATGTATCATACCTCAGCTGGATCCCATTTTTCCAAATCTGACAATCTACTCTCCAACTTACCTCGGCTCACATTTGCGAAGGGACCCTCGACGTCAATGAGGCTGTGAGCGAACTCGGGTCCCCGGAAGGTTTGCTGCAGTTGCATCATGCTGCCCATAGAGGGCTCACTTCCCAGCACGCCCCCAGTCCAGTACTCGCACTGGGTGCCGGCAGCTGGAGACATGAAACGTAATTGCCAACAGATGCCACAAGATGGCGGCAGTTTGACTTTTTTAGCTTTTGTATTCCAAAGTGTGAGGGCTTTACCGGTCACAGTTGTTTGGTTGTCGTCTGAATCGGAATCATTGGGAAAGTAAACCTGGATGCCCTGAGCTTGCAGTTGTTGCATTTTGGATTCCAAATCTCTCTTGGCACGAAGGAGATCCTGGATTTCTTTCTCCTTTGTCTCCCGAAAGATCTGGCGGCGGACGAACCGAAGACGATAAGCATGACGGAGAATATTTGAATTACTGATACGTACCTTAAATTGTCTTTTCACTTTATCCCTGTCGTGCTCAAAGGTTGAAGCCCTCTCCATGGCTTGGTACTTGGCTTCCAAGGCGCTCTCCTTTTCTCTCAGGATCTTCTGATACGTTTTTTGTAGAGCCTATGGTCACATAGAGCAAAAGCAAAATGGCAGATTTTCTCAGTGTGATGCTTTTTAGTGAAACTGAACTTGCATCATATGGGGTGGAGTTTACATTTAAATGTCATTTGTTTGCATTGTTTTGTGCTTCACCAATGCTATACTTTAAAAATACATTTTATTTTGTTTAAACTGTTGCACTAGATAATAGCCATAAAGGGTATAATGTCAGGATATTTTTATTCAAATAAAAAATTAAGACAAATGAGACAGGTTGGATGCACTCTCATTTTTTTCATTTCATCGGATCGGGACTCGGTATCCACAAATACTCAAAACTGAGTTACTCAGAAAAAAATATTATTGAAACTTTTTGTCTAATAGAGTCTTACGGTAATTTGTCTGTAGCATATGACTGGATTATACTGCCCCCCGATGGCCAAGGCGGGCACATCAAAAGGAGCAGATGCTCAACTTGTTTACTTAGGCTCTTAAAGTTAATTTGGACTTTATATATATATATTTTTTTCTACTTCTACTTGACTTAAGTGCAGAATGTGAGTATTTTTTGTCATGTCTGCATGACACTGTAGCTGTACCGTACCTGTAACTCAGCCCTCAGCCTCTTATTCTCCTCGTCCAACTTGGCCTCCTTCTTCTGCATGGATGTGATCTCGTTGTTCTTGCTCACGCGGAAGATCTCGTACTCCTTCCGCAGCCGCTCGTACTCGGCAGCGTACTCGAGGTCCACGGAGCCCGTCGACTTGAAGCTCGCCCCGATCGCCCGAGGTCCCCGGCGGAAGGAGCTGCGCAGGAGCCGAGCTTTTGGCTTCACCTCCACGGGGATCTCGCACGCTTCGCCGCCCTCGCCCCCGTAGCCATCCTCGATCACCTCCCCGGGGCTGACGAGGGAGGAGGCCGTGCCCATGGTGGCTAAGGGGGCCTGTTAGCCTTTTCGGGGAGTATAGCTCGAGTTGTAGCCGTAAAAATGTCATTAAACTAAGCCTTTTTTCAAAATAGTCCACACATACAAACCAACGCTAATGCTACATGCTATTTGACATAACTTGTTGCTGGTTTAGCTAGCGTTAGCATCGCGAGGATGGCTTACGAAAAAAAACTGTAACGACACGAGGGAAAACACATTTAAAAGATAATAGGGTATTAGTTTTAACTACGCCACAATGTTCGAAAAGTTGTCAAGCTCAGAAAGTTGAAATAAACGGAACTTTTGACACGCGTAAAAGTAAGCAACATTCCTTCGCAGCTTCTTCCTGGCTACCTTGGTAACAAGCGGTACCTACGGAGACTCGCACGGGACACATCAGCTAAAAGTCAAAAACAAAATACTTTCATGAAACCGATTTTTTAACTAGTTGACTTGGGTTTTAAATAGATAAATCATTCAAAAATGTTTTTCACCGTTAAGTGTCATATAACTTGTGTAACTCAAAAATTGAAATCCTAAATCTTTTCATAGATTTTGGTAAAAAATTAACTACGATAGAATTTTTGCATAAGTCTACACACCTTATCATTAAATATGAACCAATCATAATAAAACTCCTGTTAAATGGTAGTCAGGACACAATTGTTAACATTTAAAAGTGTCTTTCCTTAACGCCAAATAAAGTTCGGATGTTTTAGTACACTTTCCCCCAGTTCCAACTTGGGGTGGGGACAAATGACAAGACGGTATGCACTCATGTGCAACCACGTCAGTGGTTTATTTTTTACAGTACTTTCCCACAAAAAGATTTTAAAATATATATATATATATATATATTTTGAGTTGTACAGGTAGGTGCATGTGGACCACATTGACATACAACTGACACCTATCCAATTAGATTGCTATTATTTAAATTATATATATAACATCGTTTCTTCAATTTAGTCAAAGAACTGATTATGTGCTTCTAATATTTTGGACTTTTTTTTTTTTTTACTCACGAGACAAAACAAATATTAGAAACCTTTGAAGCAGAGGACAAAACCATTCAAATAAATCCCTTGCTCAGAGATTTTAGTTGAAATTATGCTGTTCTGTTTTCATGGTAGCATTAAGATGCAAACAATAGCAGGAAAAAAATGACTTTTTGAAAGTTATTTTCTTACCTGTTTCTGGTAGCACAGATTATGTCGACATTTATTTATTTTTTTTTACTGCTCAACAATCTTTCTTTACTAATAACACACAAGCAAGCACACACTTGTTTTAAACCTTTTTATTCAGAAAATCCAAACATGGAAACTCACATTCAAGCAAGAGTGGGGAACCTTTTTTCTATTTGAAACCCTTTAAGCAACCCTTACTTGGTTATACAGACGACAAGCGTTGTGTGTAAATGTTTTTGAAGGCTTTTCATAACAAGGTTTCCCACCCGTGCTTTACAAGCAGGCTTCAATGTCTGCTGCTACTCAACATGGCGATATGACTTAAAGCTTTACAAAAACAAAAAAAGAAGAGAAATGAAAATATTTACATGGTCCAACTGTGCAAACATTCTTCTATTTTTTTTACACCACTCTCCTAAAGATAGGCATGCATATAACAACAAACTTTGGTGTGTTAACAAAACGACTTATTGTCTTAGTTTGAGAGGCATTTACTGTTTTGTACACCTGTTTTGATTGGAGAACGGTTTACATGACAGTACACGGGTGAGCGTTCCCCTAATTCCCCCCCGAACTTGGACAACTTTGGCAAATAGGCACACTTATTTTATTAGTCAGCGTGGTGCTTCTTTTTCTACCCCGCAAAAAAAAAAAATGTTGGCAGTTGAGACGCATTCACTTTTATGAGAAAATACTCCGTTTGTATACAAGGCATTTACAAGGGTGAATAAACATTGACAAATTAAATATACTACGCTTATCCAAAGCTCTGGTACGAAAAATAAAACAATCTGTACACCGTCTGTGTAATAAAGTACATCTGATACTAAGGTCGTAGCCCCTTTCACACTGCCCGTATAATTTTTTTTTTTTACACTGTTCTATACAAAGTAGGATAAACTGAGGCGGAATTGGACAAAGTCAAACTGGCACGACTGTATAGTATCAGAGCTGTAACAGAGATAAATAATAATAATAATAAAAAAAAAAGTCAGTAGTGGGCCAGGAAGACTATAAATTTCAATATTTGTTCTATGGACTATTGTTTTAATTGATTCTCCAAAATGTATTTTCCTAATTTTGTAGCATTTCTATCGGCTGCACTCGATGTTGAATTTGATTCGTCCAATCGGATTTCTGCCTCCGCATGCTGCCATGTCAGTCGAATCTGCCCTGGGCCTTCAGAAAAAGCAGCGCCTGCCAATGCCACTTCGACGAACAACCGCATTTCAACTTTGCCGCGCGATAAGGTCAACATTATCTCACAATTCAACTGGCTAAACAGTCCAACGTAGTCTTTTTGCACACATTTATCAAGCAGCATCTCGGGGGGAATAAGATGCTTTCGATTTCAAATGCGCGTGTAATTAAGAGGTGCGTTTTAAGGCTCAGAAATCAAATACCAGTCCGCCATTTCTTCTGTTACAGCTCTGATGCGGCCATTTTGTGTGGTCTCTATGTGAAAGAGCCTTTTTGATAGACTTTTCAATAGCACGAGAGCCCACAGTGGGGGAAAAAAAAGGATGAGTCTAATGAATGAAAATGCAGTAAAAATAGTGTCCCCCCCTCCCAAAAAAAAAAGACGTAGGCAAGTACAATATACTTGTTGCTTCACAAGAGAAATTAAGAGGTGGGGGGGATGACGCAGTGGCTAAAGTGGGGCTAGTCCTTAGCCGCCGAGGCTGTCGGGATGCAGGATTTGCCGCCGCTGCTGCCGTTGTGGGCCCTGTAGCTGGTGAAGCTGGGGGTGTGTATGGTGCGGATGCTCTTCCCGCCCGGGCCCAAAGGCGACAGAGGGGAGGGGGAGGTAGAGGAGGAGGATGAAGAGGAGGAGAAGGAGGAGGAAGAGTGCACTCGACCGTTGGGGGTCTGCGAGGAGAAGGAGAGAGCTTTAGCCGCGTGCTGCGTGGGGGGCTTGAGGGAGCCGTTGGACAGGGAGGGAATGTGCGAGGAGGGCAGGGAGGCCGAGCGAGCGTTTTGGGGAGGTGGGAGGGAGGACTTGGAGGAGGAGGAAGGGGGAGGGTTAGCGGGATTAGCGGCGTCTGAGCTGACTTTAGTAGCGCTCGGATAAAAAGCGGGGATTTTAGAGACGGGTAGAGTGGGGGAAGTGGTTTTATGATCCCCTCCCACTCTTTTAGTACTTCCGTTAGCCTGTGAACACAGATGCCAAAACATGTACTGATTGTCAAAGGAAAAAAATAAAAAGTCAAACAATACACATACAAAAGTTTATAGGCTACAAACAGGAACATCACAGTGGAGACTAATGATATAGAGACAACAAATAATGAGCACAACATGTCTACAGGGATGACATGAAGGGAGACACAGCAGGGGTGGGAATAAATACAAATCAGCACAATACAATGAATGTCATCATATTCTTTTCATGTGCTTGAAACCAGGGCAACTGGACTATTTTAGATTTTTTATTTGCATTGGACTTTCCCAAAAAACGAAAACTTTCAACTGTTAAATTGAGTCATACAGGAGGACGAGCGATTGACGCTACAGACTTAGCACGTTGTGGCTAACATTGGCGTGTTTACAACTAATGCTAGCTTCGCATTGCTCGCGCTGCGATTTTCTTGAAGCTGGACAGCATATTCACTGTGACTGTCAAACTACACTTTTGAATTCAATGCCAATCGAATGCGATTACGAATGGCCGTGTTTGTGAAGTTGGGGGAGGAGCCAAGTTTAGCGTGAAGTAGTGGAACGGAATTATCTCTAAGGTATTCTTATTTTTAATGATAATGAGTCTGAAATGATATTAGTGCATCTAAGTTTTGGGGTTTTTAAACATTTTGGAGGGGCGTCAATTCATTTTTTTATAACTGTGAGGGGATTTCCACAAAATATAAAATTTTTTTTAGGTAGTCCAGTTGCCTTTGTTTCAACTCCTTGACTTGACAGTCAATTCCCGTTACGTGTCACCGTATCTACTTGGACCTTTGTCCCACCCGTACTGAACAGAGATGTTACCAAGAATCGGGATGCAATTTAGGTTAGACCGGACTGGACGTCTTTTTCCAGCTTCCTTTTGTTAGTTGGAGTGTTAGGTCCTCTGACGAGGCAGCGGGAGTTCGTTCAGAAGATGCACGGAAGGTTCTGGACAAGATTACGGAGTTAAGGGTTCGTGTTGTGAGGGAGAGGTGAGAGCGAGCAAGGGCAGGCAGGCTTGGAGAAATGCGGGGCCAGTACTCATCTGCCAGGGTTTGATTGTGAGAAGGTCAGGACGGGGTGAGTTGAGTTGGAGGATTTTACAGGAGAGGAAACAGAGAAGTGGTCAAAGAAGTTGTTTCGGGTTTGCTCAGAGGTGTACGGTGAGAAGGGTGCGGGGGAGGTGGGAAACATAAGCGTCCTGGTGGGATAAAAGTGGGAGTCGACGGGCAAAGGGGGGGGGGGGGTTGGGCAACACTGTTAAGGAACTCAGCTGTGGTGGGGAACTGGAGATGCGATGACCATTTTTTGCAGATGTGTTCCTGCTTTTCTTTTGTCTGCCATTCATTCCAGTTTCGATGTTTAGTCACCAACACAGCGAAAAACCATGAGCAGTGTGGACATGCAGGAAGCATACAGTCAAGTGATGTTATGGGGTAACAGTCAAGAGTCAATCATGCCTTCCTGTCAAAACGAAAACATCAACAGATCCACAACGGAAACAACTATGGTACCCCCCCTCCCCCCCTCCCCCCCCCCCCCAACCCCCCCGCGCCTTAGTGTGCATGCCGCTCCCGAATAACCATCGTCCTCGAGTGGGTACGGGTGTTAAGGCCCTACAGTAAAACTACCTGTCGGAACTGCCTTTGGGCGTCCTGCAGTTTTTGCTGTTTTGCTGCTTTGTCAGTAGTAGCCGGAGACTGCCTGGACTTGGCGGACAAAGGGACGGGCATCCGACTAGTGGGGGAAGCGACACTGGTGTTCTGCAGGGGGACCCAAACGGAACAAAAAACAACAAATAAAACAAAAGAAGGGGAAAGAACAACAACAAATAGGAAGAGTGAGAAATCAAGGCACTAACGGTGGGGAAAAAAAACCTTGATGGATAAAACACTAGTGAAAGACCATGCACCCATCTTGAACCTCAACCTTATTAAACAGTCGGACATGCAACCAGAACAACATTGAGATTCATCATCATGGAAGTGTCTGATTATTGATTGCCGAAAACGTTTCAGCAATGGAGTGAAGGAGGAGTTAGGTAGGAGGCGGGAACCCAACAAAATGCCACCTCAAAATCACGTCAGCGGGTTTTTAGTGTTGTGTTTTTTTTGACAGAGAAAGCCAAGGTGGACTTTTCCAACATTTCCAAGGGCCTGAGAAGTGGATTAATGCTTTTTTGCCATTTGAATGGGTAAGGATCGGAAAGAGAAAGACCCAAAGCCTTGCGGAGTGACAAGAGCTAGAGAGAGGAGACCTGTTGGATGTTGGTGGGGGCACTGATGGTGCTGGAGCTGGTGGTGTTGGTGGTGGGGACGACTACGGGGCGCGGAAGGACCGAAGGTTTCGTCTTCTGGAAGGAACCTTTGCTGGCTAGCTTAACTGCAGACCCCTTGGAGGTCGGAAGCGATGCGGACCTCTTCAGCCCAACCGGTTCGGGGACTTTCCCGTTCTCTTTCTTATTCACCTCGGCGTAAATCGGCTCCTCGGGCGAGACGGGTCCGATCTCGTTAATGGTGGTCTCCAGCTGCTTGATGGTCTGTTCTAAGCTGTCCAGTGTCTTGTACGTGTTGTTACGGATCTCGTTAGTCCTGCAGACCGGGTCCGAGTTCTGCCTCTTGAGCGGAGCGGGGCTCGGTGCCTTGAGGGCGTCCGCTGAGGATTTTGTGCGCGAGATCTCAAACCTCTTGGCTTCTTTGTGCTGCTTGAAGGTTCCGTCCGATTCCTCCTCATCCTCGTACACGACCACCTGCAGCGTCTTCTTTCCCGATTTGGTGCCCGTGCGAATGGCTTGGGTCAGTGCCGCCAGCTGTTTCTTGGGGAATTTGAACTTGAACTTCTTCTTGCCCTCCTGCTTGCCATCTCCGTTCGATACTCCGGCGTCCGTTGGTTCGGAAATTAAGGATGACGAGGAGGACGACAAGCTGGCGTGGCCGCCGGCGGCGTGGGAAGAAGCCACCTTTTGGCCATCAAGCCCCTCGGCCGCTCCGGCGCTGGCCTGCAGCCCGCCGCCCCTGTCAGTGTCGGACTCCTCGCTCTCCTCGTCGATGCGCTCGGCCGCCAGCATGCGGTCGAGCTCCTCCTCGCACTCGAAGACGGTGGATAGGCGTTTGTAGGCGGCCCGGATGTCCATGGGCTCGTCGAAAATAATGATAACGGGCTTCCTGTCGAAGCCGTTATCCAGAGGCATGTCAGGACCGGCCATATTTTTGCCTCCGCCGACAGTCACAGTCTGGACGTTTCCCTTCTTGGCATTGACCAGTTCCTTGTACTCGCCATGAGAAAGGGCCTGAACCTTCGTGTTAGTGATCATAAAGGCAATGTTGTCCGGGGGAGGAGGTGCCTCTTCTCCTGGTAAGTCAGGACTAAGACTGGCCTCTTCATTATCCTCCTCAAAGTTAGATTTAAGTGCATCCTGGTCCTCGCTTGACGACCTTCTTATTGGCGGTGGCGGCGGAGCAGAACGTTTCGGTCGCACGTTTGTCACAGCCTCGGGTTTGACATTCTTAACGGACGAAACAGACTCCAGTACGAGCTGACTCTTCTTCTCAGTGCCGATTCTGTTCAGGTTCTTCCCCTTTTCCATTTCGGCACTGTTCTTCAAGGACCCCGAGTGTTTCAGGGGCTTCCTGGGCAGTTTGAATGCCGCCATTCCAACAGGTTTGGGCGAAATGGGCGGAGGTGACCTGAGCCGTGGCGATTTGAGCGGTGGGGATTCCGGCGGTGGGGATTTTGGCGGGCGCTGCTCCTGCTCCTGTGGCTGGCCTGGAGAATTGTCATTAACAGTGACATTTGACACCTGTGTTGGAGGCTGGGCGGGCTCCCGGTGTTCGTGGGATTCCTCCGTTCCGAAATGGGGCGGATGCTCTTTTGGAATCTTTCCAGTCACGTAGTATATGACCTGCAAAGTTTGCATTTGCTGTTAAAAAAAACCCCAGGATTTGAAATGAACTAACATTTAGAAGGATAGTTCAAGATGGTACAGCCAAGAGGGAGACAGTACGTACCCCTTGGCTTTGCCGGACTGCAGTGTTGCCATTTTCGTCTGTGTCTGGATCTTTTTCATCCCATTTTGGCTCTGAGCTCTGCTATGACAGTTTAGGAAATTATAACACTGTGTAACCGGTTTGTCAAATCTGTGAAGAAACTGCAATAACAATTTCCCTCCACTTCTACTGCGCATTCGAGTGAGTTTCTATCTTTCTTCTCAGATTTGTCCTATTGTGCTTACCCTACATTAAGGTCGAACCGCTTTTCCACAATATTTCCTGTCCTTTTATGTATCACGAGACCTATCCTTTTTTTTAGCAGTTTCATTTGAAATACACTAAAAAGTACAATATTTGTATGATGCGGCTTAGTGCTGGAAACAAACAAAATTGATGTGAGGAAGTTGAAGTCGTGAAGCTGGGGAAAGTGAAGCAGAGACGGAAAAAGCGAAGTGACGTGAGACAAGCATGCACACCGGGCCGCGCGGACCTACAGTGAACCAAGTCTGCACTAATAGGTTTTTGTCTCTAATACATTTTTTTTTTTTGCCTCAATTGGGGATGGTGATCAAATAAAGACACACAAATGCTCATCATGGAACAAAGTGCAACATTTTTTATTTGATTTGGTAAAAGCAAGGTTGGAAGACCGTCCATGTTGGCTTCCAGAGGCTTCCGTTCATGCAGACTTAATCCTGAGAATGTTTCAAGTGTCAGAATCCAAAGAGGGAAGGATGACGAGGAGGAGGCAGTGACAGGTCGCTTGGAGGTTAAAAGTGTCGGTCAAGCGCTCAAGCAAATGTTACGAGGCGCAGGCAGCGAGCTGGCGACGGCGCGCAGGGCGTTTACCTTCATGTCCGCTCTTAGCTCTCTTATTTGAGCTTCCATGTGAGTAGCGGGCTCCGCCGGGATTGGCGGCCCTACTTCCTGAATTGTGCACTTCTGGAAAACCTGGTGCGGAAAGGTTGTAGGGACAAGGAATTTGAGGAAAAATTGGATTTGTGATCAGCTGCCAGCGCCATTTCGGAGGTGGGGAAGGAAGGCGACCCAAAACCCAAAGTGTGGAAAACAGACACCCAAGTCAAATCACCCAAAAAAAGGAGAGGAGTGTGGGGGTTTGTGTGTCTGTGTATGTGTGTGTGTGTGTGTGACCCACCTGGAGTTCTGCCATGATCCTAGTGTCGCTATCATCCTCCTCCTCCTCCCTGGCAACAATAGGCGGAGGGGTGATGGGCTTCTTGGGTTCCGGAGGGGTGCTTTTGTTGGGCTTGATTTGGGCAGCAGGAAGCAGCCCCTCCTCTTCACCTTCCTAAAAAAATAAATAATAATAATAATAAAAATGAGTGGTGGGAAGTAATGAAGTGTAAATATTTTTGTAATTCTAGGTAATTGGATTTTACTGGCACACTATCTCTCTAACATCTGGATTTTAGCCTGTTTAACTGCCGCTTCTCGCTTAAACTGACTTAATAACAGACTTGATGTACACAGAAGTGTTTTTTTTTGTCTTATTACGTAATGAAAATGGGTATTGTAATATGTAAGCACTTGTAAGTACATTTCAGCATCTTTACTTTTTTGTATCCGTATTTCTACTCAAGTAGAGAGTGCGAGTACTTTTGCCACTTCTGAAAATTGGACATTCGGAAAAGAGTCCTTTTCGATGGTAACAAGGCATTTTTTTTTTTACAAGACTCACCTGAGAGTCCTTCCTATTGGTGTAGACCACCTCTCCAGAACGAGTGGTGGTCATGCCGGAGCTAGCGAAGGTCTTCCTCGGAGGCGGCGGCGGTGGGCACTTGGTGGCCTTTCCGGATCCGAGCTTGTTGAAAGAATCCAGGGATGCGGGTTTCGTGGCCGTCTTGGAGGGTCTTTCCGGTGCCGGTTTGGCAGGTTTTTCCACCACCGGCTTCGGGAGCTTCTCCGGAACCCTCTTGGCCGGTTTGTCTGACAGAGGCTCAGGTTGAGGCTCTAAGATGAGGAAAAAGTTAATTGAGCTCGAGGAACACTGTACATCAAATTGTGACTTGATTATTTGCAGAGACCTGTCGGGGAATCCAAAGAGATTTTCGTTTGCTCTCTGGAGGCAGCAGGGGGCAGCATTGGGTTACTTTCCACATCGGGACTGGGAAGGCCCTTGGCGATGTTGGCCTCTGCCTCCTGGAGGATTTTCTCAAACTCTTTCTCATCATACTGACCCATGTTCAGCCTCCTTTCCTCCCACTCCTTCTCTGCTGCCTAGGCCATAAAAAAAAACAGAACAAGTTGAAAGCAGCCTTCCAATTACCTCAGCTAAGGTCGAACATTACGGATACGTTTTGGAATTTTGAAATCAGGTATTACACACACACACACAAAAAAGATAATCCTGCGAACAAAGAGAGCAATTAAAACACTTTGATTTTTGTATGTAAAAACAGTTTAAAAAAATAAAATAAAATTTAAAAGACACAAGCCCAGTTCCCTTGATATATATATTTTTAATTATTAATTATTATACAGCATTTATTTAATTACAATATTTCTATGAAATATAAAATGAGATCAAACAACTAAGTAAAATAAAATAATTCGATGATGACTTATTTCTATGTACATTCCAGTGTTTTACAATGTAATAAAGTAAAATTTGCCATTTATTCATTAGATATTTATTTAAATGTAAAAACAAATGGCTACATTAGATTTCTGTGGACATTGACTCTGTCTTAAAATGTAATTAAATAAAGGTAATGCCATTGTCATTTTATTTATATTGTGTATTCATGATAGGATAATAAAAATAGAAACTGACTAATACTCAACTAAACGAAAATGAAATATTTTAAAAATTTTACTGTATTAAATAAAAATCATTTCTGTTGTTGACTGTCATTTACTCACTTGATATTTCTTAAAATAAAATAAAATAAAATATCTACACGTACCTCTATAGACTTTGCTCTGCTCTTGCATTTGTCCTTACTATTCTGCAGCTCCCCAATGACCGGATCCTGGCTGGAGGTCCTGTTGCCGTGGTTCACCGGGCTCCCATGTGACTTCTTATGGTGGGCCGGGCTCGGCGGGTCTGTAGTCATCGCCTTGGGGGACTCCCGGCCTTGAGTCTTGCTCAGACTGGGCGTGTTGAAGTGAGTGGGGCTGGGTGTGTGAGGCGGGCTGGGCTGAGTGGCGGACAAGCTGGCGGACTGCTGGGACGGCCGCACGGGAACCGGGGAGCTCTGGACGTGATGGATCACCACCGGAGAGGAGGGCTTCACCTCGGATTTAACGGTGGAGCTCTGGGACTCCGGTGGGGCTACTGATGCTGGTGGGGTCTCCCCTGGAGATGGGATGTTGTCCAGTGGGATGTTAGAAGAAGGATCGGCCACTCTCTGGTTGCTCTCGCTTGAAGATCTGCAATGCAAATAAAGACACATGGGCTGAGCAGATGATTTAATATGCAGATTTGTGCATGTGATGACATGTTACTTATTATTCAATTCCATACAACAATTTAAAAAAAATTGCATACAGTCACTTTGTTCTCCACTTCTCACTTTCCCGCTCCAGTAACTCCTCAACTGATGCTCATTCGATCCCACTCACCTTCTCAGACTGCTCAGTGTGTCCGTCAGGCTCTTGACCCTTTTCAGCATGCTGTCCAGTTTGTGAGGCTCCTCCTTGAGAAATTTGACAGCTTCGACCTCCACACGGAGAACGGCGCGCATTCTGGTTTGCAGGGCCGGGAACTCGCCTGGGCAAAAAAGAAGAAGAAAAAAAAGCATATTTCTGTTGACATAACATTGTGGAGTGATTTTTGCATTATACTGCCCCCTGGTGGCCAATGCGTGCAAACCAAAAAGAGCAGCATAATGGACATTGAATTGAAGGAAAACACAAAACAAAAAACTTATATTAACATCTAATGATGTCATTTAGGCATGGTCTCACCTTTAAGCCCTGCCAGAGACTCTCCCACCTTCCTCAGAGTCACCGCCCCCTCCTCCACGTCCTTGAGGGTCACCGCTCGGTGAGTCCCTGACGAGTCATTATGCAGAGTGCCCACGTATTGCTCCAGATCCCTGCAGGAATACCCCCCAAAACAAAAGATGAAAAAAAAAAAAAGCACATACGCACGCAGATTGTGCAATTGGGAATGTAGGCGGCCAAACGCTTTGTGTTGTACTGACACATGACATCTTGTTTACAGTGTGGCAAAAAAAACAAACACAGACAATTAGCGTTCCACTTTCCGGACTGCTTCAACCTGTTTTAGGCAATGAGCTCACCTCCGAAACCACAAATATTTACACGGCGACGGCCAAATTGTGAGAGCAGTGCTTCCCCCGCGTTAACTTTAAGCTGCTTAGCCAGCTCTTGAGAGAATGGCTTCCTTTCTTCTTGGGGGGGGGGGGGGGGGGGGGACAAGAAAAACGCAGCGGTGATAACATTGTGAGCCATGCTGGATCGCATGCATGAGGGTGCCATGGTGTTTTCCCTCTTTCATATAAATCAACTCAAGTGCACAGACAAGACAATAAAGAATGTGCGTGAGTGTCCTTGGAAACCAACCAAAGTCCAGTACAGCGGTGCGCTAAGATATGATTGTTTTTCTTTTGAGTTGAAATTTACTGTTAAACTAAACATCAAACCGAATTGGGCCTTGTGTATTTGAAACAAACACATATCTTTGCTTTAAAACCGACTAGCTAACGTGCAACATAGAGCAGCAAAGACAGGCTAACAAATAGCGCTGATCTTGCTGTTATCATCCGACTAAAAAAAAACATGACTAAAATGTTTTCTGAACTCGGAGAGGTAAGCATAGCTTGCCTGTCCCAACCTGCGTCCTTAAATGGGGGCGTTGCCTTGACATGAATCGAGCCTTGCAGACATTTGCTGCACATCTCAACAACATGGGTGTGTGCACAAAATGAGCTCCACGCACATGGGTTGGTTTGAAGTTAGCATTCAAAAGGATAACAGGTGGCCCCCTCCGTACCCGAGCTGTGTCAGCACACGCTCCTCCAGGCCCAAGTACTTCTGTCGGTCTTCTTCCACCACAACCCTCTGCTTTTGAACGGGGTCCTCCACATGCCGCATGACCTCCGCTAGTTTAGCGCCGATCTCTTGCTCAGCCCGCTTCAGCTGCACTCGCATGACCTCCTGGTTCTGGAGCTGAAATGGGAATTTTAAACGGATAAAGCAGATGGTGGGGGCGGATTTCTTTTTTTTTTTTTATTCAGTTTTCACACACAGTACTTTATAAAAACATACTGTCACGACAAAATGAAATTGAATGACAAGAACTAAACTGTTTTGCCTTCTGGTGTGAGCAACTTAGCCACCTGGGGGCAGTATAATACAGATACAGTATATGGATATACATGACATGAAATGGAGACAGTAAGCTGATGACTGTATAGTAGTCGTTCTTTGCAGAGGATAAAGAAGACCACACTGTGGCACCATTGTTGTTCATTAGCATGTCTATGAAGTTTTGCATTGCTTGATGGCATTAAACTAAACATCAATTTTAGTTATTTTCAAAGAAAATTCAGCCCCCGATGCCTGTTTATTTGAGAAACATTACATTTGGTATCCACAAAAAAAGCCTCTACAAGAGATGCACCAAAAAGACACAAAGACATTTTCAGGGTCACTTTGGCCATTTCCAGGTCTTCCGTCAAGGACGATCTACTCCAAGTATGGAGGAGGGTCCTAATTTTGGCCAATCCCTACAGATACCATGAAATTTAAACAAGTACTGCTAAAGAGAATTCAAGTTTTGGACTCACAATAAAACACAAATTCCTCTCAATGCAAGAGCTTGAATAAAACAAGGTGATGAAATGAATTGGAAGCAACGGCTCTCTACCTGCAGCTGCCTCATCTGATGCAGTTGCATCCTGAGGTCCGACACATTCTTCCTGAACTGCAGCAGGTTGGCTTTGAGGGGAATCTGGCCCTGCTTGTCTTGCGGTGCTGCCGCAGCCGCTGTAGCGGTGGAAGAGTTGCACTTGGGCCCCAAAACCGGTGAGCCACCTGAACCGGGGAAATTCACAAAATTAAAAAAAGAAATGACTAAGGACACTACAGGCTTAACTCGGGTCTGAGTATGTAGCCAATGAGCTTCAAGCGTAATGGAGATACAGATACTGAAAGACTCACAGAAATGTTCATGGATCAAACACCTATTGTGAATTTTCTTGTTCAGCTCCTTGTGAGAGAACAGTAAGTTGTAGTGCATTTTAGGTTCATCCAGAAATTTCACCCAAAAGTTGAACCTTCCCTAACTTTTTGTGGGTAAGAGTGTCGTAGCTCTACCAATTAGGGAAGTTGGTAAATGTGTGAAAATTAACAAAGGAAATACCACTTTTGGCCTATGGTGCAATCTCAACACACAACAATAACACCGCGACCTGTATTCTGCACACAAAATGACTCTACTACCCAAAATGTGCTCCAACAATAAGGCATTCATTTAAAAAAAAAAAAAAAAAAAAAAAAAAAGCTACACTAATGAGCACCATAAAACAATGTTATCTCCCTGCCCAGAGGCAACACGGGTCGTTCAGGAAGTGTTGCCGCGTGCGTTCATAAAAATCCCGCCGTGTCTCTGGAGAATAAACGTGCGTCTCCGCAAAAAGCCCTCAATGACGCCTGCTTATCTGCCGAGCTGACTGACAGCCGCCCCGGCTTGAAGTGCAGGTTATAATGTACACAAGCGCAACGAGTGTCAACTAAAGTTCAGCTGCTGTTTCGCGAGGGGACCGGCCGCGCTGTCTCGGAGGTGACAGGACCAGTTGCAGATTACGCACGCCCGGGCTTGAGCTCAATTGTCAAGTCACGTAATCGCTCTTGTCTCACATTCTGCAACCAGTTTAAGCCGCGCACAACCTCTTCCCCTACACACGCCCTAAAAAAAAAAAAAGTCAAACCAAAGCCTTTGGATACGTTAGGAGCAGACATTTTCAACACTTTATCAATTATCAAATTAATCGACAGCTATTTAGATCATCATTTAGAGCCATTACTGCCTGATTTCTGTAATCCAACATGAAAGCGGGCTGATATTAATGCAAACATCTGCTTTTACTTTGGAAAACAAGGATCAACATTTTTGCTGATTTTGTCCTGATCCGATATTGATATGGGACATCAGTCCAATATCAGCCAAAAATAACGGTATCACATTATATCGGTCGACATCCCAAATTCCATACTAAGGAATAAGTAAAAGTCTGTATCATTCCCGCGGATCGATATCGGTATCATATCAGAAGTGAAAAAGTTGCATCAGGACAACCCAAAACTGGATCATAATCAGTTTATAGAGAAAAAAAAAAAGGGTCTTAAACAGGAAACCATACTCACTTGAGCTGTGTGCACTGTGGGCTGGAGACGACGTCTTCGAGGGTCTCTCACTGCGGCCACAAAAAAAGGACACGCGTCAGGGATTCTTAAGCCGATACATTTTGAGCAAGCATTTTGAAGGCACTCCGGTTATAGGGTTAGTGAGGACATGGCACGACCAAGGATGATGAGAATAGTCAAACAAACGGAGGTTAAAATGATGTTAACGACGTTATCGTCTTTTGGGACTACATGACAAGTAAACGTAAAAAAAAAAAAAGGACTCCACGGAAGAAGTAAGAGAGTCCGTGAGAAACCGTTTGAAATGACAGCAAAGGGATTTCAAATGTCATCGTATTTTCGTGCCCCAAAGCCTATCTGCGTCCTATACTGTGGTGGGCTTACCTTTGAGGCTCCTTGTCTGGCCCTTTTAAAAGTGCATGCTGAACAAGACCAGTCAAGCTGGCAATCTGTTGCTCCATTGCCATCATTCGCTCTCTGCAGAAGACATCAGAAAATTCTAATTTCAGCGCTTAGAGGCCTGGTCATGTTGGCGGGAATGTTGCTGTGATTCTGGTCTGGAGCGACAATGGATGGAAAGACGCCAGGTTGTCTTCCTTTGTCCAACAACTTAAGACCGAGAGCAAACGTTGGATTAGGCCATGTTTATTTGGAAAGTTAATACCTTCCCATCCAAATTCCTCCAATCTTTTTCCAGACTCCCTCGACATTTCTAACTGTGTGTTTGGTCGGGAATCGTACAGGTGGTCCGGCCTAATGCATGGGGGCTGGTTAGTTATTTCAACCCCCCCTTTAGCCTTGTTTTCTTTGGTTTTTACGAGGTAGGAACGTACCGCAAGCAAACCCCTTCGCTTTCACTCCAGTGAGAGAATACGTTTCGACCCAGGCGCGAAAACTTTCAGCCGGGCTTCTCATATTTGTCCTGTCAGATTTGTCTTGATAATAATCCTCTCCGGAATCAGGGACAGAGATTGTGAAAACAATGGTCAGAAAAGTAGAACTGCTAGTTTTACACCTGAAGTCGGAGTAAGTCACATACGCACAAGTCAAAAAGAGGTCTCAACTCATGACTTGGCTTAAGCAAGTCATGAGTCGAGTTCTACAATCTCGCTCAGTCACAACATGTATTCGTACTTTAGCCACTCAATATATGTATGTACTTGGGTTAGTTAACTGTACTCATTTACCATCGCATGGTCCCAAACTTCAAGTCTATTTCAAGTCTCGCAGAGACTAAGCTAAGTCTAGCAGAGTTTTACATAAACTTCCCCCCACCCGAACCAAATTGATGCTCCGGTGTATTTGTCGGGTTGCGACTGGCCCATCTGGTGCTCAGAGAAGAGAGAAGACATGTCGGTTAGCTTGAAACTGGGATGCAGAGTTAGTTAGTTCATGCTCTGATGCACGCGAGTCATTCCTATTCTCTCCACGCCGAGGTTTACCGTGCGTGAACGTCCCTCGGGGCCGGGGCGGGCCCTTGAAGGTGGCCCTGGAGGTCTGAGGACGCCATGTTGTTGTTCCTGGGCTTGGTCCCCGTCACGTCCTCTTTCCTGTAGGACTGCCGCACCGAAGAGCTCCTCTCCATGGGGACGCCGCCGTGGATGTCGACCAGACGCACGTCGGCCATCCGGTGAGGGGACGGCGGCGGGGTCTTGGAGCCCAGCGTGGGGAGTTGGCTGTTTCTTGACTTCTGCCTGTAGACTGAAGGGTGGTCGATGGAGTCCGTGGGGCTGGGCCCGCCGTAAGAGCTGGTGGAGCGGATGGACGCCCGGTGGAAGCCGAGGTCCGGACCGCCGTCGTGCCCGGGGTTGGGGTGCGGTCCGTGGGCCATCGCCATGCCCATGCGTCCCTCCTGGAGAAGGTACGGGTCGGCGTACAAGGCCTCGTTGCCCCTGGTGAGACTGTGACCCTTCCCGCCCATGTCGCTGTCAGGCTTGACATCACGCCGCTCCAGAATGGCGCTGGGGCAGGGCGAGTTGGAGCGGGCCGGGGCGGTGGACAGGCGCTCTCTGGGCACGGTGCCGTTACCGGGCAGAGAGGCCTGCCGCGGGCTGAACGGGATCCGGGAAGGGGAGTGCGGAGATGGCGACGGCGGGAGCGGCCCCTGTAATGGGTGGTGCGCTGGCGGAGTCACGGGAGGCTGCCGCAGAGGATTCACCATATCGCTGTGCGCCTGGAGAAGAAATATTGGAAACTCAGTGGAATCTCACAATTCCGTCACCAAATCCAGCCATCGAGTTGCTTAACCGGTCGTTCATTTTGGGGTCGCGGTTGCGTTGGAGCCAATTCCTGGCTGAGTTGGGGCGAGAGGCCGGGTACACCCGGGATTGGTTGTCAGCCAATTACAGGGCACAAATAAACAAACGCATGCTACATGAATCTCTGTCGTAGCTGCAACAACACAGGTTGAAGAAAAAACTGTTTGAATGGGAAAATCGGTTTTGATTTAAAATATACTAAAAAAACAGTTGGGTCAAAATTAAACCCAACTATGGGTCAAAAAATGGGTCTTTTAGTGTAAAACAACCCAGTTGGGTCAAATAGACCCATAAAGTGGATCGGTCTATTTTTAATCCAAATTGGGTTACTTTTGACTGTTTTTAGATATATGTCAGTGTATCGAATCGAACCAAATCCACTTTATAATATATTGAAATAAGTATCAAATACAGTAAGTTGCTAAAAACCGCAATGTGAAGAGAATCACCTCCCAGGCACATTTGTTTTATCAGAGTTATCATATGAAAAAAGTCCATTGTATTTAATCATGCCGTTATTGTATGTTTTTATACATTAATATATGATAGATATATCGTGTTTTTCTCATTACAAACACATAACAAATATTTTGTTTGGGCTTTTTGGGAGGCTGGAACAGAATAATGGCATTTACGGTAGATTCATTTCAATGGTGTAAGATGATAAAAATGTTTTGCGATAGGAGTGTGGCCACAGAATAAATTCAATTTACATCTCAAGACGACACTTTAATATCTTTGTGTTTAACTAAACAGGCCCAGATTTCACACTAAGTACATTTGTAAGTCAATTGAGATGAGATCATCATCATTGCCTTATATAATAAACCTTTTGCAACGTTTTACATTGTCAGAATGCCGTTATATTTTACTCTTGTATAAAAAGTGCCTTGGCTCAATGAAGGTTTGGAAACACCGTATTTGTTCTCAGTCTGGAAAATGCAAAAGCTACAGAATATTACACATTTTTTTCCACTTGAGAGCTTATTTTTTTTCATTTTATTGAAGCACACATGTTTCTAATTAACAAAATTCAGGTATGTGCTGTCGTCTGATTTTCATGAAGGTGCAAAAGTTGGCGCTGATCCAAAATCTCATCATTATGCCTTGCTGGTGTCCCGAGTGCCACTCCGGCTTTGTCCTGTATAAATCCAGTATTTCTGGAAACTGCCCTTGAAACAAAAACATTCACCGAGCTCATTTTTACACTGTTGCTTTTTACAACAAAAGCGCTGTTGTCAGCACATTTTCCAGACACGCTGGCCGGGTACACACTCGCTCGCTCGTGCACGCGGGGCCCCGGCGAAGCAATAACACCGCAGCCTGAGAGGTTAATCTGCGACAACATTTCAGCTGTCAGCTAATCTGGACCGCCGTAGTGAGGTGTGATAACCTGCAACATGGCAATAAATCTAACCTCGTGCTCGGGCCAGTAAAGAAAAAAGGAGGTCGATTATGGTTGGGGAGGGGGGTGGGGGGGCGGGGGGTTATCGAGCAGACGGACATGCCTGTGATGGAAAAGAAATAAAACAATTTCCAGCAAGTCTTTATGTGAAACTTGAGGGACTTTTATAAGTGTCCTGAGCCAGGTAAAATAAATTGTGTGGAAAAAAAGGTAAAGGAAAAAAATCATTCCCTCCTTGCAATTCAGGCTTTAATGCTCTCAAAACAATTTGATCCCATAGATTTACTAACATTGTGATCTGATTAACAAAAAAATTGATGATTAGCCAATGATGACAAATGAAACATAAAGTCTGTTTTCGCCACAAATCATTCTTGGAGCTGAGGTATTGAAAAATAATAATAATGAAAACAACTCTCAAGCCCATTTTTACAATGTAAGTAGTAAAAGCAAAAAGTCTCCCAAAACGTCAATAGAGTTACCTGAAAAATCTATTTAATGGTAAGAAAGTACGTATGTTTTGTTACATTCCCCCAACAGATGGCAGGTGGAGAAAAAAAAATCAAGCAGAGGAACATGCATGTGATGGAAAACATTATTTTCCTCAACATGAAAAATGATTTCCTGAAATTTCAGGGATTTAAAAAAATTGTGCTAAGCAAAATAAGTTACATAACCGTTGTCGCCGTACAAAGTCAACACTCTTCCTGACAAACAAACCAGCTATTGTTCACACGAGGCACAAGCCTGATTCATAGGAAGTCAAACCCTCATGCAAAGTTCACTCGGGCTTCAGGTATCGTTTCTTTCGTTTCTTTTCTTCTTCATTTCTCATCAGATTGACAAAGGGGACAGCACAATTCAGAGGGTGTGACGCCCACATCGGCATCCAACGCCTTTGAAGTCGCAGTGGAGGGAAGTAACAGAGTACAAATACTTTGTTACTGTACTTGGTTTGTGAGCTTGTTGACACGGTGGCATGTTTGGCTAATGAGCACTTTGTGAACATTCACTTAGCAACACCATTCAGTTAGCTCGCTAAAATATATTCGATTTTTCTTCTTCTTCTATAAACTGATATTTTACTACGACAGTATTACACTTTCAGTCGCAAACACGTATCTCATTCGCTGGCACCCACGTCACTCACCAGCCACGGCGCCGCCTTTTAAGCCATTGACACTCAGACGTAGACGCGACAATAGAATGTGACCTCCAACGCATGATATTTTGTTTAATATTGCAAACTCTATTCTGTTTTGATCACTCAATTAATCAACGGGGTAATCAGTAGAATATTTGAATCTAAAAATAATCGATTACTGCAAAATTGACTAGAGT
This sequence comes from Leptonotus elevatus, assembly GCF_054856555.1. NCBI lineage: Eukaryota > Metazoa > Chordata > Actinopteri > Syngnathiformes > Syngnathidae > Leptonotus > Leptonotus elevatus. Next base: position 11,794,438 of record NC_141259.1, on the reverse strand, counting down.
CGTGGCTTGTATTTCGCAAAACGTGTAAGTCACCTCTGTCAAGTTGTTACCAAGACTTGAGGGCAGACAACACACTTGACAACACAGCAATCAATGCCAAAAGCAAAAACAAAAAAACAAATGCACCAAAGGAATTTCCTTCACGTGTACCATTCCATATATAGTAAGAGCTGTGTTTGGCTACCTCGCTGCACAATAAGTATAAATCTCTCGCAGCTTGGAGATCACAGAAAGGAGCTTGTCGAATAAGCACACAAACATCAGTGCTTGGCAAATGACAGGCCTCGCTGAGAACATTTGGTTTGAATTAGGACTTCGCTTCAAGTTTCCAGCGTGCTCTTGAAACGCACGGGGCGCTATCTCCACTTTTTCCCACCGCCTCAGTTATTCTCATGTATAATACAATAATACCGTAACGTAGACGTTACTGCACATAGCGCCTCTAAATGATGCAATACGCCGACACACGTACTGTACACGCCTTCCTCCACACGTAACCTTTGTATCTGTGTCAAGCGCAGCCGGGGTTAAACAGTGACAGAGCTCATCGTGACGGCAATCTCGCGAGCAGCGAAGATAACAAATCGTTGTTTACAAGCTTCCCTGCCTGCCGTTGACATTACTGTCTATTCCAGAACAGAAAGCAGATACATTAAAAAATCAGACATCCAATAGCAAAGAGAGCTAAAAAATAAATAAATTAATAACACAAATACAGCTGTGTACTCACCCTGGTGTCGCCATTGGCCGGCCGAAGCCCGTGGCTGAAGGCCTGCGCCGGGTCCTTGTGGTAGACCTTCAGGCAGGAGTGGTCCGAGATGTTCCTGTACGGGGAAGAGGCCACCAAAGGTAAGAAGGAGGCCCAAGTGTCGCCGTCGGAATGCGGCCGGCGCGGCGTCAGCCAGTTCCTTCTCCTGACTAGCTCGGCCAGCGGCACGTATCCTGACACGGGCGCCGAATATCTGGCGTTACGTTCCATGTTGGGCAAAAATCTGCTGTTACGCTCCATGTTGTTTTAAAAATCCACGCGCTATGAGGAGAAGGACGCTTGTGCCGACCTTCAGCAAGCGCGAAACCCATTTGACAGCCCTGATAGATGAGTTGAGCCCAAAGTACACATCACATTGGAGGTGGAGCTACTTATCATTTATTGCACTAGATAACAAAATGTCTGCTTACATATAGTAAACTCAGAGTGCTCATATTTATTTGATCGAGATATGCAATATTTGCAGCACAACTTTTTCCCAAACTAAAATGAGTTTATTAAATGTACAGTATTTTTTCTTTATTCTAATTGATTCATTGTAAATAATAAAATAAACATGTTATAGATATATTAAGGGTGTTAAAATGATCGCGTTGACTCATTTTTATTAACACTTGATTAACGACCACCCCTTATTTGGAATTCCACGTCCACGTCCAAATTAGCCAATAGAAATGCACTGTGCTGCACTGGAGCTAAAATACACAATGTTTAAGGGGCAAAATGTTCGAATGGAAGAGCCATTTGGACTGTGTAGCACTTCCACCGGTTCCCTGCTTTGACAGGACGCACTCGGTAGCGCCGGTGTTAGCGATTAGCACAGAGCTAGGCTACTACAGCTCTCCAAGAGGTGTCCACTCTCAACCCCCGGTGAGAGTAGCCAAATACAAGAATAAAAGATATGAAATTACAACGGGAAGATTGAACTGTTTTACATTGCTTTGTTAAATTTTACAAGAGAGAACATTTGGGGAGGGGGAATGTTTAAATGCCATTATCTTTGTCTTATGTTGTAATGTGTTAACGTATAGTAAAAAATAAAAAAAAACATTGGAAAAATTCAGGAAAAAAAATAGTCAATATTGGCCAATTAAAGTTTATGTTTGCATTTTGTTCCTCTATGTGAACCGAACCTTGACCCTAAACCAAGACATTACCTGACATCACTAAGCTCGTAGTACACGTTCCTCATGTCGTCCTTGACGTAGACGGCCACGCTGGGCGACTCCAACATCTTCATGGTGAGCATCTGCGGGAAGGCGCTGACGAACAAGGCTCGGACCGTGTCGATGCTGGTGATCTCGTTGGGCATGCGGATCTGCTTAGTTTCGTCTCCGTACTGCAGGTACAGCACGCCTGAGGGGGGGGGGGGGGGGGGGGGACAAGACAGCAAAATCAATCGGCATCAGGACATTGAACGTTTCTTCAAGAGGTTTCCCGAGTGCTGGCTTGAAGCTGTTTATTTTCCGTATTTTCCTCATCTAGAAATGCTTTAAATCAATTCCAATCTTTTCAATACTTGCATGGAAACTCTGCTATCAGTTGTAATTGAGGCTGCCTGCTCCCCATGTGCATCAGACGGCGAGTCTCCCAACTGAACTGGCTGTGTGTTGCGTGAGCTGCGATTTTGGAAAAAAACAGATGTGTGCCGCAGAATGTCTGGACACGCCCACGCAGCACTTGTACAAACAATAGCTCCCCGAAACAAAATGTCTATTGAAGATCCTGTACTGATTGTCTGTGATGAAAGAAAGAAGCACGAAACTCTGATTTGGCCGCGGTATCGCATTTCTTGACCTGCTGCAGGGATGTGGACTTTCTATCAAGTGACTACAAACAAAGCGTGCTTTTACTTGGTGCGACTTGATAAAAGCAGCGCGCTGGTAAAAGCTACCAGATGTCGGTGAGATTCCGATTCCTATTCCTGGTGGCTAACAACTTTTCCCCCCATGAGAGCTGCTCTGTTGGCACTCGGCATCCAGATGTTTGACGTGACAAGGGCGCCCATTGAGCCAGCGCGTATGAATATGCAACGGCGACATAGGTGAATGGAGTCCGCTTGTGATCGGCTGCTTACCGCCAGCGGTGGAGGAGGAGACAAACGCAAAAAATGGCCTTGCATCTTTACAACGCTCCCATCCCTCCACAAGTTTCAAGCGAAGAATAGCGAGAAAACAAAACCCAAAAACTCCATACTCACATTTTCTTTCTAACAGCAGAAGTAGCGCAGACTTTTTTTTTTGGATGACCGCTTTGTGTGTGTGTGTGTGTGTGTCACCGAGGGAGGGACGAAGCAGTAAAGCCCTGTTTCACTCCACCCCTCGTCACGCCATAACTGCCCCCCAATGCCCGCCTTTGCTGCCTCCTAAACACGTTGTCCTGATGTAGAGCACCAACAAGTACTCACCAACTATCAGAGGTGATAAAGCAAGCGACACAAGGTACTGAAACAGAAAAACAGACATTCGTGCAAGAGACTCTGATTAAAGTAGAAGTACTGATTCGACTCCTTTACTGTGAAATGTACTAAGAAATAAAAAGGAAAAATGACATTTTACTGTCAATTTGATACAATACATGTTTTGCAAGTGAAACAAACAAAATAGTTTCCCATTTTTCTTATCTTTAAGAAAAAACGCTAGCTAGCTTTTTTTTTGCTTGCAAAACAACAGATTAGCATTGCTAATGTTGTGACCGAACAAGCAAAAAAGAAATGTGAAAAAAAGAAAAGTACTGACTCAACTCCTTTATATAAAAGTACAAAAGGAAAAACGTTTTTTTCTGTCAATTTTATACCTGTTTTGCTAATCAAACAAACAAAATAGTTTTCCATCTTTTGTTACCTTGAAGGAAAAATAGCTAGCTAGTGTTTATGCTAGCAAAAGAACAAGTAAGCATCGCTAATGTTTTGAACAGGCAAACAAAAGCTAAATTAACTTAACTGTCAACTGAATAAATATTTTTGCCTGCATGTGTTTTCAGATTAAACAGAGAAGGGTGTGTTTTTTTTTAGGCTGGCACAAAACCATGCATTTACCACAAGCCATTATTCGGGCCAAAAACATCGAAAAAGTCTCTTAAAAAAGGTCAAGGATCCTAATTAAGCAGTCAATCAAGTTCCCAGCGACAGTTGACTTCACACCTTGTTCCACTTAGTTAGTTGTGTCATCATCTGCGGAGTTTGAATAAAGTCACCATCCTACTTTGACAAAGTAAGGAGCGGTAGTACAGACATCCATTTGCCAATGGATTCATTAATAGCAAAAAGCCCTCAGAAGAAAAAATACTCGCGTATCTAAAACTCTTACAAGAGGGAGAACCGTGTGTAGATGTAGACTGCTAAGTTAGCATCTGGTGCTAGGCACTGACTGAAGATGTAAACAGCTAGGTTAGCTTTTTGGCTACCGGTTAGCCCCAATATGCTTCAGCTAAAAATCTAATTCTGGTTGTGTGAAAAGAAAAAGAAAAAAAAAAGTTAAAGTACCACTGATTGTCACACCCGCCTAAGTGAGGCGAAATGTATTTCACAGTGCGCTGCATTAAAGATGTTGACTATGAGGTTAGCTTCTCAAGGTAGCCGCTAAATGGCTAGCTACCATTTTTGAAATATTACAATGGAAATTTTCAACAGAAAGTCAACAAGTGGCTGTAGCTTGATATCGACAACTTACCAAGCGAGCGGTCTTTGGTCTGGTTGGTGGACCGGACCACGGGCAGGCTGGCGCGGACCCGGCTTCCCCGGGTGAAGCCCATAGGGGCGTCCACCTCGGACATGGCCTCCAGCGAATCCAGGGAGGTGAGGGAGAGGTGGTCTATGTCCACGCCGGGCTGCGGGCTGGGGCAGTGCTTGGGGCTTCTGCTCTGGAAGCAACAAAAGATGCAACGTAAGCATCTGGAACGCAAGTTCCTGTGGTCAAATCAAGCGCATCAAATTTCAACTTATTATTTTGGTTAAGCAAGTAACAAAGTCAAGTCATCCATACTTGCGTTAGTTAACACATGAGCAATCAGAGTTTTATTAATGGTCCCTAAAACGGTCTCCATAACGTGTAATACTTTATCATCTTCTCAATTAAACAAAAGACTGACACGAAGCTCATGTTTGACAAGCTATCTGTTAGCGAAACTGTGCAGTTAATGTCGCTTAACGGTCTTTGTGGAGTTTAAAGCGATGGAAGTTAAATGTCCTAGTTATTATGTCTCTTATCTTTGACTTGCCATTCTCTTTTCCACAATTTTAGCAATTTAACAATCCTCGAGTGTCGAGTCTTCCATAAGTTTTAGCCAAGCAAGTCCCTTGTCAGAAAATGGCGGACTTAATTCTGAATTTCTGACCCCAGTCAAGTCATGCCACTCGACTCTGCCTTTCACAACATGCGGTGACGTCACACAAACGATGCATTAAGTGGCTACGTTTCTCACACGGAAGCCCCCCCAAAAGTTGCTAAGTCATTACAGAGTTACGAGACGTGACCATCGTTTGTAATCAGATCAGGCCTCCGCTAAGCGAGGCTTCAATACGGCGATGTGTGCGACAAGACTAAGAAGCCCGCCGAGCTTTTGTGCCGTGTCGGTAAGATGATCTGAGCCGCAGGGACAAGGTGGGGGCTAAAACCAAGAAGGGGGGGTGGGGGGGGGGGGACGGGTCATGGAACAGTGGGCTCTTTATGCGGTGACCTTCTGCTATCGCCACTACGAGGCCAAAGACTCCCATAAACATGTCGGCATGCGCGTATGTCACATATGTTAGCATTTTGTTTTAAAAGTTGACAATGTTGACAGGTCAAAAGGTTTACAGTACGTGGCATTCAAGTTTAGTGCATCTCGGGGAATAGTGGAGGCAGCAACATACACTGTCCTACCCTTTGAAATCAGTGAGAGGTTTTTCTTTTTTTTATAATACATAACATAAACATAAAAAGTATATAATCTGTAAACTTGCAGCTGAGCCAGAACCCAGACTTAAACCCAACTGAGGGGAAATACATACATAAAAAATACAATGTATGATTTATTTATATTTATGTTATATTTATATTTAGGGGCAAATAAAAAAAAAAGTGTATCCTACTAGCCTACTAGCTAATATGCGATGCAGCAATCGCGGGGCAAACATCCGTCTTTCTGCCGTCTTAAGGCCACAAGTTTATAGAAGTGCAGACTTGCAGCTCAGCGTCGTTCGCGTGGCCGGCGCTTGCCGTGGCCGCTTCGACAGCGTCGACTGTCGGCGGGAGCGCTGCGCAACAGCACCCGATACGAAGCGCGCGCCGTGGAAAAGTTGGACTTTTGAAGTAATTCAGCACGCCAGTCAGAATAGTTTGCGCAGAGAATGGCTGGATGATCCCTTTTTTTTTAAAATACACATGTTAAGGTTAATACTAGCCCAAAAAAAAGCCCCCCCCCCACCCAAAAAAACTTTTTTTTGTTTTTTTTAAGTATCGCAATACGTATCGGATCGCCACCAAAGTATTGGGATCCGGATTGTATTGCGACAGAAGTGGATCGTCCCAGCCCTATTATTTATTATTATATTAAGATTTTATAAAGTAAATCAAAATGAACATGATTACTTTGACATATCTTAGATATTATTTGTTAGTTTTTATTTTATATTTTTAATAATGTAGTACACTTAAAAATAGATATATTTTTTTAACAATTATTGCGACGTCTTGATGCGTTCACTTTCAATAGCCATTTATACTTAATCATCCTTTTACACCTTGTAATGCCCATTTGAAAAGTTGATGCGAAATAATACAACAGTGTATCGTTAGGTCACACACACGCCACACGGCAAGAAGCAGACGGGCGAGACGGGCGGACTAACTGTGCGGCCCGGCGACTGGATTGTCATCAAGTAGCTCTGAATGTCAAGCTCGGAGTGCAGGGAGGAGAGCATTGCCTGCAGAGACTGACGGAAAGGAAAAAGGAGGAGAGCAACAGAGGAAAATAAAAATGCCGGCGGGAGGCCTGAGATTGGAAAACGGGACGGTCGTCGAACCCAACGGGGGCGCCACGGCAACAAAGCGATGCAAACACGAGACGTCGGGTCGACTGGAAAGTGCTTACCATCACGTGGTGACACGATTTTGTACACTTTGTCACTTTTAATCATCCCTTTCCAGCGATATTTGATTAGTCACAGTGCACCGGGGTTTCTTTGACGCTTTCCCTGCAAGGCAGGCAAAAATTGCTGAGTAACGACTGTCATTAAAATATGCTTAGCCATAAGGGATTAAAAACATGAATAAAAATGTGGCTTTACGCTCTTCATGCATGATGACCGTAAGAGCCGAAGAGGTGCCGCAGGAGTTGACGGTTCACTCGATACCGCGCGCGCCGACACTGGAGAGCAAACGCCTTTGAAAGATTGATGCGTGTCCAAAGAAACTCTACGGTGTCACCTTGGAATTTTCTAGAACACACAAACTTTTGGGGTGCAGGAGAATTTTTTTTTTTCCCCAGGGACCCTCTCATAATCTTAACACCAACTAATCAGAATGACTACCCGCAAATTATGCCATGCGGGATTTTTTTTCATTATCATTACTATTTCTTGGGAGGATTTCAACCTAAATATTCAGGACCCGTTGCAATCGTTCAATGCCATGAACGTTTAAATTGGTCAATCCAACCGTTGTAATTATTCCCCCAAAAAAACAAAACAATTTGCCATGAATGCATCCTACCATCAAGCTACTAAAGCATCCATCCATGTCGTGAAACTATTTGTCCGGCCATCCTCCATCTATAAACGCATCTGGCGCCCAGTGATCCATGAATTCATCTACCAATTGATCCATCGAAAACCATTCATCACGCCGGCACCCGTCATCTGACCAGCCATCCATACATACTGTATGTAGCTATTGCACAACGTAGCATCGGCGAAACAAAAAAGCAGTACACGGTCGAAAATTGCATCTTTATACGCGTGAGCAAGTCATCAGTGGGCTTTGTGTGGCCTGTCAGCAGGTACATTACACTATAATACCCACGCAGCAGGCTCCTGACGCCAGCCGCCATTACTCTCGGCAATTTTCTTTAATCGCACCATCTTGGCCTGCCACACCGGCGCAGTCTGACGGCTGACGGGGTCGTTGGCGTGAAAGCCTTTCATCGCGTCGCGATATATATGCTCAAAACCAGCCAGCGCGCTGACCTGTGAGATTTGAATAGCATACAAATAAGGCGGCGCGGGCGGCGGAAATGTTTCCACCAGGATGTCCTGGGCAGGGGGTCACATTTTCTGGAACAATGGGGTCTTACTCGCTCATGCGTGCCTTTCTTTGTGACCCTCTTTGCTCCAAAACATACACTGGGTGCACTCTAAACCACACGTTTAGGACTCTTTTATCTCGTTTCTCTTCGGGCTGTCTTGTCATTCCGCCTTACAAAGCACTCAACGTCAATATGATGCATGTGTGTTATTCCACAGCAAATACAAAATCCCTCAATTTGACGACCGTAAATAAACACGCAACGGTCAGATTTTTTTTCTTCCTGTGTACCACTAACCTCTCACTAATGTGAAAAAAAAAAGAAATCCTCAGATTCTGGAAATGTGACTAGTGAACCGCTAATCAGCAAGGGTTCACTGCATGTTACTTCCCAACCTGCCTTGCGAACTTAACCAAACTGCCTTTTCATTTTCATGACCTCATATCATATTCTCCACATGTGTCAGACGCACATTCCACGTGGCACATGCACAAAACATTACATACGGTTTGGGCCAGAGCAGAAGAAATCACACCGTGTGGAATTTTACTGCAGGTGCGAACGGGTCGCAGCAGGTTCTATTGTGCCGATCGGCGGTTTTCCACATCTGCAGCCCGACGCGGTGAGCTGGGACTGCAGAGTCTCGGGAACTCGTGCGTGTGTCGACGAGCGAGAGGAACGGGAAGACGGACAAGTGAGTCAGAGTTAAATAGTTGACCCTCAGTGGGAAGACGTCATCCGTCAGCATCCGTAGCACTTTTCCACCTACAAGGCACTCAAAGCGCTGATGGCACGGCATCTGGAGCAACTGGGGGGGGGGGGGGGGGGTTGAGTATGTTGCTCAAGGAGACTTTGACATGGTCACAGCTGCCAGGGATCGACACCACAACCTTTGGGTTGGAAGATAACCACCCTGTCACTCTACCGCGGAGCCATGCCACCCTGTTGCTATTTAGGTCATGAGATGGGTAGTTGGGTAGACAGGAAAGTAGGTAAAAGAGAGCCAGGCCCAGTAGTTTTAGAAAATAGGGCAATAAAGAAGGTAAGTCTAATTTTGTGCTGATCCAGCCTTGGCAGAGGTCTAAGTGTCACTCTATCCAAGCAATGCAGTGACTTTTTGTTTTGTTTTGTTCTAAACACCTGCACAGTTAATCATTCAATCCCTGCCTGCTGCCTTGCGCGCAGGCCTTTTTTTGTCTTCCTTAATGACATTACGGCCAAATCCCCAGTCATCCATTCCCTTTGTGGCTTCCACCTCTGATGAATTCCTCTCCTAATCCGGCAGTCCAAACTCCCCTGATGGACTTTTCGGACTTGCGCTGACTCGTTAATTGGCGTCTTAAGTGGGAATTACTCTTTAGTCTCCAAGTGTCACGGCTGAACGTGACTTTTGGAGGGTCCCTTTTTTGTGCCAGTCGTTCAAGATCTGAACAGTAACAACAGAGACAATAGAGTGTCTGTCGACCGGGCTGACATTTCCGACGTCTGGGCGGACGCCGTCCAATCGATTTCACGCTCTCAGGCGTATACAAATTAGCCGCGGTTATCACGGGCAGACATCAACTGCCGAATGTGCGCGAAGGCGCGGGGGGGTGCAGGGGGTTGGTCCAAGAGTCAACTTTGCATAACCATCAGATATGTGAACCGCTGGGAACAGCAAGCACTCGAGGGCCCTGCTGTTTAAATTTTTTCGAGGGTCGGTATTCTATTCAAACAGGCTCAGGGAAAGTCAATAAAAAGTCAAAAATGGATCGCTGCTACCATCTTGCACGCTAACATAGGGCAAGATAGCAAACCCGAGTTGCATCTCACACTGACGGCCATTTAAAACGAAAATTGATAACGCGCTAAGCTAACGAATACCAAGATAGCAACCTTAGTACAGAAAGCACAAAAGACAGATACCAAAGACTTTACATCTTGTCCGGAGCTACTTCAAATGATTAGCTGGAGACTTTTAGAAATGACAAATCGGTAAAATGCTGACATCCTAACATTTGCTATGGCAAAAAAAAAGAAAGACAAAAAAAGGGAATTTCAAACATTAAGATAAACAACAGAGTAAAAAAACAAAACAAAACATGAAACTACGCGTCGTTTACCATTCTCGGAACATGTGGAGCTCCATCCACGTGTGAATGGAAAGCCCCTGGTCCAGAGGAAACCAGTTCTTCCTCTGGGTGTTGTTTTAGAACTTGTAGCACGCTCTCGACAACTGTTCCACAGTTCCTGCCTCTTTCCTTTCTGGTCTACCTCAAACCCCTCCCCCTGCTTGCACATTTTCAAAAAGCCTCTCAACGACTCGTACCCGTGTTCAGCTCGGCCACTGATCTCCCGTGTCCCAAGATAAAGAGATACTACTCGTATCCCACGGAGATAAGACCGCGGTCTATGCAAGACCCTCAGCAGGTGATGGTCATAACACACACACACACACACATAATCAGACTTTCCCTTACTCCAAAAAGTCTCAAGTCACTTTTTACATTTGCATGTCACAAAACATTGCCTGCGCAGTTCATAAAAGCATTTTTTTCCATTATTAAGGGCAGGCCTCGTCTCACACAGAGCAAAGATAGGCAGACCACTCGTCGAACCCCCTCTCTTTCTCTTGCCACCTTCCGTCAGGGAAACACACTCAAAACTATTTGCTGACGGGCTGACAGCGCTCCAATCTGTCTGGACTTGCCCTTTAATATCGCTTTCGTCCAGAATATACTCCGGCAAACACTCGAGCGGCGCAAAGCGCTGGCTGGTGGAATACAAAGAGGAGCACACCCATCCATTCACTCGCATTGGGCGAAGCTCATATTTCACACGGTTTTTGTTTATGTGACAAGGTCTACTCGGGTGAAACGGGGATGGTCTCCAGGGAACATCTTATGAGAGGACAAATAAGGGTTGATTTTATATGATGAGATTGGGGGGTAAAAAATCATCTTGTTTACATACCAACAGTTGGTATGTTAACATGTAGCAAGACAACCTGAGTACAGAAAGGACTAATGGCATTATTTTTTTCCACACCTGTGGTCGAATACTAATTCAAATCACAGTGTATCAAATGCTACAGCTAGTTTGCTAACTGTGTTCAATGCCAACTCTCCTTGCCATAACCCTGAAAAACTCTTGATCACGACGAATTGATAGTCAAAAGACAAAAAAAAGGCAAAGACCACAAACAGCAACTCATGGGGGTAATTTAAATATCGAGTATTTCAGGCCCGCTATGTTAGCAGAGGAGTAGCTAGCTTTGGCTACCAAGTTGATAGCTAGCCAGCTTGATAGCAAGAAGGGTGTTTTGTTGCTAAGTCAGTCGCGCGGAAACCACCGCCGGCTCATTTAACAGCTTGCTCGCGCAAACACATTTTCAGAAATAGGCAACTCACAAAAGAGTTACTTGGTTGCGTAATTTCACACTTGACGAGTGGGCAGGCACTCCAGGGACCTCTCTTTTTGTGTGTAAGCGATCACAATGTCAATTTTCCATAGTGGCGGAAAAAAGCACACTTCATTTATCACAATGGACAGCAAATAATCTTGAGACTTATAAAGCACTCCATCCCCCCCCCCCCCCCCGCCCCGCATTCTTCTTTGTGTGGACTCAAAGACCCTGTTAATGCTCATCATCGTCAAGGTCAGCGAGACACTGAAGCATGCGTCCACTCTCTGGGGATGAGATACAATTCCCGCAGGAAACAATCATTTATTGTCCTCCTCATTGGCGTCACAGGAATGATTGTCATCGCGGTATCAGAAGCAGAAGCCGTCTTAATGACTTGGAACGCAACAAACGGCACAAAAAGTGGACTGCATGCGCGCTTTAGCCCTTTGGGCTAATTGGAGGGAGGGGGGGGGGGGGGGTTGCAGGGGCGCAGCGCCCCGACTGCGGAGGGCAAGCGGCGCGTGCAGTGGCGCCGATGCCCCCGTCTAATCCAGCGTGTCTCTGGGGTTAAGCCCCTCCTGACAGAAGGCCCGATGATTGGCCTGCATCTGATTGCCGCCGATAACAAGTCAAGCCAGACGGCGTTTGTTTGTTTTTTTGACACGACACAATACTAGTGTCTTAATCAGAGAAGCTAATCGGGTCTGAGCTCCCTTCGGCGTGCACTTTTTCCCCCCCCGGCATAATGCAGGCTTTGGTAAATTGAAATTACGATTATTCAAACGATTATTTTATTTTTTGGGGGTACAAAACAAGAAAATGTTTAAGCATTTAAAAATATTAAGACCAATTTAAAAAAAATAGAAAGACTATAATTGTGTAAGTTCCTTTTGGACCAAACAGATTTTATAATAATATGTATGTATTTATTTATTTATTTATGTTGGCAAAAACTTGAGGTTCAGTGAAGCTTGCGCACTGTGCAGTAGGACGATAATTTATTTTTGGGTACAAAACAAGAAAATGTTTACACATTTATAATATTAAGACCAATGGGGTCGATGCCATGGACTTCAGTGTCGTTTCCGGATACTGATGGTCGCGTTCCAACACTCACTGCTACCCCCCCCCCCCCCTCAACATCTCAACTCTCTGAAATGCTTTGGACAACTGAGACAGACACACTCGCACCCGTCGACGGGAATGCGCAACCGAGGCGGAAGCGCAAGAACTGGGACGCGGCCTACCATCGCAAACAGGAAAAGGAAACAAAGCTGATGTGTGAAAACCAGGAAGCCTCCTCCGTGGCATATATTCCATAAAAAAAAAATAGAAGCACTATAATTATCTAAGTTCCTTTTGGACCAAACTGAATTTATAATAATATATATTTATTCATTTATTTATGTTGGAGTGCCGCATGTGCACTGTGCAGTAGGATGAGAATTCATTTTTTGGTACAAAACAAGAACATTTTTAAACCTTAAAAAATTATATTAAGACAAATAAAAATCTTTGAAACACTATAATTATGCAATTTCCTTTTGGATGAAAGCAAATTTGCTGAATTAGTTATTTTAACATTTTAAAAAGGTGCAAATGTGTACATTTATTTAAACAACTCAAAAAATTGCATATTTTTTATTATGATTATGCTGATTTTGTAATTGTGGGATAATTGCGTATAAAAGCAGAAATTGTAATTGAATTTCCATGAATTGCACAGCTCTAAAGAGCCAACCAATTGGATTGCTAATGGCCATTTGTTAGCAGCTAGCTAACAGGTAATAATAGTGTGGCGTAACAACTTGGAAGCGGTCTGTCCTGAGATAGGAAGCAAGTTCATTTTTTTGGTACCTCATCTCACACTTGCCACCAACAACTCTTTGAAAGCTAAACCATGTGTTAAATTTACCTACAACGTCTGTGGTGGCTGCACAGGTACCCAATTGCTTTGGTGACCCGCACGCTCGGGCCAGTGGCCGATCACGTCGTGGCCGTTCAAGAGCCGTTCGCCTAAAATGGCCGTTCAACTGTGCCGAACAAAAACTATTCACCTCGGAATTCACGGCTCATCGCGCACACAGGCGGAAGGAAGGAATTGTATGTGTGTGTTTGTGAGCGGTCAGGCGCTTCTGTTGCTGTTAGCTCGCGGTGGTCATGCCAGTGGGATGTTATCTCATCTCCACTGATCCGTGTCTTTCATGGCCTGGAAATGAAACCATTGGCTTTTGTGAGGAAGACAAATACATAAACGGTGACTAGAATAAAACACTCTCGAGGTGAGAATTTGGGAAGTTATGTCGGAGATATCATCTTCGCCTTTTCTGAAACTCTCCGCCTTTTGTAACTCAAACCTCCTGAGACTGTTTTGTTTTTCTCACCCGTCAGGCACGCACCGTCGCCAGCGGGGTTGCTCTTCCTGTATGGTCGGCACGCTTACATCGCCGGTGTGGGAAAAAACTTCCATTTGGTCCTCACATGCAGTCTGACACAAGTTAATAATGCTGCCCAATTCAATTTGATGTTGCATTTTTCAAGTTTTTTTTTTTTTAGATAAATAAATAATAGCAAATTAATAACGTTTTTTTTTTTTTTAAAAGACACTATAATGTTAAAAAAATATATATAAAACTATAGTTTATCATATGAAATAAAAATAAAAATTCAATAACATTTTTTCCACAACTGGCATTTTGACATGTGATTATATATATATATATATATATATATATATATATATATATATATATATATATATATATATATATATATATATATATAATAACATGTATGATTTTATGATGATCATTCAGTAAGACACGACTCAATGCTGCTCACCAAAATATTAACAAAAATAACAAACTGTAAAAAGACTAATGAAATTATTGTAATATAAGTGTATAATAAATACTACTGTGTAATATTAATGCTATTAATAATACAATAAACACTCACACCATAAAATACAAAAATCGACGTATTGAATGAAATGCCAATACATGTATAACAAATCAATATTATTTAAGATCTTATGATGAATTGTGACACATTGCCATGCCTCTTCATGCTGTACCACTTCATTTTGTAGCACATTTTCTCTAAAAGAACATTTGCAAAGTTTGAGTACTGGTATAACACGTTTCCGTTTTGCGTAAAAAAACGGTACAATAATCAACAAATGACGCATAACTGCAACACCAAAAAAAAGTACATAAGCGATATTTTCCTCACCGAAAAAGCCGAACAACATTTTTTATTTGTATTTTTTTCCTCTCAAGCGATGGAGGCAACGGCACCTGCCCAGCGGCACAAGTTGCCAAACGAGTCCGCGCACGTCCGTCAAGTACAACTTGGACTAAAAACAGAAGAGAAAAATATAATTGTAACCTACCTCGGAGGTCGACGATTAACTGTAAAAACCGCGAGGAAGAAAGTTGCTTTGCTCATGTAAGAGACCGGAGTAATCCACGCGCAAACTGCGCCGTGAGACCATCGTTGGTTCCGTGCACTTCTTTCGTCTGTCTGTCCCTCGCTTACAGGCTCCGACAAGTCAAACAGCTAGCCCCCTCCAGTGGTGACATCACGCGGCGTCGCCATGGCAACCGCCGTGACTCCACCCCAGCCAGCCCCAGCCGGGCTGTGCAGCTGACTGAACCTACTGTACCTGTCTGACAAGCTCTCTCGACTGACAACAAAGTACATTCTGCTGCACTCGGCAGAAAAAGTGGACTCTTTTGTCATCCACTGGATGATGCAAAAACTGAAGGTAAAAAAATAAAAAAAGTACAATCAATGCATATTGTAAATAAAACGCTTTAGCTGACAGTTTTTAAATGAAAAGTCCTAATGATAAGACAACAAATTAACATGTATGAAGAAGCATAATGAGATTAAAGTCGTATTTTTTCTTTTTTATGTTTTTTAAACAATATTTTTTTGGTTCGGAGTAATAATTTTTTTAATTAATTTAATAATGCATTTATTACATTTTATTACATTTATTGTTAGATATTACACAGCCTTTTACGATGGAAAAAAATGGACTATTCTCAAAAACGGCTTTTCAAAATGTTTGTAATGTTACATAAATATATATTTTTTGATCAAATCATGCAATTTACAAGACGAGAATAAAGTTAAAAAAAATTCAAGATGGAGATGCAATATGGTATTAAAGTTATTGTTTTACCCTTGCTAAACTTTCTTTTTAAATATTTTGTGAAGAAAATAAATTAATATTTTTGCAAGAGAACTGCAATTATTACACTATTATTATATGCTACTATCACACTATTTTTTTTGACACCTTTTATCTTGGAAAATATGTGTTTGTTCTTGTAAACAATTTCTCAAAATATTTGAGATCAAAGTTGTATTTTTCCAAGACAGTATTTTGGCAGGTTGAACGTTTTTAAAGGAAAAACACATATAATGTTACATGAATAAAGTTGTATTTTTTTTTTAAAGAAAATAAATCATAATCTTTACAAGAACAAAGCCATTGTGATTTTACGAGAATTAAGTCGTATTTTTTCCCCAAATAAAATCATAGTACAGTATTATAAAACAAATGAAAAAAGTCATATTTTAGTGAATAAAATTTAAAAAAAAAAAACTTTATTCATGCCTTTTATTGTAGTATCGCAGGTACGCAGGTACGCAGGCTCCCTCTTGTGGTAAGTCAAAGAATCACTGAATTAAATGTTCAAACTGTGCATGTTTTTTTGTTTTTTTATAATCCAGTGCAACACAGTTCAGTTCTGTTGTATGTAACTTTGAAGTCAATAGCATCGTATGTAATCAGGAATTGTCTCATGCAACATCATCCAGCCCATCTCACCTGTTCCCGCAGCCGTTCCTGGTGGCCCATGATGGCCGACGCGTGATGGGGGTACTTGTACTTGAGGTGCTCCAGGAAAGCCTCCCTCTTCTTGTCCATGTCTGGCGGCTGCATGGCCAGGATCTCTCGGCTACCGCGGGCGCCGCCTAACGTGTGTCTCCGCGGGACGGCGCGGCCGCTGCCTTTGGCTTCTGCCCTGGAAGGGGTCGTCCCATTTGGCGAGGCCTGCCTCCGCGTGGCGTGCTCGGCGTCCTCGGGGGAGGTGACCCTCAGGTTGCTCTTGGTCTGCTCTGAAAGAGAGAGAGGGGGGGGCACCAAAACATGAGGTCAAGACATATGTGAGGTGCTGATGTTTTGTCATCAACACAGATTGTATGCTGCTAGCATGTTGGTCCTCGCGCAGGTCGCGAAGGGGTTATGTTATTGCGAGCTTTCAACAGAATCGGTGACCCACGAGTGTATCAAGCAACGGCCAAATAGAAAATCCACAAGTTATTGAATTAGCAAGACAAGGCAACTCGGTGTGCTTCACACAAACAAAAGCACAATATCAAAAGCGTTTACAAATCGGGCAGGGTTAAAAAAAATAAATCAAAGAATCGATATTGAATCGATTTTCCTTTTCCAGCAAGATATCGATTATTTTAATATCAATTTTTTTTACATAAATTAACAACAACATATAATTAAAGGCCATATTTTTTTGTATCTTACTGTTCACATGAATTTAAAAGTATTTTTTTTATCTCATCCACGCTTGTCAATGTTTGTGTAACACTTAATATAAACACGTGCTATTTTCATTAATAAATAAATAATTTAGCCAGTTACTGTCTATGCAAAATCTAATTTGGAATTTAATGTTTGTGGCGTTTTTATTATGTCCTTGGTATTTAAGAAGAATTGATGTTCCACAATGAATCAATATTGGATTGAACTGAAGAGAATTGAATCGAACCGGGGAAAAAAAAAAAATCTAAATTGAATCGAACTGAACTCTTGTGAATCGAAATCGAATTGGTTGAGGAAATTTGAATCGATGGCCAGCCTTATTTACAAACACAACAGCAAAAGCCATTCAAAGGCAAAGCAAAGAGAAGTACCTTATTAGAATTACTAAAAGAACGTACATTCATTCATTGATTTATTTTTTGTTTCAGGCAACAACCGAGCACACAGTCAGTGTCAAACTCCACAAGGAGAAAAAACTGCAAACAAAGAGAGAGAGAAAGAAAAAACAACATCAACAACAAAAGGATAAAGTCCAATTCTGCCTGAAAGAGAATGGGAAGAAGAAAAGTTATTTTGGGGCTGATTTCACTTCTGTTCCACTTTTTCCATTTGTGTGCAGCACAACAGCTAAATGCTGTTTCACCGTGTTTGCATTCAACTCCGAGCTCCATTAATTGACCCCGAAAGCAGATTCTTGTATCCGTTTTCATTCGTTTTCTGCAACTTTCATTTGTCCTACACCGCCCCGCTGCTGTCGACTGAAATTGACATCAAAGTTCCCTCGGGCTCGCATTGAACGTTACAGCTCGCCCGTTTTCTGGGTTTTGGTCGCGTGAGAAGAAGATAAATCCCTTCAGATAAATCCCCGCACATGATAGACTGAGAATTAAAAAAACTCCAAATCGGAAAGTGTCAAGCTGCTCAGAAGAATATGACAAATATTTCTAAATATACTTTGAATCCACATGAGTAAAGTTTACTATTTTTTTTTTTTTTATACATGTATGGCAGTTAAGAATGTTCCTAAAACAATATTCTCCACAGCAAAAGTTATTTAGACATTTAAGAGCTGTCAACCAGCATCAGCAAGGGAAGCGCTTGTATTTACTTTTGGTGGGCGGGATTCTATTTATGACAATCATCAACACAGAGAGCCACTCGAGTTTTCCGCTTTTGTACCACCGGGTTGCCTCGCAGTCGCCCGAGCGTTTGCGCGCATAAACAGCCTCTCCGGTTGACAGCACAAGAAACACATCATCATCATCATCATCATCATCATCATGGCCCATTTCTCCAAAAATACCAGATGTGGATTGATACTTGTAAACACGGCAAGGCAAAACGTCAAACGATAGAAAAGGGAAAATAAACTGGAGATGACAGAATGTGCCGATTGGTAAAGGTTCACTTCTTCTGTGCTTGAAGGAGCATAGTTCAAGTAGCGTAGTCTTTCTGGGTAAAGATTGCTTTTACACCGTAGAAGGTATTGCACGCTCAGGCAGCTTCTTAACTCATTCGCTGCCATTGACGGCTATAGACGTCAAAAATTCATTTGAACTATTTCTATTAGTTTAACATTTTTTTTCCACTTTTGTCAACAAGAGTATGAAAAACCTAGAATTTTTTTTATTGTACATTTAGAACAGATGTACAATTTGTGATTAATCGTGAGTTAACTCATGAAGTCATGCGATTAATTACAAAATTGTGATTAAAAAAAAAGAACCCTAACCCTAGTAGCAAGTACTTGTAGTAGTCAAATGGCTAAGATGGCCTCCGCCCCGTGGGTGTGCGAGGGGGCGAGAATCCTGGGCGTACCTAATCAATTGGCCAAGATGGCCGCCGCCCCTGGGTGGGCGGAGTGGCAAGAATTCTGGGCGTACCTAATGCGTCAGACAATTAAAATTTGTAATCGTAATTAATCGCATGATCACAAATTTTATATCTGTTCTAAATAAACAATAAAAAAAATAATCTAGGCTTTCATACTCTTGTTAACAAAAGTGGAGCATTTTTAAACTAATAGAAAAAGTTCAAATGAATTGATGGCAGTGAACGGGTTAACTCGGGACAAGAAAGCAAATAGGAGGAAACCTTATGCAAATTTGATGAACCTCCCTCCTTCTGTTTTGAGTTCTAACTGCGGATCTTTTGAGGAATCCCAGCTTTGATCGGCAAACACAGAAAGAAAAAACGGCGACGGTGCAAAACATTGCAGCGTCTGTCACCGGTACCGTGGTCCCAAACGCCCCTCAATACCACCCCCCCACCCGACACCCTGATCTAATTCGGGGCCACAGCATGCCTCGTGTACTTCCAGACCTATTTTTAACTCCCAAACAGGTTCCCCCTCACCGCTCACTAAATTACACTCAGCAGACAAAACAAACTCGGAATGAACTGCGCTCACCGCTGGAGCGGCACGTGAGGATAAAAAAACTCATTACCTTCCGCGCAGGAACAATCTTCATCTGCCATTTCTTCCTCCATTGCACCTTCAGCATTCGCAAACAAACATACAAAAACAAACAAAAAAACAACGCTTGCGGCGAGAGGGTACGAATCTCCGGTTGACCCGCTGACTGGCTGCTTGCTTGCGCGCTTACAGATTCCACCAGCAGCTCACGTGGGGGGAAAAAAAAAGAAAAAAAGAGGGGGGCTTGAGATAGGCCCACCCCCCCGCCGCCCCAGGATAGACTGCTGGGGGATTTAGAAAGTCAACTGCATTCCAGGACAAAGTGCGTCCAGCCTCTTTTTGCCCTCGGGCCGGAAGATCTGCAAGCATGGAGTGTGCGACAACGCGAGTGGAGTCAGCACTGAATACTGGCAACAACAAAAAACTAACAGGTGCCACGTTGTTTACTTGGACTTTGTTTTAAGGAAAACCAAGTCTTAGGTCAAGCGTGAAGGCTATCACGTGAACCCTGGTGTTAGCGAGACCGCTTGAAAACGTGGCTGTCGGCTCGTTGGCAAACTGACTCTGGTATGGTCCGGCTGAATTAGACATGGTCCACAGACCGGGGCCAGGCTCAAAAAGACTGGAATGGATCAGAACATGCCAGACAGTTAAGGTCACTGAAGCAACCCCCCTCGCTCCCGGCTATTTTACGGCATTTTGCAAAGCCCAGATTTCTATCTGTTTCAATTTTAGAATATAGCTAAGGTTCATCATTATTCACAAATCAGTTCCAAACCGTGAGCGAAAGAGATTTTTGCAACATGGTCCTGGCTGATCTCTTATACTATGTTGCCACCTGCTGGCCGTTTTTGTAATAACTACCATAGCTTCAAGCATTCTCTTCAGTTCAGAGCCTGCATCAAAGTCTTCTGTATGCTCTAGCATAAAAAATTAAAAAACATTTAAAAAACATAAATACATCTTTGGGAGCGAGGTAATATTTAAAATAAAATGTATTTATGCATTTTGAGTTTAAATTATATCATAGTTTGTGGTATATTTACAGTTTGAAAATAATATTATATCACCACCCCACAGTAAAAAAAAAAACCCACAAGCCTGAACTTTAAGATGGCAGACTGAACTGAACTGAACCCCCTGGGCCAAGCGTGTGATCCAAAACACACCATCTATCGTGTTCTACTTTGGTCCGGACCCAAAAAGGACACTTCAGAGCCACATCCAAACGAATCTACGCATTTGGCAGCCAGTGAAGTTGTAATGAAGCCTAATCAAATCAACAGCAAAGCCCAGACAGCGCTTGTTCCCAATTAGGGACCTCGTCGGAGAACCCAGATGCTGTTGTTTTGGTCATGTCTGGTCTTAGATGCAATATTAGAAGCACATCTTTCTCCTTAAGGCGACCGCCAACGCTTATGAGCTCATTGGCCCCTGCGGCAGCCGGGATCGATCCGAAGCCGCGATCCGAAGGCGCGACATTGCCGCACCTTCGCGGGGGTCCGAGGAAGGGAACGCGATCAATGGGGGAGTTTGTGGGCCATGTAATTGGGAGCGGTGGGCCGAGCGCACGGACGACTCAGCGCCTGACGGCTGATGCCGAAACGCGAGAGGGCGCGTCCGCGCCGGCGCTACTTTCACCCTCGCCGGGGATCTTTTCTTAAGTGTTTTTGTTGCCCATTTGTCGGCGTCTTACGATCCTCTTAAATGTAGGCAGGAGCCTGCGGAGAACAGGCTCCGACCTGTTGCTTTCAGGAGCCAGGGGCAGATGGCGCATAGCTAGCATAATAACAACACACAGAAGAACTAATGTTGATATAAAAACCAGTGTAGGAATAAACAAAATGAGCTCCAAATTGTCAGCGTGTTGCTACTGTGAACAAAATATTTGTTTTCTAGACTAATGGACATGCGGCAGTTTTGGTATAATTTTACAGACTCACAAACTTTTTGGGTACAGAGCAGGGTTATTATAAGTTTGGATTTGTCTTTTTTTCTTTTTTTATAGTTAGTTTTCATTTCATGTTTACTTCTTTTTTTTTTTCAGTTTTATTGTTTTATTTCATTTATATTTTTAATACAAGTGGTTTCTTAGTTTTGATTATTTTATTTTTTTAATGTTTCATTTTAGCTTGGTTAGTTTTAGTATTACTTTTATTGTTTTATTTCATTTATATTTTTAATACAATTGTTTTTTAAAGTGGTTTCTTATTTTTATTTTTTTATGTTTCATTTTAGCTTGATTAGTTTTAGTAATAGTTTTATTGTTTTATTTCATTTATATTTTTAATACAATTGTTTTTTAAAGTGGTTTCTTATTTTTTATTTTTTTATGTTTCATTTTTGCTTGATTAGTTTTAGTATTAGTTTTTTCAATATATGGAGTATTTGTCACGTACAAGATAATAAATAAAAAAATCACCAAGTATTGTGTAATAAAGTCAACAAAAAATCTCAAATGACTGGTTTTTAAATGATAAATCCTAATAATTCATTTCAAATTATTTGGACAACCACTATTCTAAAGAGTACAGCGTATCTAACCACAACCAGAAATTCTAGCCTGTAGTCCAAAACCTTCCTGCCCTCAGCATTCCACATGGAAATTTCTTACAGTATCACAAAAGGATCTGCGAGTGAATTATGCAGAGTTTGCCTCTGAACATTCAGCTTGGCGAGCCTCCACCTGCCGGTTGTACGCAGGAATGAATCCCCGTGCTCGTGCCAAACTCTGCCGCGCAACTAAGCCTGCGGATACACAAAGTGCTGACACGGACACGCACAAAAAAAAAAAGCTACGAAGATTCATTGAAAAAAAGAATCAGCCCTGTTACGATGGAGATTTATTTGTGCATAATGGAGGTGCTCTGTATTAAATATAACATGTTTCCCTCCACAGTAGTGGCTTCAGGAGTTTATTTAATAAACCACAGCTTTCTCTCATAATTAACTCATTCACTGCCATTGACAGCTATAGACTTAAAAAAAAAATCATTTTAACTATTTCTATTAGTTTAACATTTTTGTTAACAAGAGTATGAAAACCTAGAATGTTTTTTTGTACATTTAGAACAGATATAAAATTTGTGATTAATCGTGAGTTAACTAGTGAAGTCATGCAATTAATTACGACTACAAATTTTAATTGCCTGATGCCCCTAATTTTTAATAATCTTTTATTTTCTTAAAAAACAAAAAACTAATTTGTTTAATTTTTAATAATCTTTTTTATTTTTTTAGAAAAGATGAATAAAAATTAGGAGCGCCAGGCGATTACAATTTTTAATCGTAATTAATCGCATGACTTCACTAGTTAACTCACGATTGATCACAAATTTTATATCTGTTCTAAATATACAATAAAAAAAAATCTAGGTTTTCATACTCTTGTTAGCAAAAGTGGGAAAAAATGTTAAACTAATAGAAATAGTTCAAATGAATTTTTGACGTCTATACCCGTCAATGGCAGTGAACGAGTTAAGTTGAAGTTGCAATTGTAATTGTCAACTTTGACAGGCAGTGTTAAATACCCCAGAAGCCAAACAAATTGCCGGTTCGTTGTAATCCCCAACCGTTCTTTCACACAAAACCGAAACCTCTGATACTCGCCTCGAGACAAAGCAGCTCAAATATGACTTGTTAACTGACAGGAGGACTGATAAGTAGTTTCCGCACAGGTAACCGACACCAGAGATGTTGCAAAGTGACCTGGCCACATTCATTTCTTACGCTAACATGCCGGGAAATATCACATTTCCCATCTGGGTCTCTTGTTAGTCTTTCTGCATGTCGGGTGTATATTCAAACATGTCAGAAACACAGAGAGAACATGTGTTTCATACACGGCAGGAAGTTGACGTCCAGCGCAGCCTGAGGCCGCGTAATGCTGTCCACTTAAAGGGTGTCACATTTACCCTTCAAATCCTCCCCTTAATTAAAAGCCACTTCCTGTTTTGTTTACACAGTCGACCCGATGTCAGGAAGGTGTGTACTTGTTGATTGTGTGTGTGTGTGTGTGTGTGTGTGTGTGTGTGTGTGTGTGTGTGTGTGCGTCAAGAAAGTAGTTTTAGCCAGATTGTTAGGGCTGAAAGATAAAAAATAAAAATAAAATATATTATTTCATTTTTTTTACACTAAATATTCCGACAATTTTTTCAAGGTCCTTTTTTAACCTGGAGAAAATAATGCCACTCTCTCTCCATCACAAGCAAACATCTTCATAAGCTATCCGACTCGAACCTTCAGCACAACTCAACTGATAAGTCGGCATGCTGTGAAGTGATCAGCGCGGCCTTTTTGTCGCTCATTAACCGAGCGCCGCCTCACGAGTCGCCGCGTTTGTTAATGTGCACTTCATTAACTCGTGGCGCGAGTGTGCGCAAGTGGGCCCGCAGACTCGGATGCCTCGCCGGTCTCCCGTGGCAACGGTCGTCTCTGGGCCAACGCGGCCGGCGAGGCTGGTGGCGTCTAGAAGGGGCGCGGGGGCTTAAATGCACGGAACAGCTGCAGCCAGGGGTGGAGGAAATCCGCCCCGGAATTGGAGATGAGAACGTTCTCTTGCCTGGAGTTTTCCTAAGGAAGCTCTAAGCTCCTCAAGATGGAGGGCTGAAGATCACTGAAGAGCAGCGGTGCTTGATATCTGGATTAAATATCTCGGAGCTAGGCTACTTTAAATAAAAGTGGAAAAATAGGTCTCGCACTTATATAGCAGATGATTCTATACGGGTAAAATGCCATGACTGCAAACTGCGCACACAATATGTTGATTACATCTACATTGTGAATATTCAAATCTCAGCAGCCATTATGATCATAAATGCAATGTTAGCCATAAAAGCTCCAAAGCGCCATCATCGAGAGCAGGAACAAGACAATTACCGGGCTCTTAGGTATGGTCTGATTGGTTATTAATGACATCATCCTCAGGGACAGCCCCGCCCACCCCAAACTCGACGATGTCATCAGTGCCGAAGCATCCCAGTGACGTAATGCAGGGAGGGCCTGAATTGGCGTTCGAGTGGCGTTTCCTTTTTTTCCCATCCTTCCTCTTCTTTTTTTTCCTTCCCTCTCTCTCTCGTGCCGTTTTTTCCGCCCTCCCGAATGAGTCGGGATGAAAAGAACCATCCGCTTGTTTATTAGCGCTCAAAGCCAACGCGAAAAGAGATTTGCAGCTAAGCCCTGTGAGCTATTTAAAAGATGAGGGCTACTAACTAGGTGAGAGTATTTACATTTTCCAAATGCGGGCCTCTGTCCTGCCGCTGTCATAAAAAAATATGGATTAGAGATGATGCCAATTGTGCCGCGAAAAAGGTGCGCAAATCAACATCATTGGATGCACACTCTCCATTCCATCCCACTTGAACGTCACAAAAAGTGCTAGTAGATGTCGTCCAAAAATGGGTAGCAATCAGGAAAAAAAAATACCTGAAATGGACAAAAGGATTCTGAAATGCCTGCTTTAGACCAAACTGGCAGACTTCCTGTGCATCTTTAGGCATGGGTTCTTGAGACTTTTTTGTGGGTCTACTCATGAAAGACATCCCTACCAAATGTCATGGTGCCAAGTGAAACTGGCTTCGGGGGCTGAATTTCTTTTGAAGGACCCCGGAAATAGCCAAAATGACTCTAAAATGTCTCTTTTCGAGACTTTTTTTGTGGGTCTACTCGAGATGGACGTGCTCACCAATATGTTGCGAAGCAAAATGGTCTCCGAGAGCTGAATTTTCTTTGAAGGACGCCGGCAAATGGCCAAAACGAGACTCTACAATGGTCACCTCAAAACAAAATGGCAGACTCCCTGTGTATTTTCAGGCATGGGTTTTTAAGACTTTTTTTGCGCAGGACAACTCATGATCCTAACAAATGTTATGATGCTAAGTAGAACTCCTGCATTTTCATTGAAGGACCCTGGAAAATGGTCCAAATGATCACTTCAAACCAGAACAACAGTCTTCCTGTGTCTTTTTGTGAATGGGTTTTTTTTGCGTGTCAACCAAATTCCATATTGTGACAAAAAAAAAAAAACTGCACGTGAGGTTTCAAGGC
This sequence comes from Leptonotus elevatus, assembly GCF_054856555.1. Lineage (NCBI taxonomy): Eukaryota > Metazoa > Chordata > Actinopteri > Syngnathiformes > Syngnathidae > Leptonotus > Leptonotus elevatus. Next base: position 11,769,024 of record NC_141259.1, on the reverse strand, counting down.
GGAGTTGCATGACTTACAACATTTGGGAAAAGCATCAAAAAGTTGGACATGGAAGCGTTACGTCACTTCCGATCTAATTTGTTCTGACTTTTTGTTTTTGGGGCGGGGCCTTCACATCTGTTTTTTAATCACAATTTGAAAGTGTGCGCGTGTGTGTGTGTGTGTGTGTGTGTGTGTCCCGGGCAAACATCCACAGCTCAAGAGGATTAGCGACGGGACTCTTCTCTGATCAAAGCAGCAGCGAATCCAGCTTACTGGGACACACAACCTCCAAGGGGAGGACATGATGCAAACTTACGAGCCAACACAAAATGTGTCACCGAAAGAACTCCATCTCAATTAATATGCGCAATTAAAACCTACTAGCTCCTACTCTAAAAAATGGATCCGAACAAAGCGATTTGATTGGCTGATTGGTGTAACGTGGGAGGAGTTACAATGCATTCGATTGGTCCGTGGATATCTGGCGCCACCGCTTGCCCATCTCGCACAAATGAAAAAAACATTTGAGTGGCTGAGTTGTGTTTTGTTGTTGTTGTCTTTCTGTGGAATGCAGGAAACTGGAACGCAACGCTAACAATAAATAACGCTTCTTAACGAGATACGGTTTTAAGCCCGAAGGAAGGTCTCCCTGCTCCCAATTAAAACGATTGTTTATTGGAATCTCAATGTCTTTTGTCTTTGGTTTATTGTGCACACCGTTCGACGCATTGTTTTCTCCTCATTGAAGAATTCCCAACGGACAAAAAACCATCAGGGTCGTCCTGTATTAATAATGACGCTATTATTCTAACAGCGGGTGGATTTATGTACAAATCTGTGACCGGGTTTGTTTGCGGTCACCGGAAATTATCACTATGCCGGCTTTATGGTCCCCCCCCTTCAGCTTTAACGCAGCGCTTTAGTATCTTTTCAACGCATTGTTCGGCATTTACAAGCTACGACTTTTACTGTTTGCTTCGCTTTAAAAAACACGCTGCTCATTAAGCCTCGCCAGCTGCAACAGGCAACAACCACCAACGAAATCAGACACAACAAAGCGGTAGGCTATGAAAATGTATTGAATCCCTATAACGGACATAAGAGCTGAACAAAAATGATCGTCTCCGGCGTAGCTCGCGGCGGTCGAGCTCCTTGCGATATGAAGCTCGAGTTACTTTGCCATGCGTTTAGGACTCGCGCACTGGGGCGACTCTGCAATTACTGTCGGTTACCGCACCATAAATTAGCCGGAGTGGGAGGGAACAATGGCAACTCAAACTTTGGTTTTGGCAAAAAACACAGCATTGTGTTTATCCAAAAAAGGAGCGCGGAGGAGAGACGCCGTGATTGGTAGCCAGCTGATAGCGAGTAAGTCATGCATTATGGATACGCTGGCAGTGAATCCAACGTGCGATAGTGACTATAATTAAGTCTCTCTCCGGTTTCCGCAGAGCAAGTCCTCCATCAAGCTGTCAGAGCTGACGGACCCAAACGGGATGTGTTTGAGTCTAATAATAAAAAAAAGCTCCTTCAACAAGTCAGAGAGGAATTGACCATTGGTTTTTGGAGGAATTCAATTGATTATGCTGGTGGATGGAAAGCTTCATCCAAAAGCTTGCATTCATCAGGGTACAACAAAAAATCTTTTTTGTGCGTATCTCGGGAGAAATTGCCAAATTATAATGCTATGTATTTTTTATGAAGTACAGTACAGTTTAAAAAAAATAAATAAAAAATGTTGACTGGAATGGATTAACTACATTTCCATTAATTTCAAAAGGGAAAGATCATTTGAGATGAATGGGGGAACAAGGAACCCCAAATTTTCTTGCAACCTCAAGTTTTTTTCCCTTTAAAAAGCTTTAGCTTAGAACGTTAGCTGAGCTCGTTTGCTTAGCTTCTTCGCACCACAATATCTCGCATGCGTACCATAAAACGTTTGCTTTCACGTGGCACAAAATCTTGATAGTTTGGCATATTAGCTTAGCTTGGTAGCTTGGAACACACACATGTAGTTCACATGCCAACCCCCCCCCCAACCCCCCCCCCCCCTCCATACTCCATTTTCCACCATCCCCAAAATGGATTAAGCCTGTCTTTGGTTGCCCAGTGGCTCTGGTCTGATCTTCAAATGCAGCGGTTGGAATTGCTGTTCTGCCGCCAAAGAAGGAGGAAACACCGTAGCAAAAGGAAAACCTGACAGGAAGGAAACCTCGAAAACAGAGGTGATAAAGCACACAAAGGCCGGGTGGTGGGTTTTGCGAGGCCTGGTCTCTCTTCTTCCTGCCTTTCTAAAAATGAATGGAAATGTTGGGCATGTCACTGAATGTTCTGTACGGCAGTGGGATTTTTGGGGGAACGGAAAAGCCAAGCCACAGTCTTCACTTTCTTATATAAAAAAAAAAAAAAAACGTAATGACAGACTAGAAAACACCACAACTGCCCCGCAATACTGATTAATATCTGTAAAGAGGCTCTTTACTCCAGTTTCCCAAAACGTCTTGTGAGGGAAATTATACAAGAACCTTGTCTGAAACCATTATACAATTTCAAGCCTGCAAAAAAGCATACTTAAATATTTACACACTGCGGAATCGTTTAGCTTTTTATTAACGCCGGTAACAGTAGACTCGTGAGGTGGAGCGGGAATGGCAAAAAAGAGACGTACTCGGGGGCGCAGTCTAGACTTGGAGATCTGCATTGCAAAGCGAACTTTTAGACCGCGAAACACTTTCTGTCTACTGTGGAAAAAAAACATTGAAGTTGAAAGTCCCTCAAGTTGGAGCAAACAGAATGCGCCAGTCAAGAAAAACAAGCGAGTGGATTGTTGTTTTGATGCATCAGGCACTGCAAGTCGTTTAAAGTGATTGTCTATGTCTGGAATTATTCCTAAAGACAATTCACGGTCAACCAACATCCCGCAACCAATCAACGCAAGCTAAAGATGCATTTTCTGTCCTTTTAGTTTTAAGTCTGGCTTTTATTTTCAGCTAGGAATTCACGGGAGCGTTTACGTAGCGACACCCCCCCCCCCCCCCCCACCTCCAAATAAGCGACACAGCGCTTATGTTCACGGTCCGGTGGAACTCCAGCGCTACGCATGCAATGTTAAACACTGACGTTTTCCGAACGCAGGAAGCTATGTTTGTTTTTTAGCCGCACGGGCTGAACATCTGCGGTCCGTTGCTCGGTTTGACAACACGTTTTTTTTTGGCTCACCGTGCGTGTTATCGGTGGAAAATGGATTGCAAGCGAAGATGTTTGCATATACTGTATAATCCCTACGGCGACTTAAGGGCCGGATTGGACTTATTTTCGCATCAAGTCGGGTATTTACTCAGCGCTGTCGAGTTATCAGTCAGAGCAGGAAGGACTTTTCCAAACACGTCGCGAACAGACGCAAGGCAGGCTTCGTCCGGGAATAGCTCGCGCTAACAAAAACATCTCACAGGCATCGGATTTGAACAAGGGAAAATTTTCAGGATTTAATTCAAATCTGGATCCGACGGGGGAGATTGTCAGGCAGAGGAGTAATTATGAAATCATGTCGCGTTAATGAGTCATGAACAAGTGGGTCAAGAAAAGCATAAAATCAAAGAAAGGGGCAGCGGGTTGTTTAATTGCTCATAGATTTTATGAAGATGATACCGTTTTAAGACGTCTTCTATTACACCATAAATCTTTCAAGTTTTTTTTTTTTGGGGTGGGGGGGGGGGCTTGCCACATCATTCCTTGACCTTCAACCTAATCTGTTTGCACAGAAACAACCAAGAGCTATGGCAAACTTATTCGCTAGTCTTCTAAAAGGGGTGGATGGAGGTCAGAGAGGCGGGGCTGATGTTTACACTGGAAGAAGAAGAGCTTGGCAGGTTAATAGCGCCAGAAGAGTGCCGGGCCAGTGTCCTTTCACGCCTGCGGGACATTTGTCTTGGACCTCCCTCCCTCCCTCCCCATCAATGGCAAACAACAAAAGGAGATGGACACAGAAGTGACTTCAACTAATCGGCGTCGTCCGAGAAGCATGTGCACGATCATGCTGAAGACAAAATGTTATCTGCGGGTCGACAAAAGGTGTCTTTCTCTCTATCTTTTTCTGTAGATAACAACCCAAGTTCTGTGAAGGAAAAAAACAAACAAAAAAACATCTTTGGACAATCAAATCTGTGTTGGCTGTCCAAGTCATCCTCCGGAATGGAACGGCTTCATTTGAGGCTATTTTTGTTTTGGTCCTAAATGCTTTGAAGTGTTTCCAGTGAGCGTCCAGACCAATTATGGCGATATAGATATTTAAAAAAAGAAAAATGGGCATGAGAAAGAAGGACCCAAGAGACAAGATGGACACTAATGAGTCATTACCAGTCAGACTGGCCAGTATTGCATTACTGTCTGTAGGGCACAGACCAATTCTATTTTATGACAGCAAACGATGCTAACGGATGGTTGAGGAGCTACACTTGTCTTAGAGTATGTTTACATAATAACTCACTGAACGTCGTATATATTTTCACAAATGATAAGCAGTTACCGTGTTTTTGTTTTGTTTTGTTTTGAATATATGAGCCGCCGTATGACTCATGGCCATTTTTTTTTTTACGTACAAGCTCTGTATAGCAGCGGTGAACTCGCATCACTTCACTTCCTAATAAGCAACACTTGCAAAATAGTGAGCAATTGTTCAAAAAAAGCAGCTTCGAGCTGTTTAATGACAATCCCAGAAAACAACGGGGGGGGGGGGGGGGGTTGAGATTGTTGTGTATTTAAAGCAGCCACATATCTTGAACTTTAGTCTGCTAGCTTTATGCTAACGCTAACACATAGTAGGAAAGTGTGCCAAAAGTGGTTTCTTTTTCATTCTGTCATCACTATATGTTTTTATAAAGTGATACATTTAATACCTCTAATATCCGCGTCTTTACACAAGAAGGAAGAACATTTGCTTTTGACTTTTAGTCCTGAGAAAAACACACACTCGACAAACAAACGCCCTCATGGTAGCCTCATTAAGTCTCATCATTGACTGAAGTAGCAACAGGAGCTTAAATCGAAAGCCCCCCCGCAACGAGGTCTGATGAAACGCTGCAGTGATGCGACGAGACCGCGACTTGGCTCGAAGCCATAACGAGGGATGACAGCCCGGTGGAGAAACACCTGGCCGGACCCTATACCCCACCCCCCCCCCCCTCCCCCCCCGTTATTGGTCGCATGCCACAAAGCCCAGGTGTCTATCTGCCTCTTCTTAACGACCCGTGGCGGCCATCAAACTCCACGTGCGTTTGGCTAGCGGCTAAGGTCGGCGTTTACCTGCGCATCGGACACGTCCAGTCGGGTCATCAAGACGGAAGCTGAGCTCGCCGAGCTGCTGCTGTTTGCCTTTTGCTTGTGAAAACACAGCGGCTCATATGATAGCATTTCAAGACGAATGGCTTGGGCTGCCTTCGCCTTGCACTTAATAACAGTTTCCTCGCGACGTCAGCGCTGGCAACGCGCGCAGGAAACTTGGGAGAGACGACCACAGTGATGGATGAGGTTCCGTCTCATTGTTAAAAAGGGTCTGGGATGATATTTGTTGGGTAATCATGTGCCGATTAAGATGATTTTCAAGATGTGCGAGACCACACACTATGATGAAACTTTTTTTTTTTACTTATGAAATAAGTTATACAAATACTCAACAACCAGTTGCTCTTTTTTTTTTTTTTTTTTTTTTTTTTTTTTTTTTTTTGCCAGCATCTAATTTGCTTTTGTTGGATATTTCTTGGGGATAATCGCTCATTATAATCTTTCACACAACCCCCAATAATCAGGCCTTTGCTGACTTTGATTGAAAGGGGGAAATATGCTTTAATGTGGACCCATTGTCAGTATGCGCTTTATTAAGCCTATCAGAATTTCTAATCAGATCATATAAAGAGTGATGAAAATCGTTTAAAATCCAGTCAGACTCTAAGTCAGTTTCATGACATTTTTACAACACTTTAGCTTTACGTTTCCATGCAGATGAGATGAGCGTCTTCCAGATACAAATCCATTGAGCAGTGGGGGGGGGGGGGGGGGGTAGCTATTCAGGCAAAATTGGAGATTTCTAGATTAGGTTAGTTTAATTAACAGTTGTTGGAAAGCTCTCAGGAAAAAGCTTCTTTTGCACACAGATTGCTGGAACTTTCACAGAGCGCCATTAGATGAGGTCAGCGCCAGCATCTCGTATGACGTATGAAATAGCTGTCAGATGGCGACACTCCTTTGCACAACCTGGAGCAGAAGTGTCTGGCATTAAGCTTTACGCCGCTGACCCGTCTGCAGAATAAACTTACGCGCAGGCAGCGCCCGACCTTTATTTATACACTAATGTAACATTAAACACAAATTACACACGCATGCTAACGTTAGCGTATCATATTGCTATGCTTTAGCTTCGAATGCTGCGGTGTCATAATCGGCTCTGCTGCAGTCTCCAGCAATATCGCTTCAAAAAAACTCATTTGTTAGCATTGAACTGTGCCCAATGTGCAATTTTGCAGTACTTTAGTAATCTATTAAAAGTAATTTATCAATGTTTTTAAGTGATTCGATAGGACAAGATGGTACCAACGGCCCTTTTCTGAACAGGGATTGATCTGAAGGAAGTCGATTGAAGCAACGAATCGCGATTAAGAGGCAAAAACTTTTAAGTCGAGGGTTTAGCCTGGGTTTTTAGTGGAATTGAGGAGAGTCTTCATACATGTGCACCCCAGCTGCATTTTCCCCCCACAATCAAATCGTCTGTAGGCTTCTCATTTTTAAGGGTAATTTGTGGGCGTCAAAACGTGTGATTTTTCACAATCCATAGTCCCGACTTCCTATGGCCTTGATGTAACTCAAAATGGTACGAAAGTTAGGAGACGCCACTTACGAACCCAACACCGTAGGACCATCATATTCTTACGCCCGCTGCACAAACCAGTTCCTTAGCACGCCGTCCAACATCGAAATGTCCGTAATGTCTTTGGAGTGCTGCAGAATAATTCCCGGCAAGAGCAAAGGAGCGCATCTTCCCCCTGCGGGGGAAAAATCTCGCCGTCCGTTTGATCACAAAACTCGGACGCGCGCGTCGGAATCTCATGCGAGCCCGAGCCGCAGTCACCCATTTACTGTCAGCCTCCTCGTGATCCACACAGAGGGGAGGTGAGCTCCTCGGGAGTGATGACTATGCGGCGCTGGAATACGACGCATGCAACAAAAAACGCTTAGTTTAGCGAACCCGCTTCTTGTTTTCAGTCTACATCCTCGCGCCCCCATTAGTTTAATTAGACACCGCCGCACACACACACACACATTAGTACTCCCCCCTTCCGTTTTTCTTGCTTTACTGAATGGTTGGCTGCAGTTCAGATCAGGAAGAAAAAAAACAAAACAAGCTTTCAGAGGCAGATGGAAGCAACAGAGCAGGAAAGACAAAACAGCGAACCCCAAGGGAATTCCCTTTTGCCGCGGAGTTGAAAATGACAACCAGTCATGTTTGTTCAAATCGAAAAGGGGCGACCACTCACCTTTGCTGTTAAGGGTGTCCAGTCGCCACAGTCCCCAAAACTTTTTCCGCTCCTTCCCCGGCGGATCCGCACACTTTTCCCAACACCCGCTGCCTCCCCTCCCTCTCTCTCTCTCTCTCTCTCTCTCTCTCTCTCTCTCTCTCTCTCTCTCTCTCTCTCTCTCTCTCTCTCTCTCTCTCTCTCGCTTTCTTACTTCAGCACTTCCTGGGCTGCCGTTCACGCTCCAATCAGGTCATCCAACAAAACTGCGCACACCCCCCCCCCCTCCTCCTCCTAGCCCAAGTCCTCTCGCTCAGCCATTGTTTGGCAAAGGCTTGTCACATGCATGCCCGCGAGTGTGCGCGTGTGCGGTATCGCATACACACAGAAGAGGGTGGTCGACACCAGGCTTGAATGTCTTACAAGGGGCGAATTTGTTTTTTGGGACTAAGAAGGGGGGGGGGGGGGGAAGCGTCTGGAACTTTCTCTCCCAAAGCCAGCAGCAGGCGCCTTTACAGAGTTTCCGCCTCGACCCAAACCGCCGCGCCGAAGCAGCCAGGCCTGCCTTCCCCTGTCCCAAAAAAAAAAAAGAGAGGAGGAGGGGTAGAGGTGTGATTTGGGGGTGCAGGGCCAGAAGGTGAGAGGTGACGTGTGGGAGGAGGCAGGTTGACGGGAGCACACTGAGCTTTTGTTTGGCATTGTCAACGCCTTCGACACCTCCTGACCCTGTGGAAGAGTTCAGCTCAAACCGAGAGACAACCTTCGCTCGGGATTGTGGTTGCCCCTTAAAAATGTTTATGAGAACCAAGATATTTATAGATCTTGGAGGATTCTGTAGAAACGGACCTTTTGAGGATGTATTCTGTGTAAACAGACGAATGAAAGTTAGGACAACGTTTTTTTTCTCTCTCTCAAATCGAATTGGTTTGGTTGCTCACTTCT